>NC_137126.1:16213646-16846745 GCF_949319135.1 Squalius cephalus
ACATCTCTATAAAGAACGGTTGATGGGATTTTGGTGCTTTCACTTTTAGTGACTTTTCTTGCATTTGTCTTCTCAACACTTGGCCAAAAGCCTGGATGACTCGAGACCACTCTGTTGTCAACATCTCTCACAATACCTTTAGGATCAGCATTCACCTTGATGACTCTTCCTAACTTGTACTGGCTCCTCAAAGCATTCTGGTCTGTGACCCAGACAATGTCTCCTACAGCGACATTTCTTTCTCTTGTGTGCTACTTGCTCCTTATGAGAAGGTTTGGTCCTGCCTGCTGGCTCCACTTATTTTTTCAATTTATTGATTTCTCCTTGGATGACCCTTAGTCTTTTGTACGGGTATCCTTCGAAATTAAAATCGCCTGGATCCCCTCTGGGACTTGCTCTCCACAGCAAAAGAGAGTTCGGTGTAATGTACTCCAGACAATACTCACGGCTTTGTGTTCGTGGATCTATGGGCCTCTCATTCACCAAGTTTGCTGCCATACACAGAAAAGTCTGGAATTCTCCCCACGTGAAGATACCTTCAGCTTCAGCCGCAGCTTCTGCCAGCCCATTCCTAGGGGTGAGTTCGCTGGATGAAACTTTCAGGACCACTTGGTTCCATGCCTCCCGGCTTCCTCTTCAAACTCTGGTTTGTCTACTCTTTCCAGAAAGTTTGAGCCTGTGTCTGACCACACTTTCTTGGGATGTCCCCTCAAGGTTATGAACCTTGAATAAGACAACAAGAAACCCTCAGTGGATTGATCGCTCTCAACATCTGCGTGAATAGCCCTTGAAGCCATGCAACAATACACAATCTCCCAGATCTTTAGCAGCACCCTTTTTTCACTTCATCTTTCACTTCATAGGGACCGAATAGATCTAGTTTTACAAATTCAGAGGGTGCAGCGGGTCCAATTCTGTCAGCCTGGAGATCATTCATGATCTGCTTGCACCTCTTTGCTCTTGCTTTTCTGCAGATTATGCAATTTTCCATCACTCTTTTGGCCAACCTCTGACCTTTTACTACCCATGCTACCTTTCTCATCCTCAGAAGAGTCCCAGCAATCTCCTCATGGATTGCATCATGTGCTTCATGAGCCAGCAGCAACGATACTCTTGCTTCCATGGGTAATATTGCAACGGTAATTCTCTCCTTTCCAAATATCTTCCACATAAGTCCGTTGTTTTCTTCTTTGAATACAGCCAGTCTGCAGAGGGTGGTTTCAGGAAATGTTGCACTCCTTTGAGCCGCTAGAAAGAGGGCCTTTAAAGCGTCTTCTCTTTCTTTCAATGTCAGCACATGCTCGCTGATTAATTTTGGACCTTGTTTTCCACACGTTGAACTTTTGTTCCTTGACTCAAGCCATTTCCTCATGCTGCGCCATACCCAGCAAATGACTCTTGTCAACAAAGACAGACTACTGAACTTCTCAATGTCCACCAATCCTTCGGTGATCAGCCTTTCCAGTCAAGACAACTCCTCTGCTACTGGTACTTTCTCCTCTATAGTACATTTCTCTATCTGAGGTCTAATCATTGCAGCCAAGAAGACCTTTCTCTGGAGCTTGTTAACACTTTCTCTAGCATCATCTGCGATTTCAGCTGCTGATATCTTGGGCCATTCATCCACTGACCATTTAAGGAATTCCAGTCCATTCTGCCAAACGGAATCTTCGTCAAGATCTTTAGAGCTTGCCCCTTGTGTGATGTTTTCCGCTATGTTCTGATTCCCTGGAATCCACCACCAGTCACTAGTCGCTCCTGTCTTCTGAATCTCTCCAATCCTCTTGGCAAAAAAGTTTGGTATCACGCTGGATAGCTCCCATTACCGTTTGACTATCCACAAGTTGGAACCACTTCTCTACTTCGATCCGCCCAAGCTTTTTCAAAGTATTTCCTGAGACGTGTCGCAAAGACTGCACCGCAGATTTCGGCCTTTATGGGATCACCCTTCAATTCTAGTGGTGGTAGTTTAGATTTAGACTCAACTAGTCTAACAACCACTCCTTGGCTTGAATTCCAACTGAGATATAATACTGCACCATACGTTTTGTCACTCCCATCTGAGAACGTGACTCCCCATGGCTTTCCTCTCCAGTTGACAGGTGTAAGATTTCTGTGGAACTTGACTTTCTGGAGTCCTACATACTCCTTGAACAACTCGATAGCTTTTCTCCAAATTCCTTCTGAGAGTGCTGTGTCCCACGTATGCCTTGTTAGACCTCTGGTTCCAGCTTCCTGGGATTCTTTTTTTACGAGAATCGTACCCTTCTGCTTAGCTGGTTTGACAAGGCCGATTGGGTCATAGAGTTCTGCCACCTGACTCAATAGGTGTCTTCTGGTCAATGGATTTGGTGTTCTCAGCCTCACCTCCTCTTTAGAGCTGAAACAACTAATGGATTTAATCGATTAAAATCGATTATTAAAATAGTTGTAAACTAATTTAGTCATCGATTAGTTGCTAAATAACTTTTATTTGCCGTAAGCGGCTCATTTCGTGCATATTTTAAATCTGCGGTGACCAAAGTGTGGCAGTAATGAGCCATCGGAGGTTTTACTCAGCCAGTACAGCAGGAGAAGTAGCGAATAGCCAATAGCTGGCCTCGTTTTATGTAACGTGCGTCCCGCACAGCGTCACCGCCGCCGACTTGAGCTTCCAAAGTTACCGGAAGTCATTCATTTTCAATGGAAGCTGGCTTCTCTCAGAAAAACTAATTAATTGCAGTCTTTCACTCTATGATAGTTAGTGTATCATTTGCATATGAACGAGCAGAGAGAGAGAGAGAGCGAGCGAGCGCGCGCACTCACCCGAGCGCTGTCTTGCTCTCTCTCTCCCTCGCGCATATTAATCAAAATCATTTGATACGCAGATTCTGCAGTACAATGTTGTTTGCAAATGTTTAGTCGTAAAAGCTGATAACATTGCTGTTTAAAGCTTTACAAACATGTTCTGTGATCAGTTTGTCGTTTACCAGTTCATAATTCAGTCTTGCAGCCTAATTATGACTGAATGAGAGAGGTAAATGTTTAAATGTATTTGAAATGCACTTTTTTTCTAAGTATGCACTGCTCTTTTTCATACAGCAGGTTTTTTGTGTGTGTCCAATTTTTTTCTGGACAACCTTCTGATGGATTTTACTTTAAATTTTATTTTAAAATGTGAATTCCATTCAGGTTTCATGCCATTGGCACTTTATTCGAAGGATTGTTTACAATTTCACAGCATAAGCTATAAAGCTGTTTCCCAGGTATAAGTGGTGTGTTTACAGGGAAAAAAAATAATAAAATGCAATTTACTGCAATTTTATTCTGTTTTATTCTTATTCTTAGTGAAAATATGTTCTGAAAGATTCCTTAATAAGCTTTGTTCGGGATGTTAAACTACTTTAGTAGCCCTAAGGACAGCCATGGTGAAAACATTATTTGAAATCTCCTTGTGAAATTTGCTAGAGTACGTATGGGTCAGTGTTTTGATTGCAGAAGAGTTCGACAAAGGATTAGTAACTAGTGATCGACCGATGTATCGGTTTACCGATATTTTTCCCGATATTTAAGCATTTTCGCATAATCGGGTATCGGTTTTGTAATATCGGATTCGCCGATAAACGGCGCCATCTTGTGGCCGTTTTGAGAATTCCGCCATTGCAGCCCGCGTCTGAGGAGATCAGTCAACAACAACTCTGTGCACAGGTAAAACATATGTTCTGCTTGCTTTGCTTTAATTATTCTACTTTATTTAACATAACAGACATGCAGAAATGAGATCTGAGACATAAATGCCTGATATAGTTTATGCAGCTTGGTTCTAAAAAATTGAGACGAACTAATGGAGTCACGTAGCGTAATCCGTCATGTCCTGCCCCAATAAAGACGTAACTTTACATGAATTAAATAAAACAGACATGAATGAGTGCATGTTGAAAATAAAAGCGCTGAATTTAATTCTCTATCTGTTGTATTTGATCACCATTAGTCTCGAAAAAAAAGTTCGTTCATATTGCTGAGCACTCGGGTTGATGACCAGGAATGCTCAAGCACGGCCACTGAATGAAACTTTTGACAAGATTATCTTGTTTAAACATCCTAGATTATATTATCATTTACTAGGCTACATAGCAATTATTTCGCTAATACAAAGTAAATATACTGCTTTGTGGAAATTAATTATTTATTATCTCCATGCGCGATCGCGGTTCAGTAAGTTATATAGTTCTGTGTAAAATAAATGCATAGATAAACAGCACTTTGTCAGTTGGCATTTCATGATCTAGATTCAATCTAGATCATGAAATGCCAACTGACAAAGTGCTGTTTATAGTCTCGAAAAAAAAAAAAATTCGTTCATATTGCTGCGCACTCACTGGGTTGATGATCAGGAACGCTCAAGCACGGCTACTGCATGAAACTTTTTACAAGATTATCTCGTTTAAACACCCTAAATTATATTATAATTTACTACATAACCATTATTTCTCTAATACAAATCTAAATAAATACCGCTCTGTGGAAATTAATTATTTATTATCTCCACGCGCGATCGCGGTTGAGTAGGCTAAGTTATAGTTCTGTGTAAATGCATAGATAAACAGCTCTTTGTCAGAAAGCATTTCATTATCTAGGCCGACAAAACCATTATTAATAATTATTAACATACTAGTTGGAAAATGCAAATATGCTGTTTTGTTTGTTACTTTCCTGACAATATTATATTCCAGCTAATATTATTCAGTGAATTAATATTACCCAGTGAATTATTCCTCACTCTTTAAACCTATTAAACGGCACATAAACCTTCTAAAACTGTTTAAAATGAATTACATTTCAATACAAAATACAATACAAAAAATACCTCCAACATGTGGAACCACTTAAAGATACATATCACTCAACTATCTTTGAATATATGTTAGAATCATTTTTGTGCTTTTATTTTTTACCTCATCAAAGCTTTTATTTTTAAACAAAGACACTTAGTAACAGTGCACTTTATTTTTTGGACTCAGACCCCTCTATTTATTTGTGTATAAATATAAAGTTTTTTTTGTATGCAAGGAGGGAGTGATTGTTATAAATAAAATGGTTTGTTCAGTTCATTTGTGTTGTAATAATTGTGTCAAAAACAGAAGTATAACAGTAAATAAATATCGGTTCTGCATATCGGTAATCGGGCACATAAACATGCAAATAATCGGTATCGGTATCGGTTGTAAAAAATCAATATCGGTCGATCACTATTAGTAACACATAATAAAACACAACTCCAGGTATGTTTTTGATGAGGATATGACAATGCAAAATGGTTAAAATCTCTAAAAAGTCTATGTTGAATGATAAAGACCCTTTATTAATAATTTACTTGGGAAAAAATGGGCAAAACTAAAATATAAGTACATAAACCGATTAATCGATTAATCGTAAAAATAATCGACAGATTAATCGATTATCAAAATAATCGTTAGTTGCAGCCCTACTCCTCTTGAAGGAGATCTTCCTCCATCCTTAACTTCTTTTTCCTTTTGGAAAAATTGACAGAACTCATGATATACAACCTATCCTCCTCTGCTAGGTATCTAATTACCAGGGCCTTATTGTCCTCTTCCCCCAGCTGGTTAGGAAGTACAGGAATCAGGCTTGAAGACTCTGTTTATCTTTTTAGATACAGACCTCCCACATTGACCAGACCAGACCCATGCCTTCAACGAGAATTCACCAGCTTTTAGGATTCACTATCTCAACCAGTTTCCTCCGATTATTATGAGATGTGAGGATGTCATCGACGTAACTGTTTTCTTCAAAGACTCTTCGCTCCTTATAAGTGAGCGAAAGCTGCCAGACTAGCTGTCTCCCGCATTGCCAACTGTGCGATACACCCAGTCGGACAATCTCCAATATTAACTCTGGTTATGGCGTACTCCTCTGTTTATCCCTCTGGTGTATCCCTCCAGAGGAATCCATGGAGATGCATTTCTTGTTCTTCTAGCCATACCGAATTATACATATTTCTGATATCTCCCAAAGCTCCAAAAACCCATTTCCTGAACCTGAGCAGGACGGCTCTGATAGGATTCAACGCATCAGGTCCTTAGAATAGAATCCCTGTCCCTCTCTTAACCATATCGAGAACTTGAGCAATATACTTTTTTCCAATCAGGCACTTTCCCAAGCTGCTTTTCCGTTCTCAGAAAAGTCGACTCCACTCCACTTCGGTTATACGGAAGAGAGGAAGGCTCTTGGATCCATGGGTACTTTGTGTCCCAATGAGGTTGATCACTGTTCAACTGCTGCTCCGATACTGTCTTTGCCAGTAGACAGTTTTGTTTCCTTGAGAGGCTTTGGAGATCCATAGTGGTTCACTTTCTCTGAGGACTTCCTCGTACCTGAACGCAGCAGTTCTCATAGATCGTGCGAAGTGTGTCTTTGACTCGTGCCCTGTCATGTTTACTGCCTCAAACAAGTCCGGATTCCTACCATCTTTCCAAGCGGGCTGTCCCACAGAACGAGGTCTCCGATTTGCACCCTTTGCAGTGCAAGTTTTCCTTCGTGATGACTGAGAAGTTGTTCTATCTTTTCAGGCCTCCTAAGCTCTGCCAAGTCTACTTCTGGAGCTATGCTTGCTACTTGATCACAGTTTTTCTCTGCTGCAGTCCATATCTTGACCAGAGATTATCTTGAACCATTCTTTCAACTTCATTCAACTTTGCGTCACACTCACTTGCAGTCTTTCTAATGTCGGCTTCTTATTGCACTGAAAGCACTGCCTCCTCGTCTTTGCTCTCATCAGCCTCCATATCGGCGAGAAGTCCAGTTCTGTAATCATCATTAGTCTCAAACCCTCCTTGAAATGAGCGAGAACTTCTTGAACTCTTCCTTGAGCTCCTCTTCTGTTAACCTGTGAGCTTCTCTGCTGAGGAAGTTAACTTGTCTAGTGAAACTGATTTTTACAGCAGTCCTTTCTTTTTTAAGCTGCTCTATTGGTTTTCCCACTGCTTCTTCAGCTATTTTCAACTTATCCACTTGACACTCAAACAGCAGCAACAACTTCCCTGTCTTTCACTTTCCTGCTCCAGTGACGCACCATCTGAGCTTGGCCGTTTTGCACTGCCGTGAATGTGAAGTCCACTAATGCTGAACGTCAACTGAGAACGTCAACAAAAGAGCTCAATCAACCACGGAACAAGGTTCAACTCAAAATGGCTTTACTTCCAATCTACAATAAACTTCTTACAGTCTTAAATCTTGCAGTTGTTGTTTTTTTTTTGTTTTTTTTACATCCATTCACATCCAACAACAGTTATCCAACAGGTTTGATTGTAGTTAGTTTGACTGAAGATAGTTAGCTTGGCAGTTTAATTTCAAGTTAGTCTCAAATTAGTTACCTTTAAAGAAAACAGAATAATACCTAATCACAATCATATACTTAACATCTTGTGCATTAAAACAAGTACTCACAATTTGAACACTTCAAGTGCACTTAATAGTACATACATTAACTGTATGCACTCTAATTCAACATTATTATACACAATATGAATCAGGAAACTTCTGTTACAATACAAATCGTCTCAACACAAGCAGGCATTTTCCCCCCCAAAAAAACGACAGTATTTTCTGTGTAAGAGATCCAGCGAATGCCTGCAAGCGTGAGTGTACTGCATCAAACAAAATAAAAGTTTACAGAGGTTCAGTGACAGTAAACTAAAACTACTACAAATTAAATTAAACCACTACATATAATGTTGAATAGAATGTATAAGTGACAGAGTGCAAGCAAGCTCTTCTTTATTTTGGCAAGTATCGCAATAGTTGTGTAACCCATCCTTTGGATGAGACGTTAAACCAAGGTCCTGACTCTCTGTGGTCATTAGAAATCCCAGGATGTCCTTCGAAAAAGAGTAGGGGTGTAACCCCAGGTATCCTGGCCAAATTTGCCCATTGGCCCTTGTCCATCATGACCTCCTAATCATCCCCATATACTGATTGGCTTCATCACTATCTCCTCTCCACCAATAAGCTGGTGTGTGGTGGGCGTTCTGGTGCAATATGGCTGCCGTCACATCATCCAGGTGGATGCTGCACATTGGTGGTGGTTGAGGAGATTCCCCCCTTACATATGTGAAGCACTTTGAGGACCCAGAAAAGCGCTATATAAATGTAACAAATTATTACCGTGAATTGTTACAAATGTTCCATGAGTGTGTCGTTACACCCCTAAAAGAAATTGCAACATTGTACACATTTTAATCCCTGTTTTGGAACAAAACAAACAATCTACAGGTGTTAAAATGCTCTAAGTATATTTGCTCTTGTTCTGTCTCTGTTTCAGATTGCGATTTGTGTTTGGCCCATGTGCTCTTCAGGCATTGGACCTGGTGGACCAACGGTCTGTCACATGTGTGTCATCCCCCAGCAGTCGAAAGGCTTTTCAGGTAGGAAGTTTGCTAAATGCTACCCAAAAATGTCTGCAACAATGTAAAATATCTCAAATTAAGTTTTTCCACACAGCTGCTGAAAAAAAATTTTTTTTAACCATGTTTGGCTGAAGTTGTGATAAAAATTTCGAAGAAGTAATGCATCAAAATTTTGGCAACTGAAAATATTTGGCTGAAATGTCAAAAATACAGAATTTTGGTTTTTGGCCAGAAAAGTTTTGGAGGGCCAAAATAATTTACTGAAACAGTGCTTTTCAGGTGACTCATTTTGAATGTCAGCATCTATTTCGTGCACACAACAGGTAAACATCAGCAGTGTGGACACACTTCACCATGACCAAAAATTATGCTAGACAGTTAAAATCTAAAACTGTTTTGTCTAAAATATCGAAAGATGTCTCGCCAAATTAACTTTAATCAGGGATGCAAACAGCGCGCTTTTCGGCGCCTCCTGTTTTTTTTTTACGTCAGTTTGGGTGACAAATTCATCTGAAGCCTATTTCATAGCTTAATGTGAGGGACAGAAGTCTATTTACATCATTAAAGTTTACGGAAACTAGTTTTCCCTCCTCTGCGGCTGTCAATCATTCTCCATTCAGTACGTTATTCAAACAGTGCGCGCGCCTCGTCCGCTTACAGCAGCATACAAGCACGGTAAAACTCTCTCCAATATGATATTCACATTATAATGCTTGATCTGTAGAGAAAAGGCTGTGGATTTGCATAAAATGACTTTATTTTGTTGGAGTTTGTTGCTGTTTTTAAACGACTCGCTACCGTGTGCCTGTTAGATCACACATCACAAGGACTAAATCGGCATCAAACGTACAATAACTGGAATTTAAAACTGTGAAGAAACAAATGATCAATAAACTGTTGGACAGATAGACACTAGGATTTGTGCGCTCGACATTTCTTCGCTTTGTGCCGTGAACTTTTAAATGCGCACTTGTACACTTGCACACCCGCCAGGAACTCCTGAACCTAGTTCATGGCTCAAGATATGGAATTCGACATGACATTCCGATGGAACTCTTACAGAGGAGACATAGGGGAACGCGTGCCGGGGTGAAGAGAAACAAGAGGAAAGTGGCGAGAGCATGGAAGGAGTCTTTTAAACCAGCAATACCATCCATAACTATGGGAAATGTCCGCTGCTTAACAAACAAACTAGAGGAACTAGAAACTCTTGTCAAGACACAGAAATTGTATCAGGAGAGCAGCATCATATGCCTTACGGAGACGTGGTTGACAAACAACACGCCCGACTCTCTGATCAGTTTTACCGGCTTCAGGACGGTACGAGCTGACAGGGACACCGCAATGAGCGGGAAGCAGAAAGGGGGAGGGCTTCTCATGCTTATCAACAACAAGTGGTGTAACCCTAAGCATGCAACTATCAAAGAACATGTATGCAATAAGGACATTGAGCTTCTAGTGGTCAGCTTAAGACCGTATTACCTACCTAGAGAGTTCACCGTGGTAGTGGCCATTGTTGTTTACATCCCTCCATCTGCCAAGGCGGAAGCCGTTTGTGACGTGGTACACACCACTGTCGCGAGACTTCAGGACAATTATCCAGACGCGTTTATTTTCTTGTCTGGAGATTTCAATCATGTCAGTCTCTCTAAGACTTTGCCCACTTTTAAACAGTTCGTTGAGTGCACAACTAGAGGTGATAAAATGCTGGATCTCTTGTATGCCAGTGTGAAAAATGCATATAAATGTACTGCACTGCCCCCTCTTGGGCGCTCAGACCATGACATGCTACACCTCACTCCTTTCTACACCCCAGCTGTCAAGAAGCTGCCTGTCACTACCAGAACATCGAAGTGCTGGTCTCCTGAAGCTGACGAAGCTCTGAAGTACTGTTTTGAGACAACTGATTGGGATGTGTTCTGTGAGGAATATGGGGATGACATTGACGGCCTAACAGAATGCATCACTCACTACATCAATTTCTGCTATGACGACATAATACCATCAGTTGTGATTCGCTGTTTCCCTAATAACAAACCATGGATTAATAGCAGCTTGAAGGGCTTGTTGAACGAGAAGAGAAAAGCTTTCAAGGAAGGGGACAGGAACAAAATTAAGGAAATCCAAAAGTTACTGAAAGGCAAGATTAAGGAGAGGAAAGAAGCATATAGGCTGAAACTGGAACAACAGCTGCAGCAAGATGGAGTTAAGCAGGTATGGGATGGAATGAGGAAGATCACAGGCATGAAGCAGAAGGGCGGTTCGTTGCCTGATGGTGATCAGAGTCTGGCTGATGATCTAAACAGATTCTTCAACAGATTTGACTGTCCCACACCATCCCAGCCTCCTCCATCTGGTCTATTGACCACAGCTGCCTCTTCTCCATCTCCCCCTCCTTTCCCCAACACTACTGGGATATTATCTGCTCATAGCCCCCTCTTCACATCCCATAGCAGCCCACCAACAGCCCCGCCTATGGTTCTTCATCCAGCTCAGGTCAGGGCGATGCTGGGGGGGATACTTAATTTAATCAATCAATCAATCAACAATACTATTGATCAGCATTACCAAACGTGGACGTTTTACACTAGAAACAAACACTGATGTACTATTTAATACTGTGAAGCTGCTTTGATACAATCTGCATTGTGAAAAGCGCTATATAAATAAAGTTGACTTGACTTGACTTGACTTGGTCTGAAGCCAAGGAAAGCAGTGGGGCCTGATAACATCAGCCCCAGACTATTGAAGACCTGCTCTGCAGAGCTATGTGGTATTCTAACACACCTGTTTAACCTGAGCCTGAGTTTACAGATGGTCCCAAGGTTGTGGAAAACATCTTGCCTGGTCCCTGTCCCAAAGAAGAAAAATCATCCCACACACCATAATGACTACAGACCGGTAGCACTCACCTCACATGTCATGAAGACATTTGAGAGTCTTGTCCTCTCTTACATTAGGACTAGTGTGTCAACTAAAATGGACCCCTTACAGTTTGCATATCAGTCTAACATCAGTGTAGATGATGCCCTCATCTATATGCTGCAGAGGGCTTATACACATCTGGACACCTCTGATGCATCTGTGCGGATCACTTTTTTTGACTTCTCAAGTGCCTTTAATACCATCCAGCCTCGTCTGTTAGGGGAGAAGATGGGAAAGATGAAGGTGGATCCATCATTGGTCTTGTGGAGTTTGGATTATCTATCCCTCAGACCACAGTATGTGCGCCTACAGAACAGTGTCTCAAGTACCATTCTAAGCAGCACAGGAGCACCACAAGGAACTGTGCTAGCTCCGTTTCTGTTTGCCATCTATACGGCGGACTTCCAATACAACACTGATGGTTGCTTCCTGCAGAAATTCTCAGATGATACCTCAGTGGTCGGCCTCATCAATGGAGACGATGAGGAGGAGTACAGAAGAACAATCAGCAACTTTGTGCAATGGAGTGCGGACAATAACCTCCATCTCAATACCACAAAAACCAAGGAGATAGTGGTGGATTTTAGGAGGGGGAGGAGGGGGAGGAGGGGGAGGAGGGGAAGGATCCAGCCAACACCAGTCACCATCAGGGGCAACGAGGTGGAGCAGGTTGCCAATCACAGGTACCTGGGTGTGCAGCTGGATAGTAAGCTGGACTGGAAGAGTCATATGGAGGTGGTGTATCGTAAGGGGCAAAGCCGACTTTATTTTTTAAGGAGGCTGAGGACATTTAACATCTGCCAACCCTTGCTCTGCATGGTCTATCACACAGTGGTGGCTAGTGCTCTGTTTTTCGCTGTGGCATGCTGGGGAGAGGGAGTTCACACAGCAGACAGAAATAGAGTTGACAAGCTCATCAAGAAGGCCAGCTCAGTGGTTGGGGCTGAACTTGAGACGGTCCAGCAGGTGGCAGGGACCAGAGCATTAAACAAACTAGGCTCAATACTGGACAACCCCGCACACCCTCTCCACTCCCTGAAGGTGATAAACAGAAGCACCTTCAGTCAAAGACTGATTGCACCAGTATGCAAGACGGAGCGGTACAGGAAATCCTTTATAACAGCTGCTATAAGACTCTACAACGCACAAAAATAACCTTTGTCTCTTTTATGCATAGTTTGCTATAGTAGTTTGTTATATATATATTTTTAACTTAATAGGTCAGGATAAAACTGACTTAACATGTGGTGTTATGTCTGTCATGAAGCTGCTGTGACACTGTAATTTCCTGTTAAAGGATCAATAAAGGACCTACCTACCTAACCTCTCTCTTTTTTGACCATACTTGTGTTTGCATCCCTGTTTAATAACTGGTTTATCACCTGTGAACACAACACCCTGTACAGAAGAGGTAAATTACCTAAGTTTTATTACAGAAACTTTATTTTTGGTTTTGGTTTGACTAAACACATTTTTTTTGGTGTTTCAGCCAAAAATTCATTTTTGTGCCTTACTAGCTAAAATATCAGTCTGCCCTGATTTTAATTATCAAATTATTGCACAGAATATATCATGGGTCAAGAATATTTCTACTCTGAATATTTGTAAGATGTTGATATAATACCAGTATGACGCGTGATCATACAGCCTAAGGGGCATTTTCACATTCCACTGCTCTGCTTTTCCATTGTTTTCCATTCATGTAAATGTGCTAAATAGACGTCTTGGACTGTTGTGCTCACATAGCAAGCAAAACAAACCATTCTTAAAATGCAGTGTTTAAGTTAAAAGAATTTCAGCTTTTTAAAACTAGATGTTCTGTGTAAATGGCCCCTAAAACTGTCAATCATAACCTCATTACATTTTATGAGATTTTAACAGAGGTGTTTGTGTTGCATATCATACAGTAGAAGACAATGTATCCATTCATTAGAATCCATTTATTTTAATTTCAGGAGAAAACTGGATTTTATGGAAGCTTTTTTATGCTATTTTTGTTTGACCAAACTGTACTTTTTTGAGTAAAAAAAGAAAAAGCCAATGTCTGTGCATTTCTTTTTGCATGAAATTATAGCTATTATACATACATTTGTACATTACATTTGTACATTATATTAGAAAATGTATTTAAGTATAAATCTAAATTATCAATACCTATATAAATGATAAATTATCACATAATATGTCTATTCGTGTAATGTTCTGTCTGTGACCTTACAAAACCATGTTTAATATATTTGTTCATTTTGATGTGTGCAATGGTGAATTGCAGCTTTTCTGAAGTACACTTTGATGCGTTTACTTAAAAGAGAACTCCGGTCAATTTTAACATTGAGCTCATTTTTTTGTAAATTTGGAGTGCTGTCAGTACAGAGAACAACGACAAAAATCGGTGTTGCCTACACCGTGTTATCCTCTTTTTAAAATTTGCACCCTGTTGACTTAAATGGGGCAAGTTTTAAACCTGCTTTTAGCCTCTTAACATCCTTGATGTGTCATTACAAGTGCACAGCCATGTTGAGTGATTCCTTCAGAGTGAACACGGTGAATCTGACTGCAGTAGATGTGAAAGATATGAATAAAAATGAAGTTAATTCGGCCAGCGCACATACCTGTATTTATTTCCTGTTTTCGGTCGAAGTCCATAGTAGTCGATTGTCGAGTTCACGCACGTGATCATAGGTAGCTAAGCAACAGTGGAGAACTCGACAATCGACTACTATGGACTTCGACCGAAAACAGGAAATAAATAAATGTTCGTGGTTCGTACTGATGTTATTCATCTGTTCTCATACACTTCAGCGTCACAGTCACTAGTTTAGACGAACACTGACACTCTGTGATGAAATAATGCTGTATTTTTAACACCCGCTGCTTTCTCAGATCGGTTTGGGTTGGATTAAAACTTCATGTTCCGATAAGTTTGGAAAATTCTGCATACAGTAAACATCAGATTATACCTTCTGTCAATAAAAATTGCCAAATATTTTAATCTTATTGTGGACACTCATTTTAGTTGGTGTTTGTTCAACTCATTGACCACCATACATTGAAAGTAAACAACCGGAAATAAGTGTGATGTACTATTTCCAAATGAAAGTGTGTCACAAAGTTCAGTGCAAGTGGTCCATTTGGGACTCATTACTCATTGAAAAAGGAAGAGATCGGCTGGATCTTATTGCTAGCAGTAATGATTTGTATAACTATTAAACTTAGAATACAAAATACTAGACTCAAAACACAAACTGAACAACCGGGAAAACATGATGAGAACGACAAAGAAATGAAAGAGAAACAGAGCTTAGAAAAAGAGATACACAGGGCAAACCAATCTACGAAATAGAGAACAGGTGCAACTGATAATCAAACGATGTAAAACCATGGAAACAAACTGAACTGAAACCCACCCAAAACAGACAATAAAACTAGTTCACAAGTAACATTTACTTGTGAACGAGTAACTTTAACAAGTAACTCTTTAATTTTTTTTAATGTTCTGTCTCTGTTCTGTAAGTGATGCACCAAAATGATTTTTTTTACTTAAACACTTAATTTAGCCAAAAATTGGCATCCACACTGCTGACATGTTTACCTGCTGTAGCTTATCCTCCTTGTATGTACGAAATAGATAACAATTAAATGTCTCTGTTTTGGATGATGATTTCTGCCTTCCAAAACTATTTTGGCCAAAAATTATGTTTCAGCTGAATATTTTTGGTTTTAAGAATGTTGGTGCTTCGCTACTTCATATGTGTTTCAATTTAAGTTATGTGGAAAATGAATGTTGTAGGCTACTCTCTTGTGACACCAAATGCTGAGTTCTGAGAAAAAAGTATTATATAATTATTAGAATGAAATATTACAATATCATGATTTTGTGAGAGGGATGGATTGAATACCTTAATATGCAATCTAAAATATTTTTTTAGCTTTAGTGTGAAGATGTGGACAGTAATTTTTAGGGTGATTGGAATATTAGAGTGATTGGAATATTTCTTGCATTTAATCTCATTACTGTGTTATGTTAATATCGGAACAAACGGAGTGATTATTATGTAGAGCCAATTGCAACATTTTGAAAACCTAAAGAAAACAAAGCAAGTGAAATTGTTGAGGATGAATGTAGCTGTCTGAAAATGCTGTGCTGAGCAGAGATCAGGGGGCGCATTACAGAAAGATCCTTTAGAATAATATATTATCTGTTTGGGTAACTATGGCAATTTCAGTTAGGACTTCATTTAGGACAAAAGCTATTACAAAATGACTAGGGGTGTAACGGTACGTGTATTCGTACCGAACCGTTTCGGTACAGGGCTTTCGGTTCGGTGCACGTGTGTACCGAATGACCAAATGCAATATTTTGTGTGCGGAACATAGGTACATTTTCGTGTTTCCACACGAACATATTAAGTGGCGGAAGTCTCCGCGTTCAGCGCAAATCCCGCCCTGCAGCTGATTCTAAAGGTTTACCAGTTTTACCCGTCGTCACTCTAACCTAAACCAATGAAATCGACTGCAGGGTGAAAAAAAAGTTTTTCCGCTCCGTGTGCGCCGCCGCACTCTCCGTTCCGCGCGCGCGCGCGCGCGCGTGTGTGTGTGTGTGTGTGTGTGTGTGTGTGTGTGTCTGCGCCATGGTCTGCGCGCTGCGCTCTCTGCTCAATGTTCAATGTTCAATGTTCGACTCCGTGTTTGCGCTGCGCGTTCTGCTCTGTCGTTAACGCAATATTATCTGCCTGCAGAGCCGGAGGCTGCATTTTCAGGACCCCACTTCTAGGACCCTATTTTTTTGTGACAGCGCCACCTACCGACTCGGAGAACCGCAGTCTCAGGAACGCATTTCCAGGACCCTAGTTGTGCCAGGCAGTATTTCCACCCACCCAGTTTTAACTACATTAGAGTTTTACAGTTTTATTACACCCAAATACTACTTTATTTATTGCAATTAAACCTGGTTCCTATGAATGTTGAGAAATTATTGGGTCTAAGTAGCATAATATAATAACTCAAGTAAAATAAACAAGGAATCATGTTATAGTCTTTTCAGTCACTAGATCGACCACATTTTCAAGTATAGAGTGAAGACAAGGATGACTCTGGGGGTAGATTGTGTATATTTTACAAAATAATATATCACACCTCAACTTGAACACACTAAATATTTTACAAAATAATATATCACACCTCAACTTGAACACACTAAATATTTTACAAAATAATATATAACAACTTAACTTGAACACACAAAATATTTTACAAAATAATATATAATAACTGAACTTGCACACACAAAATATTTTACAAAATAATATATAATAACTGAACTTGAACACACACAAAAACAAATTTGTTCATGATGTGGACCACAAACAGAACTTCATGGACAACATCATCACTGACTCCTAAGAGAGAGAGAGAGAAAGAGAAGTGAATTAAATAAGGAACATTTAGTTGAACATGTTCTACTCTCTAATTTTTTTTTCTTAGTTACCAAACAGTGCACACATATCAATTAATGTTCATAATACTATTATTGCATACTGTTCAAAGATTTGAAAAAAAAAAAAAAGGTTTTGATGTTGTGGGAACAAAGGTTCTAGAAACACTCATGTCAATAAAGCCCATCTCAACTGAGGAAAAAATAATAATAATAGAGAGATGCAAGAAATCTGAATAGAAATAACATTGACACGACTTTTTTTCTGACCATATATATATGAAAGCACTTCATATAGCATACAGTACACAGTAAATGACACAATCTAACACGTGGTATTTTAACAGTCAATTATTATAATGGCCTCTCTGATATGTCTGACTATTAAAATGTCATGTCTCAACCAACATTATAAAACCATGTCAAAATGAAGAGACGTAGGCTACATATAACATGTATTGTGGGTAACGTTAAACAGGCTGACTGTGAGCACGTGACAGTGAAAACATTACGATTATTTTAACTGAATTAAAATGGAAAAACAATGCGTAATTAACAAGCTTTCAGAACGAACATGCTACTGTTTTATTGTGCTGTCAATAAGTCAACACAGGCTTATCACGCAACAGTTCCGTTAAATGAACGTGCTAACAATTCATTTTCAAGCATTAGAGGCTAATATGATGGGTGATGGCTATGCATTCAAGACTATTTATTTAGCAAATCACCATCACGTTTGCTACGTTAACTTTCCAATTAAATGCATCGCAATTGTAAAAATTTATTCGCATTTGATACTCACACTCTGATTGTCGTCCATCTTCGCTGCTTCACTGGTCCTCGGTAGGTGGCGCTGTCACTAAAAACCTAGGGTCCTAGAAATGCGGTCCTAAAAGTGGGGTCCTGAAAATGCAGCCTCCGGCTCTGCAGGCAGACCCTACTCCGTTAACGGCCCAAACACTCCAATCATGTACCGATCACGCACTGGAAAAGCAAAGTCCGCTCAAATAAGGTGAAATTTCTCAGTACTAGTGGACTTCTGTTTGCTGAGCTGGTATAGTCATGCTGGCAACAATGGTAAAATGACCTGCTCTGATCACATGCTCTGGTAATAATAGCTTTGTAGGAATATATTTTATTTTGATAATTAGTAAAAAAAAAAAAAGAAAAAGAAAAAAAAAATCTTAAATTGATTGTTGATTGATTATTGAAAAATAATAATACATTGATATATATGTTTAATATTATTTTAATATAGGGCTATTTTCTGTTCCTTTTTTTCCCCGGTGTTTCATTTAATTAGGTGATTATAAGTTTAATTATTGATGATTACAAGCTTGGAGGAATTGCAATTAATTACAGCAAATTGTGCAATTAAAGTTCATTTTTTTTCCCAGTCTTAATTTTTAAATATGAGCAGGCCTACAAGCTGGGATTGGTAATGCTAAACTGTAATCATAGTTATTTATTTATATTTTTCATTAAATTTATTATGTGATATTGGTTTGAGACAGAGTATTTTATTTAGTGGAGAACTTTGCAGCAGTATTTTATTTCTTATTCTTTTTTTATTTTATATATATTTTATTATATTAAAAAGTGTTTAAAAAAGTGTAAACAAATTGTTAAAAAAGTTTATAGTAATAAACAACCTGCAGTTTAATGTTTGCATTTCTTTTCCTTACTGTACCGAAAATAAACCGAACCGTGACTTTAAAACCGAGGTACGTACCGAACCGTGATTTTTGCGTACCGTTACACCCCTAAAAATGACATTTCTTAAATGCATAATCTTATCTTAACTACAGCTAGGAAAAGGGTATTACAGAAGCATCTTAACTCCACAAAAAATCCTAAAAACTGTCTTAACTTTAGGACAACTCCAATGGTGTCCTAACTTCAAAATTATTTGAAAGCCAACTATAAAAATCACATAATAATAGCCCTGTCTGAGAATGACATCGCATTAATGATACAAGATGAAGAACAGCGATGTTTGATGGTGGAAAGACTTTGTGAACACCCAAATGATGTGCTGCACTTTGACGACAAAACTCTGACAAATAATTACAGACTCCTATGAAATAAAAGGATTATGCTTTGCCTTTTCTACCAAGCTTATCAAAACTTCACTTAATGAAAAGCACCACTTATTTTATTTCTCCATTCTCCAGTTTTTCCATTTTACTTCATAGCAGCTGTTTGCATGTCGTTGGTTGCTTGGTAACAGAACTGAGAGTTGATTACCAAACTCTTAGATTTCCTAACTACAGATAAGATGAGATTTTGTAAGATAGGATAAGAATCCTAAATCAAGATAAAATCAAGATTTGCTTCTTTAATACGAATTTGTGAAAAATCCTAATTTAACTTGTCAGATCTTAACATAAGATATAAAGTTTCTGTAATACTTGATAAACACTTCACAGTATTTGGTCTTCTAGTGAAGAGGAACAGCACAACAGGGATATTCAGGCACACAGGAATCTGTGCCCACAGAACTCTGTAGAATGCGCTGTATGTTTTACACATCCCCCAGAAATATTTAGGCCAAACTGTTTATGTTTTAAGCACACTTCAGAGTGTGGTACAACCAGATGTATTTTCCATGGTTAAAGTTTTCTCCGAAATCAGCACCAAATCAGTCCTCAGATTTCTTTTGGGCCTCGAGGTTGTGTTTGTGCAAAAGTGTGTTTGTTTAAGTGTAAGTCTGTGGTGCACTCAGACCACAAATCCAGCTGCATTGCTGTAGCAGACATTCACTGGTGGGTCGTTCTGAGGTTGTAGGAAATGTTTCCGGTTGGTCCAGTAGCCAATATCCTGTCAGTCAGCCCCTCTCTGGGGAAAGAATCTTCATTAATATGTCATTGTGACTGTCATACTTTATTAAGATCAGCTGTGCTTAATAACGTCCTGCCTTGGGGCTGCAGTCCAGCTGCCATAGTGTTCAGTGACCTTCACTTACAATCTTTATTGAGTCCTGAGTCTGACCTACAGTAGCGTAGGTGGAGTCAAGAAATAACGTAGACATGGATGTTTTTCTGACACCATGAGGTAGTTTCCATGTTGATATAAATCTCAAACACTCTACTGTTGCTTACAGTTTCACTGACTGAAATACACTTTTACTGCTGTTTGAGTGACCTGTAGAAGACTGGTGCATGTTGGAGAAAACATTTTAAACTATACGCTATTTTTTCGGTTTTGTTTAGTTACACTAGAATAGAGGACAGAAATAGCACAGCTTTAAATAACACCCCAGTGTACATTAGGCCATTAACTGATAACAAAAGAAAGAAGAAACATAACTCTTTAAATAAAATAATATTAAATGTGATTCTGGTCCTTTTATTTCTTTTCTCTTCGAACTATTATGGGGAGGATTCTTTTATTTTTCGAGTAAAAACTATTTTAATGTAAAAGTTAACTTCAAAACATTCCAAAGTTTGGTGATTTGTTTTATTTTTTTTTCATGTTAAATGCTAGTCTATTATGCTCACTAAGGCTGCATTTATTTGATCAAAAATACAGTAAAAAAAGTAATATTGTGAAATATTATTGTGATTGAAAACAACCTTTTTTTCTATTTTAATATGTTTAAAATGTAATTTTATTTATATGGTGGCAAAGCTGAATGGTACTGGTAAAGTAACTATATGGTAAAGTAGCTTACAGTTAACCAGTTGTCAGTTTTTTATCATTTATACATTATACTCTTACATTTAAGTTCCAGGCATTTTTCAGTGATATTAAAAATCTCGTTTACATGTGATACTTTGCCTCTGATTTTGACTGTCTGCTAAACCATGAACAAGTAAACAGGACATGGGCAGCTTATCAATTGGTCTAATGGTGAAAGTCCCTTCCGCTGCATAATGTAGCTCACACTGGCAGCAGCAGATCAGTCCAGGCTGTTGTGATAATGCTCCACTGATACTAATGACTCTAATGGCCTTTGGGCCGCTGAAAATAATGGCCAGTGTTTGTCACACCAGCCTCACTTTAAAAGCCTATGTTGATTTTTGTTGTGCCTTAATACTGTTTCACTGAAGGACAACTATGGAAAGATAATGCAGATAGTTTGAGAAGCAAGAGGATTTTGGTATTTTTAAAAGGTTATTTTTTAATTGGTAAAAGCAAAGTTGTTAGTTGATATTCTGTGTGTTAGACAAGTATATGTTTTAGTGTTAAGAAATGCTCATGTAAATTACACAAGACTTTAAAATCCTCTGTTGCACAAAAACACCACATGGTCACGTCTGGGAAAGTAAAGATTGAGTAAGACTGCTTGCTTGCGCTGTTGTACAATTTTTTTTTTTTTTGTGTGTGTGTGTGTGTTATGAAAAACACTCAAGAGGCTCAAATAGGGACACTCGTAAAACAAACATGAGATGAAAATCGTACTTTTTAATATTTTAACTACTTTTTTAATGCACGTTCTTATTCTTATTGTAGTTTATCACCCATCCTAATCAGCAGACAGTCAGTTATCATGCGTTTGAACAGATTTTATTCATTAAAAAGGCATGAGAAACATCCATGGGATGTCAGCATAAAATTAAAACTTGCCTTATTGTGAATGATTTATTGATGCATATTATTCCAAAGAAAAAAAAACTGTTTATAATCTTCAATCAAAATGTAATTGTTTACCTGCTCCACCTCTGAAACAACCCTCCTTTTTGGCTGTCTTCACGCATTCCTTTTGCTTGAATCCTTCCCCTTCCCTTCACCTGACTTCAATCTTGTAACAACCACTTTTCACAATACAATCTATTCCAGATTGATATAATCCTGTTGTAAATTTTTAACATGTTAAAATTCCTGTTTTGCTGAATCACGTCACATGGGCTTAAAATGAGGACATATTTTTTTATGTTAACTCATACTGAGATTGTTGCTAATATGTACCTGTAAGGGGGACTCACATCATCACTTGAATATCTTCAGTAAAGTTCAAAAGAAGATTCAAATCACTGTGCTTGAGATTATGATTGCTCTTGCGGTGAGTGGCGTGGCGACATTCCAGGGAAAAGATTTTTAGGAAATGCCAAAACTAAACCGAGTGCATTTCTTTCAGCAATTCCTAGAAATCTATTGTTTTTTACTGTTCCCCCCTGCCTCTTTTATATACTCTGTGTGATCTTTACTAGGTATTTCAGACCTTGACTTTTCACACAATCTTTTATTTCATGTTTTATGCATATCCATACAGAATGGTAATATCTCCTGTCTAATCTCTTTTCCCTTCTCCTCTCTCCATGCCCCAGGCAGTTTGGAAGTGTGGGTGATATTCAGAGTAAATTCTTAGTTTAGTTCATCTATGTGACTGTTGGCCCAGTCTGTTGTTGAAATGTATAAAGGGGGCAAATTCACTTAAAGGGATAGTTTGTAACTATCTCGCCTTTTTATTTCATAGACTATAAGATAGTCCTTGTAACAGGGTAACTGTTACAAGTTCACCCAAAAATAAAAATTAGCCCATGATTTACTCACCCTCAAGTCATCCTAGGTGTATATGATATTCTTCTTTCAGACGAATACAACCTGCAGTCCAGTTTAAACCAGTCACTATGTCCTGGTATAGTGCTGCCCAATGCATATTAAGATTAAATCATTGTTATTTCAACACACTCCTACTTTGTAAATTAGGCTTATTAGATTGCTGCTTATTCACGAAACTCAACCCTATTTGCCTGGTGTTATTACCACCCACGGAAAGCAGATGGTATATTCAATTAAATTTAACCCTGTAAAGCCTGACATTTTTAAAATAAGTTTAAAAAATAGTCCAGTGAGTGTTCATCTTGAAATATTAGTTACAATATAAAAGTCATTCTTACATTTACCTTACACAAATCAATAAAGATTTCACAGCAAAAAGACAGATGTACCATGACCTGCAAGTGGACATTTAGTGCAATTATACCGTTTATTTGATAAAAATATAAACGTTTCTGCAGGTTTTTCAGCAAAGTTTTGTTCATGTTTATAATTTAGTGGTCTTAGAAATTAGCATATCAAAAATGATAAAGTAGGCTTTATAGGGTTAAAAGAGATGTTTGTTTTTCATTTTCAATAATTAAATGGAGAAGAGTGTTACATGTATCACCAGGCCTATAGCCAGACGGGGGTATAGTAGAGAGCACTTTGTCAAGTCAAGTCACCTTTACAATACAGATTGCTTCAAAGCAGCTTTACAGAGATAAAATAATGCAATGCAACAAAGTTTGTTTCTAGAATAAAACTGCATCACAGTCCAGCTTAAGTAAGTTCAGTGATGGCTCATTTTTGTTGTAAAAAAGTTATTTATTTAGTTAATTTATGTATAGCCACTCTGGAGAAAACAGTGATGTCATCGTCCAGCTCATCAGTTCAGTTCTCATATAATGGTGTCAATGCAGGCAGATCAGTAATATTGTTGGATATTAAATGTTAAATGTTCCCAACTAAGCAAGACAAAGGCGAAAAAAGTGACAGTGGCAAGGAACTAGAACTCCATCAGGTGACCAGAATGGAGAAAAAAACCTTGGGAGAAACCAGGCTCAGTCGGGGGCCAGTTCTCCTCTGGCCAACGAACGAACAGTGTATGATTATGAATCAGGCAGCATTACAGGTCAGAAGTCAGATTGGATCAGAACATTCAGAATATTTATCCAGTTCCATCTGGTTGAATTCGGTATGGAGACGGGTTTTTAGAGGATAAGTGCTGATGGCTGTCATGTTGATGAGGCCTTCACAGGGGAGAATCTAGTTGACACAATCTCTGCTGACACTTCAGGGATGCGTTGTGGTCATGTCTAGGTGCAGGTCCTCCATCTGATCTGAATACAGCCCGGATCCGGCTGACTACAGTAAACCTCGAAATAAACAGACAGACTAACATTAGCGTTGATGCCATTCTTCTTATGATGTAACGAGTACATCGGAAGTGTTCCCGGTTCCGGCTTACCTAGTTTATGCAGCCTAATAATCATTTAACTGATTTTAATTATAGAAATGTATAATGTTCTATGTGTATGCCAGGTTAAAGAGATGTGTTATTAATCTCGATTTATACTGACACAGTGTGTCTGCTTCTCGAACAACAGTGTTAACCCCCTGAGGTCGGCGGTATCGCCGGCGATACCAGGTCGCTTTTTTTTTATCAGTGTAAAAGAAACTCATAAATACTCTGTTGACTTTGATTTTCCATAGGAGTTTCATACATCAATCGATTCTGTTAAATGTGTATTATTTTTGTGTATACTCACAATAAAAACAAAGTGTTGTGCTTTTTGCCAAATAAAGAAAAATAAACACGAAGCGAGTTCTGCCTTCTCTCTGTCAGTGTAGTCCATTCTGAAACGCGTCCGAAAATGAACAATAACTCAGCGAATACTCAGTCAAACAGGCATACAGACACACAGGCATGAAGCTTGAATTCTCTTCTTTTAAATGAAGTAATTTATATAAAAAACAAATATTCTCAGTTCATGTAATCTGTAAGAAAAGAGAGAGATGTCAGTCGTTCTCATCTCATCTAATTACTTGTAATGTGACTCCGCCCTCGAAGAGCGCGCGCTATTCAAACGCAAATGACTGAGGCAATCCGTGCAAACTGTGAACGCCCCCATATCAGCTCGAGAAAATACAAGTTTATTCAGATCATTACTTGTTTACACCGTCTCGCAGCACTGTGAGGAATAATAATAATGGAAAATGTACCTCAGAAGTGCGGGTATATCGAGGAGCGAGCTGAGGAATGCTGTAGTAAGTTTTTTTCCTTCTCACGTGAATCGGGTTTCTGTTTATGAATGAATGAACGGCAGAGATGCGTGCTGTTTACCACAGCTCGCAAAAAGACAGTTTAAATTTAAATCGCGTGTGTGAATGAATGATGATGTTTTAGCAAACTGTATTGCTATACTGAGATGAGTATAAATCGACTGAAATATGTTGAAATAAAGTGTCTAGGTTTTGACATAAATGCAAATATAAATGTAATTTTACAAAATATTATCGATTTTCAAATACTGCTGTATTGAATGAACAGCTTTTAGCAAACTCTATTGCTATACTGAGATGAGGAAAAATATCAAAAATTATCAAAAATAAAGTCATCAAATAATACGTTTTGTATACTTTAGTTTTTAAAAAGAAAGATTACACTTGAATTGTTGTTGTAATTGTAACCTTTTTAATAAAATATATATATTTATAAGGTAGATGTAAACAAGTAAATATAATTTTTTTCTTTAAATAATTTGTATTGTGTTTTATTAGTGACAAATTTGGGGAGAGGATAAATATTCCAAAACTGAAAATACAGTATGAGAATTAACTGCACAATTACTAGACATGTTTACCTTGGATATTATACAATTGTCAAGCACAATTTGTGAAAAAAAATAAAAATAATTGCGATGCCTCCAACTGTGAACCAATTTGGTAGTGTATATATATATCATTTTTATGAAGCTTGTATATTTAAGTTAGATATAGGTGACACACCTGAATGAATGGCTCATTAAGTATGCAGGGACATTGTCTCATCAGGTGTGAACTACTAAATATGCATGATCGTTTACGCCCCATCCGCATATTGGCTTTCCAAACTAAAAGTGTTTCGCAAAACTTAAAGGTCCCGTTCTTCGTGATTCCATGTTTCAAACTTTAGTTAGTGTGTAATGTTGTTGTTAGAGTATAAATAATATCTGTAAAATTATAAAGCTCAAAGTTCAATGCCAAGCGAGATATTTTATTTAACAGAAGTTGACTACAAAAAACGGCTGGATTGGACTACACCCCTCTACTTCCTTCTTTAGTGATGTCACTAGAACCGTAACCTCCGCCCACAGGAACACAGGCGTATTGATGGCGAAATGTCAACAGACGTGGTTGATGTTTATCTATAATCGGATACCGCAAAAGTTTAATTCGAAGTTGTTAGTTTGCTCTGTCCATTTCACCACGGACTGTTTTCTAACCTGGGATAATATCAAGCAGGCTTCTCTCAGCGTTTCATACTGACGAAGGGGGCAATTTCAACTATATTCCAGCAAGCGGTAAGTAGTGATTTACTATGGAAGTAGCGATCAACTTCACATCGTTTCTCTTAGTAGGATGAAAATAATCTTACTTAAACTGTGATTAAAGAAAGCGTTCAAAGAACAATCCCTTTCCAATCGCCCAAGCTGTCAATAACACAGCGCGAGTTTATCTGGACACTTGCCAAAACTCGTTATGAAATCAATGACGCTGTTACACTGCACAACGAATCTCTTACTGTATTTATATACCTCATGTTTGCATTGGTGAAATCATTAGTGAGAGTGCAGAAACTGCGTTGCAATGATAAGATCTTTCACGCGATCAACAGGCTGTCATCTGCTCAATGCTCATCATCACTGCAACCTTTTATGTGATGGGAATAGATCATTCTAAATACTTAAAAAACTTCTCACGATTCGTTAATCCAGATAGCTGTAATAGTAAAAACGTATAATAGCTGTAATAGTAAAAGTTTTCCAGATAGTTCCACATGTAATGCCAGATATTTCATATGCAAGCATGTCAGCCAATCACAGCAGAGGGCGTTTACATTGAAGTTTCACAGCAGACACGCCCCTTCAAACAGTGTTCAAAGCAGGGAATGAAATCAGGCTAGGAAATATGCCTTTTATTTCTAAATTATACCAATTTTTGATCTAAAAAACATACTAACATTATAAGGGCACCCCTGGAAACATTATAAAATAATAAAAATAATTCATGGAATGGGACCTTTAAATCAATGTATCGTTTTATGTGAATGATTAGGCAGGATGATTTTCGATAGGCGACGACATCCATTAGTCAAAAGTCTTATTGACACATATTTACTATGTGTTTTGTGGCCTTATTTCAGAAACTTTAGTTTTTAGTTTTTTCAATAACCATGCATAAACAATATTCTCTCAAAAATGAAAACATGTACATACATGTGGCTCAAATATTATGGTAGTCCTGTTTGTGCTAAATAGAGTGTAATTTTTTTTTTTGCCATTGATATGTTTATAAGCAACTGAAAAAAGCACAAATGTCAGGGCATGTCAGAACATCTCAAGGACCCCAAAAACACCCCAGACCCCAGAGGGTTAAATAAGAAAAGGATCCACCGCCAGCAGTCGATTTTGATATTCTAGGTATTATCAACTGACCAGAATTTTGAAATCGTAATAGACGTGAAGGACTATAATGCGTTAAGAGCTCGCTCAAGTACTGGGGAGCTAAACCATTTAGTGCTTTGTAAGTAATCAGCAATATTTTAAAATGTATATGATGTTTATTAGGGAGCCAAAGCAGTGTTGACAAAACCGGGCTAATATGGTTCTATTAAGAACTCTAGCTGCTGCGTTTTGGAACAACTGGACTTTGTTTATTAAGCGGGAAGGGCAACCACCCAATAGAGCTTTGTAATAATCTAGCCTTATATAATAATCAGCAGTTTTGCATTTTACATTGAAAGCATATTTCGTAATTCGTAAAATATAATTTTAATATGGTGGACCTGTGCCTAGACATAACCACAAAGCATGATGTAGTCAGCCGGATCCGGGCCGTATCCAGATCAGATGGAGGAGATGGAGGAAAGAACTTTGCATTCCTTTAATTTTGTGAATTTGTACGTTTTGTCGGGGCACAAAGAAATATAGATCTGAGTATAACATTGAAAACTAATGCCATGTTTCTAATGCCTAATGGCATCTCCCAAGGGTAGCATGTGCAAGGTGAAAAGCAGCGGTCCTAGTACTAAGCCTTGCGGTACTGAACTTGTGATCGATATGACATCTCTTCATTTACTGCTACAAACATAACGGTCAGATAAGTATGATTTAAACCATGCTAATGCAATTCCACCAATGGCAAAATATTTTTCGAGTCTATTCAAAAGAATGTTGTGGTCGATGGTATCAAATGCAGCACCAAGATCCAGTAACACTAATAGAGAGATACAACCACAATCGGATAAGAGCAAATCATCTCTAATGAGAGCAGTCTCAGTACTATGATACAGTCTAAATCCTGACTGGAAATCCTCGCAGATACCATTTCTTTCTAAAAAGGAACATAGTGGTGAAGATACTGCCTTTTCTAGTATTTTTGACAAAAAGAGTAGATTTGAAATCAGCCTGTAATTGACTAATTCTCTAGGATCAAGTTGCGTTTTTTTTAATAAGAGGTTTACTAATAGCCAGCTTAAACGTTTTTTGTACATATCCTAGTGACAAAGATGAATTAATGATATTAAGAATAGGATATGTGACCTCTGGAAGCCTCTCTTTCAGTAGCTTAGTCGGTATAGGTATTATACCTTATTATATAGTCGGTGGTCTGTATTTAACGAGTTTAGACAATTCGTCCTCTCCTATTCATACATTGCACGTGACGTCACAAGTACTGGCTGGTGGGCAAGAACGTTGTTCACCAGTGTTGTGGCAAAAACAATAACTAACAAAATAGCATCACAGCATAAGAGACATCAGGACTCAAATTGTCCTTAAAAGATATTTATTCTTGCAAGAATAGTTCCCAGTCCATCCACAGTCCAGCTGCAGGTAGAGTGAGACCCAGAGCAGGGGTTGGCCAGCATTTTTATAGTGTTCTTTTCAAAGCTATCTCTTGTCACCCACCCCAAACACAAGGAACAAAGGGACCCCCCTTGACCCCTCCCCAGCCCGGGAATCTTCTCACCTCTGAAGTCTCACACACACCCTTCCAGCTGTATCAGCATCATAAAAGAAACTCAAAATACAGCCAAAGAACGCATGGCATTTATTTGTTAAATCATTGAAAATAAAATATATACAAAAATACAATACAATACAAAGAAAATATACATTTTTCCATAACAATTCCTCATCTTTATCATTCTCTGATAAACGATTTGGTTTCATTAACATTAGGTTTGATTACAACAACTTAAAAACACGCTTGTTTCTAATTCTGTAAGCAAACTCATACATGATTATTATACTAAAAACACCACCCAACGTCAAAACTCATAAATGGTTACAATCATTTCAAGTCTTTACATCACAGTTATACTCTTCATGTCTGATTTTCGTATATCTGATCACTCTACTTGAACTCTGGAAAGAAGATTTTAAAAGTAAAAAGTTTGTATCAAATAAATAAGTATTTTTTCTGAAACCGGGCTAAAAATGAATAAACATTATCATCGCATTTTCCTGGTTGAGAACCAGACCCTCAGTCATCTCAGACATAGCTTAAAGCATAGTAAGAATAAAGGATATTATAATACCGAAAAACGTAAATGATTATAATTTCAACTTCTGTTACTCGTACCATCTGCATAATTTTGTTCACCCCTAGGATAGACTGTACCCATTAATAACAAAATTATCAGAATAACACATACAATCATAACACTATGTATTCAGCCTTTTCAATTAATACTTCACATTAATTAATAGATCTTCTACCTGAAAACACATTTTTCTTTGCACAAATCAAATCATTAGATTTATATCAATACTAAGCCCTAGTTTGATTCAATCAAATAAAATCATAAAACTTTTCTTCAACCATTAATTGGTCAACATTTTCCTCCAGGTCTGTTGATCATCTTGTTGCCTCATGGATGTTCCGTTTTCACCAATATGACACTTTGCGTGCCGTAGAGAGGATTTTCCCTCGTAGGCAAGGGGGGTACGTTTACCAACACGTCCCTTGAGCCCTCACTGCCCTCCGCGTCGGCGCATGGGGTTGCTGAGGTTGGTTGGTGTAGTCTGAGGTGAGAGGCGTGGACTCAGGTCTCACACTCTCCGATCATTTTCCGATCCTTACAAGATTTTCCCTTAGATCCCGACCGCACCTTCACTGGAATGAACCATTTCCTGCCTGCTGTCACCTGTGAAAGCAGACCCTAGCTATTTTGTTAGTGACCGCTTGTCTAGTTGGTCGTCCCTTTTGGTATGACCTGTGGAATCAACAGCCTGAAACATATTGTCACCAGATAATTTTGCTCACTGATTAGCACTCAGGGTCCTTGTTCCCCTGAAAAACGTTCAACCCATTTTACTCATGTTAACAACACAATACAGAATCAGTTCTGTTTGGTTCAATCCATCCTGACATCCTGCAAAATGAAAATTTTAAGTTAGGCACTGCACAGGGTTAGGCACTGTTTCTTCACTTTGCTCATGTTAACAAGACAATATGTATACATTTGGAACAGAATCAGTTCTGTTTGATGCAATCCGTTCTGACATCCTGAAAAATAAAAATTTTGCTTATAAATAAATAAAAATAAAAATAAAAGTTATGCGCTGCGCAGGTGTGGCACCTTTCTGCCACAATAATAACCCAGGCCAGGATAACTAGCCAAATTCATCCATAGCCACTATTTCATTGGGCACATTTTGCCCTGATTTTGTCTGCTGTCATGCCACGGCCTTTGCTGCCGCTTCTGCCCTGGCGTTTCCTGTTGAAACTGTTCTTGTTATTAGTACACTTACAGACAGCAATTTTGTTTGGGAGAAGAATGGCTTCTTGCAGGGCCTTTACCCACTTAAACCCAATGTCCTCCCAACATTTATCTTCCCACCAGTGTGATGGCTTTCAGCAAATGTGAACCCCTTAGTAAACCATATTTGGCAACTGTTATCATCCTCCTCTTGATGCACGACCCATCTCGTGCATCAATTTAACATAATAAGATTCTCTTACATATATCAGACGCTTTTATTCAAAGCGACTTACATTTCAAGGTACACATTTACATTCTTATCAGTTCTTGCTTTCCCTCGGATATCGAACCCATGACCTTGGCGTTACAAGCGCCAACGCTCTACTGTTTGAGCTACAGGAAAACTGCAATATTTGTTAATATTTATTTGGTAACATTTGTTTGGATAAAGTTTGCTAACCCAAACGTTGTCCTTCAGCCAAATTTCCTTTAGACATCTTTCTCTGCCTCTGAAACAAAAATATTACTTAAAGCCACAATTTCATTTTCTTATCAAATTGTTTTAAGGCAACGGCCCCGAGTCTCACAGCGTATCCTGCTTTTCAGGCCTGTTGTTGGTCTCGCAATTCAGTCATCTACAAACATTCTCCAGGTCATCAATTGGTCAGGTTGTGGTGTGCAGACTTCGTCAACGTCAGTCGAACAACAATCTCCCCCTTTTTACAATACATAACTGTTAAGGGCTCTCTGGATAATCTGATATTTACTTAGCCTACGTGTTTGTTGCTGTCAAATCTATAACATTTTCTCAACACATGACTGACGGCTATCTACGACTTCACAATTCTAATTTACACATCAATACTTAAACCTGTCTAGAAAGTAATTCAAATCTACTGCACATCATAAATGACCAAAATAATAATTAACAGACAGAGCTCGATGATCAATCAACTTAAAGCTCGTCCTATGTTCTGTGTTGCCTTCTCATCAGATTGGCTCACAATCCTCAGCTTACTTTCGAATTTGTCATTTGCCTTAACCCATCTATAATGCTAAAACACTTACTCCAGATGTTAATGACACATACATAGACACTATTCAGACAGAATTGACTAGTTGCACGTGGCCGCCATTTTGGAATTCGGATCAGCGAGTGTACGCGTAGACTAGGGATGGGCATTCGATTAAATTTTCTTAGTCGATCATCGCGAGAATTAACGATCGACTATTGATTAATCATTAATATTTTTATATTGAAATTCATTATTTCTTTAACTTTTTATAAATTAAAAATGCAATGAAAATACAAAAATACAGTTTGTTTGTCCTCGATGAGATCTTTATTACAAGAAGATCAACTTGTGGCAGTGAAACTGGACGTTCGGTAGACTTGAAGATATGCCCTGCGGTGCTCTAAAACAGCGGAACCTGCAGCTGCGAGCCGGCGTTCTTAAACAGAGACCCATGGCCACTTCATCCGTTTTCTGTGATCGGATAGCTATCCGATCGTGAAAAGACCTCCGAAACGCATTCGAGACGGATTTAAACCCGATCGCTCAAACCACTTCAGGAGGAGATCTGAGACGCATTCCAGACGAAACTGGACAAGAGTAAATGCATCTGGTTGTTGAAACTACATATGTAAATTTGACTTATCCCAAAAATGCTAAGAAATAAACCTGTTAGAGCGTGTTATAGGCTATATGTCATGTTATAGCCAGATATGACGACGCTACTTCAACACGCATCACCACAGATGAGCATCTATTCATCAAGCCAACGTGCAAACCTATCGCAAATCAAAGTGAAAGTCATTCATCAACACAATCATCTTCATTAAAACTAAAGAACCGAAATTATCTTACCAGGGCTGTTGCCGCAATTATCTTGTTGCGGTCTTTGATTTAGAAATTTTCGCTGATGATCAATAAAATGCAGCTCATATCAGTTGCTTTCGGTGACGTGCAACAATTTAAATATGCATATAGCGTGGGAATTCAAGATCGGATTTATATCCGTTTTGCAAAAACACATTTATGTGACCAGGTGTAAATGGAATCGTTTTGATAAATCAGATAGCTATCCGATCTGAGAAAACGCATGAAGTTCCCATAGAACTTCTGCACCAGTCTACTGATTTCTGTTGAGAAAGATAAGCATGTTGACATGATCTGGGATCAGATGCGACCGCAACCTGGTGACAGCCAGTCCAGCCGCCGAAAACACCCGCTCTGAGGGGACTGACGTTGCCGGGATGCACAGGTACCTCCGCGCTAAAATGAATTCCATTGCTTCAAGACTCACACTACGCAACGCAACCTGCATTAGTTTAATCGATAACAAATAAACGTGATCGACGAAATTCTTAACGATCAATTATCGATCGTCGATTAATCATGCACATCCCTAGCGTAGACACTTCCGGTTTCGCATTACGCCCGGTGAGGGGAGCCGGAGAAAGCCGAAAATGATATTTTATAGTTGTTTAACTTAAAATACTACTAAGATCCATATTACTATCACACGAGCCAATGGCAATTAAATGCACGGATGGATAGTCAGATTAATGAATGAAATACAACTGATTAAACAGAAGATTGTATTATGCTGCGTACACATCCTCTATGGTACACATACACAATGACAGTTATGCCTACTGTAAATATAGATTTACAACTACGATTAAAGTTTTTTTTTGTGATCAAATTTTTTTTTCTTTTTTCTTTTAGAAAGATAATACATACAGGTATATACAAACCACAAAAATAGAGTAAATATATATATATATATTCACATACATACCTATACATAAGCATATATAATGAAGCATATGATTAACATAATATAAAAACAAAAAAATAATAATAATAATAAATAAAAAAAAAAAAAAAAAAAAAAAAAACAGGTATAAACCACCCACCCCCTGGATCCAGATCTCCAAATCTCAGTTACAAATTAAATCTGAAGCCCACGAAGAGTGGTTAGCAGTGAATGCCAAGCCTCTATTGCTGACTCTTTTGCACCGTGGACTCTAGCTGTCGACAACTCCAAGTAAACAATATCCATATATGTTAAAATCCAAGCTCGAAAAGAGAGTGAATGTGGAGGTTTCCAACGAGTGCCAATTAGTTTTTTTGCAGCCGTAAGCCCAGCCAGCAATGCTCTTCTCTTATCCAGTGTCAAACCCAACCTTGAGAAATCATTCAAAATGAGTGTAGCAGGCGTACAGGGCAATATAATCTTAAACAACCTAGAGAGGTTAAAGGCAATCATCTTCCAAAAGTCGGCCACTAGGGTACATTCCCAAAACATGTGAAAGTAACTGCCAATCACTTTGGAAGAACATAAAGTACACATAGGATCATCGATAACCTTCATCATATGAAGCTTCCTAGGAGTTAAATAAACCCTATGTACATAATTATAATGTATTTGCTGATGATCGGGGTTCCTGGACGCTAAACCCATACTGATCCATGCTTTATCCCAATCAAACGTGGGTGCCAAATCTGGAACATCTCTCCTCCACACAGTGTCCAACGCCAGAGGTCTATAAGCATACCGCAGCAAGAACCAGTAGAGTCTCGACACAAAGCCTCTTGTGCTCCCAACAGAGTGAAACAATTTTCGAAGTGGGTGTGGTGTGAGAGGGGCCTGTAAAGGGGCACCATTGCTTTTCAAAGCCGATCTCAACTGCAAATAAAAGAAAAAGGAGGTACGTGGTATACCATGCTTAATACAAATGTTCTGAAAAGTGAGTAACCCCCCCTCCCCATAAATATAAAACATTTTTTCACAATCAGGAAATCGAATAGGACAACCGCCAATTAACAATCTCTCATTGTTAAATATTGGAGAGTATGGGTCCCAAACAGAAGAGCAACCAGCCAATTTTTCCACCCTCCTCCATACCAATAACAAATATGAAATCATAGGACCAAATCTCAAACGGCAGTGATGGGGAGAGATTTTAGCATGCAGAATGTTAGTAAAAGAGTATGGAGCTATCATCCTTTCCTCCAAAGTTCACCAAGACACTTGAGCATCAGATTGAAACCAGGATAGGAGAGGTCTAAGTGTAAAGGCCCACTCATAGAACTTAAAATTTGGGAGGGACCGGCCTGCCTTTCTCGCTGCATAGTGGTGAGCTTAATGCGAGGTCGTTTGCCATGCCACAGAAATTTAGTTATTGCTGACTGTAATTTGCTCCAATAATTAGGGGGCGGAGGAAGGGGGAGCATCGAGCTGGCGAAATTGACTCTGGGCAGAATATTCATCTTAATTATGGCTACCCTGCCACGAAGTGAATTTGGCAGGTTAGACCACCTGTCCAGATCCGCCACAACTTTAAGTGTTTTACAGAAATTGTTTTTAATAATTGTCTGTATGGAGGAAGAGATATCTATCCCCAGATAAGTGAAGTTTTTAGTGACTGGAATAGATGCAGGGATGGGAACATTACACATTGCCTGATTTAAAGGTAGCAAAGCTGATTTCTGCCAGTTTATTTTGAAACCAGAAAGCTTGCCATAAAGATCAAAGGTTGACAAAACATGTGGGATACATTGCACTGGGTTGTTTATATACAATAAAACATCGTCAGCATACAGTGAGACATGATGATGTGTTTCTCTAATGGAAATTGGAGAGATTGTGGGTGAGCCACGGATAGATTGCGCCAGTGGTTCAAGAGAAAGAGCGAATAACAGAGGGCTAAGAGGGCAGCCTTGTCTTGATCCTCTCGAGACAGCAAAAAGAGAACAACTAATTTTGCCCGTAAGTACTACAGCTGTTGGGTTTTTATACAGTACCTTAATCATATTAATAAACGTCAAACCGACCCCCATGAATTCTAACACTGACCACAGAAATGGCCACTCCAGGCGGTCAAAGGCCTTCATTGCATCTAGTGAAAGGACAGCAGCAGGAGAACTTAGGCCTTGAGCACCATCTATAACGTGTAATAGCCTTCTAACATTATCTGTAGCAAGTCTAGACTTTATAAATGCTGTCTGGTCACTATGAACCAGTTCTGTCATATGACCTTGAAGCCGTCGGGCCAGTAACGTGAGTAAATCTTTAAATCTGCATTTAAAAGCGAAAGAGGCCTGTAGCTGGAGCACTCCACTGGGTCCTTTCCTTTTTTAAGAAGCAGTGAAATTAATGCAGAATTAACATCCCTAGAAAATGATCCCACTCTGATTGAGTAAAGGATCATATCCAATAAAAGCGGACCGATCAGGGGCCAAAAGGTAAGATAAAATTCGGGTGGAATTCCATCTGGCCCTGGTGATCTACCTTTACGCATGTCCCTAGCAGCTGCCTCGCACTCCTGCAATGTGATAGGGCGATCTAGCTTTATGGAATCATCAGTACTAAGGCGGGATAGTTTAACGTCATTCAAGAAATTATCGCAGACATGTTTATCAAAATTACTTTCCGAATTATATAACTCCTGATAAAAGGAGGCAAAAGAAGCATTTACTTTCTTTGGGTCACATTGTATAGTACTGTCTTTGTCTTTAATGCAAAAAATATCAGCAAAGTGTTCATCTGTCCGGAGTTTCATTGCTAGTAAACGACTGGGTTTTGAGGAGTTAAAATAGTAAGTTTGTCTTGTTTTGTGCATAAGGAATTCTGAACAGCGCCTCAGGAGAGAGTTAATCTCTTTTTTAATCAGTTCCTTCTGCAGGGCTATGTAATCGTTAAAATTATGTTGCAGGGAAGCATCAAGGGTGGCATATTTTAATTCTAAAGCTTCCAATTTGGCTGCACGTGCTTTGTTTCGTGTTGAAGCATATAAAGTGGTGTTACTCCTTATAAAGCCTTTTACCGCTTCCCAAAGTATCCTTGGATCAAGAACAGAGCCGACATTAAATTCCAAAAATTCGCAAAATTTTTTTTCAAACTGAGTTTTGAATGTTTCATCTCGCAGTAAGGAAGCGTTAAAACGCCACCTGGGGGCTTTAGTAGAAGATGTGCGAACAGTAACCGAACAATATAAGGGTTTGTGATCAGACCAGGTAACCGGAATGTAATGCGCATTTTGAATATTTTGAAATAAATCTTTTGAGGCAAAGATAAAATCTAGCCTTGAGAAGGATTTATGTCTCGCTGAGTAAAATGAGAAGTCTTTTAAAGAAGGGTTTAACAAACGCCAAATGTCGACCATGCCTGTATCGGATGCCCAGTGGCGCAACGCCTCAAATCCAAGATGTTGGTTTCTAGACTCGCTGCCACCTGTTCTGTCCATGCCGCTGTCCCACACCGCATTGAAATCCGCCCCAAGAACTAAATGAAACCCTGTGAGATCAAGCAAGGATTTAGTTAATAGTTGAAAAAAAGTGCGATCAAATGCATTAGGGGCATAAGCAGAAATAAGTGCAATGTTTTTCCCATCCATGTGTGGATCTTTGCAATGGCTATCCGACCTGCATCATCCGCACAAGAGTCAATCACATCAAATTTTAGTTTGCATTTACACAAAACCATTACCCCTTTACATTTTGTAGCTTCAGATGAAGTTGCAATAGGGTGATAAAACTTATTGGCTAATCGACCCACATCTTTGCACAATAAATGTGACTCCTGAATCATCGCAAAATCTATATTTTTCTTCCGGAGAAATTCTAGTACAGTGGTCCTTTTGTGTGGAATGTTAAGACCCCTGGCGTTGACTGAAATAAGATTAAGAGCTGTCATATGCTAGAAAGAAATTGTGAAAAAGGGAGAAAGAAAAATGAAGTTGTCCCCACAACAGTAGAAGAGAAGTCTGGATCTATAAAAGAAAAACACCCCAAAAACAGGAAAAGACAAAAAACATCAAAAACACCCAAAAAGAAAAAAGAAGGTGAGGAAGCAAGGAACTGTCCAACCTTCCTGATAAATCCACAGCTGGATAACTAACTCAAGGAACTAAGAGTTTCTGGCCACTCAAGTGTGGCAGCGGCACCACCAATTATCAAAAAACAAAACAGCAGCAGTGTGAACATTTTCTTCAACATTAAAACATCTGCCATATAACAATGTGGTATACCCTTAACAGCCCACGGCACCCACGGATATACCCCCCACCCAACATACATACATACATGACCTACAACCCGGGCAAAAATGAAAAAGCCTACCTGTTAATAATATACCCACAGTCTACAAAATGTAAAAAAAAAATAAAAAAATAAAAAAATGCACCTATAGAGACAACACTAAAGACAATAAAATGAGCATAGACTGGTAGACCTGTGCTATGAGGTAGATTACAGGTAGTGATGCAAGACACTGCAAAAAATAAATTAATAATAACAAACATTTAAAAAAAAAAGTAAAGTTTTTATAAAAATAAATACATCTCCAACCTCCAGTAATATAAACCAAAACGCTAATTTAAATGTATATCAAAGGGAGAGATGGAGAACGGAACATAGATTACATTATCTTACCCGAGTCACTCTGCAAAGTAAAAAATAAATAAATAAATAAAACATTGGGCAGAGGTACACCACCGCGGATGGATGGAGACAATCAAAGGTTTTTAATGCATATCAAGGCCTTCTTAGGATCTTCAAAGCGATGCTTTATCCCACCTGGCATTGTGAATGAAAGCACTGCAGGATAGCCGATGCCAAACGGGATCTTGGCTGAGTGAAGCAGACGTTTACACTCCAGAAAAGAGTGTCGACGCTCCTGTGTGGCCTTAGAGAAGTCTTGATAGAAACTTATCTTATGGTTCTGCCAACGGACGTCCCCGATTTCTCTAGCAAGTTGTCTCACCCGCTCCTTCTGTTGAAACCTCAGGAACCGCACGATGAATGGCCTTGGAGGGACTCCGGGCTTAGCTGGTAGTAGCGATGAGCGCGCTCCAAATCTAATCCCCTTGGAAGTCAGCCTGGAGGATTTCGGGGAGAGTGACCCTCAAAAACGATATGGCATCTTTATCCTCAACACGTTCCGGAAACCCATAAATGCGTAGATTAACTCGCCTTTCCCGATCCTCGTACTCAGTTAGTTTGGCATTCAATTTTTCAACCTCCGAAGCCGAGGCCGGGGGAGAGACGCAGCGCTGCCTCTCCACCTCCTCCAGCATATCGAGACGAACCTCCGCGCTAGTTATCCTGGTTAACATGTCGGCTAGCTTACCCTCAATCGCCTCAACAGCTCTTCTCGTTTCTGAGACGTCCTTGCGGATGTCTGCAAAGTGTTTGGTTTGTTCATCTGATAGTTTCTGAAGAAGCTCGTGTATTTAAAAGTAGGGATGGACTCATCCGCAACTTCACGAGCTGGCGAGTCAGGAGAGGCGTGGGCAGCTTTTGAGCTAGCGGCAGCCCTAGCACTTTGCTGCTGTTGTGACGCATTTTCGTTTTTTCCGGGGGTTTGGCATATCGGTAGTGGTTGACACTTATTTTAGGCAACTTGTGGAGAAAAAAAAATGCAATAAACTGTGAATGTCTATATATTCACACAAAATGTAAACTCGTGGTGCCGCAGCCCTCAACCTAAGCAGCCATCTTGCTCGGCGTCATCACGTGACCCCCAACTACGATTAAAGTTGTTTGCATAAAATGCACCGTGAACATTCACATGATTGCCCTGAGATAGGCTACAATTTATCTCCATAAATACTATTTTCTCAATTCTGCGCATATATTTTTACTTACTTACATCAATTGCTCGATCAATGTTATCATCAAATATTTTACATTTTTAACTGTAGGTACCACAAACAATTGAATATAGGTAAGTTTGTGTATATTTTACACATAGTAAATACTGTATGTGCTGCTTATAAACAACAGATAATGATTTATGAAACAGGTGATCTTTACTCATCTCACTTGCACAAAATAAATGCAGTAATAGAAAGCATAGAAACGCACAGGTGAAATACACTGAAAATTATATGCATTTAAAAATTTGGTCGGGTTGAAGTCCTCCCTCCGGATCTTCTGCATCCACTCAGCCCGTACCGCAGCGTCAACGGGAAATGCATGAAAGCTGACTTCTCTGTTGTAACGTGACGAAATGGTACATAACGGCACACAACGATGAAGTGCCGAGGCTGTCACCCTCTGAAAGGCAAGTCGCCTCTCTTGAATCCTAAAAACACTCATTGTGAAAAAATATCTCTGTGGTAATGGAACTCGGTCGCTGTTGTCTCTCGCTGTCTCCCGCTCTCGCTGTCAGATCACCGGAAGTACTGGCGCGTACACTCAAGTTCGAACGTCAACGGTCGCCGTGCACAGTCAATAGCTCCCCTAACCTAACACTTACCAAGACCTAAAGTCCATTCACCCTCAAACACACACACACATACCTGACTATGAATCACTCATATTTTCATATTCACATCTTTTCTCTAAAAAGATTAACGTTTATAATAAGATTTTAAACTTCACATTTTCCTGTAGCCTTTATCTAATTTTACAGTATCTTAACCATTTTCAAAGCATGTTTGTTCATTATTCATTTAACTTTAGCTGGGTTGTTTTGGTTCATTATTCATTACTTCAAACTGCAGATAGCAGAAAGACAGACACAATACCATTTGTCCCAAACAGTCTCCCTCTCTGTAAACAAAGCATTTTTTTTTTAAACAGTCTCCTAAGACTGTAGTTTTGACAGAATGTAATTCATTATACTAACATTTGACCTTTCTTTTGTTATCCAGACTTTCAGCCACCACCATGTCTTATAATGGTCCTGTGTCATGTCTAATGATCTACAGGAGTCAGAATTGACACATTAGTTCAACATCAACACAATCTCTGCGTTTTCCTTGCCCGTCAGGCAACTAGCATTACAAAAGTTTTTGTTACTGTCTCCACAACAGATAATTAGATTAGTTCAGTGGTCTCTGCTCTGGGCTTTTAGCTCAAAAATGTGCAGATTTGGAGAAATATTGATAGATTATCATAGGTTTACATCAGATTTCTATAGACAGGAATACTATTTATTGAATTTATACCCAAATGCGTCGATGTAATCATTATGAGCGCTGGATACGCTGATGTACTGTGTTTTCAATCCATACCAGCAGCCTGAGGGCGCCCTATGCACAATAATAGTCCATATATGGAACATGAAGAAGAGCCATAATCATGTGACATTCCAGGAAGTCCCGAACACATACATAGCTAACAGAGATCGCTGTAACATGCAGATAAAGATGTTTTGAAGACAATAAACATGATTGCTATGATATTTGATTTACCTGTGTTTTTCAAGCCATGCCAGGTATTTTCATAATAATAGATTATATTTATAATGTAATGCTAATCTATATAGACTTTATCATCGTGCAGAATACTATAAAATAATATATTTTCTGTCTGATTTTTTTTATCTGAAGCCAAATTAGATCACAGAAGATTATTTAAAACACTCGACTTGCGTTATAAAGTAAGTTTGGAGCACAAACATGGTTTTAATCTCATAAATTGTTGTGTATTGATGGTGTGCTAAGCTAACATGCTAGCTAGCCCCAGGTGCACCTGCCACCTAGCAGTTATTCTTTTATGATTTTTTTCTAAATAGGAATGCTTACTGAAATGTTTCTTTATTCCAGAAGGGCATTTGATACAGTTTCAAATGTTAAGTGAGAACTTTGATAAAAGAAATTAGGGATTGAAAACCCTATGAATAGCCTGTGAATAGCCAGTCGTTAGTAACTATAATGCAGACAAAAGAAATGCATATTTAGAGCCATAACCAGGCTGGAGAGGTGTGAATGTGTGCATGGGGAGACTGAGACTGAATGGGGCTCGTTTGCACCACAAAACAATAGAGACAAAAGACTGAATAGATGATGGCTAAACATCAGTAGCATTTTAGAGTCTAATCAAAATAAAGTCATATGACATGATCTTGAAAAACATTTAACTAAATACAGAGTTTTAGACTTATCATCTTCAGATTTGAAATATAACATGGTCAGACATGTGGCTTTAGCTGCAGTGCATTTCTAGATTGATACAATGCCAATTTCAATTATATTTTCATGAAAATGTTTCATAAAAATACATTTCTAATAACTTTACAAACCTTTGAAGCTATTTATAACTATTTTTTTCATTATGACAATAATTAATTTTACATTTACAATAAACTGCCAGCTGTCAGCTTTCAAATGAGATCATACTTGTGCTTTTAGTACCAAGGGTTCATGAACTGTATCTGTTTCAGTTTGGGTATGTCATTTCTGGGGATTTTTCAAAAGTGGGGTTGCAGCTTAACAGGTTAAAGTAATGTAATCGTCTGGTTTTAGCCAGTTTTCTGTCAAACACAGCACATCTAGGTTATGATCTGTAATCATATCATAAACAATGAGTCCTTGTGAAGAAAGGGATCGAACATTCAGTAACCCGAGCTTTATAATTTGTTCATCTGTATTATATTTAATTTTTATTTGTTGAACATCAATTACATTTTTTCCCATAAATGGGTTTGAGAGTTTTTTTAATTTCCTTGTTCGGGGAACAGACACAGTCTCTATATGATGATATCTAGGTGAAAGCGTCTCTATGTGATGGGATTTATCTGACTTCTGTGACGTGAGACAGCTAGCAGACGGTCGGTTTAGCCAGTGTGTCTGTTTCCTGACCCCAGAATCAGATATTCAAGTTTCAACTATAAGACTATGTGCCATATTACTAGAAAGAAGATCACCATCCCAGAAGGGATGAGTACCATGTCTTTTTAATAGGTCAGGTCTGCCCCAAAAACTTTTCCAATTGTCTATGAACCCTAAATTGTTTTGCGGACACCACTTAGACAGCCAGCCATTGAGTGAGGACAGTCTACTAAATATCTCATCACTCCAGCGAACGGGAAGGGGGCCAGAGCAAATTACAGTGTCTGACATTGTACTTGCGAGTTTACACTTTAATGTTAATTTTAGTGATCTCCGACTGGTGAAGTCGAACATCATTAGTGCTGACGTGAATAATAATCTTAGAGAATTTACGATTCGCATTAGCCAGCACTTTTAAATTTGCTTTGATGTCAGGCGCTCTGGCCATGTGGCTGGTGTCTCTATTTTCACGTTCCGTGTAATAGAATCGCCAATAACTAGAGCACTTTCAACAGGATTCTCAGTGGGCACCGAGTTGGGAGAACCTGTTTGATGTTCTAATCGGAACGGAAGAGCTGTGTTTTGTCCCACGACTATGCCTTCTCACAGACACCCGGTTGCCCTGCTGCAAGGGCTCTATAGCCGGAACCGAACAATGTACAGAGTAAAATACTTTATTTTATCCCTCTATTGAGACTCTTTCATTTTTTTTTATGGATCCTTGCTGAATGAAAGTTTCAGTTTCAGAAAGTATCAGAGCTGATTGTTGTCTCTATATATGTAGATAGAATATGGCAAGTTGCATTTGCTGACAACCAACAATGGCACTTCACAGTGTATTATATAATTCTGAAAACACTGTTGGCTGCAGAAGCATTAAATTTGCTTTATGCTGATGTTGTCATATTTTTTGTCTAATTTAATGAATTCCGAAAGGCAATGTTTATAATCTGACCTGGCTGAATTTCCAGCATCACCAGGCCTAAAACAAATGAGACCAGACTTTTTTGTGTTTGGCTGGCTGTCGGTTGATGGTCTTCCTCTCAAAGCCAAGACAAAGTGTATTGTGAAAAAGACAGGAGTAATGTTCAGTGTGCATTATGAAGGTACATATGAAATTAAGCGGTGTGCTGTATCATCCTGTGAGTATTACGTTTTGTCAGCGTCAGTTCTACTCTCTCCCACTGCGACGGCTCTGGCCTTTGCACTGCTTTCACTCTTGTGGCTCCATGTTTCTAATTATCCTCCCTGTGACTCACTGCAATGAGGTATCAATCTTTGACAAAGCGAGGCCTTTTTTCTTCACAGGGCAGAGGAGCAGCTTCACTGCAGGGGATTTATCAGTGTTTGCCTGATAATGGAGTGCGTGGTCTGATAATAAAGTGTGTGGTCTGATGAGTTTTCCTCTACACTAAGAATTATTCATCAAGATAATCCCTTCATAAGTTATATTCAGTACTGAGACACTTCAGCTAACACACATGGATAGCAATAAAGGAGCTTATAGAATGTTAAGTTATGATTATATTATGAGAGGACCAGTTTGTAGAAATGCACCTGACTTTAAGATTTCCGTTTCATTTTATTGCTTTCTATGAAAAAATATATTTAAGAGGTCTTGTTTGTTTTTCTGTTGAGTTTTGAGGAAATTGTGGCAGGGGATTCATTTCGGGAAGACAGAAGTAAAGAGATATAAGGAGCACAAAACTTGCACTGCTCTATCATACAGTGGGGGAAATAATTATTTGATCCCCTGCTGATTTTGTAAGTTCGCCTACTTACAAAGAAATGAAGGGTCTAGTAAAATTAAAAAAAATTCAAGTACTTAAGAAAAATAATATAATTGTTTGGTTTTTTTACTATACAACTGTAAAATGTATGGCTGCCTTGTTTCTTAATTTCAAAACATTAAACTATCAAACTTTTATTTTGGCAGAAAACCACAGGAAGCCCTTAAAGCCCTAAAGCTCTTTGTCAATCATGTAGGTGTTTTTGGACTGGATTGTTGAGCTGTATGATTGTATAACAAACAAGAAATATTGAGCTATTTTATTTAGAGCCCGACCGATATGGATTTTTGGGCGCCGATACCGATAAAAAAAAGCCAGATACCGATATATCGGCCGATATTATTTATGTGTATATTATAATACAGTAGCAATATTATTTATGTGTATTATAGTACAGTAAGTTTGGACACACTTTCCAATTGGTGTGTACAAACTTTTGATGGGTACTGTATATAGAATACACAGTATAAACAGAATAAATACAGTATATAAACGTTTTGCAATGATAACTCAAATGTGGTGATTAAACACTTGTGTGACAAAGATATGTAATGGAGGCAGGGTGAATGATAGAATGAGAATTTGAGCTGTAACTAAACTAGTTTGCATTGCATTTTATATTATATTATATTCTAAATACTCTTCTATTTTTAATCTTAATTTCTCTAATATCTACCAGTGGAGGAAGAGCTCAGATCTTTTTAGTAAAGTAAAATTAATAATATCATAATGAAAACGTTTATAATTACATATGTACAGTAGTTTTATACTATTTTAAATAAGTAGTAAGCAAAATGTACTAAACGTGAAACTAGGGCTGGACCCGAATATTCGAATATTCATTCGGTGGGTTGGTATTCGATTTGAAAATTTGACATTCGAATATTTGTTGTTGTTTTTTTAGTTTTTTTACATCTGGGATCCCCCGCGAAACGGTTCTCATTCGCGCTTGAATAAGGCCGGCGACACACTGACTGCGTGGCATGGCCGTTTTTATTTCGGCTCCCATGTTAACAGGTTGGAGTTTGCACACTGCCTGCGTGAGACACGCGTCTCTCAGGCGCGGCTCGAGCCACGCGGAAAACGCATGCATGCTAGAAACAGCAGAACAGCGGAGTTTGTATGGAGGAAGTGCATGTCTGAGCTTGTGTTTTGGATTAAGGTGTGTTGCTTTGACATTGTGGAAAATAGAAGAATAGAAACAAAATGTATTAGCCTTTTTACCCGTTATTATCATTCTAAATTAATCTCGTTTTTTAATTTAACTTAATTTCATTTTTCTTTATTTAAATTTAGTTTTTCTTTATTTAAATTTAGTTTTTTCTTTATTTAAATTTCGTTTTTCTTTATTTAAATTTCGTTTAATTTCTTTATTTAAATTTCGTTTTTCTTTATTTAAATTCCGTTTTTCTTTATTTAAATTTCGTTTAATTTCTTTATTTAAATTTCGTTTAATTTCTTTATTTAAATTTCGTTTAATTTCTTTATTTAAATTTCGTTTTTCTTTATTTAAATTTCGTTTAATTTCTTTATTTATATTTCGTTTTTCTTTATTTAAATTTCGTTTTTCTTTATTTAAATCTACCCTTTACTGTGTCAGTAATTTTGTTAGTCAGAAAAATATTAGACTACCTTAAAAGTATTGCTTAATTTAACAGACCTGTGTGTGTGCGTTTTATATCACTAACAGTGTCCGTTCTCGGACGCGTTCTCTGCCCGCGTGAGGTGCGCCGCTTCCCGCTCACGCTGTTCTGTAGTTTACTAAAAGTGTATTAATTCTGAACGTGTCGCGTCTCCATCTGGCTACTTTTAATGCAAAATGGCCCTATATAAAGTGTTATAATTACATAAATTATTGGAATATTGCTTGATGTTGTAACGTAGCAGAATGAGCTTTAACACTGTGTCTACACCCGACGCGCTGTTATTTTTTTGCCAGTTCTTTGTAACAGCTTTTAGGTGCTTTATTGGCAGCACCATCCTTACATAAATCACTGCACGCTGCATTTTTTTAAATATTAATTTATCGGCCGTTATTAATGCCGATACCGATAGTTAGGAAAATGCCTAATATCGGCCGATAATATCGGCCCGCCGATATATCGGTCGGGCTCTAATTTTATTTTAACCCTCTGGGGACCAAGCTGTTTTTGGGGTCCTTGAGATGTTCTGACATGCCTTGATATTTGTGCTTTTTTCAGTTATTTATAAACATGTTAATGGCAAAGGTGTAAATTCACTCTATATAGCACAAACAGGGCTACCATAATATGTGAGCAACGTGTATGTAGATGTTTGTATTTTTAAGAGAATAATGTTTATGCGTGGTTATTGGAAAAAAATAAAATGAAAGTTGCTGATTTAAGAACACAAAACACATAATAAATATGTGTCCACAAGACTTTTGACTAATTGATGTTGTCCCTTTGAATTCTAGCTTCAAAATTATGTGAAAATCATCCTGCCTGATTGTTCACATGAAACACTACATTGATTTAAACATTGTAAAACAGTTTTTTTGTCAGAAGAGGTTTATGCGTGGGAGTGGTAATGGTCATCAATATTAATGAGATTCAGACCAGAGGTGTGACATAGACGCTCCCCCAAGTGTTAATGGGCCATCAGTGAGGCAGCCTGAACAAAGAATGAGGAGATTCAAATGTTTTGTTTTTCAATCTGTTTTATTGTAATTTTGTAAAAACAAAAGTAAAGGCAGGTATCTCACAGTAAATGCTTATGCCCCGTTGATGCGGGCTCTAAGCAAATCAAATGTGACCATATATTGCATATATGTGACCTTTTATATTAACATTACCAATCAATAATTGTTATGTTGTGCATGCATAACAACACATTTGTTGCAAAGCCACACAGGCACATATAGGCTACATTTGTATCATCACAAAGTATATAAACAAAATGTAACTAACATCTGTAAAATAGTAGGTAAATATGTACTTACTCTTTTTGATTTTTGTTGCTGCGTGTCCTCGTTGCAGTGGAAGGCGAGAGTGAACAAGCTACATTCCTTTTAAAAAAAGTTACAAAACATATGTAACATCAACCAATCTCCAAAAATAAATAATAAAGTCATACAGGCTCATATTATTAACACTAAGTATAAACAAAATTGAACTAACACCTGTAAAATAGTGGGTAAATATGTACTTACTCTTTCTGATTTCTGACTGTGTTGCTAAGCGCACTCCGAGTTGCAGGCGGAGGTAGTGATGAAGCTACATTCCTTTTAAAAAAGTTGAAGAATATTATTACATAAATATAACTATAGTAGCATTAGTCTATAATGAATTACTGATGTAAATAATTTTAGACGCGTGCAATAAGCCTATATGCGTGTCAATGGGCCATTACCGGAGAGGCACACCGCAAACATTAGCCTAACACATTTGTGCACTTCATTAACTGGGTATATTTACACATTTCAGCACATTTACACACATTTACAACTGATATTTGCGAGCATGCATCGTTAATGATAATGAGGCAGCATTTATATAGTCAAAATATAATCTAAACACCTACTAGGCCTACTTTCTAAAATAATTTCTAAATTCTATCTTTCATACATAATGATCTAAACATATCATTTAGGCTACACATACAAATACAAATTTCCTAACCAAGGGGTGTAGCATATGTACACAAAAAAACAAAACAAAACATTTTTAACGTTGAAATGGTACGAGATATTAAATTCATGGTATAGATATGCACTTTCATTAGATCGTGTTGAATATAGGTAGATATAAAATGTCAGTACTCTGGATGGCAAGTCCACCCAGTATAATATGTAAGCTCATGTTTTGAATAGCTTGTCAACTAATGCAAGTAAGAATAAATACTTACTCATCCGAAATTCTATCCACGGCTGGATCAAGTCGCTCTTCAAAATACAAACGGTCGTCATCAGAGTAGTCGCGCTCCTCTTCTGATGAAAATCTGGACTCTTCGTCGATAGTATCCAGGACGAACTGCAGGGCTTCCGCACCGGTGTACCGTGTCATCTTCCCAACGCGCAGGTGACGAAATGATGAAACTTGAAGCGTTTAATGCATTTGCTTGGGGGCGTTTACCTGTTTTGCATAGATGGCTTAGCACATTATCTTGTGAATAGCGCGCTCCGTGAGTAGGCGTGAACGAATTAAAGTCAATGAGCTCGTAATGAGCTCGACTGGAATCGCTCTCTTTTTATACAGATTACAGAAGCTGATAATATTTGTTTTTTATATAAATGACTTCATTTAACAGATGCGATCTCAAGCTTTATGCCCGTGGGTCTGTTTGCCTGTTTGACTGAATTTTCGCGGAGTTATAGATCATTTTCGAACGCGTTTCAAATGGGAGTTTACTGACAGAGAGAAGGCAGAAATCGCATCATGTTAAAGTTTCTTTATTTGTCAAAAAGCAAAACACTTTATTTTTATTGTGAGTATACAGAAAAAAAAATAGAAACTGAACAGGATCGATTGATGTATAACACGAAAATTAAAGATCAAAATTAACAGAGCATTTTGTGTTTATTTTTCATTGCTAAAAAAAAAAACGAGCAAAACGCGCCGGCGCGTTTTTGGTCCCCAGAGGGTTAATATGTTCCCATATTCCAGGATGGTAATGATCCCATATTCACTGCTAAACAAATCATACACATTTCATGACCTTGCCGGTCATCAGATCTACACACTGTTAAATCTCTCTGGGACGTTCCAGAACGCAGAATGCAAATGAGTTTTCCAGCTACTTCATACCTCAAACAACTGGAGGCTTTTCCGCTTGAAAAATGAAGATGTATCCCAATGCATACAATGTCAGCATTTTAAGAAGGAATTCAAGCTTCTCTGCAAAGTGTGTCCTACTTTACATTTACATTTATTCATTTAGCAGACACTTTTATCCAAAGCGACTTACAAATGAGAACAATAGAAGCAGTTAAACTAACAGTAGGACAAAAATATGCAAGTGCTATGACCCCTCTCAGTTTAATCTAACGTAGAATTTTTAATTATTATTATTTTTTTAAATTATTTTAATAGAACAGAATAGAATAGAATAGAATAGAATAGAATAGAATAGTAGAGAAAGTGTTAGTATTACTGGATCAAGTGCTGTCGATAATGAAGCGTCTTCAGCAGTTTCTTAAAAGTGGCTATGGACTCAGCAGCTCTGGTTGAGTTGGGCAGATCATTCAACCAGCAGGGAACAGTCATGGTGAAGGTCCAAGAAAGAGATTTTGTGCCTCTTTGAGATGGCACCACAAGACGTTGTTCGCTTGCAGAGCGCAAGTTTCTGGATGGCACATAAGTCCGAAGTAATGAGTTAAAGTAACAGGGACAACGTCAGTGACTTGAATTTGATGCTAGCGGCAACTGGTAACCAGTGCAATTTTGTGAGGAGAGCAGTGACACATGCTCTCTTCAGCTCGTTAAAGACCACTCTAGCTGCGGCATTCTGGATCAGTTGCAGAGGTTTGATCATGCAAGCTGGAAGACCAGCCAGGAGAGCGTTACAATAGTCCAGTCTGGATAAAACTAGCGCTTGGACAAGGAGTTGTGTAGCATGTTCTGATAGGAAGGGCCTGATCCTCCTAATTTTGTACAAGGCAAATCTACATGACCGGGCAGTTCTAGCAATGTGGTCTGTGAAGTTCAACTGATCATCAATTACCACACCAAGGTTCCTGGCTGACCTTGATGGAGTTATGGATGACGAGTCTAGCTGAATGCTGAAGTTGTGATGTAGTGTTGGGTTGGCAGGGACCACGAGTAGCTCTGTCTTCGCGAGGTTTAGTTGAAGGTATCCTATATCCTTCATCCAGCCAGAAATGTCTGTCAGGCAGGCTGAGATACGATCAGCTACCGTCGGATCGTCAGGCTGGAATGAGAGGTAGAGTTGTGTGCCATCAGCTTAGCAGTGATAGGAAAAGCCATGTTTCTGAATCACAGATCCTTGTGATGTCATGTAGATGGAGAAGAGAAGTGGTCCAAGCACTGAGGCCTGAGGCACCCCAGTAGCTAGATGTTGGGTCTTAGACACCACACCCCTCCACGATACCCTAAGGACCTACCTGAGAGGTAAGACTTGAACCATTGGAGTGCGGTTCCCGAGATGCCCTTCGTCTTTAGGATTGACAGGAGGATCTGGTGGTTAACTGTGTCGAAGGCAGCAGACAGATCCAGCAGGATGAGAACTGAGGATTTGGAAGCTGCTCTTGCCAGTCTCAGAGCTTCAATTACTGAGAGCAGGGCAGTCTCAGTTGAGTGTCCGCTTTTGAAACCAGACTGATTGTTGTCCAAGAGGTTGTTCTGTGTAAGGAAGGAAGGAACAAAATGTACTTCTTGTTAGATTTTGTTAGTACTTATTACTCTTTTTTTGAGATTTTTTTTTTTTGTTACCCTTTTTCTTACTTTAATGACCAGGGCTGGGTTTCCCGAAACCTTCTTAACGCTACGTCGTTCTTAAGTTACACCTTAAGCTGTATCTTATCATTAATATGTGTTTCCCAAAACGTTCTTAGTTAAGTATACCTTCTGTAAGTCATACGTTCAGAAGGTTGGTCTGGACCACTCTTAGCTTTACCTTTTCACTGTTGCAGGTTTTAATACACCCAGACAGTGTTTAATTAATTCAAGTGTTTTCATGCAAAGAATAAAATTGTCATTACACTGCTTGTTGTTAGATTTTTAATTATATTATCCAAAGGTATATCAGCTGGAAAACCATTAAAGGCTTAATAGTCTATTTAAAGGGAATGATTGTGGTGGGGAGTTTACTCAAAATATGGCAGTGATACAGTGAATAGTTGTTCTAAAAGACGGCGCCGTCTGCGGAGGCCAGTGAAAGCATACTGTGAGTTAAGTCCTATACGGACGCTAATTGTTTCTCATGGGCTCGTACGGTATTTTAAACATTTATAGGGGTAAGTCTGTGATTTTATGAGTCCTAATAAATGCAATTTCAACTATTTCTGAAGTACTTCTTTAATAAAGAACACCGCTTTCTCACATAATGCAGTGAAGCAGCCCCTGCACGAGTGAATAATTGATTCTCGAGCCATCGATATCAATCAATTCAGCACCATCGCCACGGACAGCACCTGGTAACTTCGCACGTAAGAAGGTATATCTTAAGCAGCTTCCTAAGGTATGGTTCGGGGAACACGCCTAGAAATGGTATACCTTTAGTTAAGTTATACCTTAAGAGTCTTCGTAGTGCGCTAAGAGACAACTAAGAGACAACGTCACACAGTTGCTTCAGGGACTACAGATGAAAAATAGCCTGTATGGCTAAATCTGGCACATTTACATGATGGACTGGAGTGCTCATGTTAATTAATATGCATTGTCCCTTTTGAAATAAATACATTCAAATTTAAACGTTATTGGGAAACGCAGCCCAGATCTGTTGAAAGACCCCTGAAGGGAATCGGCTGTGCAATATCCTTTTGAGTGCAGTTCTGTATTAAGTTTGCAGTAAATGGTTTATTGAAATGTCAATCTTGATATTCTTATTCTAATTAGTTCTAATTCTTTTATTTGTTTATTTTATCATTGTTTTTTATTATTTCATATTGAGAGACTAAATATTTGTTCTCTAAAAATGTGTCACTATGCAGGACTATTACATGGAATATCCACCCAAGAATGAAAATTCTTTCATCATTTACTTACTCCCTCCTCTCCCTTATCTCCCCTGCTTTGCTCCTCTCGTCTCGTCTAGTCTACTGTCTTGTACTTTGAGAGACTCTCTCCGCACTGCTCTCCAAACTAAGAAATTATGGATTTGATCAACTGGTCTCTCAACACAATTGACACCATCTTCTCAACGAGAAGCTTGGGTTCGGGGGAACCTGACTGCCCTGCCGGAACGTTCGCAGCTGGCTACATGATGGATGCGTGGGAGAGGTGGCGGGTCGTGTGTCTGGCGGCTCTTTCCGTGGAAGACATTGAAGATATCTACCTATTCGGAACCATGATAACAGGTTTTCTGCTGTTTGGATTAGGCATTGCCCTGGTTTATTGAGGAATTAAGAAGACGGTGACAGCTGTCCAAAACCCCACAAGGCTGCCCGTCATGATTGAAGCAGTGGGCAGAGCTGTCAGCACTCAGACTATGACTATGAACCACAATATGGATAACATCATGGAGAAGCTCACAGCTTTGCAAAGGCAAATGGATCGTTTCGGAGACCAAAATGGACCAGAAGCTGTGTAAATTGGAATGTGGCTACTCGTCCCAAGACCAAACAACCCCAATCTTATCTGCTTTCGGCCCCCCTTAACCAGCACTGGCTTTGGCCCGAGGCTGCTGCTGGAACAACAACAACTCCCCCGGAAGAGCACTGCAGCGAGACGCTCTTGTGTTCCTTCCCCCACTCCCCACAGACACCTGCTGATTGTTGACTCTGTCTGGGACCTGATCAAGGTTGACTTCATGGCAACTGCTGTGTATCGCTATGACATCCTGCGGACTGAGGCACCTAGATTAGGATGCCAGGCGTAGCGACTCTCCAGGCCTACACATACACAAACTCTTACATATACAGATATGCAATCACCCTGCCCCACCCCCCATCCCTCGCCTTCGACGCTTTGTACCCCCAGTCTGACAGGCGGGTCTGTGACCAGCGCCGAGAATGGCTGCAGCTGCAGGACTGGATGGCTGCTTGCCTGTGCTGAGTTAGCTCCACCCCCCCACTTCCCTCCCCTGTTGCAAGTCTTGTGTGTTCATGTTGTGTACTGATTATGTGGTAATGTTGCTGAGGTGTTTTTTACTGTTCCCAAACTGTACTCCTTACAGGAGCATAGTCTGGGGGTTGCCTTTTTTTTCTCCTCACCTCTCTGTATATGCTGTATTTTTTTCCTCAATGCTCTGTCTTCCTGTTCTGTCTACCCCCTTGTCATATTGTATGTATGTTTGTATGGACAGGTTGATGGCTAATTTCGCTGGTAGTTGTGACTAAGTGACAATAAAGGCTACTACTACTCATGTCATTCAAAACCTTTATGACTTACTTTCTTCTGTGGTACTTAAAACAATATATTTTGAGACTGGAGCCCAATAACTTCCATTGAATGGACAATAAAACATTGAGATGTTCCTCAAAATATATCATTCCTGTGATGGAGTCTTAGAAGTAGGATCCATGTGCAGGCTACACACTCACACTCACACTCACACTCACACTCACACTCACTCCCATAGAGAGCTAACAGGGCAATCTGACTGTTTGTCTGCCTGTATTGTTTGGATGCTGAAATCCTCTAGAGATGCAGCTGTGATGGTGAACTTCAGCATAATACTCATCTCACATTTCAGTTTTGTTTCTCTCTCCGTTATCTCTCCAATAGGTATTAGGTGGATCAGGGCATCTGTACACGTGCTTCACTTCCTGTCACTACTGCCCATGCCCCGCCTTCACTTTCTCTGTGCTTAGGAGGAATGAAAGTCTGGTGGTGAGGTCACTTCCTCTTTCTGCTCTCACACATAACCACACAGCTGCATTCACAGACCCCTGAGACCCTCATCCTATTTCTTTTATATATTTATATTATATATATATATATACAGTACCAGTCAAAAGTTTGGAAACACTACTATTTTTAATGCTTTTGAAAGAAGTCTCTTATGCTCATCAAGCCTGCAATTAAAAACAAACAAACAAAAAAAAAACAGTAATATTATGAAATATTATTACAATTTAAAATAATGGTTCTCTTTTTTAATATACTTTAAAATGTAATTTATTTTTGTGATGCAAAGCTGAATTTTCATCAGCAAGTACTCCAGTCTTTGGTGTCTTATGATCCTTCAGAAATCATTCTAATATGATGATTTGATGCTCAGTTATTATCAATGATGGAAACAGTTGTGCTGTTTAATATATTTTTGTGGAATACTTTTTTCAGGATTCATTGATGAGTAAAACGTTAACAGCATTTATTCATAAAAACAGCATTTATTCAAAATAAAAACATTTCTAACAATATAAATCGTTACCATCACCTTTTATCAATTTAACGCATCCTTGTTGAATTAAAGTACTAATTTCTTAAAAAAAAATAGTTATTGTTCCCAAACTTTTGAACGGTAGTGTATATTGTTACAAAAGATTTCTATTCTAAATAAATACAGTTCTTTTTAACTTTTTATTCATCAAATAATCCTGAAAAAAGTATCTCAGGTTATAAAAAAATATTAAGCAGCACAACTGTTTCCAACATTGATCATAAATCAGCATATTAGAATGATTTCTGAAGGATCATAAGACACCAAAGACTGGAGTACTTGCTGATGAAAATTCAGCTTTGCATCACAAAAATAAATTACATTTTAAAGTATATTAAAAAAGAGAACCATTATTTTAAATTGTAATAATATTTCATAATATTACTGTTTTTTTTAGTTTTTGTTTTTTTTTAACTGCAGGCTTGATGAGCATAAGAGACTTCTTTCAAAAACATTAAAAATAGTAGTGTTTCCAAACTTTTGACTGGTACTGTATATATATATATATATATATATTAGTGGTGGGCCGTTATCGGCGTCTTATCGCGCGATAAAAAAAATATCGCCGTTAATCTATTCTCAAAGTTGGGTGGGAGCTCGCTCTATACTACACAAGCTATGATGACGCAATCTACCCGCGGCCGCGAGGAACACCCGGCTGCAACGCATCATATTCGTCGTCATCTTAAGTAAACACGGCTGAAAGTGAAAGCTGGTGAAAAAGATCGGTGCAACATCCATTATTTGGACTTGGTTCGGATTTAAGCCGTCCGACGAGCAGCAGCAAACTATAGACAGAGTGTGAGGGTAACAGTTCGGTAAGTTAACACACGATTAATCCGTTCTACCATCTCAAATTCAAAACGAAACATATCACTGAATACCAGCGCGCGCGTATTATTCCCAATATATCTTAGTGGTGTAGCACATAATCTCTGTCTGCGCCCGATTTTAAGAATCGTTGTTGTGTTTCTTTTTAACTGAAAAGACATCAGTACAATATTCTACTTTTAAATTTGGGGTTTCATAAGCTCCAAGCCATAATAAACATTAGACCTACTTAAGTCTCTGCAGCTAGTGTACTTAAATTTTATTTATCTGCAAAATGATGTTGTATACTTACAGTTTTGCACAATATATGTTCTCAAAACCACATACACCCTTTAAAAAAACAAAAAAACATTTAGCAGCTGTTTAGCAGGGTCTGTGTAACCTGTTCTGAAATGGTTTTATTATAATATATATCGTTATCGCAAGAGGCTGCAATGTATATCACAATATGGATTTTAGGCCATATTGCCCATCCCTAATTGATAGCCTATAGTAGTTGATAATAACATAGGCCTACCTAATGTTGCCTACGGACGGTAACAGTACAGTAGTAATCTTTTACAGTCTATGAGTAGAACAGCTTTCTCAAGCAGTTTGTGATGCATTTTAGAAACAGGAGATGAGCCCCTGGTCTAATGCGCCACCTGGCTTGAGAAACCCGTTCTCAAAGACTTACTTTTATAGTCATTATTTGGGTAGCACACATATTCTGAATGCCTTCGTCAGAATTCAAATGAGCCATTTTAATCTAGATTAATCTAGATTAATTTCAAAATTAATCTAGATTAATCTAGATTAAAACAATTAATCTATGCCCACCTCTAATATATATATATATATATATAATCCTTTCTGCTTGTAGGGCTGATATGAAACCATAAGCAATACGACTGATGGAAATGGATGTTAAAAAATATTTGACAACTAATATTATTACCAATTAGTTGTCTAGTGATTGTGTTTAAAAAAAAACATTTTGGACTTACATTATTTAACATGCATGTGAAAAGATATGGATTTTTTTTAATTATTAATTTGTTAGAATTGTTAATCAAAGTTAACAATTTGGTCATCAAATACATTTTTGGTCATCAAATACAATTTGGTCATCACATACATTTTTAGAATTTAGAATAACTTTATTGTCTATCACTGGTGATAGAAATTTTTCTAAGGTTAAAAAGCTCTTATTCACAAATCAACTTACAAATCAACAACACATACAATTCAACAGTAAACATGAACATACACTTATTATTATTAAAACAGACATCTAAAAAAATTTAAATGGAAACTACAATTGTGCATAATTCTGCAACCCACACACATTCACTTGACCTTGTTTAAAATAGTCACTGCTTTGGGCACAAACAAATTCCTATGCCTTCCTAGCTAAGGGAATTCTGAACAGGCAACCTGATGGAAGTAGATGAAAAGAATCATAAAGAGGGTGTGAGGAGTCTGTAATAATAGAAGCTGCTTTCCTCTTTACTGCCATATTATAAAGGTCTGAGAGGTGAAGCTGCAAGATCCCAGTAATCTTAGATGCCTGCTTAATAATTATTGATAATTTTTTCTTATTTTCAGCTGAAAGTAAGCTATACCAAGAAACAATGTTAAAGGCCATGACTGATTCCACAAGTAACCGATACACTGTTGTCAAAATGTCCTGTCTAACATTAAATCCTTTTAACCATCTCAGAAGAAATAAACGCTCAATGTTGTGCAAAGGACAGTCGGCTGTCAATCACAGTACCTACATACAGTGAGGAAAATAAGTATTTGAACACCCTGCTATTTTGCAAGTTCTCCCACTTGGAAATCATGGAGGGGTCTGAAATTGTCATCGTAGGTGCATGTCCACTGTGAGAGACATAATCACAAAAAAAAATCCAGAAATCACAATATATGATTTTTTAACTATTTATTTGTATGATACAGCTGCAAATAAGTATTTGAACACCTGTCTATCAGCTAGAATTCTGACCCTCAAAGACCTGTTAGTCTGCCTTTAAAATGTCCACCTCCACTCCATTTATTATCATAAATTAGATGCACCTGTTTGAGGTCGTTAGCTGCATAAAGACACCTGTCCACCCCATACAATCAGTAAGAATCCAACTACTAACCTGGCCAAGACCAAAGAGCTGTCCAAAGACACTAGAGACAAAATTGTACACCTCCACAAGGCTGGAAAGGGCTACGGGGAAATTGCCAAGCAGCTTGGTGAAAAAAGGTCCACTGTTGGAGCAATCATTAGAAAATGGAAGAAGCTAAACATGACTGTCAGTCTCCCTCAGACTGGGGCTCCATGCAAGATCTCACCTCGTGGGGTCTCAATGATCCTAAGAAAGGTGAGAAATCAGCCCAGAACTACACGGGAGGAGCTGGTCAATGACCTGAAAAGAGCTGGGACCACCGTTTCCAAGGTTACTGTTGGTAATACACTAAGACCTCATGGTTTGAAATCATGCATGGCACGGAAGGTTCCCCTGCTTAAACCAGCACATGTCAAGGCCCGTCTTAAGTTTGCCAATGACCATTTGGATGATCCAGAGGAGTCATGGGAGAAAGTCATGTGGTCAGATGACACCAAAATAGAACTTTTTGGTCATAATTCCACTAAACGTGTTTGGAGGAAGAAGAATGATGAGTACCATCCCAAGAACACCATCCCTACTGTGAAGCATGGGGGTGGTAGCATCATGCTTTGGGGGTGTTTTTCTGCACATGGGACAGGGCGACTGCACTGTATTAAGGAGAGGATGACCGGGGCCATGTATTGCGAGATTTTGGGGAACAACCTCCTTCCCTCAGTTAGAGCATTGAAGATGGGTCGAGGCTGGGTCTTCCAACATGACAATGACCCGAAGCACACAGCCAGGATAACCAAGGAGTGGCTCTGTAAGAAGTATATCAAGGTTCTGGCGTGGCCTAGCCAGTCTCCAGACCTAAACCCAATAGAGAATCTTTGGAGGGAGCACAAACTCTGTGTTTCTCAGCGACAGCCCAGAAACCTGACTGATCTAGAGAAGATCTGTGTGGAGGAGTGGGCCAAAATCCCTCCTGCAGTGTGTGCAAACCTGGTGAAAAACTACAGGAAACGTTTGACCTCTGTAATTGCAAACAAAGGCTACTGTACCAAATATTAACATTGATTTTCTCAGGTGTTCAAATACTTATTTGCAGCTGTATCATACAAATAAATAGTTAAAAAATCATACATTGTGATTTCTGGATTTTTTTTTTTAGATTACGTCTCTCACAGTGGACATGCACCTACGATGACAATTTCAGACCTCTCCATGATTTCTAAGTGGGAGAACTTGCAAAATAGCAGGGTGTTCAAATACTTATTTTCCTCACTGTATGTAAAGGATTCAACCTGTTCCACTTCCTGTTCCCCTAACCTAAGTGGTTCAGTAAGAGAAAAAGAGATTTTGGATGGACGAAACTTTTAATTTCCGCGCAACACAACTCTTTTATTTTACTTGTATTCAACTTTAGGGAATCTGTCATGGAACCAGCCAACCATGGATTCAACAAATTGTTTGTACATAATCAGGGACTGTTTATCTGTCATACAAGCCACCAAAGCCATGTCGTCTGCGTATTTCAAAAGTGACATACCCTTAATTCCACACATGATTTTATTTGTGTATATGGAAAATAAAATGGGTGACAAGACACATCTTTGTGGAACCCCAGTATTTATAGTGATGCTACTAGATTTGTGGTCAAACATCCTAGTAGCAACTCTACTTTTTTATTCGCTTGCTTTCATTTTAAGCGTCTTTTGTCTAAAGGATACTCTCCTCTTCAGCTCCCTGTTGCTGTGGTTATTTCCAGGGGTTTTATTTGTTTTCACTTCTCCATTGACTGTCTGTTTCAAAAGGAGACCCCAGTATCTGTTGTCACACAGTTGCATGTGCACCAGCCTGCTTTTGAGCCCAGGGGAAGGGAATGAGACTAAAATTAGTTCTCCAGTCTGAGAAAGAAAATCCAGAGACAACCCCAAAATGCACTGCGTCACTCTGATAGCATGACCTCCCTTTATTATCGAGCTGCAACAAAATATAAATGCATTTTATACCCATGTGATCTGAGAGGAATGGTTTCCTTGTTTATTTATAGTCCTCTGTGTAATGCAATAGAGTTTAGTTGATGCGCTAGAAAACATCTTAATGTGATAAACCTGCCTGCTCTGCCAAACCCCAGAAGAACATGATGTGGCATTCTCATCAGATGTGAGTTGGTGGGTTGGTGAGGCTCCATACCGGGGGTCTGGGGTGTAGGGGGTGCAGTCAACATGAATGTCAATAATAATGAAAGCCAACTGTTCTTCATTGTATAATGCCGCCACGTTAATACATCCTGTTAAGTGCATGTTTTATTCCCCTTTCAGCTGTTTCATTGTCAATCCTCTTGTTTTGGGCGGCACTAATATTCTCCTTCATTGTGATCCTTGGACTGTTCATCCTGCTAATGCATTTTTAATTACTGCAGTGCCAGTGACTGTAAATTGAGAACAGATGGGTGCTTTGTGCATTTACTATCATTCAATACACACAATAAATATTAGTTTGAAACATATCTGACCTTGTGCCTATACAGTGTAATTCTTATATAACCAAACTGGTGTAAGAATAGTTCAGTTGTATAACCTCCATGTTTATTTCAGTTGAACCAAAGCTCTTCTCTTACCATTATTTAGTGCCATTTTATTAAAATGTGTTTTCTATATCTGTGTTCTCTAGTGTAAGCACCTCCTAGCGGCCTACTTGAGTCAGGCCATGGGTTTGTGCCGGCAGGAGCAGGTCTCAGATCAGCAGATGACCCACATTCTCTCAAGGCAAACTGAGGCCAGGACATAAATAGCTGATCCTGAAGTAGAGAGGGACTCTAATAAGAACTTCCATGCAGCAATTCAGGTATCTATAGTCATTATGGATGTGACTGGACTTTCTTGTAATTTGCCTATGAGATTAAAAGTTTGAAAATTGTTGTGTACTTGCATTAAAACCCAGTGTTTCTTATCAAGATATGATCTTTTGTAGATTATATAAAAAAAATAAAAAAAATGTTGTGAAAGTAAATAAATGAGCAAAGCTGAATCCTAAATAACAGATGTTTGTATATGTGTTCGCAAAATATTTTATCTGTTGCCAGAGAGTGTACATCTGTTCATTAGGCATGATTGCGTTTATTTTTGGAGTTTCCGTTTGTTTGAAGATTCTGCACTCTAGACTGAGTCTCAGCAACAAACAATGAGACTGTGAGGCTCTGCTCTTTCAAATACTTTTCTTTTGGGATTTTGTTCTTAGATAAGTTGCATTCATAAAATAAATCTGTGAACCATTTATTAAACTGTTGTGTTATATTTTGTCATGCATTCAAAAATGAAAATTAACTTTTTATATTTTTTATGACAACCATATTAAAAACTCTGTTGTTGTTGCTATTATTATTATTGTATTCACACTAATTGAAAAAGTCTTTTTACAAATGTATACACTCTTAACTATTTCTATTGGCTGCAGAGCATGGGCAAAACATCAATTTGGAGACTAAAGGGTTTGCTTGTAAGTTTGTAGTTTTTTTTTTTCTCATTATAGGGATTTTGGCTGCGTTTACACTGGCACAAAAAATCCGATCTTTTACTCACATCTGACACAGATTGGAATTTGTTACACACATGTAAAAACAAAAATTTGTACGAGATCCGATTTTTTTGCATCTGATCTGAGCCACTTCCAAATGTGGTTTTAAATCGGATACATTTCCGATATCTGGACATCCGAACTACGTCTAAACACGCATGTCCCCTTTTAGTTCCAAGCCACCACAAGGCAAGGACGACACATTTACTCACAAAGATAACTTTTTAATGTTGTATTATGAGGCCGACACATAATGCGCACGCTTACAGCTTTTTATTGAGATGGGAAAGAAATTGCGCGAACACAGAGCTGGTTTTCAACCTCTGCCCGTGACTTTTATCTCAAGCTTCTCTATTAGGATACTCATTCGCACGTGCGCTCTCGCTGGCTAATTCATTCGAATTCATTAAAACATATTAAAGGGCTACTTTATTTCACTTCAGAGTTCTAGATCTGAGCTGTAGATAAACTAAAATTATTTCCGAACTGTATGTCTGTTCCGTCACATTTTGCGCTGCAAAACATTCATGAGTCATGACAGCTGTTATTTTGTCCATGCTGGCAAATAATCATGACCACCCGACATGAATTATATAAATGATTTTAATAGCACGGCCATTCAAAACCAGGGTCTACCATGTGCATAGTAAAATGATCACCAAAAATCATTTTTGGCGGGAATTAATGTAAACACAGATATCGGATAGCAGTCTTGTCTAAAGTGAATGTAAACAGACGGGCAAAAAAAACGGATATGGTCAAAAGATCGGATCTGTGCATTAAGACTTGCAGTATAAATGCAGCCTTTATTTTTTAATTTTTTTACAAAAAGGAATAGGCGGAGCGTCTGTAACGTCTGTTTCACACTGGATGCGCAAGAACGCTTACATACTTGTAGTTTTTTACGCATGTAGCTAAACCGCAAGTTGGTACTAAAAATACAGACGAGTATTGTCCATTCTGTCAGGTTTTTCAGGTGTTCTCCTCTGACATCTGTCATGTGGTATGATTTATGATGGGCAGCATACTCTGCTGCGATTCAACCAGGTGCTGCGCGATTCATCATGTAGAAAAATTATGTAAAAATATCCCAGTAATGGTCGTTGCCAATTACGTCAATCAGAGCCTGAGTCTGCACAAAAGTGATCCTGAGGTGGAGCCGCAGCATCAATATCCTGCTCATATTCCCGCTCCCACAGACTCAATCACAAGCACAACTGTCAATCATGACATTACACCCCGTTTTTATAGCATCAAAAAACTAAACCAAACTTATTGGGTAAACGATCAATTGAACATACGTCTGCGTATGAACTTACTAAAATGACAAAGTGTGTTTTTTTTTTTTTTTTTTTTTTTTTTTTTTTAAATGTAATTGGATTTTTTAATTGGGTTTACATTTGATTACATGGAGAGGGTGGGGTTTAAGACCCATACTGCAGCCAGGCACCAGGGGACGATCCAAATTGTTTGGCTTTTCAGGACTTGTGTGGCACACTTGGATGCATCCTTTCCTACTGTCCCACACACCTGGTTGAAGGCTATAAACATGCTGTATATACAGTGAGGAAAATAAGTATTTGAACACCCTGCTATTTTGCAAGTTCTCCCACTTAGAAATCATGGAGAGGTCTGAAATTGTCATCGTAGGTGCATGTCCACTGTGAGAGACATAATCTAAAAAAAAAAATCCAGAAATCACAATGTATGATTTTTTAACTATTTATTTGCATGGTACAGCTGCAAATAAGTATTTGAACACCTGAGAAAATCAATGTTAATATTTGGTACAGTAGCCTTTGTTTGCAATTACAGAGGTCAAACGTTTCCTGTAGTTTTTCACCAGGTTTGCACACACTGCAGGAGGGATTTTGGCCCACTCCTCCACACAGATCTTCTCTAGATCAGTCAGGTTTCTGGGCTGTCGCTGAGAAACACGGAGTTTGAGCTCCCTCCAAAGATTCTCTATTGGGTTTAGGTCTGGAGACTGGCTAGGCCACGCCAGAACCTTGATATGCTTCTTACAGAGCCACTCCTTGGTTATCCTGGCTGTGTGCTTCGGGTCATTGTCATGTTGGAAGACCCAGCCTCGACCCATCTTTAATGCTCTAACTGAGGGAAGGAGGTTGTTCCCCAAAATCTAACCTTGGAAACGGTGGTCCCAGCTCTTTTCAGGTCATTGACCAGCTCCTCCCGTGTAGTTCTGGGCTGATTTCTCACCTTTCTTAGGATCATTGAGACCCCACGAGGTGAGATCTTGCATGGAGCCCCAGTCCGAGGGAGATTGACAGTCATGTTTAGCTTCTTCCATTTTCTAATGATTGCCCCAACAGTGGACCTTTTTTCACCAAGCTGCTTGGCAATTTCCCCGTAGCCCTTTCCAGCCTTGTGGAGGTGTACAATTTTGTCTCTAGTGTCTTTGGACAGCTCTTTGGTCTTGGCCATGTTAGTAGTTGGATTCTTACTGATTGTATGGGGTGGACAGGTGTCTTTATGCAGCTAACGACCTCAAACAGGTGCATCTAATTTAGGATAATAAAATTAGTGGAGGTGGACATTTTAAAGGCAGACTAACAGGTCTTTGAGGGTCAGAATTCTAGCTGATAGACAGGTGTTCAAATACTTATTTGCAGCTGTATCATACAAATAAATAGTTAAAAAATCATATATTGTGATTTCTGGATTTTTTTTTTTAGATTATGTCTCTCACAGTGGACATGCACCAGCAATGACAATTTCAGACCCCTCCATGATTTCCAAGTGGGAGAACTTGCAAAATAGCAGGGTGTTCAAATACTTATTTTCCTCACTGTATATAGTTTACATGATAAAAGTAATCTTAAAGTTAAGATAGGCTATACCTCTAGTTCAAATCAAATAGGGGCAGTCGTGGCCTAATTGTGCCAGACTGGTAACCCGAAGGGTTTGATTCTCAATACCAGCAAGGTGCCCTTGCGCAACCTAACCCCCAATTGCTCCCTGGGCGCCACAGTAAAAATGGCTGCCCACTGCACTGGTTGTGTGTGTTCACTACTTGCTACTCCTAATCGCTGATCGATTGCTCCTGTCTGCCTCGCTGCCTGCTGTGAGTGTGTTTGCTTCGGTGCTGTAAGCTCCGTCTTAGCCTCGTATTTCCTTGTTTTGAACCATCATTTACTACAATTTCTAGTTGTTTATACTACTACTAAATACAGCTTACCCAACATCTCAGATTAACCTGACATCGCTAGCTTCCGTTACTACTAGCACAACACGCTAGTAATTCGCTAGCCTGTTAAAGGGATACTCCACCGTTTTTTCATATTAAACTATGTTATTCCCTTATCTAAGACGAGTTGATACATACCTCTCTCATCTCAGTGCGTGCACTTAATCGCTCTAGCGCGCGGTGACACTTTGAAAGCACTTAGCTTACCCCAGTATATTCAATGGTATCTAACAGCAATGAATTTAGAAGTGACCAAACACATCAACGTTTTCCCTATTTAACCCTCTGGGGTCTGAGGGGTTTTCTGGGCCCTGGAGGTGTTCTGACATGCTCTGACATTTGTGCTTTTTTCAGTTATTTATAAACATGTTAATGGCAAAGGTGTAAATTCACTCTATATAGCACAAACAGGGCTACCATAATATGTGCTCAAGATGCATGTATATGTTTGAATTTTTAAGAGAATAATGTTTATGCGTGGTTATTGAAAAAAATAAAAATGAAAGTTGCTGAAATAAGACCACAAAACACATACTAAATATGTGTCAACAAGACTTTTGACTAATGAATGTTGTCGCTTCGAGTTCTGGCTTCAAAATGATGTGAAAATCATCCTGCCTAATCGTTCAAATAAAACAATACATTGATTTAAATTGAGTAAGACAGGTTTTGCTTGGAAAGCCAATATGCGAGGGGGGCGTGAAGGAGGAGTAGTTTACACCTGAGAATACAATGTCCCACCCACTCTGCATAATGAGCCATTCATTCAGGTGTGACACTGACTGAGCCACAATGCAAGGACAAAAGATATATTTAGAAGAAGACTTATATTGACCATTTAAGATTTTGCTTACATCTATCTTGTAAATATGTTTTGCTATTTTATTAAAAAGGTTACAATTACAACAATAATTACAATTTCAACAATATTTCAAGTGTACTCTTTCTTTGTAAAAAAAAAATGATTATAGGCCTACATTTTATCATATGTATTCATTAGTTTGAATATAGCCAACTTTGGAACAGCTAACATCTTAGTTGATGACTTTATTTTTGACAAAAATAGTATTATATATATATATATATATATATATATATATATAACATATGAGCAGAAATTGCTAAACAAAAGCTTATTTGATGTGGCAGTATATTCTACAGTAAAAACTGTACCCAAATCTAGTCAACAAAATGTTGTCTTTCATATTTCGCCTGACTGTAACGTTGTTTTTATGAAATATTAAACTGTCTTTTTGCGAGCTGTGGTAAACAGCGGCATCTCTGCGGCTGCCGTTCATTCATTCACAGAAACGCGATTCACTTGAGAAGGAAAAAAAACTTACTACAGTATTCCTCAGCTCAGTCGGATCCTTGCTCCTCGAAATACCCGCACTTCTGAGGTACATTTTCCATTATTATTATTCCTCACAGTGCTGCGAGACGGTGTAAACAAGTAGGCTACAATGATCTGATTAAACTTGTGTTTTCTCGAGCTAATATGGGGGCGTTCACAGTTTTGCGTGGATTGCCTCAGTCATTTGCGTTTGAATAGCACGTGCTCTCCGTGGGCGGAGTCACATTAAAAATAATTAGATGAGATGAGAACGACTGACATCTCGCTCTTTTCTTACAGATTACATGAACTAAGAATATTTGTTTTTTATATAAATTACGCCATTTAAAAGAAGAGAATTCAAGCTTCATGCCTGTGTGTCTGTATGTCTGTTTGACTGAGTATTCGCTGAGTTATTGTTCATTTTCGGACGCGTTTCAGAATGGACTACACTGACAGAGAGAAAGCAGAACTCACATCATGTTTATTTTTCTTTATTTGGCAAAAAGCACAACACTTTGTTTTTATTGTGAGTATACACAAAAATAATACACATTTAATAGAATCGATTGATGTATGAAACTTGTTTGTAATATCAAAGTCAACAGAGCAAAATTCATCTTGTTTGAACTGATAAAAAAAAAAGCGAGCCTATCGCGCCGGCGCGATTGTCGACCTCAGTGGGTTAAAAACAGTTACACAAGTAGTTATACGACCAAGTATGGTGACACAACATAAAACGTGGTGCTTTTCTAAGCGGGTTAAAAAGGATAACTATAATGTATGGCGTAATAGCACTTTTGGAAGTACTTCGACTCGGCGCAGTAAAAAGTCACGCCTGATCCTCTTTCCACTATTGACAGAAGTGAGAGGAAAACTCTCCGTGTTTCAAATATGTTAGACCTATCACTTCTGCCACTAAAGATTGCTTTATTAATTATCTTCCTAATCAGTTTCATCATCTCAGCATCCCGGATAGCTTAGAAGAACTTGATATTGCAACAGAAACTTTTAACTCTCTCTTTTCCAGCACTTTAGACACAGTTGCTCCGTTGCACTTAAAGAAAATAGTCCAACACTGTGGTACAACGAGCACACTCGGGCCCTTAAGAGAGCAGCCAGAAAAATGGAGCGCAACTGGAAGAAAACAAAACTAGAGGTATTTCGCATTTCATGGAAAGAGAGCTCGATTGCTTACAGAGAGGCCTTAAAAGCTGCTAGATCTGCTTATTTTTCAAACCTATTAGAAGAAAATAAACATAATCAATAAATAATAAAAAAATATTTATTTGAAACGGTGGCTAAACTAATGAAAAAGAAAGCTTCAAGCACCGAAGTTTCCAAGCAGCACAGCAGTAATGACTTTATGAACTTCTTCACTTATAAGATTGATAATATCAGGGAGAAAATTATAACTATGCAACCGTCTACTACAGTATCGCATTGTAGTCTCCCTGAGGAAAAATTTGATTCATTCGTTGCTATAGGAGAGGAAGAATTTTCTAAACTCGTTAAATCATCTAAATCTATAACATGTATGTTAGACCCTATACCGACTAAGTTACTGAAAGAAATACTTCCAGAGGTCATAGATCCTCTTCTTAATATCATTAATTCATCTTTGTCTCTAGGATACGTACCAAAAACCTTTAAAGGGCACCTATTATGCAAAATTCACTTTTACATGGTGTTTGAACATAAATGTGTGTTGGCAGTGTGTGAGCTGTGAAAATCCACCCAGTGGTTTTTTTTTACAATCTCAATAAATCATAAGCACTGTCTCAGAATGAGCTGTTCTCAGATTCGACGCAATGTGACGTAGAATTGAGCAGGCCCCTCCCATGACTGTTGAGTGACACTTCAGTTTGAGCCTAGACCCGCCCTGAGTGAGCTGGACACAGAGTCTGCCATTGTTCGACGCTTGAGCAGCTGTAGACAAGAATGTCTCCTAAGCGATTGAGGTGTGTTGTTGATGGATGTAAGAATGAACATAGCAGTCTTCATTTACTCCCGTTGTTACTCAAGGATGGATCTGTACTGTTTGTGATCAAGCTTACACTCTCCGGAGCGACAGGCCTAACGTGACTGGACACGGAAGAAATGAAAGTGCGAGCGCGCTCGTTATGACAGCTCTTCGAGTCATTTTACGGATATAAGGTTTACCAGTTTATTTAGCACCCACTGAAAAGGTGTGTATATTTGTTTACTGTTAGTTGTAACGAGTGTTTTGTGTACTTCGCTGTGTATGTTGTTGGTAATGAAAGGGAGAGAGAGAGAGAGAATTTATGGATAAGACTTTAAAGTCCCTGTAAAGGCAATTCTAAAAAAATATTCTAAACACATTATAAATGTTAGAAATGTATTGCTAAATCATATTACAAAGACTGTGAACTGTGAAGTACTGATTTGTGGAGTTAGACCGTTAAACAGTTTTTCACCGTTGCTGTGTTTCGGATTTTTTGGGCGGGGCTAAAATGGGGGCTCGATGACGCACTGGAGCCCCTGAGCTCCTGGACACGCCCCTACTTGATGACGCACTGGAGCCCCTGAGCTCCTGGACACGCCCCTACTTGATGACGCACTGGAGCCCATTCACATCAGTTTGCCGATCGCGAGTTACTGTCAGTACTATTAGTTACTACTACATCCTACAGTTTGCTAGCTAGCTATGCCTTCGTCACGGAAATGCGTATTACCTGGATGCGATCACGTACAAAACAGATTGGTGTCCTTATTTAAATTTCCGAAAAACTATCATATCAACAAGAGGTGGATTAATTTTGTGAAGAGCCACCTTGATGGAGAGCTGAGGATCACCGCCAAAACCCGCCTCTGTAGTGATCATTTTACACGGGATAGTTTTATAAACTTTCGTCGGAGACAACTGGGATTCATTCACTGATAATCCGCTGTTACTGGTGAATGTGGCCGAACCGACTATCTCCCGCCTCGGCGTTCATCCTCCCGTCGCGCCGACAACTGGTGCCATCGTCGGCAGTGCGTGCCCACCAATGAGTGTAAGTTGCCTTGTGTGCTTATGTTATAATTATAGTAGGTAGTCCAGGCTCGAACATGTATGGCTTTGTAAAACAAATTAAGCTGCTAGGAGCATCCATTCCGGCTGTAGCTGTGACAGTTGAGTGTGGTGACGGCAGCTTTCCCGCTAGTGGGCGTGGTTTCAGCGAAGCTAGCGGACATGCCCCCAGCGTTTGAGAGCAGAGACTACTGCTCATTTTTTCAAGATTTTGATAGCTTATTTTATGTACTTGCCGGCTTTTTTTATCATTCAAATTTGGCTGGGTGGCTAATAACACATTTTTCTGTGGTGTGACAAACTCAGAACACATACTTAATTTTGACTTTACAGGGACTTTAATGCGCACTTCTTATACTATTTTTATTCAGCTCTTACAGAGATTCTCTGGAGTAAAACTAACGCTCATCTTTTGTGTGATGTACAATAAACTTCACTGAACTCGTCAGTATATTTTGGTCATCATTCGGACGGGGTTTGCTGCACAGCAGGCTTGTATTAGTGGATAAAAGCAGATGACAAATAAGTTATAACCATAATTAAACTAAACTATACCTGTTCTATGTCCATACAGCATATATTCTTTGGTTCTGTGGGCATTATTGTCTGACTCCGAGTCGAAATGAACACCGCAACTGAGTTTCTGTTCTGATATTATCAGATGAGATTGCTCCGCCCCCTGTGCCGTGCAGCAGCAGTTAATTTGCATTTAAAGGGCACACACTAAAACAGCGCGTTTTTCTGAGCCCCAAAAAATTACAATTTAAACATGCTGTAAAAAATGATCTGTTGTGTATTTTGAGCTAAAACTTCACATACATACTCTGGGGACATCAGAGACTTATTTTACATCTTGTGAAAAGAGTCATAATAGGTGCCCTTTAAGCTGGCTATGATTAAACCACTTGTTAAAAAAACACAACTTGATCCTACAGAATTAGTCAATTACAGGCCGATCTCGAATCTACCTTATCTGTCAAAGATATTAGAAAAAGCAGTGTCTTCACAACTGTGTTCCTTTCTTGAAAGAAATGATATGAGGATTTCCAGTCCGGATTTAGACCGTACCATAGTACTGAGACTGCCCTCATTAGAGTCACAAATGATTTGCTCTTATCATCCGATCGTGGTTGTGTCTCTCTATTAGTGTTACTCGATCTTAGTGCTGCATTTGACACTATCGACCACAACATTCTTTTAAATAGACTTGAAAATTATGTTGGCATTAGTGGAATTGCACTAGCATGGTTTAAATCATACTTATCTGACCGTTATCAGTTTGTAGCAGTAAATGAAGAGATGTCTCATCGATCACAAGTTCAGTATGGCGTACCACAAGGCTCAGTACTAGGACCGCTGCTGTTCACTCTGTACATGCTACCATTAGGAGATATCATTAGGAAGCATGGCATTAGCTTTCACTGTTATGCCGACAATACTCCGCTGTATATTTCTTCAAAACCTAACGAAACTTACCAATTCACAAAATTAACAGAATGCATAGCTGATATAAAAAATTGGATGACTCGTAATTTCCTACTTCTAAATTCTGAAAAAACAGAGATTCTAATTATTGGACAAAAAACTTCCTCACGTAATAACCTAGAATACTGTCTAACACTTGATGGCTGCTCTGTTAAGTCTTCGTCGTCGGTTAGGAACCTGGGTGTGCTCTTTGATACCAATCTTTCATTTGAAAGTCACGTGTCTAGTATCTGTAAAACTGCATTTTTCCATCTTAAAAATATATCTAAATTATGCCATATGCTCTCAGTGACAAATGCGGAACAGTTAGTTCATGCGTTCATGACCTCAAGGCTAGATTATTGTAATGCTCTACTGGGTGGTTGTCCTAAACGCTTAATAAACAAACTACAGCTAGTTCAAAACTCAGCAGTTCGAGTTCTTACCAGAACCAGGAAGTATGACCATATTAGCCCAGTTCTGTCAAAACTGCACTGGCTCCCCATTAAACATCGCATCAATTTTTAAATATTGCTGATCACTTACAAAGCACTAAATTGTTTAGCCCCACAGTACTTGAGCGAGCTCTTAACGAATTATAGTCCTTCATGTCTATTGCGATCTCAAAATTCCGGCCAGTTGATAATACCTAGAATATCAAAATCGACTGCTGGCGGTAGATCCTTCTCCTATTTAGCACCAAAACTTTGGAACAGTCTTCCTAACATTTTCCGGGAAGCAGACACACTCTGTCAGTTCAAAGCTAGACTAAAGACACATCTCTTTGACCTAGCATTCACATAATACATTATAGACTTCTATAATTCAGTGTTAGGCTGCATAGATTAGGTCAGCTGGAACCGGGAACACTTCCCATAAATCCTGATGTACTCGTTACATCATAAGAAGAATGGTATCTACGCTAATTTTAGTGTCTTTTGTTTATCCCGAGGTTTTCCCGCTGCCTGCCAGATCCAGGCCGTATCCAGATCTGATGAAGGACCTGCGCCTGGACCCGATGACAACCCAGTGCTGAAGTGCCACCTAGTCTCTCCCTATGGAGGATACCTTTACCACTCTACAGATAAAGTGTCGTCGGGAAACTCAGTTCACGTATCTACCCCGAATTGATAAAATAAAATAAAATTCTGTATAAAAAATTATAAGGAAACACCAGTACTTTGTTTAGGCTTGGTTTGTAGGGAATTCCAAACCTGCGCACATATATTCAAACGCACATAACTACTGTATAGAACCAATTCTTAATGCGCAAGTGACCGCCATCAGCGTTTCTCACAGGTTCGCGTTTAAAGTCTGTGTAGAGAGAATGGTGTCGTCTTAGCGGCCCCTAATTTAATAACAAATGATTGTTGCGACGGAAGCGAATCAATCAAAACTAACTTTAGCTGGAAAATAACTTTATTAAAGAACCGCTATAAAGCCAAAACAATCTCTGTTACCTTAAATTATACGTTTATCTCTGTAAAGCTGCTTTGAAACAATCTACATTGTTAAAAGCGCTATATAAATGAAGATGACTTGACTTGACTTGACGTGTGTGCACTAACTGATGGGTTAAATGCAGAGGGCAAATTCTGATTATGGGTTACATTACTTGGTCTTTACAACAAAACAAAAAAATTGTAAACTGGCCTTTGATGTTTTGGGCAAAAACTCCTGACAGTGATATTTTTATGTATTTTTTTATTTATTCATTCACAGCGCTGAATGTCATATGGTGATTGTGAAACATGAAACACCTCTCATATGATTTTATGTTGAAATTTGTTATTTTTCGTGTTACCTCGGGTGTATTTTGAACATGAACAATGTACTGTGGTTTTAATTCAGATTAAGCGGCGCAGCAAATATAGACTCGATCGCGGCACTGCCGCTTCTGCTCCTGCTATGCGCTGCTCTGTCTTGGCATGCATTGTGAATACTCTAATCCAGGGGTGTCCAAACTTGGTCCTGGAGGGCCCCTGTCCTGCAGAGTTTAGTTCCAACTTGCCTCAACACACCTTCCTGTAAGTTTTTAGTATGCCTTTTAAGACATTGATTAGCTGGTTCAGGTGTGTTTGGAGCTAAACTCTGCAGGACAGTGGCCCTTGAAGACAAAAAATTTACTGTTTAATGTTATTTTTTAGTATTATTTTTCTTTATTAATTTTCATAATGTATTTTATGAGTCAGAGTATGTTTGTACATGTGTGCTGAGCAGAGATCTGGGAGAGTTATATATTTTGCTTAGAGGTATGTGTGCAATGCAACGTTCACTGAGCAGAGATGTTCCACTAATGATGATACTTCAGTTGGCATTTTCTTTACAAGAAAAGGAACGTTTCAACTGATGCAAATGTACCACTATTGTATACACCGAGGGATAGTGGACTGTTCCATGTGTAAGCATGAGGTATACGTTCCATTTTTAAATATAAGCAACATGTTTTGCTACCTTAGAAGGAATTTGTAAGTCCCAGAGGGGTGTATTTAAGCTCAATCCTTACTGTACCACCTCAGAGAAACATAAAGGCATGAGGTGAGAGGAGGAGAAACGCAGAGAAACCATTTACAGCTGGCATGATGGGGTGAGGGAATAGAGAAATGTGGAACAGAAAAATCTGGAGACCACCTCGCCTGTAGCCTTATTCGTCTATGCCTGTTTCTCTCTGTCTGACACATGTATACAAATAATAAATAAGAGATCTCTTGGCAAAGTAACTGGTGTAGCTTCCGTGATTCAACCATAATGGGGGATGGCATGATTTTCAAATCTACAGCCCTCCAGGAGCAGGATTGGACACCCCTGCTCTAATCTGTAACATGGGCGCTGGAAAAATATGCGCTGCTTACACGTCCAGTGTGAAACTGCATCAATGAAGAGCTGCCCATTACTGCTGGTCTAGGATTAGTTTCTCTGTAATAATAGCCTATTAGCAAAACAGATTTGATGTTTCCGCTCTTGAGAGCGTCAAAAGCTTCTATTCACATCGTGTTTCGCAGCGTATACTAATGTAGCCAATCACAAACATTTATTGATGTTTTTTTTTCCAGTGCTTAGTTCTGCACACTCGTACATCCTCTTGTTATAAGTTAACTTATAATAAACCAGGTGTAGACATTATGTAGGCTAAATAAGAGATTAATTCTGCAGTCAGGTTCATTAACTATAGCGTAACTTTTTAAGATTGTGATGAATTGAGATGTGAGAGTTTTTTTTTTTGTGATTATAAAGGGAGTGTTTTTCTTTCGAGGCAATATATCCATTAAGAATTTGAATTTGCTACATTAAATGTATTATTTGAATTGGTGCCATGCCAAATCATGCATACAGTATGCTTACTTTACTGTTCAAATTATAGTGGTTTTGTGAACGTAGACACTTTAATAACAAATTATTTATCTGGAGCTTTTATCCTGGGATGTGTAAGTTCTTTTTAGGCTACACATAACTTGAAAATACTTCATGACATTATATTTAAATGTGTTTTAAAGAAGGAAGCACATCTAGCCTAAGGAGTTTGTTCATGCTCCATCTATACAAAAAGGGAACTTAAGTTAAAGGAAAAGTTTGCATTGCTCATTGAAATACAAAAAAAAATGGAACAAGAAAGAGGAAGCGAAAGATACAGAAATATGTCAGGTGAAATGTATATCCATGCGATGACGTCTTGCTGCGTCACTCCACCGATGCTGTTACTGTATATGTCAATTTCACTTTCCATGTTTTGCAGGAGTGCCATATTGTCTAGAAAATATTACTTCCATCATATTTAACTGATGGAAGTCATGGAAAATGCCAATGGAAATTGGAAACCTATATTGTATTGTGTACAATTTACAACCTGCCAATGACACTGATTGTTACATTTTCTGCCAGTAGACAATGTACTGGCAGAAACAACATTTCCTATTGTATATTGATTCTGCACATTTACTTCTTTCAAGATGTAGATAAACTAGTTATTTTAGAGTCGTCTATGCTTAGTTTTTTCCCCCTTGTGTGTTTGAGACGAGTTTGAGAATGTGGTATTTTATGATGAGATAACGAGTAGGTCAAACTTAATATTAGGTGTCTTTACTACAGAAAAATTGTTAGGTACAATGTACTTCATGTGTTCAGGTTGTTCTGTTGAGGTGGAATACAGGTAAGATTAGGGACAGGTTTAGTGAAATGGGTATGTTTAAGGGTGGGTTAAAGGGTAAGGGAAGTGTCAACTGTGTAATTATAGATGTCATTACAGAAATTAATAATAGCTGTAATTACATGCAGTTATTTTTTAATTACAAGTACAATGTAAAAACATGTATGTACACAAAAAGTGCATTGCATTGTAATGATTAATTAAAAGTTTAATATATAGTAGTTAAAGACACTTACTATAGTGGGACAAATATAATTAATTTTGATTTGGGGAACTAAAATATGGTAAACTCTAGCTGATATACTGTAGTGCAAGTCAGACTAGGATCATGGACTTTGTTTCTTTGGCTCAGTTAAAAGTGTGTTTGTTTGAACAAAGGCTGCTAGTACACTTTTTCTCACAACACACACATACAGACACACGTTTTCTTTTTGAATAATGATATTTAGCAGCACAGTTGAGCTGAGCTAAATGGTCCAACTTTCATATGAAGAGGGCACAAAAGATACAAAACTGCTTTTATTAACAAAATAATTCACCATACATAATGTATTTACGTTAAATAACAAGACTCCATTTTTATGCTAAAGGTTTTTGTCGTGAAACTATTTTCCAACATAAAGAGAACATCACAGTGTATGTAGATTAGTGAAAAAGAGAACATCACAGTGTATGTAGATTAGTGAAAAATACACGTCAAAAACATACACATTTTAAAGGACAGAATTTTTTTTTTTTTTTTTTTTTTTGCTCCTCCAAAGGCAAGAATAAAATTCAGTTACACTGGACTGGTTAAAAAAGGCTTTTGTTTCACTGCTTTCTCCAGACAGTACTTCAGCAAAGGAATAAAACGTCAGCTAACAGTTGCAGTGCAGTACAGATTCGTCTCCATTGGAATGTCCAAGATGTCTGGCGCACTCCTGTAGTTTAGCCCTTACGAATAGTAATAAATATCTTTATTTTTACATCATTTAGAAGCTACAAAACACACAAATGAGAGCGTTTTTCTTCCCCTCAATAAATAGAAACATGGTTTGACTGTTGGCACAGTTGTGGATGTGCACTCGTTTGGGGCGGTTGGAAAAGGCATGTCATTGTCAGGGACAAACGCATCATTGCATCTGTCAGTTTGAGTTGGGTACCAAAACCAGAGCTGATGAAATTACATACACTGGTCATGGCTGTGATTGTGTCACATTCTTTTTCTTTTAGTGTAAACAAATTTAGAAACAGCTGAATCAGACAATGATTGTTAATATACAGCTACAGTATTTGGACCAATGAGCTTTCATCCTGGACCTAGGACTACATGACAGAAATAGAAATTAATTGAATGACAAAATATATGTCACTTGGTGGGACAAAACCTCTTGCTAGTGTTCAATTCACTCCTAAAACCAAAATATAATAACATTTCCTTTATTTCAAAATGACTTCTAAATGTGAGCTCATTAACTGGTTATGTTAGACCTTCAACTATGTGTCCTTATTTTTAAAAACTGTCTTGAACTGATGCTATCAGAACATCTGATAGCCAATAGCTACATTTACATGCATTAATTTTCATTTTACTAATTCTTTGGGTGCATGTAAATATATCTAGTGATGTCAGTTTCTACATTTAAAACAAACACTGATTGACTTTTAGAAATCATCTTATAAAAACCTGACAATGCAAGAAAACCCCAATTACATGAAATTTGAAATCGGTAAATTTTTATGCCAAAACATAATCAGACATGCACAAAAAGACATTGAACTTTGAATAAACCACCATAAAATGTGCTTAAATTGCACATTGTGCTTAAATTTTGCTGAAATGGTTTGTAACCAATACTCAAAAGAACAGTTTAAAGCACTGATATGAACTTTCACTTCGTCAGGTTTTAACAATATAACCTGACATACATAATTAGGGCACAATGTAAATGCACTCAATTTTCTTTAAATAACAGGATCTCTTCAGAAGACACACCAAATATAAACATTTTATTTATTTATTTAGCCAATTTTACTCGGCAGATATATAGTGGCGAGTGAAATAATTGGCGAGGGATGGAGATTGGGACTTAACCTATACAACAGCTCACAGTTTTTCAATCATTTTATAATCCATATTTGTAATACTTTAATATGATCAAGGGCCTCTCTACAAATCTGTGGTTATACTGTAAAGGTGCTTGGTGATTTATAGAACAGTATACAAGTATTGACAGTACAGAGCATTATGAAATATCCAGTTCCAGTGGTGACACTAAATCTCTCTCTAGAGGAGACATTCTTTGCTCCAGGTCAGCTACTGTTGTTTCAGTCTGGGTAGTTTGTCACAGTCAGACATTCAATAACAAATGTGTTCCTAAGGGCTGTGACACATTAGACAGACAACAGAAACATGGACATTCACATCTGGGGACACTAATGTAACTGAGCTCCAAATGTCTGAGATCACAGTGAAAATCTGGGATTCAAATCTAATTTTAAGGTTCTAAAATAATTTTTTTGTTTTTTTCTCAAGCTCCAAAAATGGCTCGTTTGGATATTGTGAGATTTTAGACGTCACACGAGCAAATCTATTTGCATATGCCTACCTCCAGAGCAAGACATCAATGAATAGTTTGCACCACCCACTGGCATTCAGTGGTTTAACGGCTGACACTTGCCTACAAGCGTCGCATCAAAAGCAAATAAAAGCTTATTTGTATACAGTATACAGATGCCTGTTCACTTTCTGACGTACTCCACGCACAGTCTGCAGTCAAGAGAACAAATGAAAGAGTAAACGGAAACATAAAGGAACGATTGTTTTGACACGTCCTGTTCAAACAGCTCATTGTGTAGAGACTTCAGAAGGATACCAGCATCAGGAACGAGTGGATGGTTTATTTTTAATGGCATTGTGGATCGCGTCGGAGGATTATAAGCTTGTTCTGAGAATTTGACTGCATATTATTTTGTAAATGAGGCACAATGTAACAAAGAGCTTGCAAAGAAACTTTTGTTGAAGCAGTCAGCTGTATTGCCTTGGCGGACAGTATACAAATGGCTGAGGGTGGAAATATGCTAATACGGGACACTCCGTCAGTGGTCGTGGGCGGAGCATGAGCAATATGACATCATTTTGCTCAGAAAATCCAAACGGCTTGATTATTGAGACTGTTTAGGCTTTTTGAAGATTAAAAGGAAAGGAAGTGAATGGATTTTTTTCATTGTATGGTGGTTGTCCACACACCGCAAAGACACATTTATATGCAAACACCATATAAAAGTGAATTTTGCATCCGATGACCCCTTTAAAGGAGCCGCCCTTAAAAACGGGTCATTTTCAGTAGTTGTCTCAGATTTTTGGACCCCACTGTGTAGATGTTAGAAAGTAAGAGAGCATAATGTTCATGAAGTAACAGGGCCTCCTTCAAAGTTACATTTATTTTAAATAATATTTATTAGTTTTTATATTATAAAATAAAATTACAAAAATTCAGATTAAGATAATTTGACACTTTTTGTCTTGTAATGCAATACATTTTGAGGTGTGCCTGTCCAAATACTATTGAGGTCACTGTTACAGTATGTGGTATTGAGATTTCTGAGGGAGTCATTTTGGTTTCAGATATGAAATTGAATTTAACTGAGCTGTGAATTGACCAGTACTGCTAAAGTGTAACTCCTTGAAAAACGTGCCTTTTAAATAATGAAAAGTCTAAAAGTGTGGTCATTTTTCATCATTGTCTGTGTACATGGTTTTATGATGGATTTTCTTTCTGATATGGGTTCATAAATTTGCCTTTACCCCATGTATATACAGATGGAGGAGCAGTCTAGTCTCAATCATTTAAAAAAAAGAAAAGAAAAAGAAAAGTCCCAATACATTCAAGCACTCAGAAACGGTTTCTTTGTGTGCCCTGTTCCACAGTGGTGTATTCAGCTGATGTGCCTTATAATTTCAGATTGATCCTGTGGGCTGTTATACAGACGCAAGATCATTGAAGATTGAACTAAAGCTGCCCAAGATTACTGTTTTATTGTTCTACAGGATCTTCATTTAGGTTTCTCATATATGTGGTTCAGGTCATTGTTCAGCATTTCCAGAGACACACTGACAGCTCTTAGCTTTCATTCCTGTGTTAATAGAAACACTTAGCTTGACCTAAGGCCGCTGCTCAAGTTTGTTAGTGCTTGGAAATGCAATCTATAAATATTTCCACAGATTTGTAGTGATTGAGTTTTTTTTTCAAGCGTGTCCCCAATGCTAAAGGTCTTCATGAATAGTGGGCCACGCTAGACATCATGATTATGACTATGTTTGGAGTTAATTGGCCTGTAAACATTTCTCTCAAACATTTTGACAAAGACTTCTATAGCAGAGGGTCAATGGTCATTGTAATCTGGTCTCTGTGAATGCTGCTTCCAGTGGAGCTGCGATACAACTCGTCCCGTCGACAAAGGAAATGGCGGTTCAGAATCTTCCTAAAAGTGAATCTGAACTCTTGAATACGGTAGGCATAGATAATGGGATTGACGGCGGAGTTGGCGTGCGAGAGGATGATGGCAGTGTTCATGATGAAACTGGGTTTCTCCAGCTTGCTGTAGAAGAGAGTGAGGCAGTTCAAGATGTGCACAGGCAGCCAACAGAGAGCGAACAGGCCCACGATGATGGAGAGCGATTTAGCGGCACGAATCTCCCGTTGCAGCAGGCCATGGTGGTGATTCTCGCCATTACTCACGCTGCATTTGAGCTCGATCTGATGTAGCTGTTTACGTGCTACTGTGAAGATCTTAATGTAAATGCCCAGCATGATAAGCAGAGGCGGCAGCACACAACCAAAGAAGTTGAAGTACACCATGTAGCTCATGTCCACCACGTTCTCGAAGAAGCACTCGAGGCAGCAGCTTTGCAAGAAGCCTGTTTCCATGTCAGCAGCATCACTGCTGTTGCCAGTCTGTATAGAGCAACTTTCGTTTTTGGAGCAGGACAAGTCTTTACGGTTCCAGCCCACAAATGGGATGAGTCCGATGATAAAGGATAAGATCCATAAAATGGCAATGATCTCTCTTGCCCTTTTCCCTGTGACAAGCTCCTTATACCTGTACAGAGAAACAAAGATGAACGAATAAAGACTTAGCAAATTTTGGCTAAACATTTGGCTTGTGGTTGAGTTTGTTATATTGTACTGGGGTCCAAAAGTCTGAGAATACTAGTACTAGTAAAAATGCTTCTATTTTGCATTTAAGTGCATTAGTAAAATAAATACAAAATAGGGATAATATAAACCAAATGATGTTTTAATGCATTAGAACATCTGACCATCTGTACAAAAGAGCCGCATGATCAGTGTCACAAATTCACTTATTTGATTAGTGACCTAGAAATATTGCAGAATATTAATTATTTCTTCTTTGTTTTAGGCCACATTTCTTTTTTATAAAATCCTAAAACTTTTAAGGCTTAAAACAAATTCCCAGATTCCCTATAATTTTGGATCCCACTGTATATACATTCATTTAATAAAATACCAAAATCTTAAAGGAGAACTCCGGTCAATTTTAACATTGAGCTCATTTTTTTGTACATTTGGAGTGCTGTCAATACAGAGAACAACGACAAAAATCAGTGTTGCCTACACCGTGTTATCCTCTTTTTAAAATTTGCACCCTGTTGACTTCAATGGGGCAAGTTTTAAACCTGCTTTTAGCCTCTTAACATCCTTGATGTGTCATTACAAGTGCACAGGTCATGTGAGTGATTCCTTCGGAGTGAACGCGGGTCAATCTGACTGCAGTAGATGTGAAAGATATGAATAAAAATGATATTTATTTAGCCAGCGCTCATACCTGTATTTACATCCTGTTTTCGGTCAAAGTCCATAGTAATCGATTGTCGAGTTCACGCGCATTGGTTTAGTACCTGTGTGAACTTTGATTTGTAGTGGATGTATGAAGTCAGATCCCAAAAAAGTAATTGCAAAAAAAAAAAAAAAAAAGACTCAGAAAAGGAAGTTAGTTCTGATAAAAAGCTTGTGAAGCATTTGTTTGTAGCCAGTAGCATTATATTTTGTCTATAGTGTAATGACATTCATGATTGTTTAAGTGTGACTTGAATGTCCAACTACTCCTGTATTTGTATAGATATAGTAAATTTGAGAGGCCGAGAGAGAGAAAAGAGCTTAACATAAACACTAAAGTGACTGATGGCTTCAGTTCACTTGGAGGCGCTTCATCAGGTATCCTCAGGCAGCTCTGATTCTGCTTCTACTTCTACTGATGGACTAAATGAGTAATACACGAGGTGCATTATTCATCGCACCCACCACCATAACCTTTCTCTGAGAGACCTGGACTGCCACAGCTGTCAGTGGTGCTGCCTCAGTGACAGATAGAGAGGGGGTTGGGAAAGCACCGATAAAACAATTTTGCCTGCAGATAACTACATTATCTTGCACAAGCATTACTGTTACTGTTCCATACATTTAGGGCAGTGTTGTTATTCTTAACTAAAACTATTAGGCTAAAAATAGTTTTTGGTAACCAAAATAAAATATAAATATTAGACGAAAAACTTAAAAACCCAAAGTGAAAATTAGAAAGGAGTTGAAATTGCAGTACTAAAATTACTAAACCTGAAAAATAAAGCTGTTCAGAAATATTAACAACAACAAAAAACAATGATAAAAGTACATAAAATGACTAATACTAAAACTGAAGAAATAAAAACTGAATATATATATATATATATATATATATATATATATATATATATATATATATACACACACACACACAAATATTAATTAAAAATACTACAATAACACTGGCTTATTGATTTAAACACACCTCTTACTAATCAAACTTTGATGCATAACTTGTCCTCCAGCATGTGTGCCATATTAAACTGTTATGTACTCAATACTCAAAAAAAAAAAAAAAAAATGCAGCCAAGCAACTGGACTAATGATTTTCATTTGGGAGATAGAACAGTTTAAAAAAAAATCTTAGACTAAGGTGGAGTCATTTACAGACAAGAACATCATGACAGTGTTGGTGGGGGGTTGGTGTTTTGACTTGGGCTAGTTGTCACCTTTATTTATATAGCGCTTTATACAACACAGATTGTTTCAAAGCAGCTTTACAGTGATAACAGGAAAATTAATCAATAATGCAAACAGAGTTAATTTCAGCTATACAGCAACTTTAAAAGAAAACAGTGTGATGGTTCAGCTGAAGTCAGTAAACACCTAGCACCCAAAACACCCTAAAAGCGCACTGTGACCACCTTAGCAATTCCTACATGCATCATGGGAAATGGGAAGCTTAGGAATAACACAGTCACCCATGTCAGCATCATGGCTTAATGTGTAGTGCTTGGCTTTTTTGTAGTACATAATTTAAACCATACTATCTAAAATCTTTGTTTGTTTCAGATTCAAGAATACATGATGTAATTGCATTTAGCTCCAAGAGCACAGTCTCCTTTTGTTAGACACTTCTTTCAGCTTTAACACTTTTTTCTATCTCTCAGTGCCAGCTTCCCTTTACTCTAGGGCACATGAATGGAGGGAAAAGTGGATTAGTTGTGGCATGACAACAACCCGCTGGCATCCCAATCAACCTCTCTCTCTTTCACCCCTTCATTCTATTCCGCACACAAATCCCTCCTCTAACCCTTCCGTTCTTCAGCTGCCTCTCTTCCGCTTTAAACCAAAGATCTCTGCCAACAGGCTCTAGTGTAAGTGAAAACAGTTTACACAATGGCACTAAAGGGAGAAGGTCTCAGCCGCTTTGCTCTTAACAATGTGAGCAGGTGCATTAAAAGAATACTTAGCCCCAAAAACAGATTATGTTGCCAAAGAAAAAAGGCCAGCAGCATTCCAAACTCCAAATAATTTTGATTCCAAACACTCTGTAATTAATGATCATTGGTTAAGGGCATTGTCCTAAATAAACCAATTTTTTTTTTCACACAAAAAAAACAAACAATACATTGACCCGTTCATCAACCCACTTTGCTGTAATGGTTCACTTTGCTGTAACTTATTTATGACCAATCAAATTTTTTAGGGTCATTGAATGCTAAATAAGAACATTAAATGGATAGATAGTTCATCCAAAAAAATGTATCCAAAAAAAATAGCAAAAAATCACCCTCATGTTGTTCCAAACCTGTATGACTTATATATATATATATATATTGTATATCTACCTCTACCTCTCTCTCTCTCTATATATATATACATATATATATATATATATATAGAATAGAATATATATAATATATATATAGAATATATATAGAATAGAATAGAATAGAATGAGGCATTTATATATATATATATAGAGAGAGAGAGAGAGAGAGGTAGATTATGACAGAATGCAGAACGTTCATTTTTGGGTGAAATAACCCTTTAAAGAGAAGCAAGTAAAACAAAACAAAAAACACACACAGAAGCATCTGGCTGTATTAAAAACACATTGTATGATGTGTGAACACATACCACTGAAAGTCCTGCCATTAACCACCTCTTCTTATGTTGAAACCAGTTAAAACCAATGACTCAGAGGAAAAAGATGCTCCTAACTGATTCAAGCCTACGCTTACATTTATATAATAGCAGCCTACTGTTTTAGGAAACTTGAACACTATTTAAATCCTTCAGCCAGAGGACATGCAGCTAAACAGTCAGCACTGAGATTATGTGTTTATACGCAGGAAAAGAGATGGAGAGAGACAGACAGATGAGAGCGGAGAATGTGTGCGTGAGAGAAAGACGTGGTGGTCCAGTCTGGTGAATGAAAACCGAAGTGGGAATACTGTTTGGCAGCACTGTGAGGAAACTTGGTTCCTCTTGGATCATCTACTAACAGCGATCATGCCAAAAGCCTGTATTTCCAGTAACTACGGCATAACTAGAAACATACGTTCATCTTGCCCATTAAACAGTGAGAGTCTAACAGTGAGATGACCACCCAGGATCTGAGATGATTTGGAGTGCTCTGAAAGGCTTTCATTAAAGTCACCTACTATAAGCATTTCCTTATTTTACACCAGGGGCGCCGCTAGACCCTTTTACTAGGGCACGAGCCCTAGTAAAGTTACCTGATAAATCATTGTCTAATGAGATAGGTAATAGTAGATATATGTGTCTGAAAATAGGCTTTCCTATTTCATAGTTTGAAATATTTAAAACTTGAAGGCTGATCACCAGCTTATACCCAAAAATCCTCTTCAATTATACGCCTTTGCCCGCCCACTCGCTGTGCTCCTCCTCCCCTTTTCCTTGTGGAATCCTCGACTGTCAGTCAGACGATTATTCATAATATGACGTTGTAGCTGAGGAAAGGTAAGTGCTTATCACTGTGATGATGAGTACCATGTGAATTTGTATTATTTAGTTTAATGAGGACATTGCGTTGTCCATATCTAATTTACTTTAGCTTGTCAAAGGGATAGTTCACCCAAAAATGAAAATTAATTAATTTCTCATCCACGTCTTCCAAACCCATAAGACTTTCATTCATCTTCGGAAAAAAATTACAATATTTTTGATGAAATCTGAGAGCTTCCTGTACTCTCCATTGACAGCTACACAACTACCACTTTGACACTTCAAAGAGATCGCAAAACTAATCCATATGAATTGAGCGGTTTAGTCCAAATTTTCTGAAGAGACTCAATCACTTTTTAGGATGAACAGATTGAATTTAGGCTTTTATTCACATATAAACATCCATCAACTCACACATCAGATGTGGTAAACGGAAGCTCAAGCATGTTCGCTTGACAGGCAAGAACCAATGAGGTTCCAATGTGTTACGCAGCACGTGTAAACTTAAGCAAGAACCAATGAGGATCATTCTCGTGTTACGCAGCACGTTTGAGCTTCAGCAAGAACCAATGAGGTTCGTTCTCATGTGTTACACAGCACGTTTGAGCTTCTGCAAGAACCAATGAGGTTCATTCTCATGTGTTACGCAGCACGTTTAAACTTCAGCAAGAACCCATCAGGTTTGTTCTCATGTGTTACGCAGCATGTTTGAGCTTCAGCAAGAACCAATGAGGTTCATTCTCATGTGTTACGCAGCACGTTTAAGCTTCAGCAAGAACCAATGAGGTTTATTCTCATTTGTGTTATGCAGCATGTTTGAGCTTCAGCAAGAATCAATGAGGTTTATTCTTATGTGTTACGCAGCACATTTGAGCTTCAGCAAGAACCAATGAGGTTCATTCTCATGTGTTACGCAGCACGTTTAAACTTCAGCAAGAACCCATCAGGTTTGTTCTCATGTGTTACGCAGCATGTTTGAGCTTCAGCAAGAACCAATGAGGTTCATTCTCATGTGTTACGCAGCACGTTTAAGCTTCAGCAAGAACCAATGAGGTTTATTCTCATTTGTGTTACGCAGCACGTTTAAACTTCAGCAAGAACCAATCAGGTTTGTTGTCATGTGTTACGCAGCATGTTTGAGCTTCAGCAAGAACCAATGAGGTTCATTCTCATGTGTTACGCAGCACATTTAAGCTTCAGCAAGAACCAATGAGGTTTATTCTCATTTGTGTTATGCAGCATGTTTGAGCTTCAGCAAGAATCAATGAGGTTTATTCTTATGTGTTACGTGGCACATTTAAACTGCAGCAAGAACCAATGAGGTTCGTTCTCATGTGTTACACAGCATGTTTGAGCTTCTGCAAGAACCAATGAGGTTTATTCTCATGTGTTACGCAGCACGTTTGAGCATCCACAAAAGTTTGTTCTCGTTCGTCAAGCAGGTTCGGTTGAACTTTTGTTTATGTCCGCTGATGTTTAAATGTGATTAAAAGCCTACATTAAATCTGTTCATATAATGAGATTGTGTCTCTTCAGAAAATTTGCACTTAAAGGTACAATATGTACATTTTTTGTAATAAAATTCAAAAACCACTTTCACAGTGTGATATATTTCATGCAGTTGTGTACTTACAGTACACTATCTCAAAAGTTTCCAAGGATTTGTAAATCCAGAGAAATTCCAGTTTTTAATAATGGCTCGTCCCTGGTCATTGTCACACAGGCACGTGCACACATAGACATCAAAGGGGGCTTGAGCACCTGCCCTTTTTACTCCTGGAGAGAAAGTGTCCTTTTTTCTGCGGTGCTTTTTTTTTTTTTTTTTGTGAAAAATATATAATTTCTGTTTGCGCACAGCTTCCCTGTCAAACAAATATATTTATTGAAGAATAGTATAAATATCAGGTCAGGAGTTCTGAAGCGCTCCCTCTCCCTCTCCCCCGATTGTTAAACCGATTGTATTGCTTCCGCTAAAGAAAATAGTCCGCTCCGTCTCTACGGTTAGAATCCTATGAGTCCATAGCAACGCTCTGTTTTTCATGGCAACGGTCTGTTATACTCCGCACAGCGGTCTCGTCAGTTATCAAGAAATAACAGACCGCATTCTACATTAGAATTCAACCAAGCCATGTAATAAAATAAGTTAATAAAATAATAGTCGGGGAGCCAAAGTCTCAAAAATGGGTTGAACCTGACATGGTCTGCCATACTTTTTATTTGTGTTTTTTCTGTTAACTTTGACCCTAAGAACCAATAATTGGAGGGTCTGCTCTGCCGGAAATATCGCGAAAAAGAATTGTGGCCATTTTAGTGTATGCACCCTTTATTTTTTATCAGAAAAATGTGAAAAATGATTTTTTCCCTCAAATCCTCAGTGGGTTTGGTAGGCTGTCAATAAATGCATTCCAGATACACAGAACACATGTGCTGACAACATCCACTGAAAAAATAACTCTTAAAACACATTTCTACATGATTTTGTATCAAATTAATGCAAAAAAATAGGCGTTTTCTCACTTTTTTCCAATATTTTCATTTTTACTTCATTGGCAATCAACTATTCCCCCAAGTTATGACATCAGTCAATATGTCATTCTTTTCACCTAACAGTATACTCATTCCACAGAAAAAATCATAAAAATCCAACCAAAATCAATGGATCTGTGATGATTTCACTAATAGTTGATCAGCAGGCTCAGAACCGCAATAGAATTGTAGGCTACTCTCAAAATTCCGAAAGACATACACTGTATAGTCCATGAGCCAGGGGGGTTGATCGGTATCATCGGGGGGAAAAATGCTATCATTGTTTTTTGGCAAGGTATACACCCCTAGTATTAGAAAAATCACGATAGCAGTGCAGGGGTGGTAGCGAAATCACTTTTTTCAGCTCATGAAGTTACTAACCTCCTAAGATAAATTCCGTTTTTGAAATCTGGGCCCGTATCCCTAAAGAATTTTTGTGCAAAAAGTGGCTCCTAGCGGCCAAATTCTAAGAAAATTCTCAGAGTCATGACGTTTTCTTAGAATTTCCCCTAAAAGTGACACGAAAATCCCAGTTAATATAAAAGCTATTCCTCAAGATTCCTAGCGCTTAAAAGGGCTCCTAAGGCGAGATCTGCTAAGAGCAGGGAAGAGGACTTTTAGTGGCTTAGGAGTTCCCCTAAGCAGCTGCACAAAATGGCCAACAGAGGAGGCAGGAGAGATGTCCTGCAAACACTGGATATAGGATATTTGTTAACAAGCCTTCATAAATAGACCAGCCAGCAATCACAGACATTGATAAAAGCTGAGCCGTGTTACCCTCGCTAAGACCACACTGAGTTGTAACGTTGCAATTTCTACTTCATTAAGGACAGCCCCTTGAGATAGGCCATCTTGTTTTCAATGGGGTCCATATGGGAGTGAAAGTACAAAATATGCCAGCTAGGATATTAATATGAGCAAATAAGACACGAATCATTATTTGAACAGGGTGTAATGAGCTTAAGTTTTCACATATTTTAGATTCTAATGTTAGGCTATAACCCCTACAGCTTACTATTCATTTTCCAGATATTTTCTTGAATGTGAAATATTATTTACAATTACAGTCTGCATAAGATTAGAGTGTATAATTATGTTTATTGATTTGAGGGTACATCCTTTGCTCATTATCACCAAAAGTTCATTTTCATCAAACTTGTAGGATCAACCAATCAAGGCTTTTGAAATGATGACTCATACCTAGCAACGGGGTCAACCACACCTCCTCACTAAGATAGGATTTTCCATCCATTCCTTGCTCAGAGTTCACTGAAAATGTTCTGGAATCACTTCTAAGCTAAAACTCCTGGCAAGGAATTTTTAGGTTAAGTTAGGAGCTCTCTGAGAGGATTCTCAGAATCTTTAGGGATACGGGCCCTGTTGTATATCTGGTTTAGGCTCATGCTAGGGATAATGTCAATATTCTATAATATGGTGCTTGGTATCGTTGGAAAGGGGACCTTTTAGGCTTTCATTTAAGCCCAGTACTGAATCTGTCTGACAAACACAGAGGTCACATGACTTCTTTAAACCAGAAATAACACACATTTTTTCACAATTTCCGCCTAAACTGTATGCTTTCTTTTATCCCTGTGGCATGAAAGAACACCACGGACACAAAACTCAACAACTTCAATACTCAAGGCACTCTGATGACTCAGAAAATATAATATACCCATACTATTTATTTGTGAGAGCCTTAAATTAGACTTGTGCAGCCAGCACAAGTCTTCAAAATAGAATAGAGCCAATAGAATGGACAAATAGAATACCCTAGTCCAGGGCCAAATGGCCTATTTATTCATGTACAGTTGTAATAAAAAGTAATTGTTTCAATGGTGTTGTCCACATGACACTTGTAATTGGTTTAACAAAATGTTTCTATCATGTATTTTGATATTCACCCACTTTCAGTTAGAATGTCAGAAAGTAGCACGATGGATTTTGTTGATGGATTTTGACAGTTTGACGAGGTTTTGTCAGTTTTGTGAAAAGATTGTTGGTTCAGTTGACTGGTTATAACAACACTACCAACTATGCCATCTTCAATCAACTTCCATTGAGTTCCAGGGGTATTAAATGTAAGTACAAAATACTTTTTCTCTTGTGCTTGTGAATTGGTGGGGAATAGTAGCAGTAACTAATGAAAGCTTGGTGTTTTTCAAACTTAGTATACTTCTTTTAAACTTAAAATAATAAAATATACTTTCAGTCTACATTTTATGTACTTCTCAGAAATATACTTAAAATTACACTTCAGTGTACTTGATTTATACTGAGAGAAAAGTCCAGGGCCTGTATTCATAAAGATTCTAAGAATCCTCTCAGAAAACTCTTAATTTAGCTTAAAAACTTTTACATAGGAGTCTTAGCTTAAGAGCGATTCGGGGCCGATCTGAGAGCAACTCTGAGCAAGGAAAAGACAAAAACTTTCATCTTAGTGAGGAGGCGGGGCTGACCCCGTTGCTATGTATGACACAATCTTTTGAAGACTGTGATTGGCTGGTTGTCCAAGAAGGAAAAAAAGAGTGATTTTAAGTATAGGGTCTATTCTAAGCCTTCACTTTGAAATTACATGCGACTGTGTACATTACACACTGCTGCATTGTTGCATTTTCCCAGTTGCCAAATATCGTAATGTAGTGATTACTTTCATTTCTGCGCTGTGTCGGAGATGTTAGCGTGTCTCTAAGATCATTCACAAATATGATCCCTGCATGATCTAATCTATAGCGTCTTATTAACTCACTGTAATCCATTGTCTGCAACACATTTCTTCTCCTTCGTCTTTCTGCCATGTTCTCCTCTGCTAAAGAAACTCTTCAGCCTCTGAAAAGTCCTCGTCCGTACTCCTAACAATTTTGACCTTAAGACCTCTTTTAAGGGTTAAGATGCTTTCTGAATTACTTTTTTCTTTACTGGGATTTTTCTTTAATTTTAAGAGTAAACGCCCACATTTCTAAGAATTTTCTTAGAATTTTGTCACTAGGAGCTACTCTTTGCATTGAGATTCTTTATGAATACGGGCCCAGGTATATTTGGCCTGTACTTGAACTCAATCTTTTGATCCAGATATACTTAAAAGAATAATTAAGAATTCAAAGTATACTTGTCTTGTAGTTGTGTTAACTCTTTTGATTGAGTAGTCAATTAAATATACTGCTACTATTCCCCACCAATTCACAAGCACAAGAGAAAAAGTATTTTGTACTTACATTTAATACCCCTGGAACTCAATGGAAGTTGATTGAAGATGGCATAGTTGGTAGTGTTGTTATAACCAGTCAACTGAACCAACAATCTTTTCACAAAACTGACAAAACCTCGTCAAACTGTCAAAATCCATCAACAAAATCCATCGTGCTACTTTCTGACATTCTAACTGAAAGTGGGTGAATATCAAAATACATGATAGAAACATTTTGTTAAACCAATTACAAGTGTCATGTGGACAACACTATTGAAACAATTACTTTTTATTACAACTGTACATGAATAAATAGGCCATTTGGCCCTGGACTAGGGTATTCTATTTGTCCATTCTATTAGCTCTATTCTATTTTGAAGACTTGTGCTGGCTGCACAAGTCTAATTTAAGGCTCTCACAAATAAATAGTATGGGTATATTATACATTTTCTGAGTCATCAGAGTGCCTTGAGTATTGAAGTTGTTGAGTTTTGTGTCCGTGGTGTTCTTTCATGCCACAGGGATAAAAGAAAGCATACAGTTTAGGCGGAAATTGTGAAAAAATGTGTGTTATTTCTGGTTTAAAGAAGTCATGTGACCTCTGTGTTTGTCAGACAGATTCAGTACTGGGCTTAAATGAAAGCCTAAAAGGTCCCCTTTCCAACGATACCAAGCACCATATTATAGAATATTGACATTATCCCTAGCATGAGCCTAAACCAGATATACACCAGATTTCAAAAACGGAATTTATCTTAGGAGGTTAGTAACTTCATGAGCTGAAAAAAGTGATTTCGCTACAACCCCTGCACTGCTATCGTGATTTTTCTAATACTAGGGGTGTATACCTTGCCAAAAAACAATGATAGCATTTTTCCCCCCGATGATACCGATCAACCCCCCTGGCTCATGGACTATACAGTGTATGTCTTTCGGAATTTTGAGAGTAGCCTACAATTCTATTGCGGTTCTGAGCCTGCTGATCAACTATTAGTGAAATCATCACAGATCCATTGATTTTGGTTGGATTTTTATGATTTTTTCTGTGGAATGAGTATACTGTTAGGTGAAAAGAATGACATATTGACTGATGTCATAACTTGGGGGAATAGTTGATTGCCAATGAAGTAAAGATGAAAATATTGGAAAAAAGTGAGAAAACGCCTAATTTTTTTTGCATTAATTTGATACAAAATCATGTAGAAATGTGTTTTAAGAGTTATTTTTTCAGTGGATGTTGTCAGCACATGTGTTCTGTGTATCTGGAATGCATTTATTGACAGCCTACCAAACCCACTGAGGATTTGAGGAAAAAAATCATTGTTCACATTTTTCTGATAAAAAATAAAGGGTGCATACACTAAAATGGCCACAATTTTTTTTCGCGATATTTCCGGCAGAGCAGACCCTCCAATTATTGGTTCTTAGGGTCAATGTTAACAGAAAAAACACAAATAAAAAGTATGGCAGACCATGTCAGGTTCAACCCATTTTATTGAGCTTTTGAGACTTTGGCTCCCCGACTATAAGCATATATCAACACCAGGTGATATGCTTTAGTTATTTTGTTTATCCTATTTACCTGCATTGCCCTGTCGATGCAAATGTGCGCATTTTAACTAGTTGACGCCTAATTTGCATACAGAACGTCCCCAGTAATGACTTACCTCAAGAGTCTTTCCCCCTAAAATTTAGAAATCTAAATTGGTGAATTTAGAAGAAATCTACAGATGCAAACAGATGGAGGATACACTCTAAAAAATGTAGTAAATCTGAGTAACTGCATCTGGTACATTAATAAATAAAACTGAGTCGAAATAAGTTAACATTAAACATTAAAAATAACAATATTTATAAATTAACTTTTTTATTTATGAGTAATTTAACTTTTTTTATTTCCTCTAAACCTTTATAAAATAGTATTCCATACAATCACAAATACATACATGACATTGGCTTTTATTGAATTTTTACTCAATTATTTTGTTAAGTTTAAAGTGTTATGTATTCTGATAACACCAAAATAATTTAAATGATGTAGTGCCTTGTGCAAAAATAAACAAATTATTAGTAAAACACGCCCCTCTGCTTGATGCAGTTATTTAGGTTATTCTAAATATGAAGAGTTCAGATGAAAAAGCCTCTAAGTGCCATCTGAAATTTCCTTCTATAATGATCATTTTTATCAAGCTTGTATGTTTATGTTCACTTATTTCACATTACTGGCAATGAAAATTACCTATTAATTGTCATTTAAGTTAAATTACTGAACTTAAATATACAAGCTTGAAAAAAAAAAAGCTCATTTTAGAAGAAAATTTCAGATGGCACTTAGAGGCTTTTGCATCTGAACTCTTCATATATACTTGAAACTAGTAGCATAGAAAATGTTTTCAAAACATGCACATTGTGGAATGGTTTCCTTTGCTGCTCTATAAACCTAGTGAATACTAAGGAGACCATGGTTTCTGTGTGAACTGATTATTTTGTAGACATCTTTTGAAAATGAAACAATTGCGTGAGTTTGAGGAAGATAAAATTAATTAACTTTTTAATTTTTTTTTTTTTTTAAAAGGAAGTCAGAGTTGCGTTAATATATATATACTTTTTTGTTTAAAAAAAGAAAAAGAATATGTAATTATGAGAAGTGCCCTTTATTTCACTTGAGCCCCTGCCCCTCAAAATGTCTGTGCACGTCCCTGTTGTCACATATCAATGATGTAATATCCGCGCTATCCTCGGTTTCCGCTTGTCGAAACCATAGTTACAATAAATAGAAGCCTCATTAGCGTTTTCAATGGGCCACTATACGTAAGCCGCTAATGAAGAATCTATGTATGCATATCTATGATACAATATCTCGCAAACCTTTATATCTTTAAACCAAAATATCTTGTGTTGTTCAGTCATCATGGTTCCCGATTATAGATTGGCGAGGACATAAAATCCCAAAAAACGTAAACTTAGATCAACTTAGGCAAATAGGCTTTGGGAAAAATGGAGAAATAAAACAAGGATCAATATCGGCGTGGCGTTTTCAGGATGGGGAGAGCTTTGTGACAAACTTAAACTTGATCTGTCCATTGACTCGTGTGTTTTAAAAGACAGGTAAGGAAATATATATTATTTATTGTACACTACAGTTATATTGCACTTTGTTTGTACTTCAGTAACGCTTTTTATCAAGTCTGGTGACCAAGTCTATGGCAGTGAAATTAAGTATGTGTTGCACAAAGATATTTAGCCATTACTTGAAAATACTGTGGGTTTGTTCAAATGTACTTTTAGTACGATTGTTTTAACCGTGTAAAACTGTTCAGCATTAACCCACCAAATCATTTGACAAATAGTCACATATTAGTAACAGGCTAATATAGCATTACATTTCACGTTCCTGGCAGCTAATTCATTATGATGACATTGACATAACATAGTGTGATCAAACGTACAGGTAATACAAAAACTAATTTATTAGCTCATATATAATTTATATGATTCGTGAATTCTATACATCTCTGGATGGTGAAAACGACATCTCCAATAGTTCCACTCTCCTTCATCAAGCTTCATCTTTGTTATTGTTTTGAAAATGCAACCTCTGGCGGCAAAATAATTACATATTGTAGCTTTAACTACTAAATTCATATGGATTAGTTTTACGATCTCTTTATGAACTTTTTGAAGCGCCAAAGTGGTAGTTGCGTAGCTGCAACCAAATAATCCATTAGTAATCCATCGGATTGACGGCTCGGAAAAATTTTGATCGGATTGAAAGGAGTGGTTTATTCCAATCTAATCCAATCGAGAGGACATGTAAACACTTGATCGGATTGAAAACCGAAACTGAAAGGACTCACATGTGCAATGACGTAGAAATAGCGTAATGACGTATGGCGCGTGGAACGAACTGTTCTTCCTGTTGAATAAAGTGTCATAAAAATTTGTTTCCCGTCATTCTAAAATTCTCCTTTTACTCAGCGTCTGTGGAGTGGAGCAGGACAACGTCCCACCAGTCCTTGTTTCGGATTCTCATCCACAGACGATTTTTACATCTTGATAAATATAAGCAGCATGGCACAATGGTTCATAGGCTCATTGTCTCCAAATTATGATCAGAGATGGATATTAAGTCTGCTGTTTAAAACAAATAAAGATTTGTGCAATGTGCGCATGTCAAAAAACCAATTCAAAATCAAATGTCTATAAACAAAGCACAGAAACTATAGTACAGAAAGCTCTCAGATTTCATCAAAAAGATCTTTATTTGTGTTCCAAAGATGAACGAGAGACTTACGGGTTTGGAACGACATAAGGGTTTGTATTAATTACAGAATTTTTATGCTTATTTTATTTTTAAATGCTAGTGAGTTATTTTTTTTTTTTTTTTTTGTCAGGAATTTTAATAACATTAGGTATGATCAAGTGTTGAAAAATGTAAATTTTGTATTGATGAAGTTAATTTGGTTAGATTGAAATTACCATGGTAAAATAGAGTTTTAATGTATAATGCCTGTGTCCCAATGATGATCAAATCTAGAAAAGCCCCGTTCCACACTATCATCCAACACTGTGAATCCAGAGAAACTGCATTACCACAGGACTTAACACAGTGGACACAGTAACACTATGGAAGTGAAACCCAAGGCCTGCAAATTCAATTTCAGTAATTGCTACAGCAATTACATGCACACTTGCTTTGTTTAACAGTCAATATGTAGTTTATTCCTTTCTTTATTCTTTCCAATGATTTCCTAGCCTGGATGCCAGCCGAATTTCCACTTATTCAGAAGAAATAGGACAGCACGAGCAACACTGAGCAGTGTAGAAAGATGTCAAAACGTGAGCTTCAGATTTGACAACATTTACATTTTAGCTAAAAAAAAACCACTGCTTCTTTACCTTGGTCCTTTTACTGCGTGAGACAACAACCATTCAAATAATTATGTGCAATGCAACGATAAGGAACTATTTATTTATTATGTAGAGTATATATTCCTGATTTAATTGTAATTTAGAATTGCCACTTAGATAAGTGGCGATTTGTCTCTTTGTTTTAGAAAAGTCTCTTTGTTGACCTTTTTTTTTATTCTTAATACTAATCGTTAAAGTTTGTTGTCATAGCCCTGTCCTTCATCATCAGGGGCTTCTTCTTTGACAACAAACAACCTTCGTTTCAAACGCCCTCATGAGATTAACAGATTAACACAGATTAAGAAAATCAGACCGATATATCCATTTCAGGAAGCCGAGTTTAGCTTCAGTACTGTGACTGCGTGTGCCATCTTCGTGCTGTCCTGTGTCCTGAAAAGTCGTTCATTGTTTTAATTTTGATAAACTAGATGAACTTTTGCAACGAATTGCAACAGACGCACGAGCATCAAATTGATCCCAGTAGGCTGCTTTATCTCAAAGGTGGTTACTCAATATAACCGCCTTTCAGGAAAGATGATAGTAATTTTTTTGTGTGTTTGAATAAACTAAATAATTGTTACTCGATATAACAGCCTTTTAGGAAAGATGATGGCCATTTTGTTGTGTTTATAAAGATGAATAAACTAAATAATACTAATGAAAAATGTAAAGTACTGCTGAAAATGCCAAATACATTGAAGAACAGATTCATGCCATGCTGTCACGCGCGGAATGTTGTACACGCGCGTGTAAATGCCAAAGCTTCTTTCAAAACAGCTGTTAAACTGTTTAGGTATATATAGGTAAGGATTTTTACCATTGTAATTTAAGAACCAAGAGTCATAAATTGGTAGTAATTAATAATTCAGTGACAATGAAAAGGAAATACTGATAAGCGTCAAACACTCACCTCAGGGGGATTTTTACAGCCAGATATCTGTCGATGGCGACCGCAAGAAGACTAAATATTGAACTTTGAGTCAATACCAGAACAAAACACGCCAGGAAAAGACATCCATAAAAGTCTGAGCGCAGACCAATGCTTATAGTGATGGCAAAAGGGATGGCAAGACAGCCAACCAGAATATCTGCCACGGCTAGTGACACCAGAAAGTAATTGGTGGCGTTCTTGAGAGTGGAGTTGATGGCCACTGCCCAGCACACTAGCACATTACCAGCGATTGACAGTACGGCGATCACCAGCTCTATAGCGATGTACAGAGAATCCATTGCTGCACACTTCACAGAGAAACACCTTTAGACAGTAGGCTAGTTAGGATATCATGAGTCTGTCACTCTGTGGCGCTTGCCCACTGGTAAAAGAACAATAATCCACGGATCTCCAAAGTTTGTGATTTGCCAACACGGCCATCTGTTGGTGTAAAAACAACAACATTATTTGCATTAATTCCCTGAAGAGATTTATTTAAAACCATTAGAGGCAGATAAAGATACATTGTATAATTTCTGACAGATTCCTAGGAAGTTCCCACTGACTAGCAGAAAGTTATTACAGAAATTCACAATAATCTATGGGATTTGGAAGAGGTAGTGTGCAAATACTTACCCTGAAATAATTCAGAGCTGTTTTTATTGATTGACGTTCCTCTTTAAACTGGTTTGCATCTGTGTCTTGTGGTACATGTTGCAGAAGCAGTAGGGAAGTAATGTGACGCACCGTGAGCGCAACACATGGCTTTTCAAGCAGCTCGCGAAAAACAGACAGAGCTCTGACTGTACATCACAGCTCATGGCCACGCCTCAACCGCGCGAGCGATGCGCTGACACACACACACACACACACACACACACACACACACACACACACACACACAGAGAGAGAGAACTGATTTTACATCAGCAATTCTTAAATAAAACACTTAAAAGTGTGTCCGCTGACAACTATGATAAAGAAAAATGATTGAATTGGATGAAGAATAAATCTAGAAAAACTAGATTTGTCTTTCCTCAAATAAATTATATATAGGGGAAGACCGACGGTCTGGGGTAGTAGCCTATAACTTTTTGTTTGAGCATCAGTAACTCAGTGGTTGTTTGTTCTAGATCTCTCAAACTGATACACGGTAGCCACATTTGTCTACTACAAATATAACTCACTTGGACATGTAGGCTACTACACAATCACAGATGAATGTCAAAGAGTTCTGTTGTTGTAACAACCTATACCCTGGGGTGAGTTGTAACAGTGGGGAATGATTGAGAGGTGATTTGCTGAAATAATATAAGTTGTTTTTATATTAAAATGAAAGTCCTAAAATAAATAAAATGAATGTTTTTTTTTTGTCACTTTAAATTGTTCACTTTATTCAAAAGTGATCATTCTTTATTCTTCAATAAAATTCTTGCTTAAATTAGATAGTGTGGATTCAACTTTCAAATCCAGAGCAAGAATGATGTCACCGTAAGGTCACTAAAGCCTATATTTGCATTATAATTTCTTTGTTAAAATGTAAAACAAGTTCAGATCGCAAAGACCGTACATCTGTTGGAATTTATTATTCAGCCTATCTCTCTATATTTCAGATTAGTTATGTGGTGTGCGTTAACATTCTCCCTGACTACTCAGGCTACTCAATTAGAAAGTGGTGGATTTCTAAGTGGCTGCAATAACCGGACTTGAATGCTTTCACCTATGGGGAGGAGAAGGCTTTAGATGGGGGAGACTGCAAGGATACAGAGAGGTGGTGACTAATGTGGGGAAAGTGATCTCAAAGCCCACTATAGGTAGTAGAGTTAGGGCTGTCTGCCTTTTAGTGACACCGTAACCTCAGTGTGGAGAGTACTGCCACTCATTCTCTGTTCTACATGGCTGATTTCAGGACTGTTTGCTCTGCCAACATGAGACGCTGACAACGCAGACTTTATGTGTTTGTCAATGACTGATGCTGATTGTGAGGAATAATCTTCTCCCTCGTTCTATACACCCCATGGATGGGTCCCATGTGCTGCCATTGTATTTTGGGAGTATGCTGGCGTGGATTGCAGTTTTGTGTGTGAATGGGGTGTTTTATGAATGAATTCATTAGGATTTTAGTTCACTGACGTGTATTATCACTGCGCACCCCCTAGTGTCATTTTCTTGTTGCCTAAATCATTTACAGCATGATATTGTAGTCCACTGCGTTGTCATTTTGTTGGTCACATTTATTTATTTTCTGACATTTGCAAAGTATAGCGTAAAAACAAAAGAAAATCTTACACTTCTATCAACGACTTTAATGTCACTTTTTTATTTTACAAAGTAGAAATACAAAATTTAAATAAATAAAAACTAGAAAAAGTGTGAATGGAGACTAAAAAATATATATTGTAGACCAAGTGAACAATTACTTGGTCTAGTGCAAACTCCTAATGCAATGCTGCCTTACACATTCTGTACTGGAAAAAAGGGGGAAACACTTGTTTCACACCATGTTTACTCGCCCTAGTAAAATCTGTTTATCTATTAGATTAGATAGATTCTATTTTTGTCATTATTGACATTTTACATTGATTTAACTCTGTTAACTTAGCCAATAGATGTTATGTACAATAAGAGTCTGATTTTCTGAAAATTGAGCTACTACATGTATTTCTGAGAAGATATGAGTGAAGTGACAATATTGTGTAATTGCTAAAGATTTACAATATGAACTGTATTTGTAATTAGTCTGTCTGTAGCAACACACATCTGTTTTACTATTTCAGCACAACTTTTTAAAGGTTTTTAGCAGACTTATAAAAACTGATGCCAGTATGACTCCCAAATTGTAAAAGTGCACCATTTTACTTCTGCATAAATCACATGAGAAAATCTGAAATATTTTTTTATATTTTGTGAATGAAAATATTGTAGGACATTCTTTTCTAATAAAGGTGATTGTAGCTTTTTAATTCAAACAAGCAGGTCCTGACTCTCTGTGGTCATTAAAAATCCCATGGCACTTCTCGTAAAGAGTAGGGGTGTAACCCTGGCCTCAATCCACCCACTGGCCCTTGCCAATTATGGCCTCCTCCTAATAATCCCCATCCACTGAATTGGCTCTATCACTCTCTCTCCTCTCCACCTATAGCTGGTGTGTGGTGAGCGCATTGGCGCCGTTGTACTGTGGCTGCCGTCGCATCATCCATGTGGATGCTGCACACTGGTGGTGGTTGAGGAGAGACCCCGACATGATTGTAAAGCGCTTTGGGTGTACAGAAGTACATATGAAAGCCCTATATAAATGCCTCATTCATTAATTAATTCAAGCAAACAATTCGAGGCTATATAGGATGACAAAATACTTTATTACCATTATCATCAATTAAACATCTGGTATTTCAGGCAAACCCGAAAAGTTTCACATAAAATAAAAAACACACAGTCCTTTGCAAATGAAATATTTGAGAGCAAAGAAGTCAATAAATAACATTTCCAAAAAGAAAACGTAATAAAACACATGCTGTCTGCTTTTTGTATGTATTTTACGTCTGTTGAGAGAATTTTATTATCAATTATATATGCGCTTGAATTAAGTGTGAAACTCAGCATTTGTTAGAATTTGGCACAAATTACACTAACTAGCCTAAAGACATTTCTGTGAGAGTATTTTTCAAATATTGATACTTTTTAAGGCTTTGTTTAAATCCTTTCATTAAACTATCCCATGTAATTTAAACAGGCACAAAAGCATTAAACAATCAATAATGGTTGTTTAAAACAGACATAAGAATTCAATAAGACATTGACTTTCTGACATTTTTTTTCAGGAAATAATTATCTAGAGTAATAGAGAAATAAGCTTAATGCTTGTTAATGAGGAATATGTAAATGCACATAGACATTGCACACATTGAATAATTGGAACAGTTAAAGTTTCCAATGGTTGTTGTCTCTCTGAGTGTCTCTTAACTTTTCAACAAAACACATGAAACTTAATTTCCATAGTTTGATGCATTTCTATGACATATTACTAGTTTTTAAAATTATTTGTGGGAAAACTAAAATTTTAAAAATACTTTTAAGTATATCAATATATAAGTATGCCAATATATAGATTTAGGTAATAATAATTTATAAAGATGCACTTGAACTCTTAGCAAAATTTAGCATACAAAAAAAAAAACTATATACCAGTTTCAGTGCAAGATTGCAAACCTACACTCTGCAAGCACCTTCAAACTTCAAAAACTGAGTAAGGATCATATGAGACATGAATTGTAAGGAAAACAGAAGATGTTTGATGCTAGAATGATTTTGTGTATGCATGACTATTGGACTTCTTGCATTTAGAGTGAGAACCTGACTGGTGTGAAAACTACAGAACCGTGTCTGTCTGTGTGTATTTAGAAACACTGGCTGTGAAGGAAGAACTGGACCAGGCAAAAAAAGAAAGAAAAAAAAGTGCTTCTGTGCCTCTTCTTCTTCTTTCTTATCATTTCTTCTTCATTTCTTCCAATCACACATTAAGTCTCAAAGTACTTATAGATCTGAGACACATACTGCATTACACTTTGCCAGTCCGGTCTGTCTGTGTGCATCAGCTCATCAATGTCCTACAGAGAGACAGAGAGCAGATGTAGAAGTTTAGATGTAGATAACACTTTTCATTTTCATGCATGTTTAACTATATGAACTTCTACATTCAATTTTGTTTTATATAATTATTTTACCTTTTCCTCAGACTTGCATTGTTAAACAAGACAATTACTTCTTAAAATATTATAGAAAATATTATTCTTAAGGTCTATTATTCTCAAGCTTGAGCACCTAAAGTAATCATCTTATTAATTATGATGGTCTTAAGAAGGAGTGAAATGAACACCAATGAAAACCATTTTCATATTTGTATTCGATTTATATCACTTTTTCTGACTGTCATTTGCACCAAAACAAACAATTTTGGCCTTAAAGTTTCATCAAGAAGAGCATGCTTGAGATGAAATATGATGTGTTTGATGTATGAAGAAAAAGAAAAAATAAATAAATTAAGGTATAAAACTGGATAAATGTTTTATTTTAATGTATTTTATTGCAGGACACAATTGCATCACATCCACACACACTCCTGCTGAAATCAGGCAGTCTGATCTTAGCCGGAGTTCTCAAATTCTCAGCCAATCTAGAGACATCCACATTATATGTTTGTAGAGTATGAAAAATCTCGGAGGCTGTGCTCTATTACATTCTTGACAATCATCAAGTACCACAGACCTAAAGGAACACTTCACCCAACAAGAACCTTCCAAGTTTTCTGTGTGCCATCTCTGTGAAAACAACTGCTTGGATAAAATGTTGGCTATGTCTTTTTATTCATGTCACTATTTCCTCCTAGTGTCTACAGAATGTAGGGTAAAGTGAACTCCAGACTGTGGCATAGTATCTGTGGGTTTGTAGAAGCCCTGAGAGTCATTAAACATTTACAGGTCATTTTAAAAAGACCCCATAGGGTGGTGAGGCATTTGGAAACATTCTTCTGTTTTTTCCCAATCACGTCTCTCTCTCTCTCTCTGTAAAGCCTACTATATAAATACCATTTTGATACACAACTTTCTAAGGCCTCTAATCAAAACTTTGCTGAAATTTCTGTACACAATCTACTATGCCTTCTGACTGATTGATCACACTTTTTTGGCAAGTAAAGGGGGTTTTAGTAATTCTTTCCACCTGCAGGTTGGTGTCTTTTTGCTGTGAAATCTTGACGGCTACTTTTATAAAGTAATTATAAGAATAATAACTTTTATATTGTTAGTAATATTTCAAGATGAACAACACTCACTGGACTGAAGCAACTTAGGTTTACTTAATTTATATAAAATTTGAGTATCAAATATGATACATCAGACTTTTGAGCAATCTCAATTTTCTCAAAATCTCAATCTTAAGGATCTCACAATCATCAGTTGTATTGAATTGCATTATATATTGCACAATAAAAAACTACAGAGCTTTGACAATAAAACTAAGCATTTAAACACATTTTACTAAGACAGATAGACACAAATAAATGTATCATAAACTGATATTTTTATATGCAATAAAAAGGTACTACTGTATCTCAAAACTCTGGTCAGTTGATAATACCTAGAATATCAAAATCGACTGCTGGCGGTAGATCCTTTTCCTATTTAGCACCAAAACTCTGGAACAGTCTTCCAAACATTGTCCGGGAAGCAGACACACTCTGTCAGTTTAAATCTAGTCTAAAAACACATCTCTTTAACCTGGCATACATAAAGAAAATTATACATTCCCATTATTCAAATCAGTTAAATGATTATTAGGCTGCATAAATTAGGTCAGCCAGAACCGGGAACACTTCCTATAACACCCAATGTACTCGTTACATCATAAGAAGAATGGCATCTATGCTAAAGTTAGTCTTTCAGCTTATTCCGAGTTTTACTGTAATCAGCCGGATCCGGGCTGTATCCAGACCAGATGGTGGACCTGCGCCTAGACACGACCACAACGCATGATGTAGTCAGCCGGATCTGGGCTGTATCCAGACCAGATGGAGGACCTGCACCTAGACACAACCACAATGCATCCCTGAAGTGTCAGCAGAGATTGTGTCAACTTCTCCCCTGTGAAGGCCTCATCAACACGACAGCCATCGGCACAGATCCTCAACAAACTCGTCTCTATACTGGCGAGATGACTCTGATCTTCAACCACATGGAACTGGATAATATTCTGATTGTTCCAAACCAATCTGACTTCTGACCTGTAATGCTGCCTGAATCATAATCATACACTGTTCGTTCGTTGGCCAGAGGAGAACTGGCCCCCGACTGAGCCTGGTTTCTCCCAAGGTTTTTTTCTCTATTCTGACACCTGATGGAGTTTTAGTTCCTTGCCATTGTCGCCTTTTCCCACCTTTGTGCCATTGGCTTGGCTTGCTTAGTTGGGGACATTAAATTTAACATTTAATTTAATATTCAACAATTAATATTGATCTGCCTGCATTGACACTATTATACAAAAACTTAACTGAGCTGGCCGATGACATCACGGTTTACTACTATATATATTATATATATATACAGTACAGGCCAAAAGTTTGGACACATTACTATTTTTAATGTTTTTGAAAGAAGTTTCTTCTGCTCATCAAGCCTGTATTTATTTGATCAAAAATACAGAAAAAAATTTAATATTGTGATATATTATTACAATTTTAAATAATTGGTTTTCAATTTATTATACTTTAAATTATAATTTATTTCGGTGATGCAAAGCTGAATTTTCAGCATCATTACTCCAGTCTTCAGTGTCACATCATGTGACATCCAGTCAATCACATGATCCTTTAGAAATCATTCTAATATGAAGATTTATTATGAGGGTTGGAAACAGTTCTGCTGCCTAATATATTTGATGAATAAAAGGTTAAAAAGAACTGCATTTATTCAAAAAAAAATAATTTTTTTTTTTAATATAAATCTTCTTTATTATCACTTTTTATCAATTTAACACATCCTTGCTGAATAAAATTATTGATTTATTTAAAAAAAAAATAAAGAAAAAAATTACTGACCCCAAATTACTGACCAGTAGTGTATATTGTTGTTATAAAAGATTTCTATCTTGAAAACATTTGCTTCTTTTTTTTTTTCTTTTTCTTTTTTTTTATTCATCAAAGTATCCTAAAAAAGTATCACAGGTTATGAAAAAATATTAAGCAGCAGACCTGTTTCCAACTTTGATAATGAATCATCATATTAGAATGATTTCTAAAGGATCATTTGATAGACTGGAGTAATGATCCTGAAAATTCAGCTTTGCATCACAGAAATAAATGATAATTTAAAGTATAATAAATTGAAAACCAATTATTTTAAATTGTAATAATATATCACAATATTACATTTTTTTCTGTATTTTTGATCAAATAAATGCAGGCTTGATGAGCAGAAGAAACTTCTTTCAAAAACATTAAAAATAGTAATGTGTCCAAACTTTTGGCCTGTACTGTATATGTTTTAAAAAAAGTTATTAATTTAGTTCATTTATATATATATATATAAATGAACTAAATTAATAACTTTTTTTTAAACAAAAATGAAACATCCCTGAACTTACTTAAGCTGGACTGTGACGCTATGTTCTTCTGGAAACAAACTTTTTTGCATTATTTTCCTGTTATCTCTGTAAAGCTGCTTTGAAACAATCTGTATTGTAAAAAGTGCTATATAAATAAATGTGACTTGACTTCACTATTAAATCAATATCTTATTGATTTACATTACAAGCTTTCACAGTTTCACCTTACTTTTTGGCCATGCATGTAAACATCAGCAACTGCACCATATTGCATATTTATTTTCTCAGTTTGGGCCTCTGAATATATATATATATATATATTTTTTTTTTACCACCTTTTGAGTGTGAGCTCCATATTTTCCTATATCATACTATACATAATAGCCATAAAAGCCTGATGTATCAAATAACATACTAAACAAAAAAAAACATATGTCATTTTTTTTTCTAAAGGGTTAAATAAACGGTTTCTTTATGTTTTTTAATGTCTATGGCTATTCATGTCAGGCTTTACAAGGTTAAGAATGCAGTTATATGTGTTTATATGGGATAGCAGAAGTAGATGGAGCATTTATGTGCACTCAGATTCTCTTTCTTGTCTGCCATCTTTAATTCTACCAAACGATTCATAAAATGAAAAATAAAAGAGTCTGCCAGAATGTTTAGTTTATAATGTCATCAATTTAAACCAATACACAGACATTCAGATACAGATCCAAAGCCGTAATCCTCCTTGCACATATTTGCACAAGTCATGCGGAAAAGGACAAACATAACCTGCTGAGTGATGTGTCAAGTCAAAATATTGTGTACACTTCTGTAATGAAGTCATACAAACATTCATCAAACACACCCTCAGGTCAGTAATTAAACAATCAGCACCTAACAAAAAGTGTTCTGAGACAATGAGATGTACAGTAATATCTATAAAAAAAAACAGCAGCCACAATCTCTGGACAATTGCTACAAACAAGCTGTCACCTCATATTCTATTCTATTATTCAAACAGAATAGTTTGAAGCAATTAAGAAAACAAAATGCACACGATAGTATTTGTAATGTAGATATTGTATCACACCCAGAATGCTGTTATCATTCTTTCTTGCAGAAAGCAGCTGAAAAATTAGTCAAAGCATATGATAGAATATTGTACACTGTTTTAAATAAATGCACCTGACCAAACACAAGAACATTGTAAGACACAGTGCAATCTGTCATCCAAAAGATCACAATGAAAATATAGAATTTTCAATAATGTAAACCTGGCACAGTAAGTTTTCGAAATTTGGAGATACAAAAACAAAACAACAGCATAAGAAATATGTATGATTCCAACTTAATCATCAGGTATTAGTTCATTAATTAATAAATTGTTCATATAATGTGAAAATAATGTCATAATCATTGATTTTGAGCCCTTTTTAGAGCTGGTCACTGGTGACTGGTGACACGTGGGCATGTCTAGCGACTTGAGAAAGTTGAGAAAATGTTACATTATGCAAATTAAGAACGACTTTCAAGAAGTGATATGAGCTCACATAATCAATCTTTATCAGCTACTGAATAACATGCATTGAAAAGCATTTATGTGACTGAGTATAGGTTTAAATTATTGAACAGCCTGTAAAATGAACAGCCTGTTAAATGATCTATTAAATGATTTGTTTTGAAAATTTGTTACAAGCAAACACAACTAGAAAAATGATTGCAGGTGTAGTGAATAAACATTACCATATACTGGCTTAACTCTGTGACACTATAAAGTGCAAACCAAACCTACAGAAAAAAAAAACTGATGTTTGTAACCTCCTGCACTTAAAGGAAATAAAACATAAAAAGATTTTGGGGTGAAATATGACTTGGACATTTATTCATGAGATTCAACCGCCAACTATCACTTGTGGACACTTACTTACTAAAATAAATAAATAAATAACTTCTATTGAAGTTCCTTTAATTTAACAGGGTGGTTAAATCAAGGATGGAGAATTCACAGAGCTTGAACTCACACAGTGATGTGTCAAGTCAAAATATTGTGTACACTTCTGTAATGAAGTCATAAAAATAATTAATCAAACACACCCTCAGGTCAGTAAGGGTAAGCTAAACAATCAACACCAAACAAAAAGTGTTCTGAGACAATGAGATGTACAGTAATATGTTTCTTCTTTTCCCCCGAGTCTTTCGTTTTTACTTTCACTTTCCTTGTCACGTCTATTGGCCCACCTGGTCCCCATGTTCCTGTGACGTCAATGACCAGCTCTCCAATCTGATCGGTGCCCCATGGCATAAAAGCGGAGAGTAGACGCCACTCGTGAGGCCCTAGATCCTTTGAAACCTTTTCCTGTGTGACAGTCTATATTCTGCATGTGTATAGTGCATCTGTGTATCCCGTGTGTTTAGTAATTGTATGTAACCGGCTTGAGTACAGTCTCATCTCCATTTGTTCCTACCTCTGTTATTGCGTGCTGGTCACATCTGAGGTTGGAGAAAGGGACAGGTAAGAAAGTCGCACGACGTACATTGTGCACACATAGGTATTTCACTTTGTCAAGTCACCTTTATTATGACCGCCGTTAGCATAGCTAGCGAAAGCGGTCATATAGGGATTGTCAAAGTTTTTTTTTTTTTTTTTCCCGTCATCTACTGAATTTTTCGTCAACGATACCAGGGACACCGAAACACCGGGGAACATGAAATTTGGTGGGCATGTAGCCCCACTAGACTTTTACGGAAAAATTTCATTTGGTCCCCGGGGGCCACTCCCCCCCCGCGCTGGGCCCCCCCAAACCCAAAAAATGCAGTTTTTCCTAAATAACTACCTGAACCGTGGCACCGAGGATGAAGAAATTTTTATGGTATGTTGGTCTTAAGGGCCCACATCAACCTAGCCCATAATCGATTGTCAAAGTTTTTTTTTTTTTTTTCCCCGTCATCTACTGAATTTTTCGTCAACGATACCAGGGACACCGAAACACCGGGGAACATGAAATTTGGTGGGCATGTAGCCCCACTAGACTTTTACGGAAAAATTTCGTTTGGTCCCCGGGGGCCACTCCCCCCCCGCGCTGGGCCCCCCCAAACCCAAAAAATGCAGTTTTTCCTAAATAACTACCTGAACCGTGGCACCGAGGATGAAGAAATTTGTATGGTATGTTGGTCTTAAAGTGTAAGTTGCAGGTTAAATTTTTTACGAAGTAATGCAATGTGTTTATTAAACATAAAGATAAGAACCGCCCACCATTGTTTTTTATACTAAAAATGCTGATATAATATGAAAAGTTGGCACTTTTAACAGTGGATTTAACCGCTCCCGCTCCCTTCCACTAGATGGGGTGTGACGTCATAAGAGGAACTCACTAGTAGAGTTACCGTACGCTAGCAGCTATAGATGCCTTACATAACTACAGAAAAGTTGGTTGTATGTTTTATTTGATAAAAAAAAATATGGATAAAATAACTCCATTGTAAACATACTCGTGTGTGCTGACTTCAAGGGGACCGTGATCCTGCCTGAAATGATAATAAGCTATTCGCAAAACAAACGGGTTCAGGCTCGTCAGGTCAGCCGGTCGCAGGTCGAGCTGTCCACTAAACTAAACGCGTTCACCTCACGGCAGCACATACTCTCCACTGCTGATAGCCCACACAAACACAGTGATGGGGACATCGATCGCTCTTTTTCTTTTCTGACAATAAACATCGCTAATTAAATCGTGAGAAATTGATAACGCGTGGAGTGAGGAAGTGTATTACATGACGTTTGAGGCGTCGATGAGACTAGCGATTGCGCCTGTGCAGTGTGTGCATCTCTACAGCTCTGATTTGGACTGACTTACTGTAAGTAAATAATGTCTTCAGTCGTTGTCCCTCCTTGCTATTCTACATGACGGCAATATTTTGAAAAGACTTGCTTGTTCCAATATATTATCCGGGTTAAGTTTGCACCAGGCTAGACTAGCTCTAACGTAGCTAACGTTACTCACCAGGACACCTGGCCAACCCTCCACTCATTCTCCTCACACCAAGCATTAATAACTCTTTGAGTGCCATGGCTCCCCTCTCTCACGCCTGACCGGTTAAAAATTGTAGGGCTGTGGTCCATAAAGAATTTGATGGTTTCCCACTTCCTCAGTCGTTCTCCAAATAGCCATAATACAGTAGAAATCTAGCAGAGTATGGGTTGCGAGTTCCTCTTATGACGTCATCACCCAGTAACTGAAAAAACACGCTACCTTTGAAGAAACCCCAATAAATGTTATTTTAACGCATTTTAAGACAGAAATAATTAAATATATACATATAGAGCACTTTAATTTACACATTAATTGGCTGTTGTGGTTAACCTGCAACTTACACTTTAAGGGCCCACATCAACCTAGCCCATAATCACTCATTTGTGATTTGCGCCCCTCCCATAAAAAATGAAAATGCAATATTATTCTGCTTTAATCGCCCCTATCTTCAGTTGAGATGTTCAGAACTGCACCATATTTCATGTGTATGATTAACTTGACATCCTCTGGGGGTATGCTAAGTTTCGTAGAATTTCATCCATGGGGGGGGGTATAAAATAAATTCATTTATGTGCACATTTAGTGACTGTACACTCATCGGCCTGTAGATGGTGGTGTTGAGCGAAGGGTTGCTGGTTTAGGATGATACTGTCACTAAGGTTGCCAACTGTCCCGAATTAGGCGGGACGTCCCGTATTTTGGGCCTAATTTATTTGTCCCGTGCGTGACCTCCCGTGTCCCGTTTTTTGACAAGCTGATAAACCACTGACTGATACAACAGCAACAGCAGCAGTGCTGACCACGACACTTGAGAATGATCACCGACACCTGTCATCATCCAATCACAGCTTTTTTAAATCACTGTTTTGAGACAAATCATTGTTTGATTTGCGAACATCCTCTGCCGTCTGGTCGCTTCCGCTTCAAGCCGGACTCGTCTCGCGCTAACGGTAATTTCCTTTCACTGTCCACGTTTTGATTTCGGCTAATCAATTTTGGCGAATGCAAACAACGTGATTATTGTTCATGAGTCTAACATCCAGCCACGCAAGAAAACATGTAATCTACCTGAGGGAATAATATGCTCAAAAAACATTTCTGATTATTATTAATGTTTTAAAGCTTTTAGAAAGTACATAGAAAGCTTTTGTAACATTATCTTAACTGTCACTTTTGATTAATGTAATGCATCCTTGCTGAATAAAAGTAGGCAATTACTTTCTTTATTTTTTTTCCCAAAAAATAATCTTACTAACCCCAAACTTTTGAACTGTAAGCCTAGTGTAAAATGTTAAAAAAGCTTTCTATTTTAGATAAATGCTGTTATTTTGAACTATGGTTTGTTTGTAATGTGACTTTTTTCATGTATGACATTAAAATTATTTTTAGAATTAAATACATAAATAGGTTAAGCAATACAAATGTGTTTATGTCTGATAACCTTTTAAACACAAACTTAACTGCAGACACTGAAATGACGTACACTGTGTGATACAGTACAAATATTTTGAGTGTCCCTCATTTTCCTATAAATAACCACGATTGTCCCGCATTTTCCTTTTCTGAAGTTGGCAACCCTAACTGTCACACACACACATGCAGGAATACAAACAAACGCAAGCATGCACACACACTGACATCCACACGCACAGACACACACCCATACACACACATACAAATCCACATGCACAGACACACACACACAAACACACACGCGCACACATGTACGCACGCATACATACACGCACAGACACACAGACACACACATACACACAGACACACACATACACAAACACACACACATACACACACACACAGACAGACATGCACATACTACTACTTTTTTTAGGTATATACATAAACACGCAATACAGCCAAATTGCTCCACTTCATTTATTTTTGTGGAAAGCCAGTGCAGGCCTGAGCGGCGGTCATATTTTGTATCGCCATGCGGTACATCTAGTTTATATAGCACTTTTTACAATACAGATTGTCTCAAAGCAGCTTTACAGTGATAACAGGAAAATAATGCAATGAAGTCTGTTTCGGCTGTACAGCAGATCTAGAAGAATATAACGTCATTGTCCAGCTTAAGTAAGTTCAGTGATGGTTAATTTTTGTTGTAAAAAAGTTATTAATTTAGTTAATTTATACAAAACAGTGAAACAGAGAAAACAGTGATGTCTTTGTCTAGCTCAGTTCAGTTCTCATAAAATGGTTTTAATGACTTAATTGTTGAATATTAAGTGTCCCCAACAAAGCCAAAAGCCAAAGGCGACAGTGGCAAGGAACCAAAACTCCATCAGGTGACAGAATGGAGATTAGTATTAGATACACTAGTTTAGGGGCGAGCTCCACTCGTTGTATTTTTGAGTTTGGGTAATTAGTGTAGGTCAGTGACGTGAACATTCTTTTCATTTCATTATTTTCTTTTGGCAGTTAGGTTAGAGATTGGGCCGCAAGTTAGTTTGTTTTTGTTTATTTCTTTGATCCCTTTTCCAATCCTCCCCCATTTTCTCACTTTTGTGGTTCCTGTTTGCCATCTATGTTTTTTTTTTGTTGTTGTTGTTTTTCCTACTGTGTATATATCTATACTGTGTGTATAGTACGCATTTTTCTTGTTTAAATCTACTTCCTCATTGTAAATATATCCCCTATACTCGTGATATATATATATTTCACCTTTTGTAAATAAAACACTTGCTTGCAGTTCAGTTCAGCCTTGTCTCTTTGCTCCTCACCTAGTTGTCTGCAAATGTGTGTTCCTCCCAAATTAATGTTACTCCCCTTTACCCCTTGATTGACCACCTGAGGGGTCGTAACAAAAGGAAACAGGCGAAGATGAAGAACTCGGAGAACCAGGAGAAACACAACACACTACAGGAGAAACACAACCACACTACTACGAGGATGGACAGAGGAAAAGGGAGAACTCAGGGTTTTTATGCACAAGGAAAACAAAGGAACTAATGAGATAATAAACGGGGCACAGATGAATGAAATGAAACAATAATTAACACAGGAGAACTGGGTGAAAGGAAAACAGGCTAACAGAAACTGAAAACGATGAAAACAAAGACCAAACAGAGTTATTTATTTATTAATTATTTATTTTTTACAGGACACAAGAGCCAACATATTGAGATCATACAAGTTATTTTAGTATCATTGAATACCTATTGTATTTTTTATTAATATTTTGAATTAGTTTTTATTTTTATATTTATTTTTATAGTATACTGTATGTTAAAGTAATTTTGTTGTGTTTTTGTGATGTTTTTGTCTATACAGTTTTATATTTATTTTATTTTAGTACATCAAGTTAAACATCAAGTTAAACTAAATGGCAACAAGCTGAAATAAAACAAGTTTTATTTATTTTTTTATTTTTATTTCAGTTAACGTTTAAGGTTTTAGTTTTATTTAATTATAATAAACCTTGATCATAAAGATGGTATATTTCAAATATAAAATTGAAACAGTAGTATACTTAAAGTGCAAAAATAATATATAAATAGTTATAAATATATAAAAAGTTTGAATGTATACTTAAAGAAAATTTACAAGTATACTTGCCCTATTCAACTGCTAAACTAGTAGTTTACTGAGAGTATTCTACAAAGTGTACTTTCATAAACTAAAAAATGTACTACAAGTATTTGACTAGTAAACCATCAGTATACCTATTAGTTCTCTAGTAGTATAGTAGCAATACAAATGAAAAACTTTTCATTTTTTTTCAACTTTTCAGTTGTAAACTAGTTGTTTACTCAAAGTTTACTACTGTTACACTTAAAGTATGCTTAAAAGTATACTTTTATACACTAAAAAGTGAGCCAATTTAGTCCCAAGTATTGAAGCAGTACACGTAGATGTATACTTCTAGTAGATTGATATTAGTATACTTACTACATAAAGTAGCCTATACTTAAAAATACTTGAAATTTACTAAAGTAGACTTAATAAAATTAACTTGAAGTATAGGCTTTTTGTAATAGGGTGCAAGTCCAAGATAACTTGCCATATCAGATGGTTCAAAGTAAACAAATTTTTTTTTTTATGTAGATTATATTACTTCTTGAAATACATGTGTACCTTGTCTTTGTTAATACACTCTTGTATTAACAAAATCTGCCCAATTACAGAATACTGAAAAATCTGGAAAAACTAAATCTGTTAACATAGACTCACCAGAGAGGGCTTGATACCAATGCTTTCAGCTGCTTGGAAAGCCAGAGTGAGATTTCGTCCCTATGGGGAAAAAACAGCACCCTTTTAACCACTTGACCAATATTAACCATCTGAATATTAATTACAGTAGTGAAAAACAGGTATCTAAACCCAACTGAATTCTCTAGCAATGCTCTAGATCCACACACGTGGCCTTTTAGTAGCCTTGACATTTACAACACACTCTAAGAGGCTTTGTGAATAATTCAAAAGCATAATGTACCATCTCTTCCTGTAATTACTATTATACTTATGGCTGCAATTTGTCACATAAGCTCTGAAGACCGTGGCACATTGCGTGTACGTGGGTGTGCGAATGGCTGAATAAACATACAGGGAGGGCAGGGCAGCCATTTATTTGTTATGCATGTTGTACACCTCTCCGTGTGTCGTTTGTTTATGTATTCAGTCAACACTAATCCATAGAAGCGTGTAATTTATTACATCTGGCAGGTCAGCTGAGGGGAAGTCTTGACTGTTAACACACTGTTTAATGTGTCAGGCACTAGAGATAAGGTGAGGATCTACTGAAGCCCCTTTCACACAGCGCGTTGATCCCGGGAAATTGCCGTAAAATTGCTAGAGTGCCTTCTGTGTGAACGCAAACACGTCCCGGATTGATGCTGGGATGGGGACCTAGTAATTGCCGGGATCAGTCCCGGAACGTGCCCTGTGTGAACAAAAGCCAGGACCAATGCTGTAAGGGGTGTGTCGTAGTGATGCCATCGCACGGGTCCTTCTACAACCTATTCTACAGCATATGGGTAACGAGCCATTTGGCAAATCTAGTGGCGCTACTGGGAGTATGGACTCGTCTTCGTGTAAAAATGACAAAGAGCAGTTATCAGCAGAACTGACATCTAACAGGAGTTATCACATCCTGACGTCACGTGTCTTTGCGGGATCTTTACGGGATGTGTGTGAACGCACAGATTCCGGAAAATCACTGGCAGTGTGAATGAACCAAAATCAAACGACACATTATCCGTGTATTTTCTGGAATCTCTATGTGAAAGGGGCTTATGACACTTAAATAACCAATGTAAGAATTACATGTGTACCTTGTCTTGGCTGATGAGCTCCTGGTAAGGGATGTGTGCAGGCAGATAGGTGTGTAACAGAGCACAGAATGCCAGGCCATCACTCCAGCTGCTGCTGAAGTTTGTCACATCTATATTCTACAAGGACAGAGAAAAAGAAAAGTTTAAAGACACCATGTAATCAAAATAGTTTTGTGCCCTTTAGTGTGTATGTTTGCATTGAGGACATCTGTTTGCATTATTGCATTCATTTCTTTTTCAGAGGCATGTTAGGGATTCACAATCAACCAGCCACTGATCGTTATCAGAGGATATTCATCTCAAACCTGTAACTGGAGACTGAACAATCATGCTTTTTAATTAATGCTACATAAAAGTTTTCAAACATACACACGCCTGTCAATGACGTAATATCCGAGTTATCCCTGGTTTCCGCTCGTACTGCCATAGTAACCATGGCGATAGACGTGGACAACTGTGTTACGTCTAGCGGCATGCTCATGCTGTTGTTGTTTTGTTCAAACATTATGGACCATGGCAAGCAGACTTTGGGACAAAATGATAACTAAAATGAGGATCAATATCAGCGTGCCGTTTTCGAGATGCTGAGAGCTCCATGACTAACTTCGACTTGACGAGACGCCGCTCTTGCATGTACTTTATTAGACAGGTGAGCAAATGTACATAAAACTAATCAATGCTATATAGCTCAACATGATGAAATGTTAGAAAATTATCAGTATGTTATTCTAATGTTGATCTAGCTTACTGCTAGTCTCATACAGCCAACAAACTAACACATAGAAAAACATTATAACTTTCAACACACTCAAATGCAGTTTAGTGTGATAGTGTAGACCCAGTGAAACAGCGCTGCGTTACCACAAGTTTCATTCGTCTAATAAACTGACCTGTATGAGTAGTAATTCTGCACTTGTGAGTAGTTCGGTAGAATGAAATGTCCTTATTCCTATATATCCGTGGGACTCACATGTGGCCCTGATATCTGTCTCTCATTAGCAATCACGACCTGCTTCGTATCACAGTCATGTTAAAAAACATGAATGTATTCACTCATCCATAAACATTATTAGATCCATTGGCATGATGACAAGTTCCATAAATCCGCTTAACAAAGGCATCAACCTACGGCTTTGTTATTGTAGGAGGTTACAAGTGGCGAAAAAAAAAATACATATTGTAGCTTTAAGAATCAGATTATGAATCTCAACCAATGGTGACGATAACAAAAAAAAAAAAGCTTCATGTTGCAGTGCTTGATGAGAGCCACGTCAAGTCAAGTCAAGTCATCTTCATTTATATAGCGCTTTTAACAATGTAGATTGTCTCAAAGCAGCTTTACAGAGATAAATGTATAATTTAACGTAAGATTGTTTTGGCTTTATAGCGGTTTTTTAATAAAGTTATTTTCCAGCTAAAGTTGGTTTTGATTGATTCGCTTCCGTCGCAACGATCATTTGTTATTAAATTAGGGCCGCCAAGACGACACCATTCTCTCTACACAGACTTTAAACGCGATCCTGTGAGAAATGCTGATGGCGTTCAGATGCGCATTAAGAACGGGTTCAATAGTTATGTGCGTTTGAATATATGTGTGCAGGTTTGGAATTCCCTACAAACCAAGCCTAAACAAATTACTGGTGTTTCCGTATAGTTTTGATTCAGAATTTTATTTTATTTTATCAATTCGGGGTAGATACGCAAATTGAGTTTTCCCGACGACGCTTTATCTGTAGAGTGGGAAAGGGATCCTCCATAGGGAGAGACTAGTTGGCACTTCAGCACTGCGTTGACATCGGGTCCAGGCGAAGGTCCTTCGTCAGATCTGGAAACGGCCTGGATCCGGCAGGCTGCGGGAAAACCTTGGGATAAACAAAGACACTAAAATTAGCGTAGATGCCATTCTTCTCATGATGTAACAAGTACATCAGGATTTATGGGAAGTGTTCCCGGTTCCAGCTGACCTAATCTATGCAGCCTAATATTGAATTATAGAAGTCTATAATGTATTATGTGAATGCTATGTCAAAGAGATGTGTCTTTAATCTAGATTTGAACTGACAGAGTGTGTCTGCTTCCCGGACAATGTTAGGAAGACTGTTCCAAAGTTTTGGTGCTAAATAGGAAAAGGATCTACCGCCAGCAGTCGATTTTGATATTCTAGGTATTATCAACTGGCCGGAATTTTGAGATCGCAGTAGACGTGAAGGAGTATAATGCGTTAAGAGCTCGCTCAAGTACTGCGGAGCTAAACCATTTAGTGCTTTGTAAGTAATCAGCAATATTTTAAAATTGATGCGATGTTTAATAGGGAGCCAGTGCAGTTTTGACAGAACTGGGCTAATATGGTCATACTTCCTGGTTCTGGTAAGAACTCGAGCTGCTGCGTTTTGAACTAGCTGTAGTTTGTTTATTAAGCGTGCAGGGCAACCACCCAGTAGAGCATTACAATAATCTAGCCTTGATGTCATGAAAGCATGAACTAATTGTTCCGCATTTGTCAATGAGAGCATATGACGTAATTTAGATATATTTTTAAGATGGAAAAATGCGGTTTTACAGATACTAGACACGTGACTTTCAAATGAAAGATTGGTATCAAAGAGCACACCCAGGTTCCTAACCGACGACGAAGACTTAACAGTGCAGCCATCAAGTGTTAGACAGTATTCTAAGTTATTACGTGAGGAAGTTTTTTGTCCAATAATTAGAATCTCTGTTTTTTCAGAATTTAGAAGTAGGAAATTACGAGTCATCCAATTTTTTATATCAGCTATGCATTCTGTTCATTTAGTGAATTGGTAAGTTTCGTTAGGTTTTGAAGAAATATAGAGCTGAGTATCGTCGGCATAACAGTGAAAGCTAATTCCATGTTTCCTAATGATATCTCCTAATGGTAGCATGTACAGAGTGAACAGCAGCGGTCCTAGTACTGAGCCTTGTGGTACGCCATACTGAACTTGTGATCGATAAGACATCTCTTCATTTACTGCTACAAACTGATAACGTTCAGATAAGTATGATTTAAACCATGCTAGTGCAATTCCACTAATGCCAACATAGTTTTCTAGTCTATTTAAAAGAATGTTGTGGTCAATGGTGTCAAACGCAGCACTAAGATCGAGTAACACTAATAGAGAGATACAACCACGATCGGATGATAAGAGCAAATCATTTGTGACTCTAACGAGAGCAGTCTCAGTACTATGGTATGGTCTAAATCCAGACTGAAAATCCTCGCAGATATCATTTCTTTCTAGAAAGGAACACAGTTGTGAAGATACTGCCTTTTCTAGTATCTTTGACAGAAAAGGTAGATTCGAGATCGGCTGTAATTGACTAATTCTGAAGGATCAAGTTGCATTTTTTTAACAAGCGGTTTAATCATAGCCAGCTTAAAGTTTTTTGGTACGTATCCTAGAGACAAAGACGAATTAATGATATTAAGAAGAGGATCTATGACCTCTGGAAGCATCTCTTTCAGTAGCTTAGTCGGTATAGGGTCTAATATACAGGTTGTCGTTTTAGATGATTTAACGAGTTTAGTAAGTTCTTCCTCTCCTATAGCAACGAATGAATCAAATTTTTCCTCAGGGAGACTACAATGCACTGCCTGATGCGATACTGTAGTAGACGGTTGCATAGTTATAATTTTATCCCTGATATTATCAATCTTATAAGTGAAGAAGTTCATAAAGTCATTACTGCTGTGCTGCTTGGAAACTTCTGTGTTTGAAGCTTTCTTTTTCGTTAGTTTAGCCACTGTTTCAAATAAATACCTAGGATTAAGTTTATTTTCTTCTAATAGGGTTGAAAAATAAGCAGATCTAGCAGATCTAGCTTTTAAAGCCTCTCTGTATGCAATCGAGCTCTCTTTCCATGAAATGCGAAATACCTCTAGTTTTGTTTTCTTCCAGTTTCGTTCCATTTTTCTGGCTGCTCTCTTAAGGGCCTGAGTGTGCTCGTTGTACCACGGCGTTGGATTATTTTCTTTAATCTTCTTTAAGCGCAAAGGAGCAACTGTGTCTAAAGTGCTGGAAAAGAGAGAGTTAAAAGTTTCTGTTGCAATATCAAGTTTTTCTAAGCTATCCGGGATGCTAAAATGATGAAACTGATCAGGAAGATTATTAATAAAGCAATCTTTAGTGGCAGAAGTGATAGGTCTAACATATTTGTAACACGGAGTCGGCTTTGCAGCCTTGGCTAAATGAAGTTTACACGAGACTAGATAATGATCTGAGATGTCATCGCTCTGCTGCAGAATTTCAATGGCATCAACATCAATTCCATGTGATAATATTAGATCTAGAGTATGATTACGACGATGAGTAGGTCCTGACACGTGTTGTCTAACTCCAATTGAGTTTACAATGTCTTTAAATGCCAAACCCAATGCATCTTTTTCATTATCGATGTGTATATTAAAATCACCAACAATTAGTACTTTATCTGCAGCCAATACTAACTCTGATAGAAAGTCCGCAAATTCTTTGATAAAGTCTGTATGGTGCCCTGGTGGCCTGTATACAGTAGCCAGCACAAATCTCAAACGTGATTTATCATTTATACTATATATTTTTACATTAACAATGAGTGCTTTTGAAGTAAGCGATCGAATATTCAGCAACCCAAGCTTTAGCATTTGCTCATCTGTATTATAACTGTTTTTTATTTGTTGAACATCAATTAAATTTTTAACCTTAGATAGGTTTAAACATTTTTTGGATTTCCAAATTCGGGGAACAGACACAGTCTCTATATGATGATAGCTAGGTGAAAGAGGCTCTATGTGATGGGATTTATCTGACCTGGGTGACGCGAGGCCGCTAGCAGACGGTTGGTTTAGCCAGTCTGTCTGCTTCCTGACCTGGTGCCCAATTTGTCATGTTTGAGCTCTAAGACTATGAGCCATATTACTAGAGAGAAGAGCAGCACCATCCCAGGAGGGATGAATACCATCTCTTTTCAACAGGTCAGGTTTGCCCCAAAAACTTTTCCAATTGTCTATGAATTCTATATTATTACACGGACACCACTCAGACAGCCAGCGATTCAGTGAACACAATCTACTAACTATCTCATCACTCCTGCGAACAGGAAGGGGGCCAGAGCAGATTACAGTGCCTGACATCGTACTTGCAAGTTCACACACCTCTTTAATATTAATTTTGGTGATCTCCGACTGGTGGAGTCGAACATCATTAGTGCCGACATGAATAATGATCTTAGAGAATTTACGATTAGCATTAGCCTGCACTTTTAAATTTGCTTTGATGTCAGGCGCTCTGGCTCCCGGCAAACATGTGACTATGGTGGCTGGTGTCTCTATTTTCACGTTCCGTGTGATTGAATCACCAATAACTAGGGCACAATCAACAGAATTCTCAGTGGGTGTTTTACTGAGCGGGGCAAATCGATTTGTTATGGTAATCGGAACGGAAGAGTGTTTTTTTGATCCGCGACTAGAGCGATCCCTCACCGTCACCCATTTGCCCGGCTGCTCAGGCACTACTTCAGCTGGAACCGCACCATGTAAAGAGTTCACGCTAGGCGCATCCAAAATAGTATCTAAAGCTCTAGCACTCTTACTATCCTCAATTAAGGTTTGGATGCGTGTCTCTAATTCTGAAATCTTCTCTGTCAGCCTAACTGACTCCTTGCATTTATCACATATAAATCCTACATTGCCAACAGAGAAGCCTATGCTAAACATGTGACATGAAGTGCAGGTGACAATAACAGGACAAGACATTACTCACCGTGTTTGTTGACTGATTATTACTTACCTGAGCTTTTATTAACTCAAAGGCGGGAGCGCGCGAGAGAAAAATAAATAAATAAAATAGCTGAGCGCACGGGTGGCGCGTTAACAGGCTAGCAGTAGCGAATTAGCGTGTTGTGCTAGTAGTAACGGAAGCTAGCGATGTCAATCTGAGATGTTGGGTAAGCTGTATTTATTATTTATTAAGTATAGTATTTAGTATAAACAACTACAAATTGTAGTAAATGATGGTTCTTCAAAACAAAGAAATACGAGGCTAAGACGGAGCTTACAGCACCGAAGCAAACAAACTCACAGCAGGCAGAGAGGCAGACAGGAGCAATCCTGGAGCCACCATAGTACAAATCTCATCCATGGCTTCCAACATGCATTAGTGTTTTCTTTTATTCTTACTATTTGCTGTTATTGTTGCTGTTGTTCTTTGTTGTGATTTTTATTAGCTTATTTTGTAATGTTCAGAATTTATCTTAATTTTTTGTTGATAGTCACCATTGTTGAGATTCATATGATGATTGTTGATGTCTGTGTGTGTCTAAATCTTCAATTTTCAGTCGTTCAAAGTGCACAACATATTTTTAAAGTCTGTGATTATCTGTTTGTCACACTGCTGGATCTCATGCTGTAGTGTCACAGAGCTATAATGAATTCAGTATTCAGACACGCCATGGTATATTGCTCATTTAATGCACAATGTGGAAACAAAGGGTGCCTCTGCAGAGTGATTTCAAATTGTCTAATATACAGCTAGCTGTAAATTATCCCGGTTATACCATGGTCATTTGACACACTGACAGGTGAATTAGAAAGACAACAGTCGGGATTTTATTTTGTCCTCCGGGAAATGATTGGATCATAAATAGTTAGACGTGACTAACTATATGGACGCCGATCTAAGTTTAGAATTAGATCTAAACTTTACTTAGATCTAACATCTGCAGTTTGCAGTCAGTTGTGGAGGATATATAGCCCCAACCTCTGCCGAGGATATACAGTATGTCATGAAGAGAACAGATGTCGTTTTCAGGGGGAGGGAAGGTAAACTTTTTTGATTTAACAGATTAAACACGAGGGCATATCAATTAAAATAAATAAATAATCATGTGCATGGATAAATAATTTAAAATAAGCTCTATAAAATTCTTTAAAAAAATAAAAAGCCCTGCAGTGCCAGGAGCAGAACCAGCACAGGAGCGCCCTTTTACAGCTGGTGCTGAAGCTACACCCAAATCAGCACGGCACAAATATGTAACAGCTTGCCACAAACTACGAGAGTCAGTCAGCGGACTAAAGTCAGAAATATTCATATCTTGTCTAAATGTACACTGTAAAAATTTTTGCTGTAAAATAACAGTAATCTACTGGCAGCTATGGTTGCCAGCAATGCACTGTTAATTCACAGCCCTTTACCGTTAATTTACAACTTTCCATTTTTACAGTATTTTCCCATAAAAATACCATGGAAGGTAACTCGTAGCGTTTGGGAAACTGATTGCTTCAAACAGTTTGAGTTCAAAAACTAGTATTTATACTGATAGTACTGTGAATTTACTTCATTTGAGTCCACTGCAAAGTAATATCTCTTAAATAAAATTGTTATGGTGAATTAATTAAAAAAATGACTTTAAAATCTTTGCAGTTCATATTTAGCTAACAATAGCACGCAGACATGTGCTAAACTTAGCAAGGAGATAGTCATTGCATCAGCAACTACACAGTTACTACTTTTAAATAAAGCAACCGGCAGTATAACATCAGTATTTCTCTGCTCATCTTTGATTGAAGCACAGGCTCTAGCACAATGGTGACCCACAAAACTCACCATTAAATTAAACTAACAGATGAAAACTCCTCACCTTTCGGCGAAATTCGCCGTTTTAAAACCTAAAAGGGTCACCTACGTGATTTGTGCAGATCCGATGAGAAAATATTTATGGGGGGGGGGGTCGTGGTCGAGGCCGAGGCAAGCATTTATCCCCTATAAAGTTACCATAAACTTCGCAGCTTTAAAAAACAATCATCATTCCTAATGCCGAAACATGACAGCCAGTACGAGTCAGAGTAACGTTAGGGCAGAAATGTTTTCAAAGTCTTTTACACCGTGAGTCTGACTACTGGACACACTGCCGAACAAAGAACCGCACGTCGTCAAGCCTGAGGTAAGTTAGTTTACAATGTTAACTGTCCTGTCAGATACAGACAGCGATGTTGCCAATGTCATTATTTTAAATTTTGACATAGAAGTGGGCGAGATGATATCGCGAGCGGGCGCGGGCGCCGTGAGCGAGCAGGAACAAGTATAGTTAGTGCAGTGTTATTCATTGCGCGGCTCGCGAGCCTCATGTGGCTCGCCAAGCTTTAATTTGTGGCTCGCATGGCGGTAAATAATACGGTGATATGATAATGCATTCACTAGAGATATTTCATAAAACATTAATAACAAGTACATAACCCGTTAAAAACTTAAAGTGTCAGCTCTATTACAAATAATTTCGATCGGATTGAAAGGGGTGGTTTATAGAGAGAACGTAAAAAAACTTGATCGATTGAAAACCGACACTGAAAGGACGACGTATGACGCGCGGAACGAGCTGTTCTCCTGATGAATAAAGTGTCATATAAATGAGTATCCTTTCATTCTATAATTCTCCTTTCACTCAGCATCTGTGAAGTGAAGCAGGACAACGGCTCACCAGTCCTTGTTTCAGATTATCATACAGACGACTCATTTGGGGCATTTTTAATGCGTGATAAATAGTAGTAGTAAACAGTTTTTTTTTTCTCTGACACCCGATGAAACACGTAGATCAGCGGCCCATTGGTTCTTTTCTTGATTTACACTGGGCTAGCCCAATCACATCTTTAATGTGAAGTATAGAAATATACTCTTTCAAGTATAGAAATTAGTAGCCTACAAAACTAATTATGAAAGTTTCCTCTATTTTTCAGTGCATTTGTTTTACAATATATGGCTATTACTATCATGGGATTAATATTATAACTATTATTGTAGCAGTAATGTAGACAGACACTGTAACTAAAAGAGTTTTGAAATTTTCTTTGTTTAATTTGCACCAGATTGATGAATTTAACATTAAAAAGCACAACATTTTCTTATGGGGGAGCATGCCCCCCAACCCCCCTAGAGTGCCAGAGGTCCACTCATCACAGTGATCCAAAAATCCTGTGAGAAACACTGGTAATACTATACCAATGCAGCTTACAGGTTTTTGGGGGGCATTCATCACTGTGGAGTATAGTTCAAATCTATACTCCACATAGAGTTTGTTTGGGGGGGGGGGGGGGGGGGGGGTATAAATATGCCGCATCCTTCTCACCTTTTTTACCCCTGACCTGTTTTCATGCCTGAGAAAAACACATAAAACACTTCACTTTAATATTTACTCTCCTTATCAGTTATTGACTTTGCATAACTTTTTTCTATGAACTTTTACTAATATTTCAGTGAAATTAACTTCTTTCGTTTAATACAGAAATACAGATACAGACTGTTACATTTTACAGTATATTACTGTTTTTTACTTGAAGTTTTTCGACAGTTTTATGCCGTAAATTAATTTACAGCTGATTACTGTTAAAGTGTAAATTGCAGGTTAAATTTTTCACGAAGATAATGCAATGTGTTTATTAAACATAAAGATAAGAACCGCCCACCATTGTTTTTTATACCAAAATGTTGAATATAATATGAAAAGTTGGCACTTTTAACAGTGGTTTTAACCGCTCCCGCTCCCTTCCACTAGATGGGGCGTGACGTCATAAAAGGAACTCACTAGTAGAGTTACCGGCATAGTCAATAGTACGCTAGCAGCTATATTCGCCTTATTCATCTATATATAGGGATGTAGCAAACTTGATGTTGGTTTTTATCTAAATGTAATTACTTATGCATTAAGTATGGTACTCTTCAATGTTGTATTTCTTTGAAAGCTATAGATGCCTTACATAACTACATTAAAGTTGGTTGTATGTTTTATTTGATAAAAAAATTATGGATAAAATAACTCAATTGTAAACATACTCGTGTGTGCTGACTTCAAGAGGACCGTGATCCTGCCTGAAATGAGAATAAGCTATTCGCAAAACAAACGGGTTCAGGCACCGGGTTCAGGCACGTCAGATCAGCCGGTCGCAGGTCGAGCTGTTCCACTATACTCCAAAACGCGTTCACCTCATGGCAGCACATACTCTCCACTGCTGATTCAATTGGGTGGCATAGCCCACACAAACACAGTGATGGGGACATCGATCTCTCTTTTTCTTTTCTGACAACAAACATCGCTAATTAAATCGTGAGAAATTGATAAAGCGTGGATTGAGGAAGGGTATTACATGACATTTGAGGCGTCGATGAGACTAGCGATTGGTGCCTGCCTGTGCAGTGTGTGCATCTCTACAGCTCTGATTTGGACTGACACCATGTAAGTAAATAATGTCTTCAGTCGTTGTCCCTATTCTACATGACGGCAAGATTTTGAAAAGACTGGCTTGTTCCCTTATATTATCCGGGTTAAGTTTGCACCAGGCTAGCCTAGACTAGCTCTAACGTAGCTACTCACCAGGACACCTGGGCAACCCTCCACTCATTCTCCTCACACCAAGCATTAGTAATTCTTTGAGTGCCATGGGTCCTGGCAATTTCCTGACCGGTTAAAAATTGTAGGGCCGTGGTCCATAAAGAATTTGATGGTTTCCCACATCCTCAGTCATTCTCCAAATAGCCATAATACAGTAAGAATCTAGCAGAGCATGGGTTGCGAGTTCCTCTTATGACGTCATCACCCAGTTACTGAAAAAACACGCTACCTTTGAAGAAACCCCAATAAATGTTATTTTAACGCATTTAAGACAGAAATAATTAAATATACATATAGAGCACTTTAATTTACACATTAATTGGCTGTGGTGGTTAACCTGCAACTTACACTTTAAATTACGCTTCACTCTGTTTTTTATTTATTTAACACTTTCAAACCTTTTAACCCCACTGCAAAATCTTCAGTTTTAAATGAACACTTGTCCACACTACAGATTGTACAGATACTACAGAGTAACACTGAAGCAGTGTGTAAGTTATATAATTCAGTGATTAATTAACTGATGATTAAGGATGAACACCTGATGTTAACAAGCAGAATCACTGAAGGACAGAGGAACAACAAGAAGATAAAAAAGTGAAATACAAGACCTACAACTGACTTCAGCCACAGAAGACATCACATCTCTCAAGATCTCAGCAAAGGAGGATTAAACAACTCCAAAAATTAGCATTACCGGCTTCACTTATTACAGATTGATTTTATTTATTTTTCATACAGAAATTCCTGTTGAGAATTAACAGGGGTTTAGATGTTGTTTTGTTTCATTTGATGGTTTCATTTGACCATTATGGTGATCATTGTTTGCTTTAGTTGGGCTCTTGACCCTTGACTTTAACATTAGTTTTTCTTTGGCTGCTGTAACTGTGTGTTTTTAAGACACATTTGTTGTGGCAGAACAAAGCCAACAAAAATTAGATCAGGTGTTGCTGATTATGATCTCATCACATAATGTTTGGATCACCGGTATCATCCTGTGTCTAATCCCTTATCAAAAATGTAATACATCTTAATTTTACATTACAACACTGTGAAACTACAGCAAAATATCAATCAGTGCTGCGCAATCAGTTATGAAGAATTTTTTTAAACTCATCATTCTCTAAAAATATTTGAACTATGGTTTCAGGTAGACACACAGACATCAAGAATCAGCTAATGAATCTCAAAAATGGTGACAATAAAAAAAAAAGGTAACATCAAATCTGAACATCACAAAACCCGCTACTAAAAGTCAACACAATACCTTCAGCAAAAATAAAAGCAAGAAGTAAAACATAAAAAATAAAGAAAATAACCAGACAATTCATCTACATAATTTATTCATGATGCAATGCATGCTGAGAGTCATGGATGATTGTATGCTGGTACCCAAGATGCATTGCAGCATGAAACTTTTGATTGTCACCATTGTTGAGATTCATACACCGATTCTTGATGTCTGTGTGTGTCTGGCTGATCTAGAAGTTCTAAATGTTCTGAGAATAAACTTTTTAAAATCCTTCATATTTTCTTGATGTCAAGTCACAGTGATACAATTATCAAAAATAACAAAAACATCATCCAAATAAATACATTAGACAATAAATGAGATCAGTGAATCAGACCACTAGATGATGATTGTGACTATTAACATCTGATCCTGTTTTCTTTCAGTTTTTTTTGCCATAGCAAATATATTTTAAAGACACAGCTATCACAGCCAAAGAAAAACTATTGTTCAAGGGTCAAGAGCCCAACTAAAGCATTCACTGATCACCATCATGGTAACATCAAATGAAAATAAAATGACATCTAAACCTCTGTCACCTTTTAATAAGAACTTCTGTAGACGTCTGACAGAAATAAAGTCAATCTGGTTAGTAATAAGTGAAGCTGGTAATGCTGTTTGTGGAGTTGTTTAATCCTTCTCTGCTAAGATCTTTTGCGAAGATTTAATGTCTTCTATCTTGATTTCATCTTTTTTTTCTGTTCTTCTAGTTCCTCTTTCCTTCAGTGATTCTGATTGTTAACAGCAGGTGTTCCTCAGTGTCTCAATTAACTTTGAAAATGAACTGAATTAACTATGAAATGATTCACTCAGTCAAGTGGACTATATTAGGGAATTAATGTAGGGAATAGTAAATGAGGGTATAGGGTGTGATTGGGAACATAGTGTTGACTTGGAACGCTGTTAATTCACAGTATATTCCTGTAGGCTACTTTCTCGAAAACAAAAAATATCACCCAGAATGCATTTTTCTACGGTATATAGCTGTTTTAATGGAAAACAGCATGTTACTGTAAAATTTGGCCATTTGATTTTACAGCAATTTTTTTACAGTTGTACAGATATTTTTTTATTGTCTTAATTATTTTATTGTTATTTATTGTTTATAAAAAAATGTTAATGTATTTGTTTACTTATTGATTTATTGATTCTTTGTTCATTGCTTATGTAATGGCCTATGCTTTGGCAATACTGTACAATTCATGCCAATAAACCTCATTTGAATGTGAGAGAGAGAGATGAAGCTGTGAGTTTAATTACTTCAAAAACAGCGATGCTTCCCCCTCATTGCTGAGAAATATAATGTAGCGATTCAGTAGCTAAGCTATTTTATTAATAAAAGTCTTGGGGTCACAGTCATTAACAAGTTTTTGCTCTCTGGAATGTTTCTGTGTATGAGCAGCACAATCTACAATCTTTGTGTGTGTGAGTGATGAGTGTGTGTGTCTGCTTCAATGAAAACAGCTCTTCAATACAGAATGGTGATTAAACTGACTGGAACCTGTGTATTAAACGGTTAATGTACACCTTCTAGCCAATCAGAATTGAGTATTCAGATAGACCATGTATAAATATTTTTAAATCTAACTGACCCCAAACATTTGAACAATATAAATATGTTTTTTGTTTTTCTGTCTGTCACTGTATTTTGCAGTAATTGATGTAAAAATAAAAAATGCAAATATGAATTTAAGTTATGGGTGGTGACTGTCAAACTGCACACACATTTGTGATCATTTGCACTCTCAGTCTCACATGCTGAAGGATTACAAATTTAAGAATCTATTTCAGATATGCTTCCTTGCATAAACATCACAGTGAAGAATACTGATTTTAGCATTTGAGGTTGTAATTTAGATTCCAATATAAACTGAGAAAGTTTAGCAGCAGTTATGATGATTATATCAAGAGATTCCTGCCAGTCCTGTTCTCTAAATGAGTCAATTGCTGAGACTCTCACCCTCACCCTTTGTCTTTATGCATTTCCTGACCATTAAGCTCAATGTACAGCTGTGCTTTTGTCATGTGAAGGTATGGGTGATACTGTCAGGCTGATTGGATCATTTGAATGATGGGATTATGCTGATTGGATCAGTTTCTCTTGATTGGGCCAGATAACCTGCCAAACCGGTTTTCGCCTCCCTACCTTTGTCTTCACCTCCAAAAGTCCCTCCTCCTAAAATGCCTATAAGATACCATGTAAAGTTAAGTTAGTCAGACTGTTGGAAGAACTGCAGCAACGCAACGCAAAGTTCTCAATAAAGAATAACTTCTGTTTGAACGCGATCCCAAAGTCTCCTGGTCTTCGATTCTAAGTTTCCTACAATTTGGTGCCCTGTGACCCGGATAGAGTTCCAGCTTCCTCACCTGAATCCAGATTGAAAACTTCAAGCTCAACAATGATCTGACTGAGTTCCAGACGGAATCTTCTGAATCCAGATTGAAAACTTCAAGCTCAACAAAGATCTGACTGAGTTCAAGACTGAATCACCTGAATCCAGATTGAAAACTTCAAGCTCAAACAAAGATCTGCTTTCCAGACTGCATCTTTTGGGATCCAGAGCGAAACTTACAGCTGAACAAAGATTTCCAGACTGAATTTTTCTTTACAACTAAGGGTTGGTGAGTGCTACTCTATTCAAAAGAACCTTTAAAAGACCAGTAAAAATGTGTTATCCTCTGCGTCGCCAGAGAAGTGTTAACAAACAGCTGCAGGGTTTGGTTAACTAAGTTATCCTCTAAAGTTGTCTTTTAGAGATGAAATTTATCCTCTGTTGTTCAGGCAGGGAAGATTAGCATTACATGTTAATATTGTTTATCCTCTGCTTTGCCAGAGAAGTGTTTCATCCTCTTGCTAGAGAAGGCTTATCCTCTGTAAAGTTAGGAAAGTTTTATCCTCTACTTTATCAGGGAAGGTTAGCATGAGGTCTGCTGATCGCTGATCGATTTGGTCTGCTGATCGCTGATCGATTGCTCCTGTCTGCCTCGCTGCCTGCTGTGAGTGTGTTTGTTTCAGTGCTGTAAGCTCCGTCTTAGCCTCATATTTCCTTGTTTTGAACCATCATTTACTTCAATTTCTAGTTGTTTATACTACTACTAAATACAGCTTACCCAACATCTCAGATTAACCTGACATCGCTAGCTTCCGTTACTACTAGAACAACACGCTAGTAATTCGCTAGCCTGTTAACGCGCCACCCGTGCGCTCAGCTATTTTTATTTATTTATTTTTCTCTCGCGCGCCCGCGCCTTTGAGTTCATAAAAAGCTCAGGTGAGTAAGAATCACTCAACAAACACGGTGACTGTCTTGTCCTGTTATTGTCACCTGCACTTCATGTCACATGTTTAGCATAGCCTTCTCTGTTGGCAATATAGGATTTATATGTGATAAATGCAAGGAGACAGTTAGGCTAACGGAGAAGATTTCAGAACTAGAGACACGCATCCAAACTTTAATTTGAAACAAAAACAAAACCTGTTGAAAAGAGATGGTATTCATCCCTCCTGGGATGGTGCTGCTCTTCTCTCTAGTAATATGGCACATAGTCTTAGAGCTCAAACATGACAATCTGGGGCTCAGGTCAGGAAGCAGACAGACTGGCTTAACCGACTGTCTGCTAGCGGTCTCGCGTCACCCAGGTCAGATAAATCCCATCACATAGAGCCTCTTTCACCTAGTTATCATCATATAGAGACTGCGTCTGTTCCCCGAATTTGGAAATCCAAAAAACGTTTAAAACCATCTAAGGTTAAAAATGTAATTGATGTTCAACAAATAAAAAACAGCTATAATACAGACGAGCAAATGCTAAAGCTTGGGTTGCTGAATATTCGATCGCTTCAAAAGCACTCATTGTTAATGATATTATTTCAGATAATAACCTAGATGTGTTGTGTTTGACAGAAACCTGGCTAAAACCAAACGATTACATTACTTTAAATGAGTCCACCCCGCAAGATTACTGTTATAAACATGAGCCTCGTCTGAAACGCAAAGGGGGAGGAGTTGCTGTAATTTAGAGTAAAATTTTCAAAACCACTAAGAAATCAAGTTTTAAATATAATTCTTTTGAAGTGTTAGTACTTAATGGTTTTGTTGTTTCGGCCTGCTGATCGAGATTTTGATTGAGATCGCTGATCGATTGCTCCTGTCTGCCTCGCTGCCTGCTGTGAGTGTGTTTGTTAGCTTCGGTGCTGTAAGCTCCATCTTAGCCTTGTATTTCTTTGTTTTGAACCATCATTTACTACCATTTCTAGTTGTTTATACTACTACATTTTACCCAACATCTCAGATTAAACTGACATCGCTAACTTCTGTTATTAGTACTACTAGCACAAAACGCTAGTAATTCGCTAGCCTGTTAACGCGCCACCAGTGCGCTCAGCTATTTTTATTTATTTATTTTTCTCTCGCGCGTCCGCGCCTTTGAGTTCATAAAAGCTCAGGTGAGTAAGAATCAGTCAACAAACACGGTGAGTAATGTCTTGTCCTGTTATTGTCACCTGCACTTCATGTCACATGTTTAGCATAGCCTTCTCTGTCGACAATATAGGATTTATATGTGATAAATGTAAGGAGACAGTTAGGTTGACAGAGAAGATTTCAGAATTAGAAACACGCATCCAAACTTTAATTGAGGATAGTAAGAGTGCTAGAGCTTCAGATGTTTTGGATGCGCATAGTATAGTGAACACTTTACATGAGTCGGTTCTGGCTGAAGTAGTGCCTGAGCAGCCGGGCAAATGGGTGACAGTGAGGGATCGCTCTAGTCGCGGATCTAAAAACCACTCTTCCGTTCCGATTACCATAACAAATCGATTTGCCCCGCTCAGTGAAACACCCACTGAGAATGATTGTGCCCTAGTTATTGGCGATTCTATTACACGGAACGTGAAAATAGAGACACCAACCACCATAGTCACATGTTTGCCGGGAGCCAGAGCGCCTGACATCAAAGCAAATTTAAAAGTGCTGGCTAATGCTAATCGTAAATTCTCTAAGATCATTATTCATGTCGGCACTAATGATGTTCGACTCCGCCAGTCGGAGATCACCAAAATTAATATTAAAGAGGTGTGTGAACTTGCAAGTACGATGTCAAGGACTGTAATTTGCTCTGGCCCCCTTCCTGTTCGCAGGAGTGATGAGATAGTTAGTAGATTGTGTTTGCTTAACGGTTGGCTGTCCCGGTGGTGTCCGCAACATAATATAGAATTCATAGACAATTGGAAAAGTTTTTGGGGCAAACCTGACCTGTTGAAAAGAGATGGTATTCATCCCTCCTGGGATGGTGCTGCTCTTCTCTCTAGTAATATGGCTCATAGTCTTAGAGCTCAAACATGACAATCTGGGGCTCAGGTCAGGAAGCAGACAGACTGGCTAAACCGACTGTCTGGTAGCGGCCTCGCGTCACCAAGGTCAGATAAATCCCATCACATAGAGCCTCTTTCACCTAGCTATCATCATATAGAGACTGTGTCTGTTCCCCGAATTTGGAAATCCAAAAAACGATTTAACCCATCTAAGGTTAAAAATTTAATTGATGTTCAACAAATAAAAAACAGCTATAATACAGATGAGCAAATGCTAAAGCTTGGGTTGCTGAATATTCGATCGCTTACTTCAAAAGCACTCATTGTTAATGATATGATTTCAGATAATAACCTAGATGTGCTGTGTTTGACAGAAACCTGGCTAAAACCAAACGATTACATTACTTTAAATGAATCAACCCCGCAAGATTACTGTTATAAACATGAACCTCGTCTGAAACGCAAAGGGGGTGGTGTTGCTGTAATTTATAGTAATAGTTTCAAAACCACTAAGAAATCAAGTTTCAAATATAATTATTTTGAAGCATTGGTGCTTAATGTAAAAATATATAGTGTAAACGATAAATCACGTTTGAGATTTGTGCTGGCTACTGTATACAGGCCACCAGGGCACCATACAGACTTTATCAAAGAATTTGCGGACTTTCTATCAGAATTAATATTGACTGCAGATAAAGTACTAATTGTTGGTGATTTTAATATACACATCGATAATGAAAAAGATGCATTGGGATTGGCATTTAAAGACATTGTAAATTCAATTGGAGTTAGACAACACGTGTCAGGACCTACTCATCGTCGTAATTATACTCTAGATCTAATATTATCACATGGAATAGATGTTGATGCCGTTGAAATTCTGCAGCAGAGCGATGACATCTCAGATCATTATCTAGTCTCGTGTAATTTGCACTTAGCCAAGGCTGCAAAGCCGACTCCGTGTTTCAAATATGTTAGATCTATCACTTCTGCTACTAAAGATTGCTTTATGAATAATCTTCCTGATCAGTTTCATCATCTCAGCATCCCAGATAGCTTAGAAGAACTCGATATTGCAACAGAAACTTTTAACTCTCTCTTTTCCAGCACTTTAGACACAGTTGCTCCGTTGCGCTTAAAGAAGATTAAAGAAAATAGTCCAATGCCGTGGTACAACGAGCACATTCAGGCCCTTAAGAGAGCAGCCAGAAAAATGGAGCGCAACTGGAAGAAAACAAAACTAGAGGTATTTCGCATTTCATGGAAGGAGAGCTCAATTACTTACAGAGAGGCCTTAAAAGCTGCTAGATCTGCTTATTTTTCAACCCTATTAGAAGAAAATAAACATAATCCTAGGTATTTATTTGAAACGGTGGCTAAACTAACGAAAAATAAAGCTTCAAGCCCAGAAGTTTCCAAGCAACACAGCAGTAATGATTTTATGAACTTCTTCACTTATAAGATTGATAATATCAGGGACAAAATTATAACTATGCAACCGTCTACTACAGTATCGCATCAGGCAGTGCATTGTAGTCTCCCTGAGGAAAAATTTGATTAATTCGTTGCTATAGGAGAGGAAGAATTTACTAAACTCATTAAATCATCTAAATCGACAACATGTATGTTAGACCCTATACCAAATAAGCTACTGAAAGAGATGCTTCCAGAGGTCCTAGATCCTCTTCTTAATATCATTAATTCATCTTTGTCTCTAGGATACGTACCAAAAAACTTTAAGCTGGCTATGATTAAACCGCTTGTAAAAAAACCGCAACTTGATCCTACAGAATTAGTCAATTATAGGCCGATCTCGAATCTACCTTTTCTGTCAAAGATATTAGAAAAGGCAGTATCCTCACAACTGTGTTCCTTTCTTGAAAGAAATGATATCTGCGAGGATTTCCAGTCCGGATTTAGACCGTACCATAGTACCGAGGCAGCTCTCGTTAGAGTCACAAATGATTTGCTCTTATCATCCGATCGTGGTTGTATCTCGCTATTAGTGTTACTCGATCTTAGTGCTGCATTTGACACCATTGACCACAACGTTCTTTTAAATAGATTAGAACATTATGTTGGCATTACGGGAAATGCACTAGCATGGTTTAAATCATACTTATCTGACCGTTATCAGTTTGTAGCAGTAAATTATGAGATGTCTCATCGATCACAAGTTCAGTATGGCGTACCACAAGGCTCAGTACTAGGACCGCTGCTGTTCACTCTGTACATGCTACCATTAGGAGATATCATTAGGAAACATGGAATTAGCTTTCACTGTTATGCTGACGATACTCAGCTGTATATTTCTTCAAAACCTAACGAAACTTATCAATTCATAAAATTAACGGAATGCATAGCAGATATAAAAAATTGGATGACTCGTAATTTCCTACTTCTAAATTCTGAAAAAACAGAGTTTCTAATTATTGGACAAAAAACTTCCTCACGTAATAACCTAGAATACTGTCTAACACTTGATGGCTGCTCTGTTAAGTCTTCGTCGTCGGTTAGGAACCTGGGTGTGCTCTTTGATACCAATCTTTCATTTGAAAGTCACGTGTCTAGTATCTGTAAAACTGCATTTTTCCATCTTAAAAATATATCTAAATTACGCCATATGCTCTCATCGACAAATGCGGAACAATTAGTTCATGCGTTCATGACCTCAAGGCTAGATTATTGTAATGCTCTACTGGGTGGTTGCCCTGCACGTTTAATAAACAAACTACAGCTGGTTCAAAACGCAGCAGCTCGAGTTCTTACCAGAACCAGGAAGTATGACCATATTAGCCCGGTTCTGTCAAAACTGCATTGGCTCCCTATTAAACATCGCATAAATTTTAAAATATTGCTGATTACTTACAAAGCACTAAATGGTTTAGCTCCGCAGTACTTGAGCGAGCTCTTAACACATTATAGTCCTTCACGTCTATTGCGATCTCAAAATTCCGGCCAGTTGATAATACCTAGAATATCAAAATCGACTGCTGGCGGTAGATCCTTCTCCTATTTAGCACCAAAACTCTGGAACAGTCTTCCTACCATTGTCCGGGAAGCAGACACACTCTGTCAGTTCAAAGCCAGATTAAAGACACATCTCTTTGACCTAGCATTCACATAATACATTATAGACTTCTATAATTTAATGTTAGGCTGCATAGATTAGGTCAGCCGGAACCGGGAACACTTCCCATAAATCCTGATGTACTCGTTACATCATGAGAAGAATGGCATCTACGCTAATTTTAGTGTCTGTGTTTATCCCGAGGTTTTCCTGCAGCCTGCCGGATCCGGGCCGTATCCAGATCTGACGAAGGACCTTCGCCTGGACCTGATGACAACGCAGTGCTGAAGTGCCAACTAGTCTCTCCCTATGGAGGATCCCTCTACCACTCTACAGATAAGGCGTTGTCGGGAAATTCGTTTCGCGTTCCTACCCCAAAGCAACAAAATTAAATAAAATTCTTTATCAAAATTTATAAGGAAAGACAAGTACTTTGTTTAGGCTTGGCTTGTAGGGAATTCCAAACCTGCGTATTTTCAAATGCACATAACTATAGAACCCACTCTAAATGCGCATGTGAACGCCATCAGCGTTTCTCACAGGTTCGCGTTTAAAGTCTGTGTAGAGGGAATGGTGTCGTCTTAGCGGCCCCTAATTTAATAACAAATGATCGTTGCGACGGAAGCAAATCAATCAAAACTAACTTTAGATGGAAAATAACTTAACTCTGCTATAAAGCCAAAACAATCTCTGTTACCTTAAATTATACGCTTATCTCTGTGAAGCTGCTTTGAAACAATCTACGTTGTTAAAAGCGCTATATAAATTAAGATGACTTGAATGTAAAAATATATAGTATAAATGATAAATCACGTTTGAGATTTGTGCTGGCTACTGTATACAGGCCACCAGGGCACCATAAAGATTTTATCAAAGAATTTGCGGACTTTCTATCAGAATTAATATTGACTGCAGATAAAGTACTAATTGTTGGTGATTTTAATATACACATCGATAATGAAAAAGATGCATTGGGTTTGGCATTTAAAGACATTGGTAAACTCAATTGGAGTTAGACAACACGTGTCAGGACCTACTCATCGTCGTAATTATACTCTAGATCTAATATTATCACATGGAATAGATGTTGATGCCGTTGAAATTCTGCAGCAGAGCGATGACATCTCAGATCATTATCTAGTCTCGTGTAAACTTCATTTAGCCAAGGCTGCAAAGCCGACTCCGTGTTTCAAATATGTTAGACCTATCACTTCTGCCACTAAAGATTGCTTTATTAATAATCTTCCTGATCAGTTTCATCATCTCAGCATCCCGGATAGCTTAGAAGAACTCGATATTGCAACAGAAACTTTTAACTCTCTCTTTTCCAGCACTTTAGACACAGTTTCTCCGTTGCACTTAAAGAAGATTAAAGAAAATAGTCCAACGCCGTGGTACAACGATCACACTCTGGTCCTTAAGAGAGCAGCCAGAAAAATGGAGCGCAACTGGAAGAAAACAAAACTAGAGGTATTTCGCATTTCATGGAAAGAGAGCTCGATTACTTACAGAGAGGCCTTAAAAGCTGCTAGATCTGCTTATTTTACAACCCTATTAGAAGAAAATAAACATAATCCTAGGTATTTATTTGAAACAGTGGCTAAACTAACGAAAAAGAAAGCTTCAAGCACCGAAGTTTCCAAGCAGCAAAGCAGTAATGACTTTATGAACTTCTTCACTTATAAGATTGATAATATCAGGAAGAAAATTATAACTATGCAACCGTCTACTACAGTATCGCATCAGACAGTGCATTGTAGTCTCCCTGAGGAAAAATTTGATTCATTCGTTGCTATAGGAGAGGAAGAATTTACTAAACTCGTTAAATCATCTAAATCTACAACATGTATGTTAGACCCTATACCGACTAAGCTACTGAAAGAGATGCTCCCAGAGGTCACAGATCCATTAATATCATTAATTCATCTTTGTCTCTAGGATACGTACCAAAAACCTTTAAGCTGGCTATGATTAAACCGCTTGTTAAAAAACCGCAACTTGATCCTACAGAATTAGTCAATTACAGGCCGATCTCGAATCTACCTTATCTGTCAAAGGATGAGGATTTCCAGTCCAGATTTAGACTGTACCATAGTTCTGAGACAGCTCTCATTAGAGTCACAAATGATTTGCTCTTATCATCCGATCGTGGTTGTGTCTCTCTATTAGTGTTTCTCGATCTTAGTGCTGCATTTGACACTATCGACCACAACATTCTTTTAAATAGACTCGAAAATTATGTTGGCATTAGTGGAATTGCACTAGCATGGTTTAAATCATACTTATCTGACCGTTATCAGTTTGTAGCAGTAAATGAAGAGATGTCTCATCGATCACAAATTCAGTATGGTGTACCACAAGGCTCAGTACTAGGACCGCTGCTGTTCACTCTGTACATGCTACCATTAAGAGATATCATTAGGAAACATGGAATTAGCTTCCACTGTTATGCCGATGATACTTAGCTGTATATTTCTTCAAAACCAAACGAAACCTACCAATTCACAAAATTAACGGAATGCATAGATGATATAAAAAATTGGATGACTCGTAATTTCCTACTTCTAAATTCTGAAAAAACAGAGATTCTAATTATTGGACAAAAAACTTCCTCACGTAATAACCTAGAATACTGTCTAACACTTGATGGCTGCTCTGTTAAGTCTTCGTCGTCGGTTAGGAACCTGGGTGTGCTCTTTGATACCAATCTTTCATTTGAAAGTCATGTGTCTAGTATCTGTAAAACTGCATTTTTCCATCTTAAAAATATATCTAAATTACGCCATATGCTCTCAGTGACAAATGCGGAACAGTTAGTTCATGCGTTCATGACCTCAAGGCTAGATTATTGTAATGCTCTACTGGGTGGTTGTCCTGCACGCTTAATAAACAAACTACAGCTAGTTCAAAACTCAGCAGTTCGAGTTCTTACCAGAACCAGGAAGTATGACCATATTAGCCCGGTTCTGTCAAAACTGCACTGGCTCCCTATTAAACATCGCATCAATTTTAAAATATTGCTGATCACTTACAAAGCACTAAATGGTTTAGCTCCGCAGTACTTGAGCGAGCTCTTAACGCATTATAGTCCTTCACGTCTATTGCGATCTCAAAATTCCGGCAAGTTGATAATACCTAGAATATCAAAAACGACTGCTGGCAGTAGATCCTTCTCCTATTTAGCACCAAAACTTTGGAACAGTCTTCCTAACATTGTCCGGGAAGCAGACACACTCTGTCAGTTCAAAGCTAGACTAAAGACACATCTCTTTGACCTAGCATTCACATAATACATTATAGACTTCTAAAATTCAGTGTTAGGCTGCATAGATTAGGTCAGCTGGAACCGGGAACACTTCCCATAAATCCTGATGTACTCGTTACATCATAAGAAGAATGGCATCTACGCTAATTTTAGTGTCTTTTGTTTATCCCGAGGTTTTCCCGCAGCCTGCCGGATCCAGGCCGTATCCAGATCTGATGAAGGACCTGCGCCTGGACCCGATGACAACGCAGTGCTGAAGTGCCAACTAGTCTCTCCCTATGGAGGATCCCTTTACCACTCTACAGATAAAGCGTCGTCGGGAAACTCAACTCACGTATCTACCCCGAAATGATAAAATAAAATTCTGTATCAAAAATTATAAGGAAACACCAGTACTTTGTTTAGGCTTGGTTTGTAGGGAATTCCAAACCTGCGCACATTCAAACGCACTTAACTATAGAACCAATTCCTAATGCGCATGTGACCGCCATCAGCGTTTCTCACAGGTTCGCGTTTAAAGTCTGTGTAGAGAGAATGGTGTCGTCTTAGCGTCCCCTAATTTAATAACAAATGATCGTTGCGACGGAAGCGAATCAATCAAAACTAAATTTAGCTGGAAAATAACTTTATTAAAGAACTGCTATAAAGCCAAAACAATCTCTGTTACCTTAAATTATACGTTTATCTCTGTAAAGCTGCTTTGAAACAATCTACATTGTTAAAAGCGCTATATAAATGAAGCTGACTTGACTTGACTTGACATTACATGCTAATATTTTGGTTTATCCTCTGTTGTTCAGGCAGGGAAGATTAGCATTATCCTCTACATTGCTAGAGAAGGTTTATCCTCTGTAAAGTTAGTGAAGATTTATCATCTGCTTTATCAGGGACGGTTAGCAGCATGTGCTAATATTTTGTATCCATTGCTTTAGGCAAAGAAGGATTAGCTTTACGTAGTTATTTCTGTTTATCCTCTGTTCTTGTCGGCAGGGAAGTTAAGTGTGAAGTGTGGTAAATTGGAAAGTTTACAAGTGTACCCTCTGTTGAACAGATAAGTATTTCGGGTTTGTTTGTGTGTCAACAAAGAAACTCATAAAATGGTTAGAAGGAATGCTAGACTGATTCCAACAACTGAGAAAGGTGGACTAGCTACACCTTTATGTACAGACAGTGAATTCAAGTCTTTGTTAGGAGAACGCATGGACTCCATAGTGACCGAGTCGGTCAAATTGGATTTGACCAAGAAAATTGGTATTGATGCAGACAAAGTATGGTCAATTGAAGATTGTAAAAATATACTAGGAGCAAGTATTCGCAAGAACAATGTGAAAGCCATTATCTGTTGTCACAGAGAATTTAGCTTATCCATTGCACAAGAACAAGCTCAGTGTATTGCTAAGTTAAAAGAACAGAACAAACAATTGCACACTCAAGTGTCCTGTCTCAAGAAAAAGGTGGGCCATAAAGCCTCAACCAAATGTGACTCAGAAGACCAACAGTCAGATGAAAGCTATCCTGATTTACAGTCTTGATAGAAAAGAGGACAATGTCAATGCTGGATTGATGAAATATGTAAATGCAGTTGAAATGTGTGGAGCAAGACAAAAGGCTCAGAAAAGGGGAAAAGGGGTTGATCCAGTTTCATCTGCAACCCCCATACAAGCAGTCAAAACAGCTTTAGGTCCTAAAGACATAGAGAGACTTGCTGAAAGTTTGCCATCAGTGCAAAGAAATTTTTCTGAATTTAGGAGAGAGTTGTCCAAAAAGATGCGGCTTTATGATATGTCTCTAGCTGAAGTCACCCAGCTAGTATCACAGATCTTGACTGAGTCAGAATTCAATGGTTTTGAAAATGCTGTAAACAATTCTGAGTTTCAAAATGCCAGAAAAGATGAATTGAGAGAGGGAGTTCTGAGAGTGTTAAAAAACATTGTTGGACCGAAAGTGAACTGGTCAAAGCTCACTAGTTGTTTACAGAAGAAGGGTGAAAATGTATGTGAGTACACTGAAAGATTTTGCCAGACCGCTGCAGCTTACAGCGGGATTGCTGACACTTCAGAGAAGGTGTTAGATGATAATGGTCCCCTAGTTCGGGCATGGTTTGATGGTCTTTTGTCAGAACATAAAAATGCATTGCCATACTTAGAATTAACATGGTCCAGTAGAACCCTGCAAAACAACTTGGACAGGTTAGCTACTTGGGAAAGAGACTCTGATGTCAAGGCAAGAGTAAAAATTGCAGAAGCATCCTTTAAGGTCAACACAGAGAATCAACAGAAACGCAAACGTCCTAAGAGAGAGGGCAGCTGTAATTACTGTGGTAAACCTGGGCATTGGATGAAAGAGTGTAGGAAAAACAAAAATAACTTTAAAGAAGTTAACAAAGTTACTCAGCTTCTGCCCAGCCTGCTTTATACTCTGAAGCAGCTTGATAAGGTGTTAACCATTTAGGCTGTGAGTGCTTAATTTCCCCAGAAACAACAACAAAGATGAAAGACTGATTTTTGTTTAATAGAACAAAAGGAAAGTGACTGTCTCAGCCTTCCTTTGGGGGACCCTAGTTAAGTAGACTCACAGCCTTAAATGTTATACCACAGAATATCCCAAACAGACACCCATCCTCTATTATGATGTCTATTGTGACTGATGTTTCACTGGAGAATGGAAATGTGCCAATTTTCTCACACTGTACAGTGTGCACACAACACAGGGACAGAATATGACACACAGACCAGTGCGGAGCCCATGGAAGAACCGAAGTGCAACAGGCCTCGGGGGTCAGCCATGTGGTGAAGATTTCCTCATAGATTTCCCCCTCCCATAGTTTATCCCCACGTCACTGGTCCATAGGTGTCGAATCAATTAAGACTATGTAAAGAAAAAAAAAACACTATATGATCACAATGTTTACTGTAATATAGTTATATGTAAAAACTATATGGTCACCAGAAGTTTACTTTGATAAGAGTTAGACGTAAAGCCACTATACGATCAACAGACTTATGGAAGAATGAAGTCTATAAATGAATACTGCTGGTCTGCCGTTTCTTTGTTTTCTTGTGTTACAGGTATGTGTGTATGCCATGATGTCTTCGCAAGCGCAACCTGATGTAAAGCATTACCTAAGATTTCCATGAACAAGCCTCACGAGTGACGAGTCATCAGAGCGACTCTACGTGGGAAATGGACTCTACAGAAAACAGACTTCACAGCTATTCAGGCGCCTATGGACTTTCAAGACTTCCACTCTTATGCTACATGGTTTTCTGTGTAATCATGTAGTTTAAACGACATTTTACACCCTGCGTCGTATGTGTCAACAGTTATGGTTTTGAGAAGAACTATGACACTCATGTAAATCAAGGACACGACACAGAATAAGTTATATGTGCCTGTAACTTTTTCAAGTTACATGACTGCTAACAAACATAAGCTACAGAATGGACTTATGAAGGTTTAAATTTGTATATTATGTGAGAGTTATTAGAACTCTCAAAGAGGGGACTGAAGGATTACAAATTTAAGAATCTATTTCAGATATGCTTCCTTACATAAACATCACGGTGAAGAATACTGATTTTAGCATTTGAGGTTGTAATTTAGATTCCAATATAAACTGAGAAAGTTTAGCAGCAGTTAGGATGATTATATCAAGAGATTCCTGCCAGTCCTGTTCTCTATATGAGTCAATTGCTGAGACTCTCACCCTCACCCTTTGTCTTATGCATTTCCTGACCATTAAGCTCAATGTACGGCTGTGCTTTTGTCATGTGAAGGTATGGGTGATACTGTCAGGCTGATTGGATCATTTGAATGATGGGATTATGCTGATTGGATCAGTTTCTCTTGATTGGGCCAGAGAACCTGCCAAACCGGTTTTCGCCTCCCTACCTTTGTCTTCACCTCCAAAAGTCCTTCCTCCTAAAATGCCTATAAGATACCATGTAAAGTTAAGTTAGTCAGACTGTTGGAAGAACTGCAGCAACGCAACGCGAAGTTCTCAATAAAGAATAACTTCTGTTGAACGCGATCCCAACGTCTCCTGGTCTTCGATTCTAAGTTTCCTACAATGCCTTCAGAGTAGAACTCATGACAGACAAACCAGTTCACTGAGCTTAGATATACTACAGTATATCTAAGCTCAGTGAACTGGTTTGTCTGTCATGAGTTCTAGGAATATTCAAGATACAAGTCATAATGTCAGTACATATCAGATCTCCTGCAATAGCTGCACTGTGAAGTCTTCTCTCAAATGCTTAGTTAAAGTCAAAAGAGAATCAATGAGTCAAATGAAATCAATTGATTCAGGTGATTGGCCACTGTAGCAGTGAAGCTAGTATTGAATAAAGTACTGGATAATTTTTTCTGGGCAGTGTGACACTGAACCCTCATGCAGTGTAGTAGTTTTAAGTGTGTCATAATGATCTTTGACAATAATTATTCATATCTGTTTTCTATATTCTCATAGATTTCCATATTTCAGAAAGAAATCATTATGCAGAATCAGAAAGCATGCCATTTATAAAGTTCTACAGATCCCTGCTTAGTATATATTTGTTTATTAAATATTTTACTTAAAGGGTTAATTCACCCCACAATAAAAAATCGGTCATAATTTACTCATACTGTTCCAAGCCTGTATGCCTTTTTTCATCTTCAGGACACAAATGAAGATATATTTAATATTATCTCATAATTATTGCCCATCCATTGAAAATACAAACAATAAGCAACCAAAATCTTCACTTTATAAGATGAACAGATTTAATTGAGACTTTTATTCACATATAAACATTGATCAACACACATACATAGCTTATCAAATATGGCAAAGGGCAGCTTGACATATGAGAAACATTGAAGTTTGTTCTCGGGTGTCACACAAGCATGTTTGAGCTTCGCAAGAAAATTTTGGTTGCGTGGACTTATACACTCACCTAAAGGATTATTAGGAACACCTTTTCAATTTCTATTTAATGCAATTATCTAATCAACCAATCACATGGCAGTTGCTTCAATGCATTTAGGGGTGTGGTCCTGGTCAAGACAATCTCCTGAACTCCAAACTGAATGTCAGAATGGGAAAGAAAGGTGATTTAAGCAATTTTGAGCGTGGCATGGTTGTTGGTGCCAGACGGGCCGGTCTGAGTATTTCACAATCTGCTCAGTTACTGGGATTTTCACACACAACCATTTCTAGGGTTTACAAAGAATGGTGTGAAAAGGGAAAAACATCCAGTATGCGGCAGTCCTGTGGGCGAAAATGCCTTGTTGATGCTAGAGTCAGAGGAGAATGGGCCGACTGATTCAAGCTGATAGAAGAGCAACTTTGACTGAAATAACCACTCGTTACAACCGAAGTATGCAGCAAAGCATTTGTGAAGCCACAACACGCACAACCTTGAGGCGGATGGGCTACAACAGCAGAAGACCCCACCGGGTACCACTCATCTCCACTACAAATAGGAAAAAGAGGCTACAATTTGCACGAGCTCACCAAAATTGGACAGTTGAAGACTGGAAAAATGTTGCCTGGTCTGATGAGTCTCGATTTCTGTTGAGACATTCAGATGGTAGAGTCAGAATTTGGCGTAAACAGAATGAGAACATGGATCCATCATGCCTTGTTGCCACTGTGCAGGCTGGTGGTGGTGGTGTAATGGTGTGGGGGATGTTTTCTTGGCACACTTTAGGCCCCTTAGTGCCAATTGGGCATCGTTTAAATGCCACGGCCTACCTGAGCATTGTTTCTGACCATGTCCATCCCTTTATGACCACCATGTACCCATCCTCTGATGGCTACTTCCAGCAGGATAATGCACCATGTCACAAAGCTCGAATCATTTTAAATTGGTTTCTTGAACATGACAATGAGTTCACTGTACTAAAATGGCCCCCACAGTCACCAGATCTCAACCCAATAGAGCATCTTTGGGATGTGGTGGAACGGGAGCTTCATGCCCTGGATGTGCATCCCACAAATCTCCATTAACTGCAAGATGCTATCCTATCAATATGGGCCAACATTTCTAAAGAATGCTTTCAGCACCTTGTTGAATCAATGCCACGTAGAATTAAGGCAGTTCTGAAGGCAAAAGGGGGTCAAACACAGTATTAGTATGGTGTTCCTAATAATCCTTTAGGTGAGTGTATATATATATATATATATATATATATATATATATATATATATATTAGTGGTGGGCCGTTATCGGCGTTAACGCGCTGCGTTAACGCGAGACTCTTATCGCGCGATAAAAAAAATATCGCCGTTAATCTATTCTCCAAGTTGGGTTGGGAGCGTTGGGAGCTGGCTCAAGCTACACAAGCTATGATGACGCAATCTACCCGCGGCCGCGAGGAACACCCGGCTGCAACGCATCATATTCGTCGTCATCTTAAGTAAACACGGCTGAAAGTGAAAGCTGGTGTAAAAGATCCGTGCAACATCCATTATTTGGACTTGGTTTGTATTTAAGCCGTCCGACGTAGACTGTGTGGTGTAACAGTTCGGTAAGTTAACACACGACTAATCCGTTCTACCACCTCAAATTCAAAACGAAACATATAACTGAATACCAGCGCGCGCGTATTATTCCCAATATATCTTAGTGAGTGGTGTAGCACATAATCTCTTTTTATTAAAAGCGCCCGATTTTAAGAATCGTTGTTGTGTTTCTTTTTAACTGAAAAGACATCAGTTAGACAATATTCTAATTTTAAATGTGGGGTTTCATAAGCTCCAAGCCATAATAAACATTAGACCTACTTAAGTCTCTGCAGCTAGTGTACTTAAATTTTATTTATCTGCAAAATTATGTTGTATACTTACAGTTTTGCACAATATATGTTCTCAAAACTACATACACCCTTTCAAAAAAAAAAAAAAAAAAAAAAACATTTAGCAGTTGTTTAGCAGGGTCTGTGTAACCTGTTCTGAAATGGTTTTATTATAATATCGTTATCGCAAGAGGCTGCAATGTATATCACAATATGTATTTTAGGCCATATCGCCCATCCCTAATTGATAGCCTATAGTAGTTGATAATAACATAGGCCTACCTAATGTTACGGACGGTAACAGTACAGTAGTAACCTTTTACAGTCTATGAGTAGAACAGCTTTCTCAAGCAGTTTGTGATGCCACAGGAGATGAGCACCTGGTCTAATGCGCCACCTGGCTTGAGAAACCCGTTCTCAAAGACTTACTTTTATAGTCATTATTTGGGTAGCACACATACTCTGAATGCCTTCGGCAGAATTCAAATGAGCCATTTTAATCTAGATTAATCTAGATTAATTTCAAAATTAATCTAGATTAATCTAGATTAAAAAAATTAATCTATGCCCACCTCTAATATATATATATATATATATATATATATATAATTGTTCCAAAGATGAACAGTGAGGAAATTATATGAAAGCATGAAAGATAAAAGTATAATGGGTTTGGAATGACACGAGGGTGAGAATTGTCATTGTTGGGTGAACTATCCCTTTAATTTAGTGTAATACTCAGCTTTTAACCACGTTTAAAACCAGATCCACAGAAAAACAGCACAGAAAATGTGAGAAAAAATAACCATCTAGGCCAAAACTTCCTGACTGTTGCAGCCCAAACGGCACCACACATATTTTAAGAGAAATAGTGTAGGACATACAGAGAATTGTTGTTACAGTAATTCAAATGTTGAGATGGACCTCACACACTCTAGATGACTTCTTATTGTCCTTCACCAGACTTCCTGACACTTCCTGTATGTCCCAGTGCAGTCATTCTTCTTTGTATGAGTGCATGTATGTCTGTGAAAGGTCTGAGTTTGGGAACAGGGCAAAGGGCCAGTGGCGGCCCTCTTGGGCTCAGCCCCCACTGGGCCCTCAGAGTCCCAACACTTCACAAACATCTTTTGATTTAGAATCAAATGTTAAATTTAAAGGGAGACCTCAAAAGAATCTCAGCTGGGCCATTGGGGCTGAGTTGGAGAGAGGAGGAGAAGTTCATTAGCCATTTCACCAGCAGGTCAGAAGTTCTTCAGTAAGGACGTCACCCACAGAGGGACAGTGAGGATGGAACCATGTGAAGAATCCCACCATCTGTGCTACGTGCTGGCTAAGTGGACATGTCCTGACATTTGTAATCAGGTGTGTTTGAGGTGTCCAACATGTCTTGTGTTTATGTGAAATACAGAGATTAAAGAAAAATGGAAATGTGGAAAAATAAACAGATTGTAGCATAAAAAAAAAAATCAAAAAAAAAAAATCATATGGAGTACAAGTAAACCTATACTGAATCAATTTTAAAGGGATATATCACCGAAAAATTCAAATTCTGCCATCAATTACTCACCCTTCATGTTGTTCCCAGCATGCATTACTTTTTTCTTCAGTGAAACATAAAAAAATACATTTTAAAGAATGTCTAAGCTGCACTATTTCATGGAACCGAAATAGACAGTGACCAGTGGCTGTCAAGCTCCAAAAAACACAATGAAAATGACTTGTGTGCTATATTTAAATTCTTTTGAAGTCATACAATAGATTTGTGAGAAACACAAAACAGAGAAAGTTATTCACTGAAGACGATTGTTTTCACATTTTGTTTGCGCTTTTGTTCAATTGAAAACATTCAAAATACATTAGACATGAGACATGCGGAAGCCAATAATGTTTCAAAGAGTACAAGCCCATATTATTTGAAAGTGTTTGGAGGGAAAAACTATTAGCAAATAATGATAGTCTGTTACTCTAAGTTATCCTATGGCATCAGAGACACTATAGCAACATATGGACTACTTTTTATGGTGCTTTTATATCCTTTTTGGATCCTGGCAGCCTGTCTACCTTTGTTGTATGATAAAGAACAGCCTGGACATCTTCTTTTATGTTTGATGGAAGAAAGTCATACATGTTGGAACAACATAAGGGTGTTTTGGGGTGAACTCTCTTGTGAAAAGGAAGTGTATTGAATGCACACTTGTAGTGTACTTCAAATCTTAAAATGACATTTAAGATACAGTTAATAATTGTAAATAAAAAACAAGTAAATTTTCATGCCTATGTTTTACATCACACAAGTACAAATAATTGTTTTAATAATCTTTTGTCATGTTTTAAATAAGTACACTTTGATGTGTTGACTAACATACTAAGGGCCAGATTTACTAACAGCTTGCACCAGCGGAAACCCTATTTTGGCATTAAAAAACTACTGTCAGGATTTACTAAAGACACACAGTGAAAAATTATGAGTATTTAAATTAATCCCGCAAGGTTTGCGTTAATCAGTTTACTGGTATTTGAGCCATTATTTACTGCCCCCAAAAAAGCATGTCTTAAACCAGACGCTACTTTGCGCTGCTCTTTACTGCTCCATTGATCATTATGGAAATGATCCATTTGTGTTCTTTAATTTAATTGTGAACTTTCCACTCCCATCGGCGCTTTTATGGGATTGCGCTCTAACACTAATTTTCCCCGTTTAGTAAATCTGGCCCTAAACCACATGGAAAGTACTTGATTATAATATTAACTACAGTGTGTTACTCGATATTTGATTATTAAGTTATTATATTTTAAATGTATTTATTCAATACAAATGTGTAATTACAAATATATTTAAATATATGACATACAAGTTTGAAAATAAATGTCATGAAAATATATTTCAGTTTACCATAAATTATTGTCAGTACACTTTAACTAAATTTCAAATACAAGATAATTATGAAATTACATATAAAGATGTACTTAAGTGGGTCAAAATCCATCAAAAATTCAGCTAATTGCAGTTAAAATAAATTTAAATTATTATTCCCTTTAAATTTTCCCTTTAAAAAACTTTAAGTTTCCTAAACATTACATTGTTCACACTATAAAATATTATTATAAGTATTTTATTTCCTTATTAAGTACTCCTTTTAAAAGTATGCTAAATTGTACTTCTTGCTAAAGTGTAGGGATACCTTTAACAAACTACTCATGTTGACGCTATCACCAGCTAATGTCATTACACATAAAAATCTGTGTACTGATTTAAAAAATACTCAACTGGTGCCTTTAGTCTAGTTATTTTAGAAGTGAATTGTGAATGATTGCAGTAGTTCAATGCTACATTGCCACTGAAAAAAACATTCAGTTTGATGTAGCATGAAACTACTGCAATCAACCTAAACAGAGCTGAAGTACTTATTTTAGCCTTCTGCTCTTCCATTGATTTTCTAATATCTTCCTCTGACAAAGGACCTGCACAATCATGTAGACTGACATTCCTCACATGATTGTCCTGTCTCTTATATCACAGGTGACCCTGAGACCATGATTATACACACATACACAGCCAAATAAACACTCATTAGTTTACACAATTCTACACAGACTTCAGGAGGCGATCACGGGTGTGTTTGTGTGTGTGCAGGGCAGGAATGCTGGGAGAGAGGCAGAGAAGCACGGAGTCACATCCTGGACTGAGTGTGCAGGGATGGGGGGTTGGGTGGATAATGTCATCAGAGCAGAAAGAAAGAGCGAGAGGAGGGGTATAAATGTTATAAAAACAGTAGTCTCCATCAGTACACTGGGACCCTGCTTCAAAAAGCAAACACAGAATCCAGGCAGGAAATCACCCTTGCTCTCTTCAAAAGACAACAGGCAGAGAGTGGATGAAATTCATAGAGAAATCAAGCTGGTAGTTTTCCATCAGTTTATACAATATTTGCCCACTGATTTAGCTTACGTTTCAGTTTGTAAAGAAGCCAGATGTATTTTGGGCGTCTGTGGTAGAAATAGAAAGCAAGCTTACTCATGACAGCGTGTAGCGGTGAGCCTAAATTGTCTTTGACAGTGTAATTGTACATTTAGGGCTGAAACAAGCTGAAACACAGAATTGTTACTGAGGGATTAACTACGAATATAGACTTAGCGTTTCATAAGCATTTGAGACATGTTCATTCACGTTTAATTGCCTGGTGGGAGACGGGAGACAGCAAACACACACACACACACACACACACACACACACACACACACACACACACACAGACACACACACACACACAGCCACTTTTCCACTGTCGGGCCAGTGTGAGCCAGGGAACAACGCGTCGTAACAATAGCCTCGGACCTCAAGCACCGAGCCTAAAACCAGTAGCCCCACAGCGCTACCCTTAAAACCCACCCTTAATGCACATCCACAGAACAACGTTACACAACCCCACCGTTTGACCAGCTGACTAAAAACTAGCTAGATTGCAAAATGAGCATGACAGAAGCGAACGTTTGGTCTTTACTTGAAGAAGTAAGATTCCAGCATCGATATTTGACCAATGTTTTACAATAAAAAAAAGAGAACTATTCCGTTGCACCTACTTTATTTGTGATCACAGGAATGCACAAAACAACTGGCTTTTAAGCCCAAAGGCTTACACATTTAGAAAAATATTGATAAAATATCATATGTTTACATCATATGATTATATGTTTTCTGAGCATTTCTATAATTTTTCCACAAAAGTATGCAATGATTGCGATCTGAGGAGGTTTGAGCGATCTCTCTCGTCTCACTATACTGTTATCCTTTCAGTCAGAGCAACAGAGGGATCTCATGAGAAGAAAACAGGAGTTATGCCTTATACGAGTTAACCGGAGTGTGTGACATATATGCGGATGCATTAGTCCGGTATCAACAAAGGCACAGGGAGGGAAGAGACAGACAAAACATGAAACCAAATAAATACATGATTATAATAATTTTTGAATTATCTACGTTCTTCAAGCAGTCTTTACATACATGTGTATTTATTATCGCAATGATTAGCACAAGTAGCCTTTAGCATCACATATAAATATATTTCTGCCTTATACGGTAATCAGAATCCCCATTGGATCAAAAGGAAGTTATTTCATACATTCGCTGGAGTCTGAAAATTAGTTTTTAGCTGAACATTGTTTGAAAAGTCTTGAATGTTGAAGTTAGCCTTATATAATAACATGGGAAATGGCCAAAAAAACCTGGCCGTTGGCCCAAAGGAAGCCCTGATCAAGCCCCGGAAGTGACAGTGGACTAATTGCTATTAGTCCAAATTACAACTTTTTTTTATTTTATTGACCATGATTTAACTATTAAAATGAGGTAACTAAATTAAAATGAGGTAAAGCATGGCCACAATTTAACTGCAATAAGGGAATGAATTAATAAGTCGTAGGCACAAATTCTTAATTTGTGTCCACGATATTGATTTATATAGCCGCGTTTCCACTGTCGGGCCAAAAGCAAGCGTGCTAGTCCATGCTAGGGACAGTCGCGTGACTCAGTGAGTCAGTGTTCTAACAATCATCAGAAACGTCAGTGGAGAAAGGCATATAGTAACATAACAATCATAACATAGTAACATACATCATACACCCGCTATATTGCTAAATCTACCTGATTTTTCATATCAATGGAAAAATATACCGTGATAACCTGGCTTCTCTCGAGACTCCCCTGCTAGTTTGCTCGTAATAATATGCTAAAGCCCGCCGGCATGTTGACGTGATTGGTTAACAAGGTAGTCTGTGATGTCAGAAACACCAGTGGTTTCAAACCCCGTTTTTGAGACTGTCTTTGGTTCACCACAGTTTTAAAGAGAAAGAGAATATTCAGCAATGGTGTTGACATATGAATTTACACATGGTTTGTCTTAAAGCATATTAAAAACCCCACATAGACATATAAACAAAATTAAAAACGTGATTTTCACCACAGGGGGACTTTAACCATTTCCTCACATATTGCCTCTTGGTGCAATTTTTCACTGTGCAATATTTTATTGTATAACAATGTTCTATTTATCGCAGTGCAATAAGACACTATTTTAGCACTTGTCACTTTCTGTTTTATTGCACACAATGTTTACATTTATGAACATTTGTTGTCTTTGTCGTTTTATTGTATTGTATTGTGCTGTATAGTATATTGAGTATATAGTATATTGCACAGTAGAGTAGTGTAGCCTTTAGTGTATAAAACTTGTGTAGATCTGCACATGGGCATTTATGTATTTGTATTTACCATGAAGGCATCTGGAGGTTGCTCCACCAGTTTCATTGTACATGTACAGTGACAATAAATATCTTATCTATCTATCAAACTTGGTGTGGCTTGATGCACCAAATTTTAACATACGTGTACAAACCTACATTTGACTCTGTTCCTCTACATAAAGTGATTACATGACTTACATGATTATATGACATAAAGTTTAAGTTGCGATCACACTAGACTTTGAGCACGCAAAATTTCTATGGACACTGCAACGGTCGTGATATGACGTCACTCACAATAGACATGACTATTTTTTTTAAAAAGACATAAATTCAACATATAACAAAAAAATAATAATGAATCCAGAAAGTAAAAATATACAATCTACCTCACTTTACTGCAAAAAATGTGCATTGTTTTAATTCAGCCAAGAGGTCGTGCTGTGACTTATCAATCTTCTATTGGTCACAAATCTTCACATAATACGAATTCGCAGGTCAGGGTTCGTCAAACTTGAATTTTGGAACAAGCCAAAATGCGAAACTTCTTCGCATGAGCTTGCGTTTCTCGTCTTCAGCACTCGTAATGTTATAAATTAAAGTCAATGGAATGAAAAGTGTAGTGTGACCACCCCTTTAAGTGGACTACTTTTGTGGTGTTTGATAACCTTTTTGGTGCTCACCAGCATCTGTCCTTATTTACTTTCATTGTATGTAGCAGTGCAAATATTTTGCCAAATATCTCCTTGTGTGTACCACTGAAGAAAGTCATGCATATTTTAATCAAGAATCTGTAGCTTAGCATCTGCATCTGTATCTGTATTCTCTTTGCTTTTGTATACATGGACTATAGGCTGGAAAAGGACAATAAATACAGGTGGTGAATAAAGTTGAGGTAAGAGGGGGCTGTATGATGAATCCGAAAGCTCAGAGGAGAGACACAAATAAACTAGAACTGCAGGGTCAGAGCTCCTCAAATAGTCAACTGCTGTCTGACTGACCTCTCCAGACAGCAGAGCCCCGCGTAAGCAGTAACCACCCTCAGACAACCACTGGGCCACAAGGAGGTGAGGAAAGGAGTAGAAGTCGGATAAACCAAATGACTCTTGGGTAAAGGAAGACGCGTAGGAAGACGTATTATTTGAGAATGCTGCTTTTGTTATATTTTGAGAATGTTAGAGCTCTGCACTGACAAAAGCAGCAGGAGAGGACGTAGTGTTTTCAGGCATTGTTTGGTCTCAACAGTGTCTTAAAATGTTCTCAGATTTGCCAAGATATCAAAGTCTGCAATGAAAAGTCATGAAATTAAATATTAAATGATACCCAGGGCATCGATCTATGAGCGATTAACCTCTGAGCAATAAAAACTTCATGAGAAGCAGCACTGTAAGAACATCTGGGTGCTTGTTTCCAAGAATATCTATCCTATGAGGACCAAGTCAGGTGTAAGTGTGGATATGTGAGACAGAAAGAGAAGCAAAGAGAAATAGAGGAAAAAGGCCCCCACTTCCCATGTTCTCTTCCCCTATTCCTGGAGGATTACGACACACATTTCTCTGTATCCTCAAGTCATTTTTCATCTCTGAATCATGACTGAGGCCCCAGCAGTGCTGTTTTTGTTTGCCTGAGAGAATGAGAAAGATGCTGAGAGGCGGATGTAGGGTGGCGGTGCAGGCCTAGTTGATTCCTCTGTTTAAAAGAACCGGCTGACCCCCTGTTTTCATTCCTCATTGTCTCCATCCTGAACAAACAGCTCCAGGGCTGTCTTTTTGTTAGGATTTTTTCAGAAAATAAAAATAAAAATGCAGCTGACCTAAATAAAGTACTTCAAAGAAAGTTTGAGGAAAAAACTGTTTACAGTGTACAGTGGGAAAAAAGATTTTGAGGGAATTAATGTAGGGAATAGGAGAATTTATTTGTGTTAATAAATTATAGCCAAATCATCATGGGACAAGTTATTTTGTTTCTGTATTTTTATTTGGGCTGGATTAATCACATCCAAAATAAAAGTTTGTGTTTAGATAGTACATGTGTGTACTGTGTATAATTATTTTGTATATATAAATAAACACATATGCATATATATATATATATATATATATATATATATGAAATATTTGCATGTATATACCGTATATATATTTATACATAATTTATATTATGTATAAATATACATTTTTGTGTGTATTTATATACACAAAAGAATTATACACAGTACACACACATATATTATGTAAACACAAAATTTTATTTTGGATGCAATTAATCGTTGCCCAACCCTAATTTTTATATTTGTGAACATTATATTTTCCAATTAACTTTTTTCTTTCTAAAAAAAAAAAAAAGAAAAGAAAAAAAAGATGGCCATAGGCATGCATTTTTTTTTATTCCAATGGTCAGGCTATAACCATAATTTCAGAAGCAAGGGGGACAGAAATTTCAGGTGTAACATCAGTTTTTTTCTGACCTTTGTCTAATTGACAGATCTTGCTTTTAATTCGGTAAGAAATCAAATACACTACTATACAATAACCACTAATATCTATAATATTTTTTTCCCTATATTTTATGACAATTTTATGATTGGTTTATGTACAACAAACACTTGTGCATTAAGTCCCCATGGATTGTCTACAATGTAAAAAAATATATACAGTACTTGTCAAAAGTTTGTAAACATTACAGTTGTTTAATGTTTTTGTTTTTACTGTATTTTGGATTAAATAAATGCATCGTTGGTGAACAGAATAGACTTCTTTCAAAAACATTAAAAAGGCTGTCAGTTAGCACTGCATTATTCATATACTTTATTGTCAATAAATACACTGAGATGGCTTGAAAACACACACATAAAACCGTGTGTTTATTGTCTTCACATTTCATCAGTCAAAACATTTCAGCCTTTTTAATTAGCTGCTGTTACAGTGAACAGCTGAATGCCTTTGTCCATATAAGGGATTTCCTGGAAGTCATAAGTTTCTGGCTTTGAGTAACAAAAATTACACAAGAGTGTTAGTGCTCCATAATGTTCTGATTGCCTCGTTTTGGATAAGAATAAAAGGACAAGTCATGCAAACACTTTATAATAACTGCATGCTATTAATCATTAGTTAAGCATTAGTAAATGGTTAATTCATCATTTATAAAGCATTAATAGACAGTAATAAGCAGTTTATAAATACAGCTATAAATGCTTTATTCTTGATTTATAAGCATATATATCATATGTTTAATAATTGTATTTTCATACTTTATTTTTGATAAATGTATCATTTCTAAATGAAGTATTGCATTATTTACAAACCAGTTATAGGAGTTGTCAGTGGTTCATAAGATCACTTAGAAAGTGTAAGTAAACGATTAATAAACTATTTAAATGTATATTCATACATCGTATTATTTAGACATATAGTAGTTTCCATCATTCATACTAACTGTGTCCAACACTACATTATTAAGAGTCGTCCATGATCAATTCCTTTCTCAGTGGTTGACATTTTTATGTGACCAACATGCAGCATAAACTTCTCACATACGGACAAATCCTTAGGGTCCAGGAGTGTCAGAAAAAACTTCTAGAGGCACATACCATTGCGGCTGGTCGAAAGACGTGTTTATGAGAGAGTGAGCGGTTCTCTGGTTATTTAAGTTAGGTTTAGTAGCACCGTAACCTTGGTGACAGCAGTTTGTAGGCCATGAGCATACAAATGTCTGTGTATGCTCATTTGTGGGACGTATGATGCATTGTACTTGATGCATTTCTGTTGCTGAATGTTGCATTCTGTTCAATAAAAACATGGCAATAACCATGAGTTAAAAAAAATGCATGTGTGATATTTTGACAAATATCACAAATATCGTTGATAAAGCGATACACACGCACACATTTAAGGTCATGTTAAAATGGAATGAAGAAGGATTAAGCATCTACTACCTGCAGACAGGGGGGACTAGGAAGTAACCTATCAAAAGGACAAGTTAATTAGCCTGTTGTTTGACACATTACAATGACATCAGGACAAATGAGTAATTACTACTAACAAACATGACTCAAGTCTGACCTTTTTCTCCAATTCAGTCCCTATTACTTTATTTTTTCTTAATTGTTTTTGTTGTAAAAAAATTAGTTAATTTATTTGGTTTCATGTTTTTGTTACACTTTTATAATATTGTTTGTTTTGTTTTAATTTAATCTGTTAATTAAGAAAGAAAATATTGAAAATGGGATACGTCATAAAGGGCGTGGAAATGGATTGAATACAATATGTCGGGAGATATGGAGTGGGCCTGAGACGACTTTTGACAGTGTTTTGGCCTTTTCCAAGGCCATGGAAGCATGGTAGTGGGCTTGTGTTTTGCTACGCACTTCATAAATTTGATTGAAGTTTTTTCATTTAGTATAATTTGTACCTTAATTTCAATGTTTTGTAAATCAATTATCTGGATTTAAATAAATAAGAAGAAAACAAACAACGCTTGGTGGAATGAAGTGCGTAGCAAAACATCTATCTATCTATCTATCTATCTATCTATCTATCTATCTATCTATCTATCTATGAAATAGGAATTGCATTACACATTACACACATAAGAAGAAAAGAAAGAGTGAGAGGAAAATGAAACTGAACAGTCTTTGTAATGGAAAGAAGTCGATGTGGAAAACACCAAGGAGATTGATGATGAGGATCAACTTGGGAAACAACGAGGAAGAACAATGAGAAGTCACAATGAGGACGTCACGCCCATGGACCGTTCGCTGAACGTCTGTTGCATAAGGCGCAAAAAATCAGAATCACTTTGGGAGTTCCGAAGTCATCATCTGATTGGTTGATTTCCAGTAGACATGTGTCGCATTCTTTAACGGTCCGCCTGGAAACAAAGCCATCGTGACACCAAACCACCTCATGGAAGACGAAAGCTGTTGTATTTACAACTGTGACAATGAGCGCTTATCAGGATCAACTAAACGTTGGATTTTCAAAAGTATATGAAGTTCGCTGCGGTCCCGGTTGGCATTTGGATGTCTCTGACCTTCTTGCATCAGCCTGGCTCTTGTGGCACCGGACTGTCAGCAGAAGATGTATGTGTATGTCCCAGACCCTCTCGCTTTTCTCAAACCAGGGGTTTCACAGCTGGTACTTTCAAGGGCTCTTCTGACCAGGGTAACAGGGGTGGGCTGACGTAGAGTTCTATGCATACTCGGCTGATGACAGAAATTGGTTCCAACTGTGCTTTTGGCTGTGGCAATATGTCCTTAAGAAGCAGACGATCTCCTGGATCCTCCGTCTGTCCCAGGCTTCTCCTGACCAAGGAGATTAACTGCAACGACACCAGATGGCAGGCTTTGGAGAACTGAACTACTGCAACCAGGATGCAGGAGTAGAAGTCTAATACTGGAAGATCTGTGATGAATTCTACAACTGTCCTCTGGTTGTCGAGGAACTGGCAGAGGAAGGAGCTTGGCTGTTGGAAGATGTTGGGGAGATTTACAAGTTGGAGGGGATGCAAGTGTGCCCCTTGGGACATCACAGCAGAGCAGGTTCTACTTGATTACCAATAGCTCCTAGTTGCTGATATCGTAGTTCTGCAAATTAAAGCTGTTTCTTAAAGAGGAAGGTGCATGGATAAAGCTTAAGTGGATGCCCCTGCCGCTGTAATAGGATAGCTCCAACGTCTGAAGTAGAGGCATCGACTTCAACAACGAATGCTTTAGTCGGATCAGAATGTAACAGGATGGGTGCACTGGTGAAAGTGTCCATTAGACGTTGGATGGCTACTGTGGCTTGATGGTTCCAGGATAGAGATTTGGGCTTGGAAGGGAATTCAAAGGGTCCGCAATCTGAATGTACTTTCTAATTAATTGCCTGTAGAAATTAGTTAAACCTAGGAATCTCTGGAGTTCTTTTTCTGGGGAGGTATGGCCCAAGACTGTACTGCTTCAACCTTCCCGGGTCCATTTCACCACCTTGACAACTGATGACGCATGACTGGTCTGGCCAAAGTCACCCAAGAATGATGTCTGCAGTGGAGCTCCGCAGTGTAAGCACACCTAATCTTCCATGCATCATTGATATTTGAGTGGGTGTGAGATGGAAGATCCACTTGCACTTCCGGTTCAATCTGATTCTGGAGGGCGTGGTGAATGGCTAGTGGTCGGGGAATGCAGAGCTAGATGTTCGCTGACGCAGGACTTCATCCAAACACAGTCTAACCGATAGCTGGATAAAAAGCTCAAGGCCCATAGCATTGTCATACGTGGAGAGTTGCAGCCACAGGGCAGGTTCCAGTTCCTACCAGTAGGCAGTGCGGAAGGTGCCTTATTCCATTCGCTGACCACCTCTTGGGTTTGGACATAAAGTACATAGTCAGTGATTGAATTCTTTCCTTGCGGATGATTATAACTCGGGTGAGTGTAATGGTTGTGTATGGGTGGCAGGAGAGGGAGAGTCTGGTGCTGCCTTGACACTCCCCCGGAATTGTCATTACATTCAAAGTAATTTTTTATTTAATATATAATATAATAATTAAAAATAATACATACAACACAAATATTATAGTATACTACTAGTAATAACAATATTTACAATATAATGTCATAATTAAATATAATAAAATAATATTAAAAACATTACAGTGATGAACATTTAATTAATTTTCATGAAAGTAATATGGCAAAAAAAAAAAAAAAAACCTCATCTGAGAGTTGGGGTCATACACTGGCCATACAGACTCCAAATAAGACAGATGAGAACAATAAAGTAGTTTCCTAATACCTCATTTGAACTGTGCAGGAGATGAGGGTTGTACGTGTTTGTATGTGTATGTGACAATCGATACTCATAGCACTGTACTGATAATGCCTCTATTAATGAGGCTTATACCTATGCAAATGGGAGCAGAACTAAATTAATGTTTTCTCAACCTTCACACACGATCAGTGAGGGTCTTGCAGTTGTGCTTTTCATTACATTAACATGATCCTCCTAGCAGCTACCAGCTGTGATTTGACTGAGGGCAATACATTATTAACATTAATTTGCAGGAATTAGGTGGTGGAGGGAGGCTATGAGTGATTGTGATATGAACATCTTGAATACGAAATTTAAACAAGCTTTGAGGAAGGGCATGATGGAGCATGATATGTGAGTAGGTGTGTGATCGCAGGTGACAATGCTGTCCATCTTAGCGTGTCATTGGGTAATTAGTTGATCTCTCGCTCTCACAGCTAATGTCTCTTATGACATAAGTTGACCAGTAGCCCTCCTTGACCTTTTCCTCAGCTCATATTAAGCTCAATTTAGAGCATGTGTTCTTGAGCTAACCTTTTCCCAGGTCTGCAATATGAGAAGAGGCCTGTGGCCATTGCTGTTCCCATCAACGCAATTTCCTACACTCTTCTCTGCACTGAACAATATGAAATGGATAAATAGATGGTTGTTCAGTGCCCAATGGATGAGAAATCACTTGCTCTCAGATGGTAGGAACCAAAAATAAGAAATAATTAATATATATTTTGCATAAATAAAATAATGCCCATTTTTTAGGACTTCCCTCTGGATTCAATGTAATGCATCCAGATATGTATTTATTTATTTTTTAAATCTTATCACTATCAAAATAATGTACAATATATATATTTTTCACATCAATCTACACTCCATACACCATGACAAAGCAAAAAACAGATTTGTGAAAACTGTTGAAAAACTGAAATAAGTACATTGCATAAGTATTTGTACCCTTAGCTGAGTACTTAGTTTAATCTTTTTGGGTATGTTGCGACAAGCTTTCCTCTAAAGCTCTGTCAGGTTGAATGGGGTCCGTCGGTGTACAGCCATTTTCAGGTTTCTCTAGAGATGTTCGATTGGGTTCAAGTTCGGGCTCTGGCTGGGTCACTTAAGGACATTCACAGAGTTGTCCATAAGCCACTTGCATTGTCTTAGCTGTGTACTTAGGGTCATTGTCCTATGAGAAGGTGAACCGTCTGCCCTGTCTCGTTTCTGAATGCTCCAGATTAGGTTTTCATTAAGGCTATCTCTATATTTTGCTGCGTTGAGCTTTCTTTCTACCCTGACAAGTCCCCCAGTCCCTGCCACTGAAAAACACCCCCACAGCATAATGGTGCTACCACCACACTTAACTGTTGGGATGGCATTGTGCAGGTGATGAGCAGTGCCTGGTTTCCATCATACATGATGCTTGGAACTGAGGTTCATCAGACCAGAGAATCTTGTTTCTCTCAGTCTGAGAGAATCCATCCAAGTGGGTTTTCATGTGTCTTCACTAAAGAGAGGCTTGATTCTGGCCACTCTGCCATAAAGCCCAGATAAGTGAAGTGTTGAAGTTATGCTTGTCCTTCTGTATGTTTCTCCCATCTCCATATATGATCATGGAGCTAAACTAGAGTGAACATCAGCTTCTTGGTCACCACTCTAACCAAGGCCCTTCTCCATTGATTGCTCAGTTTGGCAAGGAAGCCAGCTCTAAGAAGAGTTTTGGTTTTTCTAAACTTCTTCCATTAAGGATTAAGCAGGTTAAATGCAAAATTTTTAACAGCAGAATTTTTTTTGTAGTCATCCCCAGTTCTGTGTCTTGACCCAACCCTGTCACAGAGCTCTACAGGCAGTTATTTTGACCTCATGGCTTGGTTTTTGCTCTGATATGCATTTTCAGCTGTTAGACCTTTTTATTGAGAGGTGGTGTGTCTTTCCAAATCATACCCATTCAATTGAATTCGCCACAGATTAACTCCACTTGACGTGTAGTAACATCTACAAGCAAAATTAAAATGCTACTGAGCTAAGTTTCAGGTCTCCCAAAAAAGGGTATGAATTCTTATGCAATGTAATTATTTCAGGTTTTTTTATTTTTTTTTTTATAAATTTGCAAAGTTGTCACACGTCTGTTTTATTGCTTTGTCATTATGGTGTATGGAGTGTAGATTGATGTGAAAAAAAGTAATTTAAAGTAGTGCAACAATGCAGCAACATAAATAAAATGTGAAAAAATGAAGGGGTACAAATACTAATAGCACTGTGTATATACAGCTCTGGAAACAATTAAGAGACCACTGAAATTTTTTTATTATTTATGTGTATCTGTTTGAGTAAAATTACATTTTTGAATTTATTCTACAAAATACTGACAACGTTTCTTTCAAATTTCAAAGAAAAATATTGTCATTAGAGCATTTATTTGCAGAAAATGACAACTGGTCAAAATAACAAAAAAAGGCCATGACTAGGTGTTGATATGATGATCCTCCGTCCACACCTTGACTGGGCTGTGTAGATAGGAGCATTGTCCTGTGGGAAAAAAACAATCCTTTGAGTTGGGGAACATTGTCAGAGCAGAAGGAAGCATGTTTTCTTCCAGGATAACCTTGCCTACGTGACTTCAGTTACAAGACAGGCTTCACAAAGACAGATCTGCCTGATCTTCTCTGATGACTTTGCTCCTGTCTACCCTGCTGCTGCTACCACGTTGCATTAGTTTGCGTCTGTAAGCTTTGTATCTTTCTGTTTTAATCATTATTTACTATCATTCCTTGTTATTTATACTGCTAAATATAACTTAATCAACATCACACATTAACCTGACATCGCTAGCTTCAATCTAAATCGTTATTGCTAGCACAACACGCTAGTAATTCGCTAGCCTGTTAGCGTGCCATCCGTGCGCTCTTTATTTATTTATTCTCCAGCGTGCTCGCGCCTTCTGTGCGCTCTATTTATTTATTTATCTCGCGCCTTTTACGAGTTCATCAAAAAACTGTGGTGAGTATCAGTCAACAAACACGGTGAGTCATGTCATCTCCTCTTATTGTCACCTGCACCTCATGTAACATGTATAGCATAGCCTTCTCCGTCACAGGATTTACATGTGATAAATGCAGGGAGATAGTAAAGCTGACGGGGAAGATTTCAGAACTAGAGACACGCATCCAAACTTTAATCGAGGTTAATTGTAAGAGTGTCTAGAGTGGGCTTTAGATACTGCTTTGGATGCAACTAGCTTAGTGAACTAGCTTATGCTGGGTACACACCAAAAGATTTTTTACATCTTATAAGATTTTCAAAATGTGATAGACCACAAACATGAGGACAAAAAATCCTAGATTTAAGCATTTTGCTCCTATAGTGTGTGGTGTGCCATGATGTGACAAAGACAGCACACCACACACAAACAGATTTTCAACCAGATTCTCGACTGTGAACACAGGAAATCTCACAAAAGCTCGCGAGACTTCAGAATAAGCATGTCGGATGATATGCAGGAAGAAATTATGATGATAGTGTTTGATGAATGATTTTCACAGAAAATTCACATAAAAAAAAAAAAAAAAAAAAAAAAAAACATTGTACCCACCATTATATATAACCTTTTATACAGAAATATATTCATTCTTTATTGTCTTAATTTATTCTTTATTGTATTTATTTTCTCTTTAGAAAAAGTTAGCCTATTTAATCCCTCACTGAACCCTTAGCCTATAACACTCAGCTTCCTGCGTGTGTGCGTGTGTGTGAGAATGACCGTCTTCCATCATCTCACTTTCTGATTGGATATTGTTTCGCTTCACGTGATAATCTCCAGAACGTTCGCACGTTTGTCCTCGGGGTTCCCCCCACACATCAGGATTTCTGATCGTAAATATTAAACATGTTTAATATTTACGATTCGCGATCGGGGCGGCTCCGACGTTCTTCCGAGCAGGTTCGGACACTCTTAACACACCTCACACCAAGGGAAAATCTGATAAGATAATCTGTTGAACCATCAAGATAATCGGGACATAGCTAGGATTGTCGGAAGGGGGGAAATCGGCCCAAAATCAGCCCGATTATCTTTTGGTGTGTACCCAGCATTAGTGAAGTAGAGCCCATGCAGCAGGGTAATTGGGTGACGGTGAGACGCTGTAGTCGCGGGACAAAACACTGCTCCTCCGTTCCGATTACAACATCAAACAGATTCTCCCCACTCAGTGAAACACCCACTGTGAATTCTGTTGAATGTGCCCTAGTTATTGGCGATTATATTACACGGAATAGAGACACCAGCCACCATAGTCACATGTTTGCCGAGAGCCAGAGCGCCTGACATCAAAGCAAATTTAAAAGTGCTGGCTAATGCTAATTGTAAATTCTCTAAGATTATTATTCACATCGGCACTAATGATGTTAGACTCCGCCAGTCGGAGATCACAAAAAATAACATTAAAGAGGTGTGTGAACTTGCAAGTACGATGTCAGCCACTGTAATTTGCTCTGGCCCCCTTCCTGTTCGCAGGAGTGATGAGATAGTTAGTAGATTGTATTCACTTAATGGCTGGCTGTCTAATTGGTGTCTGCGTAATAACATAGAATTCATAAACAATTGGAAAAGTTTTTGGGGCAGACCTGACCTGTTGAAAAGAGTTGGTATTCATCCCTCCTGGGATGGTGCTGCTCTTCTCTCTAGTAATATGGCACATAGTCTTAGAGCTCAAACATGACAATCTGGGGCTCAGGTCAGGAAGCAGACAGGCTGGCTTAACCGACCGTCTGCTAGCTGTCTCACGTCACCAAGGTCACACAAATCCCATCACATAGAGCCTCTTTCACCTAGATATCATCATATAGAGACTGTGTCTGTTCCCCGAATTAGGACATACAAAAAACTTCTAAACCCATTCAAGGGTAAAAATTTAATTGATGTTCAACAAATAAAAAACAGATATAATACGGATGAACAAATGGTAAAGCTCGGGTTGCTGAATATTCGATCCCTTACTTCAAAAGCACTTATTGTTAATGATATGATTACAGATTATAACCTAGATGTGCTGTGTTTGACAGAAATCTGGCTAAAACCAAACGATTACATTACTTTAAATGAGTCCACACCCAAGATTACTGTTATAAACATGAACCATGTCTGAAAGGCAAAGGGGGAAGTGTTGCTATAAATTATAGTAATATCTTCAGAATTAAATTACAGTAAATTGCATCAAGTCTAGTTTCAAATATAATTATTTTGAAGTGTTGGTGCTTAATGTAACACTATCTAGTGTAAATGATAAATCACGTTGGACATTTGTGCTGGCTACTGTATACAAGCCACCAGGGCACCATACAGACTTTAATCAAAGAATTTGCTGATTTTCTATCAGAGTTAATACTGGCAGCAGATAAAGTCCTAATTGTTGGTGATTTTAATATACATGTAGATAACGAAAAAGATGTGTCAGGACCTACTCATTGTCGTAATCATACTCTCTATCTAATATTATCACATGAAATCAATGCTGATGCCGTTGAAATTCTGCAGCAGAGCGATGACATCTCAGATCATTATCTAGCCTCGTGTATACTTCATTTAGCCAAGGCTGCAAAGCCGACGCCGTGTTACAAATATGTTAGACCGCTAATAGAGGAGACTGCGCAAATTATCGCACAGAACGTACATATATCTTCGAGTCGGCATATGGTTATCTTGATTATATTGTTTCACGTTCATGTTGAGAAAAACAATAATATCCACATATTCGGGTGAGAAAACGTGACAGACATTGCAGAGACACGAAGACAACGGTGTGCTAAGCGGTGTGCTAAGCGACTCAGTTTCATGAATTCCTTTGATCAAAAGTAACTATTTTGTAAGATCATTTAGTAAAATCATTTTCATCTAAGTTGCCACTGTCTATCTTGCCACTGTTGCCTTTGGCTTGCTCAGTTGGGGATATTTAATTTAATGTAATCAATAAATAATACTATTGATCAGCCTTTTCCAAACGTGGACGTTTTTTTCCACTAGAAACAAACCTTGTTGTGCTATTTTGATTTAATACTGTGAAGCTGCTTTGATACAATCTGTATTGTAAAAAGCGCTATACAAATATACTTGACTAAGTAATTCTGAACTTCGCGAGGCAGACGACAACATTATGTGATCAAATATAATCAACTTGTTAACACGCTCCACAGCGCCACTCAGTGGATTGAGTTATAACTGTGAGTCTTAGTGCTTGGGATTTATCATGGATTCACTGCATTTACGGCCAGCAAAGCAACATAGTAAAATTCAAATCGTACTTTTATTTTTCGAATATTAATTACAGATCGAATATTCAAACATTCGACTATTCGTGCACACCCCTATCTCAGAGTGTCCAGAAAGTGCCAGGTCCATCTCCTCCGAGGAGTCAGCTACTGATGTTCTAGTGGGGAATCCCCATTCTACTGTTTGGGACATCTGGAAAATCGATTGTCCGGAGAAGAAAAGGTGAATGCTACCATGAGTCCTATGTGGTGCCAACAAAGAAGCATCTTGAGACCATTCATATGTGGGTTTGCTTTTCATCCAAGGGAGTGGGCTCTGCCAAAATTCTGCCCAAAACACTGCAATGAATTAAGAATGGTCTCAAAACTTCCAGCAAGAGCAACTTCTCCCAATGACCCCGGAGCATTTTGGTGTTGATCTGTGCATTTTCCAGCATGATTGAGCACCATGTCACAAGGCAAGAGTGATAATGAAGCGGCTCAGAAATTTTGGATCCATGGCCAGTCAACTCCACAGATCTTAATCCCATAGAGAACCCCAAAGCCCACAAATTGTGATCAACTCTGAGCTTGGTCAGGATTTGGTCAGAGTAAATTGCAGAGCTCATGAAGAAGAAGGGTCAACGTGAAGAGGCAAAAATAACGCAAAAAGTGCTCAAAATACAAAGTGCAGGCATTGCTCAGAGTAGCATAAGCCAGATAAGGGAGGATTAAGGGAAAAGGAAAGATTTAAAAAAAATAAAAATAATATTGAATGTTTTTTTTCAAATAAAAGCCTTTAAAACTTATGAAATGCTTATCATTGCTTTCCAGTATACCACAAAAATGTGAAAAAATGATCTACAAATACTGAAGCAACAAACTTTGCAAAACACTAGATTTATGTCACTGCCAATACTTTTGGCCATGGCTGTATAATAATTAATTTAAATACAATAGAAATATATAATAATAGAAATTTAAATTTGCTTAATTTTCATGACGATAACATCACAATGTAAAACATCTTAATGGTCACAAAAACAGGATACATTTAAATACCCTTTGGAAAGATTAAGATGTTTAACATTTTATATTCTAAAAAAAAAAATACATTTATTCAGCATCAAATGCATCAAATGATCAAAAGTTACCATGAAATAAATTTATAATGGTTACAAAGGCTTTCTTTTGAACTTTCTATTCTTCAAATCACATTAAAATGAAGCATCACGTGACACTAAAGACTGGAGTAATGGCTGCTGAAAATCCAGCTTTGCCATTATAGGAATAAAATACATTTTAAAATATATTAAAATACAAAGCAATTATTTTAAAATGTAATAATATCTTAAAAATATTACAGTTTTAACTGTATTTTTGAGCAAATAAATGCACCCTTGGTGAGCATAGGAGTCTTCTTTCAAAAACATTAGGGGCCAGATATACTAAACAGGGTAAATAAGCGTGAGAGCGCAATTCCAAAAAAGCGCAGATGGGAGTGTAAAGTTCTGCGCGTGATCTACTGATGACGCGCAAATTAAAGAACACAGACGCAGCCGGATCATTTCTATAATGACCAACACCATCTACCAGGAGCAGTGCAAATTAGCATCTTGTTTAAGACATGCTTTTTGGGGCAGTAAATAATGGCGCAAATACCAGTAAATTGACTAGTGCAAACCACCTTGCATGATTCATTTACATACTCATTGCGTCTGAAAGGGAAACTCGAGAGATTGCATATTGCATATGCAATAAGGTCAGTCGCAAAAATTGTGTTAATGCTGTTTCAGCACAATTTTTTTACTGTGCGTCTTAAATCCTGACATTAGTTTTTTAACCCCAAAAGAGGGTTTGTGCTGACGCAAGCTGTTAGTAAATCTGGCAATAAAAATGTTAACGACCTTAAACCTTTGAACAATAGTGTCTTTCATTTTTACTTCTATTTTGATTTTGTGGGTAAATTTGGCCCAGGTTTTATGAAATTCAACAAAGTGTAGACAGTGAAGACATTTCACATGGAGTTAGTTTCATTGAAAGTTAGTTTCACGTCAGTCCATTGTCACTTAAATTAATACCAGTCACAAAACCAGACCACACAGCATTTTATAGTCATGTTAATTCATCTGCTAGCACACACAATGTCTAGGCCTGGCACAAACGAATAATCTGACTCCATGTCAACATTTAAGCATCCTCATTAACCACACAGAAAAATGTACATCTTATAACAGCCAACTGCCCATTTTAAATGCTGAAATCCACAACTATTAGTTTAAGCCTCTTATTGCATTCTGGCATTATTCTGATTATTTTAGCCTCCAGACTGCTGAGTTCTTAAGGGTCTACAGAGATTCTATTCAGAAATTGAATTTATAGTTTCTCCATCTGCTAATCAATGACTAGAAGATAACTACACATACGATACCTTAATTCATGAACTAACCATTCAGAAATGTCCACTTTTTCTTGAGTCTCTCCATCTTTGTCTGACTCCGGTTTGAACATAAAAGGCTAAAAGTTTTTGAAATGTTCAGTGCATGCCTGTGTGAGGTAATTGGAGCTGCTAACACACACACACACACACACACACACACACAAGGGGCCCTATCTTGCACCCAGCGCAATTGACTTTGTACACCGACGCATGTTTCATGCGCAAAGCGCGCTTTTCCCTCCACAGAAGCACGTCGCTAAACTAGGGAATGAACTTGCGCTCCCTGGGCGGTTCAGCGCAAAAAAGGAGGCGTGTTCTGGCGCAAACAATCCCTGGTGCTATTTTACTGTTCCATAAAACAATTGCGCCACTGGCCAGAAAGAACCTAGTCTAAAGTCAGTGGTGCGTTGCGCGTTGTTCATTATGCTATTTTAAGGGCGCATGCTTGACCATAATGTATAGCGTGCACAACGCGCATACACTTTGATTCTCTAATCTACACAGAAGCAGCAGTTTTCATTTTTGCAAATATTACAAATGATAGATAGATAGATAGATAGATAGATAGATAGATAGATAGATAGATAGATAGATAATTTATTATAAAAGCATACATCTAGCTTACACATTTACCCACATTATTATATACCTGTTTACCCGAAGCTAATTTGGGTGTGTTTCTCCATCCCCAATGTCACTTCTCTCTCTTTTATGGCCATGACGAGAGCGTTGCTCTCCTCGGCTGTGAACCGCTCCTGGCAAATCCGCCGTTATAATAGCAATACGCCAAGGAAAAAGCGCGTCTGCTCTTAAAGGGAATGTGAGATGATGCTCTGATTGGTTTATTTCACGTTACGCCCAAACCACACCTATGAATAATGAAGCTACTTCAGACCAACCCATTTTAGATTTGCACCGGGCGCAAGAGTCATTTATCCCGCCGGGAAAATAGCAACAGCGCCGAGACCCGCCCACAAAGTTACTTGCGCTTCAGATCGTTAAAATAGGGCCCAAGCTGTTGAAGCTTCGCTCCCTGTGCCGGGAGCAGCAGCTTATTTGCATTTAAAGGGACAGACACAAAAACGGTGTGTTTTTGCTCATCCTCAAAAAGTGACAAATTTAACATGCTATTTAAAAATATCTGTGGGGTATTTTGAGCTAAAACTTCGCATACACACTCTGGGGACATCAAAGACTTATTTTACAGCTTGTGAAAAGGGCATTATACCACCCCTTTAAATGAGTTATTTGATAAATATACTTTGTTCTGTAACTTTATAAAAGTTTTATAACTTTATAACTTCTTTTCATAATATTTTTGGTCTACATATTTTTTTAGGATGTCAATATGTTTAAATAAACTACTATTCATTTTTTGAAAGAAGTCTGTTCTGCTCACTAAGATTACAAGGGCCACAGCACACTGGGGTGGAGCACTGTATGTTTCTGACTTATGTAATGGTGTACGGGTGGAGCATGTTAACATGGCCAACAGTATACTGTATGTAAACTGCCACTTACCTTATTCATATGACAATTCTTCTGATACTCCACCACAACTCAAAGTAAAATATTCAAACTATGTAAGGAGTAAGTAACCATCAAACGTCAAACAATTAAAACTGTTTCAACTTTCAGACATCACATCCTTTTGTAGTTATTTGTGCAGGTCTGTTTGGTGACACTTGTGGTGCAGAAATGGTTCTCTTTTAAACATGTAAATTCCTTTTCACTTTACTTTCCTCCGGCAACGTTGTATTTAAACAGTCATCCCAATGAAACTTCACAGAAAGACAAGAGAGAGGGGACAGGGTGAGAGAGGGGGTCACGGCCAGTGCTCCTTACCGGATAGCCCTCTGTTTTCTTCTGGCACCACTTCAGAAGAGCGTTCCTCTTAGATCCACCATACTCCCGCGCCAGAGCAGACAGAGGGTCTGTTCTTTCCACACTAGCATCAGGGGACACACACATACACACATACGGTCACTAACACTGCATCTGTATATTGGTGACCAGTTAAATGTTTAACCACTGCTAAAATCCTCACACACTTGTGAGAGTACATCCGTACATCAGGGGAGTTGCTCTGCGAGAGACACAGCATGAAAGATAATCAGATTGCCTTGTTTTGTGTTCAATGGATGATTAGATGACTCTGTGGTCATTGCCCTGGAAGTCAGAACACTGTATGCGTCATCGTTTTATCACCTTTCACATTGATGTCTGTAAGGGTTTGAAACAAATACAAGACTCAATATATATTCTCTATTGCATAATATAATACAGGGTTGCTGCACACTTTTTAAAGTCAAATTTAAGGCTTTTTAATACCTTTTTAAGACCTGAAGAAATCAAAATTAATATTAGGGGTGCGCAATATTGACAAAAACATATCTCGATATTTTCAAAGTTTTGTTGATAATAATTAGATGATATGGTACCATGGCTGGTTTAGGCCTGTTGTTGACTTCAGACTCACGAAGATATTCAAATTTTTCATATTCTATGCAGTGGTCAGTTCACAGCAGTGACAGAAATCAACAACTCTTAATCAGCGAAATAAAGGGAAAACAAACAATATTGACAATTGTGTCTAAAAAGTATCTCACAATGTTAACTTAATTTAACTGTTGTATAAAATAAATATCACATTTGCAATTGTGCACGGGAAAACGGCACTCTTGATATTCCTCACTCATGCAATATTCTAATATAACATAATAATATAAATATAAAACAAAAACTAATTTGGGGACATACGTTACCTATAACTACACTGACACATCACGCAGTGAAAGCACAAGAGACAAATGCGATGTCAGCTTGCAGTGCTGGAGTTGCAGTTGACCTGACATTTACCAACTTTCTTCTCCCTCTCTCCTCTCGTGTGCAGGAGACAGTCGTAGGCTAATATGCTGCTGCGAATGACACGAATTGTCACGTGAACAAGCAAATCCACAAAGATAAAATAATAAAAAATAATACATAGGCTAATTAGATAGTTTTAATTTGGAAAGCATTTAGATACGTCTAAGTCAAAGTGTCATCTACAATTTAAGACCTTTCATAAGTAAAAATAAGACTTTTTAAGACTTTTAATGGCCTTAAATATTAAAAATCTAATTTAAGATGTTTTAAGACTTTTTAAGGATCTGCGGGAACCCTGTAATATCTAATATATTATCAAGGGATTACACTTCTGTTTGCTGTTTAAAGAGATTACTGTATAAAGAGATTTATACTTTTATTCAGCAAGGACACATTACATTGATCCATTGAAAAGTGACAGTAAAAATCTTTACAATTGATTTTTATTTCAAATAAATGCTGTTCTTTTGAACTTTCTATTCATCAAGGAATCCTGAATTTTTTTTATCATGGTTTCCACAAAAATATTAAGCAGCACAACTGTTTTCAACATTTGATTATAATAAGAAATGTTTCTTGAGTACAAAATCAGCATTTTGTATTGTATTAGAGTATTAGAGTGATTTCTGAAGGATCATGTGACACTAAGAGCTACAACCGACCGTCTGCTAGCTGTTTCACGTCACATAAGTCAGATAAATCCCATCACATAGTGACTCTTTCACCTAGATATCATCATATAGAGACTGTGTCTGTTCCCCGAATTAGGAAATACAAAAAACTTCCAAACCCATTTAAGGGTAAACATTTAATTGATGTTCAACAAATAAAAAACAGATATAATACAGATGAACAAATGATAAAGCTGGTGTTGCTGAATATTAGATCCCTTACTTCAAAAGCACTTATTGTTAATGATATGATTACAGATTATATATTAGATGTGCTGTGTTTGACAGATACCTGGCTAAAACCAGACGATTACATTACTTTAAATGAGTCCACCCCACAAGATTATTGTTATAAACATGAGCCTCGTCTGAAAGGCAAAGGGGGAGATGTTGCTGTAATTTATAGTAATATCTTTAGAATTACTGAGAAGTCTTGTTTCAAATATAATTATTTTGAAGTGTTGGTGCTTAATGTAACACTATCTGGTGTAAATGATAAATCACGTTTGACATTTGTGCTGGCTACTGTATACAGGCCACCAGGGCACAATACAGACTTTATCAAAGAATTTGCTAATTTTCTATCAGAGTTAATACTGGCTGCAGATAAAGTCCTAATTGTTGGTAAATTTAATATACATGTAGATGACAAAAAATATGCATTGGGATTGGCATTTAGAGACATTCTGAACTCTACTGGACAACACGTGTCAAGACCAGTGATGAGAATCACGGCGTTATAAATAATGCGTTTTTTCAGGAACGAGTAATCAAATGAATTAATGTTTCCCCCATTACTGACAATAAAATGAGGCGTTACTATAATTGAGCTAATTTACATGGTTATAAAAATAAAATCTAAAAATAACCTGCAGGGAACATTCTGGGAAGGTTCTGTTTAGGTTATAAAAAATAAAACCTAAAAATAACAGGTTAACGTTCTGGGAATGTTCTGTTTAAGTTATAAAATAAAACCAAAAATAACCTGCAGGGAACGTTCCCAGAAAACATTTTTGTTTGACCGGTTGTCAACACGTGTGGCAAACACGCCTAGAATTTGGCTTAAATAACCTCTGATGATGACGTTCTCTGTAGGTTATAAAAATAAAACCCCAAAATACTATATTTTATTATTATTATTATTATTTATTTTTTGTACATTGTTCAGTATTATGTTGAGAGCACTTCTTGTTAAATTGTTTACTTTTTCTGAGGAAGAAAATACTTCAAGTAGGCTACAGTATGTCTACCAGTTGTGAAGTTGTGTGACAGTTTTATCATTTTAATTTGCACTACAAAGAGTGTATGTGTAACGACTCAGAGGGCAGAGACAGATCCATATGCAACAGATTTATTAACCCTTTAGAACCTGAAGCTAAAATAGGTGTTTTTCACATAATTTGATTTTTTGACTGTAAAATTCTAAAACAATGTGCTATCTTCATGTGCAAGGTGTCATCTTTTTCAGAAAAAGATAAGCTTTCAACAAATTACAGTTATTGACCATTATTGTGTGTGGTGAGTTTGTAAATAGAATTTAAATAGACAAAAATAAAAAAACGAGAATAAATTTACTGATTTTTATTTCGAAAAAAATCATGAACGAAAGAAACTAACACTTTAAAGTTGAAAAATGAACTATAATATATATATACAAGTCTTTTTTGTGACATTGGGTTGCACAGTTTTCATTTAGGACGCTTTTTGTCATACACGCACACATATACAAATGCACACATTCATAGGCACGCGCACATACACATGCACGCACTACATGCTTAGATACGTGAAAGAGTAACGGCCATCCGCCTCCCAAATTTCATTAAAAATCATCCCAATCCCCCTTTCTGCTGTCTAACACTTCTTTCGCCATGTATTTGTTCGTTTCTTTTATTATTTTATGCAATCCAAAACACTCTAACCTGCCGCGCGTCGTATCTCTCTGTTCAAATCCTTCCACCCCGCGCTGCTGTCATTTGCAGACAGAAAGCATGGCATTACCGTAATAAGCCGTATATTGGCGAAAAGCGCTTGATGTCTACTTTCAGGAACTATTTGAATTATTTTGATAGTGCAAACAGTTGAAGAGTTACAGTGACATGAATACAGCTTGGTTGGCTGTGTCGTCGACGACACATCCGGTTTTAAAGGGTTAAACAGAAAAGTCAGGCAAAAGGTAACTCAGGATGATAAGAATAATCAGAGGTAGGCTGAGACGTGAGTAGAACCGGGCAGGGGGTCGGGGCTGGCAGCGAGCATACAGAATCCAGGGACAGGCTTGAAGTCAAAGCAGGCGGCAGAGAATCAGAATCCGGGACGGGCTGGAGGTCGATAGGCAGGCTGCAGACAATCAGACAAGGTTAGTTCAGCGAGGGTCAGAGATAACAGGAAGACTGATAGATAGGAGAAACGCTCGGGCATGCACACATTGAGAGGCAATACTTCGCAAAGAACGCTCTGTTAACGAGGCAGATAAAGGCTGGGCAATGAGATGATTCAGAACAGGTGAAGGTTAATCAGAGCGCCAATGATGCATACTAAGTGGAAAGTACGCAAATCACTAGAATTCAGGAGAGGGTGATCGTGGCTGAGAAATGGAACAAGGGAGACTGGACGCCGTAACAGAGCCCCCCCCACCCCCCTGCGAGCGACTCCTGGCGCGAGGATGCTGACGATGGCGGGGTCTGCCACGAGCACGGGGAGCGGGCTTGTCAGGATGTTTGTGGTGGAATTCTTGAATGAGCAAAGGATCCAGAATGTCACCTGAGCTGACCCAAGACCGTTCCTCTGGGTTGAAACCCTCCCAGTCAACCAGATACTGCAGGTGTCCCCCACGGCGTCTGGAATCCAGCAGTTGACTAACACGATAGGCCTCCTCTCCTTCCACAACGATGGCTTGAGATGAATGATCAAAGGAATCCCCTCTCTCCTCCTCTGAGGGAGCTGTGGCAGGTTTGAGCAACGAGACATGGAACGTGGGGGAGATTCGTAGATGTCTGGGCAGAGCAAGGCGAAAGGATACAGGAGTTATCCGGCGGATAATCTTATATGGACCCATAAACCTGGGACTGAGCTTTTTGCTGGGAAGCCCAAGACGAAGGTTCCGAGTGGACAACCATACCCATTGACCCGGCTGATACTCTGGGCTGGGACGGCGATGACGGTCAGCCTGCCTTTTGCCACGATTGACGGCCCGCTGGAGGTGAGTGTGAGCCAGGTTCCAGGTCTCCTCACTTCGACTCAGCCAGTTGTTTACTGCGGGGACATTAGTGGGCTCACCGGACCACGGAAACAGGGGTGGTTGGAAACCGAGGACGCATTGAAAAGGAGTCAAGCCTGTGGAGTGCTTACGGATGGAATTTTGAGCATACTCCGCCCACATAAGGTACCGACTCCAGTCCCTTTGATGGAGTTGGCAGTAGGACCGGAGGAAGCGAGAGATCTCTTGGTTGAGGCGTTCGACCTGACCATTAGCCTGAGGATGGTAGCCGGAGGTGAGGCTCACGTTAACTTGCAACCTTTGGAAGAATGCAGCCCAAACACGAGAGGTGAACTGGGGGCCCCTGTCCGAGACGATGTCCTCGGGTAAACCATAAATCCGGAACACCAGATTGCAGAGATGCTCCACGGTCTGCAGGGCTGTGGGAAGCTTACTGAGGGGAATGAGGCGGCATGCCCTTGAAAAGCGGTCGAATACAGTTAGAATGGTGGTGTGTCCGTCGGAGGGCGGTAGATCCGTAATGAAATCGATGGCTATATGGGACCAAGGTCGCTGTGGAATAGGTAGTGGATGAAGTAAACCGGCGGGCATGAAACGGGATGACTTCTGGATTTTGCAGGTTTGGCAATGCTGTACGAACTGGCTGGCATCCCGAGACAATGTTGACCACCAAAAGCGGTTCTGCAGGAGATGAATGGTGGCCGTGATGCCTGGGTGTCCTGAACTGGAAAGGGCATGGACATGTTTCAACACCTTTTCACGGAGGGCTTCGGGAACATGGATTCTCCCAGGAGGACAGACTGGAGGGATCTCAGTGTTGGCGTTGGCCAGCTCGAGTTCGGTCTCGATATCCCACTGAACGGGGCCGATGACCAGATCAGGGCTAAGGATGGTTTCTGGAGTCTGGATGGTCACCTCAGAGTCGAACTGGCGAGACAAGGAGTCTGCCTTGGTATTTTTGGAGCCTGGACGGTAGGTAACAGAGAATCGGAAACGAGAAAAGAACAAGGACCATCTGGCCTGACGGGGGTTCAGCCTCTTAGCCGTGCGGAGATACTCCAGATTCTTATGATCGGTGAGGACGACGAAAGGATGTGTAGCACCCTCCAACCAGTGCCTCCATTCTTCAAACGCGGCCTTCATGGCAAGTAACTCACGGTCACCTACGTCATAATTTCTTTCTGCTGAGTTGAGCTTCCTGGAGTAAAAGGCGCAGGGGTATAACTTGGGAGGCGTTCCCTGACGCTGTGACAAAACCGCGCCCAGGCCGGTACTCGAAGCATCCACCGCCACTACAAAGGCCAAGTGAGGATCAGGATGCCGCAGAATGGGAGCTAAAGTGTAAGCTTGCTTGAGAAGACTAAAGGCCCGGGTAGCTTCTTCATTCCAGGGTAGACGTGAGGTGCCTTTACGAACCAGTGCGGTCAAGGGCGCCGCCACCATGCTGAATCCTCTGATGAAACGGCGATAGAAGTTCGCAAATCCGAGGAAGCGTTGTAACTCCTTCAACGTAGTGGGCTGGGGCCAATCCACCACCGCCTTGACCTTGCCTTCGTCCATAGCCACGCCCCCAGGGCTGATGATGTAGCCCAAGAAAGTCATAGAGGTCTGGTGGAAATCACACTTCTCAATCTTAGCGTAGAGCTGGTGCTGGATGAGCCTCTGGAGAACCGCCCGGACGTGCTGAATGTGGTCTTCAAGGGAGTCTAAGTAAATTAGAATGTCATCAATGTAGACGATGACGTGGCGTTGGAGCATGTCACGGAACACATCATTTATAAAGGACTGGAACACAGCTGGACTGTTTGAAAGCCCAAAAGGCATGACTAAGTACTCATAGTGCCCAGTGCACGTAGAAAAGGCTGTTTTCCACTCATCTCCATCGCGGATACGGACCAGGTTGTAAGCGCATCGCAGGTCCAGTTTGGTATAGTATCTTGCTGTACGAAGAAGCTCCAAAGCAGCGGGCACCAAGGGGAGTGGATAACGGTACTTGATCATGCAGTCATTGAGTGCTCTGTAAACTATTGATACTTTGCATGTGACGTCAGTTGTACTGGCTGGCGGGCAAGAACGTCATTCTCTAGCAACGAAAACCAGTAAATGTCTCGGCGGGACTAAAACACTCTCTTTCCTCCTGTCGCCGGTGAGTGACGCACGCGAACGGGGCGGGGTAGCTTTCTTGTAACGTAAAGAAAGCTAGCCCTGCAACAGGAAACATCCATCCACATAGCTTCTTCATCGTCATCCATGACGGAAGCGGCGGCAGGCTGCGGCCGCTGTCCGACAGTGAGAGACTCGGGCGAAGCTGGCGGGCGAACCGGCGAGCTGTTGTGGAGGAGGTTCCGGGACCCGCTGAGCACGGCGCTTTTTACGGCGTGGCACCGCAGCGGGCGGAGGTGCAGTCTCGGCGAAAGATGCCAGGCGAGTCCTCAGAGTCACCATGGGCATTTAGCTCGCAGTGAGGGCAGTCGCCGTCGGTGAGCGCGAGAGCTGCATGATCCTGACCCAGGCAGGAAACGCAGATGACATGGCGGTCCCCGTCGCTGAGTGGGGCTCGGCACGAGATACAGTAGGAACGAGACATCTTTACAAAGACGCTCGGCTCTTTTAGGAGGGGGGTGTGAGTCGCGGGGGCGAACACACACACACACACACACACACACACACACTTAGTAGAGAAAAAAGGATATAACACCGAATAGCGCAGCAGGAACGGCGACTGAAGGCGGCGCGGCCAGCGACTTCAGATGCAGTGGCTCGTCCCGCTGAAAGGCTTTCTCAGACGGCGCGGCTTCTCTCTCTCCGGATCCAGCGATGCGTGAGCTTCGCTGAAGAGATGAAAAATCTGATTCTATCAGCCTTCGAGCTATATTTATAGGCCTAAGCCACGCCTGTTTCGGCGGGACGTGACGCAGTGGGCGCGGAGCGCCCTCATTGGGTCTGACGTCATGAGTGGCCTCGCTCGATAGGCTGCTGCAGTTGCCGCAGGTCAGCCAATAGGCACGCGAGCCGTCTTGCCTATGTCTGCATGCTGCCGCAACGCGTTTTACATTATTACAAAATTAAGGATAATTTTTGGCTTCAATATCTCGCTGAAAAGGGATTTCCCCTAGCGTAAGATACTTACGCAGTACGAGAGAACTAAGAGAACTATAGAACCAATTCTTAATGTGCATGTGAACGCCATCAGCGTTTACGCAGTGTCACAGGTTTGCGTTTAAAGTCTGTGTAGAGAGAATGGTGTCGTCTTAGCGGCCCCTAATTTCATAACAAATGATCGTTGCGACATAAGCGAATCAATCAAAACTAACTTTAGCTGGAAAATAACTTTATTAAAGAACCGCTATAAAGTCAAAACAATCTCTGTTACCTTAAATTATACGCTTATCTCTGTAAAGCTGCTTTGAAACAATCTGCATTGTTAAAAGCGCTATATAAATGAAGATGACTTGACGGTCTTTGGTCATGTTTACTGTATGTCATGTCTTATATTTTGAAATTCTTCATAGTCATAGGCTGCATCCGCACTTCCCTACTATATAGTAGGTGAAAAACAGTATGTGAGCCGAGTAGTATGTCTGAATTCACAGTATTCAGAAAACAGTAGTCGAAAACTACCTGGATAACTAACTTACTACTTCTAGCAAGATTCCACATACAATGGACACTTTACCATCCCATGAGGCCATGGGAGAGGATTTGCGAACGACAGTGAAGCAACGCAACTGGCACTGGCAGGTCACATGATAAAACATGCCAAATGTAGTATGTCAAGATTACATTCATACTACACAGATTCATACTATAAAGAAGATACTTTTTTTTAGTGGTCGCAAACTAATTACTTATTCAAAATAAAGTACCTACTCAGAGAGTATGTTTCTCTAGTCTCCTGTATAGCTGTGTTCAATGTAATCCTCTATTGGTGAGATTTGTTTAACGATACATGTAAGTTCAAGTCTGCTTTGTTCATGTCATTTAGTTCAATTTATTATGATCATATAGGGATTTATTATATCATATAGGGATTGTCAAAGTTTTTTTTCTTTTTTTTTTTCTTTTCGTCATCTACAGAATTTTTCGTCAACGATACCAGGGACACCGAAACACCGGGGAACATGAAATTTGGTGGGCATGTAGCCCCACTAGACTTTTACGGAAAAATTTCGTTTGGTCCCCGGGGGCCACTCCCCCCCCCCGCGCTGGGCCCCCCCAAACCCAAAAAATGCAGTTTTTCCTAAATAACTACCTGAACCGTGGCACCGAGGATGAAGAAATTTTTATGGTATGTTGGTCTTAAGGGCCCACATCAACCTAGCCCATAATCGATTGTCAAAGTTTTTTTTTTTTTTTCCCGTCATCTACTGAATTTTTTCGTCAACGATACCAGGGACACCGAAACACCGGGGAACATGAAATTTGGTGGGCATGTAGCCCCACTAGACTTTTACGGAAAAATTTCGTTTGGTCCCCGGGGGCCACTCCCCCCCCGCACTGGGCCCCCCCAAACCCAAAAAATGCAGTTTTTCCTAAATAACTACCTGAACCGTGGCACCGAGGATGAAGACATTTTTATGGTATGTTGCTCTTAAGGGCCCACATCAACCTAGCCCATAATCACTCATTTGTGATTTGCGCCCCTCCCATAAAAAATGAAAATGCAATATTATTCTGCTTTAATCGCCCCTATCTTCAGTTGAGATGTTCAGAACTGCACCATATTTCATGTGTATGATTAACTTGACATCCTCTGGGGGTATGCTAAGTTTCGTAGAATTTCATCCATGGGGGGGTATAAAATAAATTCATTTATGTGCACATTTAGTGACTGTACACTCATCGGCCTGTAGATGGTGCTGTTGAGCGAAGGGTTGCTGGTTTAGGATGATACTGTCACACACACACATGCAGGAATACAAACAAACGCAAGCATGCACACACACTGACATCCACACGCACAGACACACACACACACGCGCACACACATGTACGCACGCATACACACACGCACAGACACACACACACAGACACACACATACACAAACACACACACATACACACACACACAGACAGACATGCACATACTACTACTTTTTTTAGGTATCAGCCATATACCCGATTTACCAATACCCAATGTGTTATGCTTGGGCAGTATACTAATGAGGTGGGTGGGACATGTTTCATGCCATGTTTCATCATCACATCCTGAGAGTCTACGCTTTCAGAAAATATATAGTTTATATAGTTGAATCAGTTTTCTCTTCATGGTACAGACCAAAATGTATTATGTGTACACTTTCTTCACCTAAATCCATAAAATCCCATTAATTTCAATGGGACATTTACTTAAGTGTATTTACTACTAGGTACAGTGGGAATGAGTTTATTTTTGTTAACATTGTTTTTTTAAAACTCTGGGACCAGGGCTACAAGATAAAACCACTTTTTTGGGGAAAAAATGTTTTTTATTTCAGTAAAACACAACAAACCCATGCCAAAGTCAAGGTTTGTAGAAATTGAATGGGAGGGTCCTTTGAAAAAAAAAAATCACCGATTTTTCATACTTAGTATGTATAAGTATATTTTTTGTGGAAAGCCAATGCAGGCCTGAGCGGCGGTCATATTTTGTACCGCCATGCGGTACATCTAGTTTTGCATATGTTTATCTTTTGTAAATAAAACCTTGGGCTCTCACTCTGACTCCCATTCAGAAGACTTAAAGTGCCCCATTATGCTATTTTAAAGTTTCCTAATGTTGTTTTGGAGTCTCCTACAACAGGTTTACATGCATCAAAGGTAAAAAAAAAAAGAAACTGTTTAATTTCCTCATAATATACATTTGGACATCACCACATTTTCAATGATTCTCAAACGACTCGACAGATGAATCAATCTCTTTAAATCCCGCCTTTCTGCGAGCTACTCTGCTCTGATTGGCCAGACAGCTCAGTCTGTTGTGATTGGTTTGCGTACAGCGCACGCGTTGAAAACAAAAATGCCCATTGCCATAACAACGTCAGCTGTCCTGAGGCTTCCTACACCATAAACTAAAGACAATAATGAACAATGACGTCGATTTTACCATATCAATGCAAGTGCGATGCATGTCGCATATCAATGCGAGTGCGGACACATGCGAGTGTCCGATGATGAAACACTGGAAGAACTAGTTATTCAACCCGAACCTCCATCGCAAAGACAACTCGAGCAGGACGTTTATCAGTAATACACTACTCAGTTTGAGGTACATTATGAGATGTTGCAACCAATTCCTTACCATCAGAATTAACAAGTGCATGTCCATCAACAAACTGATTATTTTACTTGTACTTTTTTTTTTACTGAGTATTTTTTTTATATATTGCAGTGAACACGTGGAAACTGGATCTATAACAGTGCATGTATACAATGTACATTAGCCGAGCTCTAGCGTGAATGACTGATGTGAATGACTGATGTAACAAACGTTGGTAAAACAAATCTTGCTCCATGCTTAATCTTTCCTCAAAGTAGTGAGAATGACAGACAAGACACAAATAGTGGCCCACAAACTGATTAGCAGAAGTATTTAAGACCTAGCAGGAGACCTACACAATATAAAACTCAAAACTAAGTATTTTGAACATCATCTTTCAAGAGCAAACGTTTTGCGAATCCTACATTGAACTCCGAGATTTGAGAAACAGTCGTCAGTGAAATAAAGGGAACACAGCAAAAGTTTAGGATTACACTGATGTGATATCATGGTAAAGATGAATTTTAACAACTGATTCTTCACATGCTCGTCCTTGGGCATTGAAAAAAAAAACTGGCTTTACCTTCACATTGTAGAGCATTGCGTCTTCTCGACATGATGCTATCCAGTATCCACAGGAATTAGCTGCAGGTTTGAGGTTCAAGTTTTCTCTGGTGTCTGCGTGCGCAATAAGTGGGCGGGCAATATGCTAATGTTTCGTCTTGACGTCACAATGAAACGGCTTATGACTCGTTTGAAAAACAATTCGTTTCATTGACTCAGAGTCGACTCTTTCAGATTGCACTTTCAGATTTAAAACTTTGCAGGATGTTTTCATTCACTTAGAGCTATTTTACACACTACATGAAAGGTCAATTTCAAAAATCCATAAAAGGGGCCCTTTAATGTTATGAAATCATGGAAATTCTTGAAAAAAAAAAGGTCCATGAACACATTATGTGTCAACTTCCCAAAAGTGTAATTGAAAACTAATAAAGATCATGACCAAGGTTCTCTATCAAAACCTTTTTTTCCCCTTTGTATCAGTCTGTACCAATCATCAAAGAGACTGGCTTGCACAACACAAGGCATTGTTTCTAAACAGGACAGCAGAGGTTATCAAAACGAAAATAGGGTGAAACAGCTGAGGAATCACAATGTCACAATGTAAACAATGAGTGTGTCACAAATGTGAAATACAGTTTAAGCTTTTCTGGTCTGAGTCATCTTATTAGCCTTTGTCTCTGCTTCATTCATATATTTTAAGCAGAGAAAGGTAATTGTGTCATTTGTTGTTTTAGTGCCCCTAGTTAGAAAAAACGTTCACTGCATCTGCGGTTTTATGTTTGTGAAGCTTACTTGAGTTTACTGTTGGCTCTGTTGTAAGTAAATGAGGAGGTGCAGGCGTTGAAGTGAGCTGGAGTTTTAATTACTGACTCAAGGGACGGACTTTTCCTCATAAGAGACGAGGGCTTCAGTTCGTCACACGACCCTGAGAGAGACAGAACCACAGACACACAGGAGAATTTTTATCTTGTGTCCTATTATTGCCACAGTTCTAGAGAATATCCTATTCAAGGACATATTAAAATCCACGAAGATAGTATTATTATAAGTAATGCTCTAATTAAACAACATTTATTTAAATTAGGACAACTCATGCTACCAATGTTTCTGAATTAATAGCACATCAAAATTATAAGTACACAACCGTTCAAAGGTTTGGGGTCAAGTAAGGTTTTTTACCACATCTATGCAGCAAGGACGCATCAAATTGAACAAAGTGACAGTAAAGACAAAAAATTTGTCAAAGAATCCTGAAAAAAATTATCAATGGTTTCATCAAAAACATTAAGCAACACAACTGTGATGTTGAAAAGAAATGTTTCTTGAGCAGCAAATCAGCATATTAGAATGATTTCTGAAAGATCGTGTGACACTGATAAATGGCTGCTAAAAATTCAGCTTTGCCAGCAGATGTTGGGGGTGTTATCTCTCGTGGCAGATAAATTGCCTGGAGATGATGGCTGTTTTTCTGGCTCTGAAACATTTCCTTCCATTTTCTTTCCCTCCAGCCATAATGTGCTTGTCCGGACAGACGACACATTGGAGGTCCTCTACATAAATCATCAGGGGGGTCTGCAGTTGCGCCCCCTTTGCAAATTGGCGCACAAGAACCTCCTGTGGGCCCAGGGCAAGCTGGTCTCACTAAGGGCAGTGTACATCGCTGGGTGCCTGAATCAGGGAGCAGACATCCTGTTGAGGCAGGGGCTGAGGCCCGGGGAATGGAGGATTTGGAGGGAGTTTGGCCAGGTGGAAGTGGACCTGTTTGCATCTCAAACTATGAGTGAAACTGTCACAGAGAAATTTCTAACATTGAAAACTGTTTTTCTGCTGGCTATTACATCTCTAAAGAGAGTAGGAGATCGTCAGGTCCTGTTGTTGCCCTTCATGTTTGGAGTTTGCACCTGGCACAATGAAAGCTTTTTTACACCCTAGACCAGGGTACGTACCTAAGGTCCCCATTAATGTGGCGCGATCTATAGTGTTACAGGCCTTTTTCCCTCCTCCCTTTCAGACGTTGGACCAGGAGAAGTTAAATGTGCTATGCCCAGTGGATGCTTTGCTTATGTCTACTGTGGTGAAAGTCTGATCAATTTTTGTGTGCTTCGGATCACCTAGACAAGGGTCCCCAGCAACCAAGCAAAGGATGAACAAGTGGATAATCGATGCTATTTCTCTTGCATATGAGGCGTGTGGACAGCCTTCACCTATGGTTGTCAGAGATCACTCAACTATGTCGCCCTGCCATAATTCCTGCATGCCAGTGATTGATTTACTTTGGCCAATCAGAAGCTGACATTGTTTGGTCTGGATGTGCTTTATAGCTTCCTGGTCATGACGTCACTTGCTACGGAATGACGTCCCGCCATGCTATTGGACTGATTACACACACATGCTTCAAGATGCAGAGGCGTTTCCCACAGTGTTGTAACTTCCGAAGCAGCATACAGTCGTAAACTGAGACGTTATGTGGCTTTTGAAACAATGTATTTTGATTGCATTTTAGTGCAATACATGTTTTAATTTTAGAAAACTTTGATGTTTTAGACATCAATTTCAGACACAGATATTGACTATTGCTTTGAAAACAATTGCACAATTTTCACAAATTCACAATTTCTGTGGTAAGTGACAATATCACAGATCATCAACATAAATGTTGCTCAACACTATGGGTGTTTAAGGATAACTGAAGTGTTGTTTGAAAGACGCAGCAAAATTTGATACGTCTTTATGAAGTACCATTGAGGGGGAAATCTCCAAAGGCGATTCTTCTATCAAGGGTCTTTGACAGTTGCTTGATTCCAGAGTGCCTCTAGAAACATAAAGCACATGTCAGTGATAACATACCCTGTGCTCTAGAATAAATGTGTTGTGTATTGTGAGATTTGTAGTACCTGAATTGGTGAGACAGCAGCAGCAGGGGCTGTGCGGACTGGTATGCCACTTAGAGGGCTTCTGGGAGATGTATGTATCTGTACTGAGCTGCTGGGTCCATCTAGCAAAATACATCAGCATCAACATTTAAATGGCCATACAAAAATCCTATTTCCAGCCAGAGAGACAACACAAATTAATCTGAAGACCACACTTTGCCACACAAACTGTAGAGGTCAGACTGAAATGATTATTGACATTTAAAAAAATAAACTTCTGTTTCTAATATTGGGATCTTCTGAAGGTTAAGGAGAGCAGCAGGTGCTACACAACCAAAAAACCCATTAGGTAGGACAGACTTCTCTGCATTTTACTCTTAGTGTTCTGCTCTTAGAAGTAACAGTATCTATTTAGGATATTTCCACAGTGAGACTAGGCAGAATTGTAAATGTGGGAGGACATTTGTTAATATTCACATTCATCTGACATCTGAAATTTTATCAGTAAGTTTAGAAGGAGCAGTTTCGACAGCTTTGTTTCAATAGATAGTCTTTGGGACTGGAGAGGAAGTTTGGAGTTTGATGTTATCATGGTACAATGAACTCTTCTATTTCAAAGGTTTGGGTAAAAGTTGATTTGTCATAATAAATCTCGTTTAAGGTAAAGAAATGGATCGTAAAGACCCTTATTAGGAGTTATAGTTTGAAGAAGCTGGAATAACTGTCTGATGCCACATTAGACTTTTTGATATAAGCCATTGTATTCAGCAGAACATTTTATAAAAATAACAAGCTGCACAAAATTTTATTAATAATGGGATGCTGTGTATTATTGTTTCATTTAACAAACTCTCCCATCTAACATGACATTTTTTTGTTGACATGAATTAATTAATGAGAACAAGTCCTGTTGTCTCACAACCCACAGGTTAGAGGTATCTGTCCAACATAAAGACAGACAGGAATGATTTGAGAGGTCTGCCTGCTGTAATGAGAGCCAGACTTTCCTGTTGCCATGTTACAGATAGATTGTGATGGCAGACAGGAGATGTTTGGAGAGCATTACATTATTAGCTCAGATTAAAGAACAGCTTCTGTTAGCATCTGTTTCACCATGATAGTGCCACGATCTAAACACTTAATCACTGCATAAATATTTTCTCAGCAATCATTTTACAATCTAGAAAATTTTACTAATTAATGTCTCAGATCTTAAAATGTATGTTACAAGGAAGAGAGAAGAGGTGAAAAAGGGAGAGAACAAGAGTGAGAATGAGGGAAAAAGAAAAGCGTAGAGAAAGGTCATGTCCTCACTCGGCAGAGCTGTGTCAAAAGACTTGATGAGGGATTTGACCGTGGCTCCTGATTCTGAGGATGTGCTGCTTCCACTCCCACTGCCATGGGTTAGGAAACCGACAGGTGCATTCTGGGACATGGTCATTCGGCACCAGTGAAGACTCCCATCTGAGTCAGAGGGACAAACATCTTCACTCCATAACCTATCAATCACAGAACACACATACAGATATAGAGACAGGCTACAGGGGTGTTTATGTTGGAAAGTAAGACACTACATGTGTGTGATGAATAAACTATTTTAGCATCCCAGATAGCTTAGAAGAACTTGATGTTGCAACAGAATTGATTGACTCTCTCTTTTCCAGCACTTTAGACACAGTTGCTCCATTGCCCTTAAAGAAAATTAAAGAAAATAGTCCAACACCGTGGTACAACGAGTACGCTCGGGCCCTAAAGAGCAGCAAGAAAAATTGAGCATAGCTGGAAGAAAACAAAACTAGAAGTTTATTGCATTTTGTGGTGAGAGAGCACGACTGTGTACAGAAAGGCCTTAAAAACTGCTAGATCTGCTTATTTTTCAACACTTTTAGAAGAAAACAAACACAACCCTAGGTATTTATTCGAAACAGTGGCTAACTTAACGAAAAATAAAGCTTCAACACCGGATGTTTCCAAACAGCACAGTAGTAATGACTTTATGAACTTCTTTACTTACAAGATTGATAATATTAGAGAGAAAATTATAACTATGCAACCGTCTACTACAGTATCACATCAGATAGTGCATTGTAGTCTCCCTGAGGAAATAATTTCATTCATTCATTGCTATAGGAGAGGAAGAATTGTCTAAACACATTAAATCATCTAAATCAACAACATGTATGTTAGACTCTATACCGACTAAGCTATTGAAAGAGATGCTTCCAGAGGTCATAGATCCTCTTCTTAATATCATTAATTAATCTTTGTCACTAGGATATGTACCGAAAACTTTTAAGCTGGCTATAATCAAACCTCTTATTAAAAAAACACAACTTGATCCTAGGGAATTCAATTACAGGCCGATCTCGAATCTCCCTTTTCTGTAAAAAAAAAAAAAAATAGAAAAGGCAGTATCTTCACAACTATGTTCCTTTTTGGAAAGAAATGATATCTGCGAGGATTTCCAGTCAGGATTTAGACCATATCATAGTACTGAGACTGCTCTCATTAGAGTTACAAATGATTTGCTCTTATCATCCGATCGTGTTTGTATCTCTCTATTAGTGTTACTGGATCTTAGTGCTGCATTTGATACCATCGACCACAACATTCTTTTGAATAGACTCGAAAATGATGTTGGCATTAGTGGAATTGCATTAACATGGTCTTAGGCGTCGGTTAGGAACCTGGGTGTGCTCTTTGATACCAATCTTTCATTTGAAAGTCACGTTTCTAGTATCTGTAAACGTTTCTAGTATCTGTAGTATCTTTTTAAATTACGACATATGCTTTCAATGAAAAATGCTAAACAATTAGTTCATGCGTTCATGACCTCAAGGCTAGATTATTGTAATGCTCTACTGGGTGGTTGTCCTGCACGCTTAATAAACAAACTACAGCTGGTCCAAAACGCAGCAGCTAGAGTTCTTACCAGAACCAGGAAGTATGACCATATTAGCCCAGTTCTGTCAACACTGCATTGGCTCCCTATTAAACATTGTATACATTTTTAAATATTGCTGATCACTTACAAAGCACTAAATGGTTTAGTTCCCAGTACTTGAGCGAGCTCTTAACACATTATAGTCCTTCACGTCTATTGCGATCTCAAAATTCCGGCCAGTTGATAATACCTAGAGAATATCAAAATCAACTGCTGGCTGTAGATCCTTTTCCTATTTAGCACCAAAACTTTGGAACAATCTTCCTAAAATTGTCCGGGAAGCAGACACACTCTATCAGTTCAAATCTAGACTAAAAACACATTTCTTTGGCCTAGCATACATAACACATTATAGACTTCTATAATTCAATGTTAGGCTGCATAGATTAGGTCAGCCGGAACCAGGAACACTCCCCATAAATCCTGGTGTACTTGTTACACCATAAGAAGGATGACGTCTACGCTAATATTAGTCTCTCTGTTTCTCCGTGGTTTACCGCAGTCCGCCGGATCCAGGCCGTATCAAGATCTGATGAAGGACCTGCGCCTAGACACGATGACAACGCAGCCCCTGAAGTGTCAACCAGTCCCTCCCCTGTGAAGGCCTCCTTCCCTTCCCTTTACCTCAGTACAGATAAAATGTTGTTGAGATGATTCCGTTTCACGTGGCTACGCAGACGTGACAAAACATTTCTGTATTATAAATTCTTAAAGCCAGACAAGTAGTTTATTGAGGGTTGATTTGTAAAGAAGGACTACACGCCTGCGCAAATATATATTCAAAAGCGCATACCTTTGGACTGAACACGTAATGCGCATGTGCGCGACATCTGCGTTGTCTCGGGTTTGCGGTTTTGAGGTTTGCGCAGAGATAACGGATAATCGTTTGCACCTTCAAACCTATTTCAGGGAGTGCGTTCTCGAGACACCAGGCACTGTTTTGTGCGGATGGGTGACCGGAGCGCATTAAGGGTTCTGTTAGAATGGTGTTGTGTTAGCGGCCCCTAAGTTAATAACTAATGATCTTCGTAACGGAAGTGAATCAAACAATCAAAACTAACTTTAGCTGGACAATAACTTTATCCTGGAGCTGTTGTAAAGCTTAAACAATCTGTTACGGTAATTTCCTATTATTACTGTAAAGCTGCTTTGAAACAATCCATATTGTTAAAAGCGCTATATAAATGAAGGTGACTTGACTAAAACTGAAACTAAATATATAAAAACTAAATAGAAATGTGTTCACAAAATAAAAACTAAACTAAAACTAACAAAACCATTAATGAAACTAACTAAAACTAAACTGAAGTTTATAGGAAATTTGAAAATGATATTAAAATAAAAACTAATTTAAAAAAAGCACAACTATAATAACCTTGATTCTCATAAATAAACAATGTTCACAAAACCTTTTGAAAGAACAGCAATACTGGGTTATTAAATAATTTTTGCATAGGACCATAAAGATAGCATTTCTCGTGCTTTATCAATACTCAGTAGTCACTCTTTGAGTCAGGCAAGTATAAAGACAGTTTCCCGTTGCTCTTGTGTGTTGGTATATTAGAGCTAATTATCCACAGAACACACAGTTAGGGTGAGGTTGTATATGCACATTTGAACACACTAAATTGAGGCAGAAATGTCATTTTGTACAAAAATGGTTCGATATGCATAAAGTATGCATGCAAGATATCAGCAAGAACTCTTAAAACACAGCTCTGGTGATGCCACTGTATTTTAGGATAAAGTCCTAAACTACTGATATCATGTTTCTTCACTGTAATGCATAGAAACATGGGAAAATGAGAAGCCCCAGGAAACACAGAGGCATTACATGCTGGAATGGTTTGATTTAATGACCTCAAAAGAACAGAATACATGTACATCACTTTTAAACGTACATTTAAAACCCCATGTGGTAGAGATAAACAGTAGTGTGTCTCTCATGAGAACACAAGTCATTGCAGTCACATGAAAACAGTACATAAGTTACATTTGCACACTAAATCACAACATATACTGTATAATTTAAAGGCAGAGGAGGTGTGTTACTTCTGAACATGTAATCCTATTTCAGCACAGTCATGTTCTAAACTGTTAATACCAGCATGTGAATTCTGCATCTAGAGGAATATGCTCCTGCGAGACATACAACCTGAGTATTAACAAAATGGCAGTTGAGGACCTGATACTTCATGCTTGAGAGTCATGTCTTATTTGCATTTATAATTTCATTGTGATTCACATCCATCGATTTCAGTGAGAAACTTTCAAACTGAAATTGGCCACACATCATTAACCAATGCAAATAGGAATGTGAGTGGAGCAGAAAAGTTTCTCATGGATGAGGAACAAAAACAGAAGTGCTTAGCAAAGTTGTTTACTTTGAACGTGATGTAAAGCACGTTTCTCAAAAACTCGACTGATTTCTTATTACTACTTCTAGTGATGACACAGAAACGACGAGACAACCATCCTACAGCAAATGTAATGCAATACAAGTAATCTTCATTGGTTAGTGTTTGTTTAAATCAAATGAAAGCATTTAAAAGTTGTAAACCAACTGGGTTTTAACTATAAGAATTGAATTGTTTTTTAAAGACTATAACAAGCTTGATATGTTGGAGTGTTGATAAGAATTCTTTGTCTGCCATCTAGTGTTGGACTTGCCATCAACAGTAAGAAACCAAGATTTCATCGTGGCACATGAAAATTCCCAAAGTTTTCATGCAACTCAAATAGATGTATCTGCTATGCCTAATGTGCCTAATGTGTAAACATAGAAAATATAAAAGAAATTACATAGAATAGAGGCAATTAAATGCTGTTTAATTACATACATTTACATATATCTAATTCGAGTTATGATTATTTTAGGCAGAAACAGCTCTTTGGAAAATGAAAAATCATTAAGACAAAATCAAAAAGTGCTGGTAGAGTAGTAAAGGTCTGTAAATGTTGGCTTTATTCCTAAGGCAGCACAATACAAAGCTATTTCTGTACTTTAAAAAGACAGTTAAGGATATAATAAATTAATGTTACAGATACATCCTAACACAATTTGTTCACTTTGTCTTCCAACTATCCCCCACATTTCAGTTGGCCTTGCTTAAAAGGTGCAACAACAAAAGCCTAAAACAGGTAAAACGATCAATTCAAACACATTTCAAATAGTGCAGGTGCTGTTTGCTTTAGAACAAATACAAATATCTCCTCTGAGCAGATGTGAAAACATGTATTCTGTTCAGAATATGTCTCCAATTCATCTTCATGAATAATACTGATATACAGATCACTGTATTACAATACTGTATTACAATATTAACTCTGTATTACAATACTGTGAACCAGTCATTGGTTTTAACTCTAACTATCTATCGCCCCTCAACTGCAGTCTTGGAGGTCTCAAATGCAGATCCAGAGGAGATTCTGAAAGAAACACACAAAAAAACAATGGTGTCCAAATGAAGGTATATTAACAATACTTGCTAAATTGAGTTTATTTGGATGAAAACCTGACTTTTGAGATGGAATTGACTTTTGAGATGAGCAGCATCACCAGTAATTGAGTTTCATTTATAAAGCAAATGTTTTCATCATGGCAGCAAATGCTCATTTGTCACCATCAACCTTCATGCATTTCTCTGGAAATCAATAAAACATCTGACATTTTTTATAAGCAGATTTATAACCATGTCTGATGACTGAAGGAAGAAAACCTTCAAACTTTTCCAGAAACATGAGATATTTGTTTGACAATCTGTGTGCAAAAATCATAGCAAACAGCAGTTGTCGCCACATACAAAGATTTTGAGGGCAAGAACTTAAGGAAAAGGAAAGCAGACCCAGCAAGCAAAGCAGACCCAGCCCCTTCTGAATAAAATGAGCACAGCCAATCAAATAGTAGTATTGTTCAAAGCAGTGGGCGGGTGGCTAAGGCAAGGAAAACAGGCAAGACACAAGCTCTTGAACATCCTCAATGATTAAATCACTCTGACCATCCATAAGTATTAGATTCAGTATAAGAGCTGGGGCTGGTGCTAGCAGTGCACTCACCTGGGTCAGAGGGAAATCCTTTAGAGAGCAATCCGAGGGAGTGGGGAGATCGACACACACTGGCTGTCCGTTTGAACGGAGGGGAAGAGTTTTTAAATATTTGGCAACTCAAACGCACTACTTATAAAAGCGCCGTATTTTATTAAGCCCATCTCAAAATACTTAAACCGGTGTTCAATATATGCACTTAAGGCTCATAATCTTATTGGATTTCTATTATGAAGTGCACAGGTCTAATGTCACATGATAATAATAATAGGGAAAAAAGGTTGTTGCTTGCACTGAAGTGTAGTCTGATGCAAAATGTTCTACAAAGCTAGATGTTCACAAAATAATGAAAACCAAAGCATTAATGCCAGCCCAACACCAGAGATGTTTGTGTATTTTTTTTTGTGTAAATTTGCACATGAAATGCACATAAAATTGATAATAGGCTCATTGTCAGTTCAAGCTCAATTTATCTGAATGTATGTGTTTATCATTTAAAAGATATGACAGGTCTATTTGTGTTAAAAATAAGGCAGTGGGAGTCAGCGAGTCTGTGTACGAAACCTGAAAAATATTATTCAATGCCTATGACATGCCACGATTCATGTTTTTGTGTGTGCTTTGTTGGTTGGTTGAAAAAATAAAAACGCTGTTTGATTGAGCAGTTAAAGTAAATAACATTTACAGTGTTACTGTTCACTAAAACTAAAATTATTAAAAATAATATGTGTTAACTGAAATGGGGTTATAAATAAAATAAAATATAAATATTAAATAAATTAAAATTGAAATGGAAATTAAAAATGTTGCCTTGGCAACTAAGTTGAAGTACAAAAATTACTAAAACTGAAACTAAAATAAATTAAAGATAAACTGAAATATAAAAAAATCAATAAAGAATTAATAAAAATGACAAAAACACATAAAAAATGACTAAAATGTCAAATAAAATTAAAATCGAAAATATAAAATAAAAGCTATTAATTTAAAATGTTAATAAATAGTATAATAGTATATAAATAATATATATATATATATATATATATATATATAAAAACACTGAACATTCATAAATATCCAACTTTTTAACTGATTCTATTTCTAGTGATAATCAAATAAATATTTAATGACTACAATGCTTCTGTCTAAAGTTCATTCAAATCTGTTGTGATGTGTTGCTATATATTACAGTCTTTTAAGCTGGTTTGAAATGTTCCCACTTAAGAGTTAAAAAACTTGGACTAACTGAGCAGTAAGGCAGCTGCCTTTGATTTCGGATACAGCAGGTTCTTTTTGGGCTGTATCACAGTTTGCAACTACTATACACATAAAAATAGAGTAAATAGATGCAAGAAAGTGTGTAAAAGCAGAGGAGTGAGGGTAATTTTGCATGACTACTGATTTGAGTGTTCATTGGTACAGTTTACTAGTCTCTAAAATGTCAGACATGAATTTCAGTTAGCTAAAATGTCAAATGACTCATTTTTATCTGATTGTGAGATTGTATGATAATTTGACTTCACAATGTAGCAAACTATACCAGTGAACCCAGCCAGCGGCTGTCAGAGTTTGATATTTGAATAGAGGAGAGTTTTGTTAGAGTTGAGAGCCCAGATGGATGGCAGACAGGAGGGCAGTGATGAGTTGATGAGTGACTGTGTACCTGGTGCCCTGGATCTGCTCCAACTCTGAAGCCAGTCTTGTGCTGTGCTCCTGCTCCTCCTGCAGACGTCTGTGCAGTGAGCGAAGCTCCTGCTGAGCTTCCACCTTTATGTCATTGGCGACCACTACTGCTGTCTGGAGGTCTGCCTGGAAACGCCGCCACTCCTCTGTCTCATCCTGAAAGTGCACACACACATGAATTTTTAGTCATGTGGAGCGGAAAGTGTTTTGGCCTTCTCATGAGCTCATGGGGCTGGTCAAGGAAATGTCATTTTCAATCACTGCGACCGATGGGCACTGACATGGTAGACTGCAATACAGCTTGCATTTGCACCTCAAAGTTCTGTTCAGATGGAAGATATTTTTCTTGAATTATAGAAACTGACATACACTGTCAAACATGCCTGATTATGTTGTAGTTCATTACAAAAAGAAGAAAGTACAAGAAAAACAGATAACCAATTCCACCTTCATCTGTTTATTCATGGTCTTAATTTGTTTCTCCAGCTCAGCCTTGTTTTCTTCAAGCCTCTTGATCTGATCTGAAAAATAAGGACAAATAAAAAAATTAAAATAATTATTCACAAAAATTATATATACACTTCTGTTCGAACATTTGTGGTCATTAAATTTTTTTTAAAGAGATTAATATTTTTCATTCAACAAGTATACATTCAATTTATGATTTAAAGAAGTCACAGTAAATGCATTTATAATGTTACAAAAGATTTCTATTACAAAGAAATGCTGTTCTTTTTAACCTAACACCAAAAAATCCTGAAGAAAATGTATTACAAATGTAAATGTAAAGTATTAGGCAGCCCAACTGTTTTCAACATTGATAATAATAAGAACTGCTTCTTGAGAACCAAATCAGCATATCAGAATGATTTATGAATTACATTTCAGAAGGATTTCTGAAAATTCAGCTTTGTAATCACAGGAATAAATCATTATATAAATACAAATATTTTTAATTGCAGTAATATTTCATAGTCGTAATGTTTTTTTTTTCAAATAATTGCAGTCTTTTTCCAAATAATTGCAGAGACTTTTTCCAAAAACACTTTTGATGGCTTCAGATATCTTGCCATTTTTATCACAGCTTCACTTGATGTCGCCAAGGGATCATTTTAAGGGATAACTAATGTAATAAAAGTTCATTTGGAATAATAAAATGCCACAGATCAAATATAACAAAATAATGAAGCCAAAGGACAAAAGTGAGATCACCTTTCCAAATCAGTTAATAAAAAAAGATTTAGTTTTCTTTTCTTTCTTTTTTATTATTAAAGTAAATTTTATTTGGATTTGGATAAACTATGACACGAACATGTACTTTTGACCATGTGCCCAAGTTTTGGCTAAAAGCCACAAAGAGTCTTAAAATATAAATGCTATTTAGTATATATAACTAAGGGTCATAAATAGAAGCGATTTGAAGTCATTTAGTTCATTGCAGCTGGACAGGCATGGACTGAGGCTGCAATAAAACTATAATCTGCACCATGAAATGTCTTCCCTCCTGCTTAAAGAGGAAAAGAGAGGAAGGCAGACGAGCTCACAGAGCAGATGAATGATGCAGTTTGGCAAAGATTTAAGATGGCGTATTAAAAAGCTCAGTATCTCAATCTATTCAGGCTGCCAGGTCCTATAAATGTGTTTTACTAATCACGGCAGACTCTAGCCAGTGTGCGTAGGCCAGATTCTGCCAGATGATGCAGTATATTTAGCATTGGCTGAGGGATAGTTAAGAATACACATGACATGACATGACATGACACAGCATAATCCTTTGGCAAGGTGGTACACTGAGAGTCAGAGACAGACAGGGAGACAGATAATGGTCATACTCTCAAGGTCCAGGATGGTCTGATTGGTGTGCAGACTAACTGCCCGTTGCTGCTCCACCTGGTCCTCCAACTCAAAGATCGTCTCTTTCAGGTCCTTGATCCGGTTCTCAGCATCTTTGCACTTCTCCTTTAGAGCGAGCATGTTGGCTTTATGATCTTGTTCCTGTTTCTCCACCTTTTCCAGCAGCTGTTGCCTGTCTGCCTCCGCCTGTACATACAGACACATACATGCCTCAAAAACACTGTTACTATTTTTTAACACTGTAGTGCAGCTATTCAGGGATCATATATCTTATTTAATAAGGCCCTTCGATGCGATGACGCATGCAATGATTTAACTGTGCCAGACCTGCACACAGACTAAAGTCTTTGGCCTTTGACTACCGTAAAACTCGGGCTTTTATTTTCCCAAATTGCCGAACTGCACCGGCTTGAATTTGAGACAGGCATCTATATGAGACAGGCCTTTAATTTAGTGTTGAGATGAGCATGACAATAGGAGGTTACCAAATCTGTGTTTCTGCTTTACAGATCAGTTAATGTCAGAATTAGCCTACTATATTTCCATATGTCTAGCGCAGCGCCACGTCTTTAAAATTCGAACACATTATTCTCTATGAGTGTACATTGTCTCAAATCGTCGTTAATGTATATACTGACTTCACCCTGTGCTGCAATATACATTCAGTTTTACATTCATTAACAGAAATCAACTGCTTGAATGAAAATTGTTGATGTTATCAGATTTTCAGGTGATATTCTCAATTCATTCAGTTAATGGACGCTCTGAGGTAAATTGAATTCAGACTGCAGACTAAGCAACGATTGTATTTAATTGTACAGTACAATCATAACATAGTACAGACATGATCTTAATTCCATAATATCCTTAAACATAACTATATTGCTGGCCATAAACTGACAAAGTGCGCGTCCGGTGTGCGATACCTCGAGTTGTCATAGACGCGAGGCGGCGCTGCGCTTCTTGTACGGTGTGCGGCCCCCTTTAGATTATTGGCAGCATAAAAAAACGAAACGATGTGACAGCCATGGGCTGAACAATACAAGTTACCGGTAATATCCATCGAGCCTATGAACTAGTTGCCCGATACACATCAACAAAAAAGAATGAAGGCTACCCTGTAAAACAACTGCAATCATGTGATACAAAAGGACCCTATTCATCACTATCATCATCACCGCGATCCTCAACTACAAGTTCATTGGCGAATTCCTCCTCGTCGCTCTCCTCCACTTCCCTCTCCGGCCTCCGCTAACTCTGCCTGCCTTGCTTGCGCTAACAGCTCCCGTCCAGATGCGCAAGGCTCTCTTGTGTGCGCAATCTGCTCCATAGAATTCACGAGTTCACACTTACAAATAAGTCAGATAGAATAAATGCGTATTTGGCTTGCTGTCCGAGGAGAGGGCTCCGGGCTCGGTATTCGGCACGAACCCAGAGTACTCCCCCCGTATTCCTGGCTGTAAAATAACAAGCCAAGAGTGAGGAGTCGGGGTTGGTGGAGGGATGCTGAAAACTGTCAAGGAATGTTAGGTGAGTTGACAAAGTGAATATATATATATATATATGCTTCCTCTCATGCTGATAGGGTAGACATGGTAATTGTTTGATGACAAGTTGATTGATTGATTATTTGAACGTGCTCCTCCCGAACTTTGTTTATAAAACATCATTTGGCGTAAACAGATGATCTGACGGGTTTTAGAAGATTAAATACAACCCGAAACTAAAAAACAGACCGGGCCTCTATTTGAGACCGGCCTTTATTTATCCAAACCTGTAGCCACACCAGGTGTGTAAAAGAGACAGGCGTCTATTTGGGACTCGGCTATTATTTGAAGTTTTACGGTAATCAAATCACAAGTATAGAGTTTATTGGCAAAACCTAACTACAAAACAAAATATTTTTTAAAACACTTGGATTTACATATGGATTTGAAGAACTAAAAACAAGATAATCAGAGCTGAGGGTTTGCGTCATTACTGCCCATCCCAGATTTCCTATTGTATTTGGCCAAATACTCCTCTGATTTGTAGGAATTTTATGCTATTTTAAGATGCATAAAAACATAAATAAAATAAGTGAAGTTGATTGGTTGGTTTATTTATGTTTAGGTCTACACTACTCTTGAAATGTTTGGAGTCAGTAAGTTTTTATTTATTGAAAGAAATGTTTACTTTCAGCAAGAATGCAATAAATGATCAAAAATAACAGTAAACATTTATAATGTTACAAAGTATTTCTATTTCAAATACTATGCTGTTCTTTTTAACTTTCTATTCATCATAGAATCATGAAAAAAAAATACAAAAAAATAAAATCATGGTTCCCACAAAAATATTAAGCAGCACTACTATTTTCTACTGTTAAGGAAATGTTTCTTGAACACCAAATTAGCATTTTAGAATGAAGGATCACGTGACACTGAAGACTGGAGAAATGGCTGCTGAAAATTCAGCTTTGTCATGACATAAATAAATAAATGACATTTTAAAATATATTAAAATAGAAAAGTTATTTTAAAATTGTAATAATATTTATTTCACAATATTACTGTTTTACTGTATTTTTTATCAAATAAATGCATCCTTGGTGTGCATGAGAGACTTTTTTCAAACTTTGTAACTGAAGTGTATTTAACTGTAGCATTTAAGACAATGTGTTAATGTTAAGACAACAGGTTTTTAATTAATCTTAATCTTAATTTAATATATCATCTATGTGTGTGTGTGTGTGTGTGTGTGTGTGTGTTATATTCAGAATTCAAATTTTACAGGTTTCAAGCACAATACACTGGTCTATGCTGACTATCAGAGACTAAAACCCTCACTGAAGATGTCACAAAAAGCTATCTTGCATAACAACATTCACAAGATCACTTAATTCATCCATCCAACATGATTTTTTAAACAAATTCCTCACCACAGACTGAATAATCAGTCTTAAAATGTGTAGTTTTGCACATTTCTACTAATGTAGTAGTAACAAGTACCTAAATCATCCTCCTAAACTTAACATCTGAAAATGTTTAGATCAGACAGCAGAAAACAATATGGCTCCAGTGTTGCATACTAATTATTTGAAAATTAGATCACTATTCTAGCGGTTCAGGCCAGTCCCATGATTCACTTGACAGCTGGATCACCCTGTATAGAGCAGAACAGCTCTTTCTTCAGAGCCTTGTGCACAGAGAATTGCTCACTCCGTGTGCTCTGAGAAGAGCATGGCATCCTAAAGCTCTGTCTTATGGCAACTCCCTGGATGACATCTGGACTGAGGGTGTATTTGTCTCACTTACAGTGGTTAAGTCATAGAGAAAATCAAAGTTAATTTTGCATTTAGAGGTGCACTGGTTCAAGTGACAGCCATGAGGTGCCAGTGATGTTCATGTTCTTGTGGGTTTATAATGGTCCTGTCTGTGTATAATTATATTTTAAAGGATGAGGTACACCCCTAAACTACATGACTACAACATTTACAAGTGCAAACTAGGGAACAACAAAAGTTTGCCTTTCAATATTTACGTAGACTCTCTAATTTTCTGGTGCTCCGTGCAGAATATGAATATATATATATGCACTGTGGTTGGATGTAATACAACTTCTGTATGTGTGGTGATATTTTTTATAGGTTACTGCATTTCTTTTTGACATTAAGAGTGAACTAGAGAGCTGACAGAACACCCAGAGAGGGTAAGTTGTACTTTTAAAATTAATATACCACATACATTTTCCCCAAAGGGCACACCATAAATTGTCTTGAAGGCAGAAAGGTCTACAAAGGTTTCTATGTTTTCCAAGACTGTTGTCCAAAAATCTATCATTACAAAAATAGGACTCTCAAGAAGCTAAAAAAAAAATGAGTATGAGTTATGGTTGATTTGGCACTAATTACCTCTGAGATGATGATAGTCATAATACAAGCCAATTGGACAAAGAATTCATCCATTTCAAACACCAAGACTATTTTCACTACATTATGAACCTAAAATTCCTAAAATGCCTTAAAATGATCTAAAAAAATATTGACTGTGTGCATCTAAGCCTGTGAAGTGTAAATGATGTAAATCTTCCCAAGAAGCATAGCCAGGGCTTTGGAACTGGTTTATGAAATATCCTTGACTGAGGAATCTGAGCATTTATGAGATACAGAATGATATACCTTCACCTTCACTCTGAATGTGTCTCATCTACTTTTTGTTTTTTTGGCTGACAGGAAATGGATGCACAAGACATTCAAAATGCAGTGGAAATGCATTGAGATAACAAGGCCAAGGCGGACCAGAAAAAAAAAAAATCATGAATATGACACCAACTTAGTGTTCTTGATAAAGTTAAAAGTTAAAACACAAAATGCCACAAGGTGCTGGAACTGTCGGTTTGTGTATACCAGGGATGTCCACCTTTCAGCAGAGTTTAGCTCCATCCCTAATTATACACACCTGAATCATCTAATCAATGTCTGTGTCCGAAATCACCTCTATACCCTAATATAGTCAAGTCAAGTCACCTTTATTTATATAGCGCTTAATACAATACAGATTGTTTCAGAGCAGCTTTGCAGTGATAACAGGAACATGATTCAATGATGCAAATTATGCAAGTCTTTTACCAGACTATATTAGTGAAGTAATGTAGGCAATAGTGAATGAAGGCGTAGGAGGCAATTTCTGATACAGCTGTCTTCAGGATCACTACAAGCTTCCAGGCAGGTGTGTTGGAGCTAAATTCTGCAAGAAGGTGGCCCTCCGGGAACAGGATTGGATATCAGTGGTGTATAATAGGGATGGGCATTTCAAGCAAAAATAATATTCGAAGATCGCTGGGTTTTATTAGATTATTATTCGAAAATCAGACAAGATTTTGACCACTTAATGAAGTATAGTTTTGTAGAAAGCCTTTCTTTAAAGTGAATTTCGTTTGGTATAAATTGTATCTTAATTTTCATCAACCAATTGCCTAGATTTAATAAATAAAATAAAGAAGCAAATATAGCAGACAATATAATCAGGACACGGAGGCGCCTCACAAATGAACCAAAACTCAGTGTATAAGCTACTTGCCTCAAAGACCTGAGAAATATATATATATATAGAAAGCTTGAAATGTCTACTTTTAAACAAAACAACTGAAAACGAAAAGAAATGGGCTACTCTCTGCTTATGTAGGCTAATTCGTATGAAGTGTTTCATATTCGCATTTCTCTCTAAAGGCACTTTCACTACTGCGAAGATGGCGAGTCAGCATCATCAACTTCATCTTTGCAGCCGACACTGACAAAGAAAACACTAGTTTATTAATAAACAATTAAAATGTCTCATGCATAATCATTACTTTTGCCAGTTCTTTGTGGCAAGCTTTATGCATGCTAGGCAATATATTACGACAGTAACCTATTGTTTAGTATTCTCTCCCATATATATTTAAGTTAGGGCTGGGCGATAAATTGCTTTTATCGATTAACTCGAATGTGTAGTTTACGTCGACTTGTTTGAATGAAAATCGGTTTTCTCTTTAACATCCGCCGATGCTCCCCTCTGGGCTCCCGTAGTTCTGAATGGGCTGAGCGTTTTCCATAGAGATACACAAACAACATGGCAAATGAACAAGACCGCGGCAGCACAAGCACACCCGCCAAACTGTACAAAATCGATATAAATCGGAAATCGGAATTTTTGTGAAGAATCGTGGATTTTTTTTAGGCCATATCGCCCTAAATTAGCATATCACTAATTTAAGGTAATTAAATTAATATAAATATGCGATTAGACTAATGGCTTAAATGAACTACTACTAGTCAACTAGAAAAAAACTTTAGTTGTGCACGGGCAGCCCTACTTATTTCACATATTTTCTAACCAGATGTCACAAAGGGCATTCTGAGCGAGCGGCGCTGTGTGGACTGAGCGAGCGAAGCGCAATCTTCAGAAAGGTGTTCTCCGCTCTGGAGGAAATATTACCACTCTGATCACATGCTCTGGTGTGAGACAATGTGTATCTTCTTCTGTTGTCTGAGAGTTGATTGACATCTTTTAGATGTGTTATTGGCCTCGCCACCCTCTGGTTACATGAACGTGTCACCATCGCATTAGAACCGAAAACATGGGGATTTTTTTAAAGACAATAACAACCTATTCGATATTCTATGATAAAATCAACTAATTGAATATTCGAAAATCATGACTCATCCCTAGTGTATACTAGTGATCACCTGTATTCATAGGACATTTTACAATTTGCATTACAAATTTTGTTACCTTACAGTAGTAATTGCATCTGTGGACTTCAAACGATATCCTAATTGCATACAAGCATTACCAAATTAAATAAACAAATAACTGGCCACTTAAAGATTATTTGAATTGTGTGATACCAGCAACTTTATATTATAAATTACCAGTGCTGTTCTATCCCTTATCTAGCGCACCCTGAGCACACTCCATTTTACTGCGTACCTGCTGCAGCTCTTGTCGTAGCTCCGTACAGCTCAGCTCCAGCTTGTCTCTATCTTCATGCGCCGCTTTGAGCAGACTTTGCAACTCTGTGTTGTCACTGGCGCTCTGCACCGCCTTCAACTCCGCTACCTTCTGCCTCTCCACCTCAACCTGCGCCTTCAGACTGACATTCTCCACTCTCAAAGCCTCCGTGGCTAGACGCTGTTCCTCGGTTTTCCTCACCGCCTCATCTCTAGCAACCTTCTCGATATCCAGATGCCCTTGAAGAAGCGCTAATTCTTCACTTAAGCCCTTAACAGCAATTTGTGCCTCCTGATTCTCCTTTTCCAAAGCTCTAAGACTCCCTGTGAGCTGCTGCTGGATGTCAACCAGCTTCTCTCTTTCAAAGCGGGAGCTCTCCACTTGCTCAGCCAAACGCTGTTCAAGCTCTGCAACCCGAGAGGCACATGAAGCCTCAGCTTCTTGACTTTGAGCTTGTTCTCTGAGCCTCTGGAGAAGGGACTCGTTCTGTTGCGCCAAGAGTTCTACACGCTCCCTTTGCTGCTGTAGGGAAGTCTGTAAGAGGCCCTTCTCCTCCGCCAGACGCTCATTTTCAGCTGTTAGCTCCTGGACAACCTGTTGCTGGTCAGCCAGCTCCTGTAGAGTGGCCTGTAGTTCTTCGGCTATACTGTGGTAACTCTCTTCCATCTTCTGGATGCGGTCTGTCAGGGACTCCACAGAGAGCTCCTTCACCACACCACTGGGCACCACACTCTTAATGCTGCTACTGACTGAGTCTGAAAGCGAGGGAATATTCTCAAACTCTGAGGAGTCTGAGGAGGGTAAAGGAGAGCCTTTGATGTCACTACCAGATGAGTCAGAAGTTTTAAGGTGGCTTCCACTGACAGCATCTGAAGTGGTGCTATCTGGTAAAACCCCATTAACTGAATGCTTGCTGGAGCTGGTGAGCAGTGTTGTAGTGCTCTCTAATGTAATAAGCTTCTGCTTCAAAACCTGATTTTCTTCCCGCAAGGTGGCCAACTCACGCTGAAAACGTCCATTCTTCTCCCTTAGTTCCCCTACGAGCACCTGGATATCTCCAGGCTGTGCCGGTGTCTTTTCTATCTCTGAATTCCCCTCTGGTGTACCAGCCTCTGATGATGAATCCTTCCCTTTATGTCGTTGGAGCTCCGTCCGTAACTTACTGATCTCAAACTCTTTGGTTTTGGCCTCAGCCAGAAGCTCCCTTACCTGACTCTCCAGCAGGGTCTTATCCAAAACAACAGACTCTGCTTTGGTCTTGACAGAGCCACGAGAATGCTTGGCTAGCGCGGACAGGCTGGAGGTGCTGGCACTGCTGACCATCTTTTTGGCTGTAGAGCTTTTCTGCTGGTCACGCAATGAGAGACGTTCTCTGGAGATGCTTTGCGGGATCTCACGAGGAGCTGGGATCCCTGACTTTTTGGTTGACTGGACACCTGGGTAGAGAGCAAATAATGATGTTTTGTTAGTGTTGGATATCTTAGTCATAGTATATGCTGTATAGTATAGTCATACTGTACAAAACTGTTTGAGAAATACGACCAACCAAAACCATTCCTCTGGGCAACTATATTTATTTTTTAACCTAATAAATGATATTATAAAAATGAACGATGTTTTCATATAAATTAAACAGCAATATGCTGAAACAACTAAAGCAACAACATTGTTGTGGTTAACCAGCTCCTGTCCACCAGACCAGAGATATTTGACAATGTGACCATTTTTCTCATTCCATTGTACAGACTGGCGTATCTGTGTGAGAGATCATTCATTTAGAGTGATGACAGGACAAAATGTGTTTTGTCTCGTCACATTCAAATGGCCACCAGGCACTGCTTCACTGCACTATAGTCATAGTAAAAACAAGAACACTGGCATCTGAGTGGCACCAGAGTGGGTGTGGGTGATGTATATCCCCTCTTTATACTGTTTGTTGTTAATTATTCTTTGGCAGGGCAGGCTGGTGAAATGATTTTGTGGGTTTTGGAATAATCAGCAAATATACCAACACAAAAAATGCTGGACTGGGGCTTGTTGAAGCTGATGCCTTTATTGTTTCAAATCGACAGTGTTTTTAAAGAAATCACTGTTTTAGAGATCACATGAAGTGAGCTAAATCAGTCGCTGTAAAAAATACTTTAATGGTTGTGATTTGATGATTCTTTTTTTTTAAATATAATTTCTTGGTAAAGAACAGCACAATTAGCACAGCTCTATAAAAAATGTTTGCTCAGGTAATCTAAAAAATTTGCTTCGTTTAGTAACTTCTAAATTAGCTTTTTAAAGATCAAAGTGCACGACGTTATTGTCATTAAAGTTATTGTCTCCTAAAATAAAGAATTGATTCTGAACTGCCGAAACGAATCTTATTTCCGTAACATACCTACATTGTTTTGTAACAAATTTGCATAAAATTTCAGCCTAAGGTCTTCACTGGCTGACCACAAACAAATCTACTTTGATCCGCCCTCAATCACTGTAGTTGTAGCTGAGGCCTGGAAGTGTTTGGTTTGTGTTGTTGACGTCAAAAACGCTGTTTTCTGTGCTACAAATTAACTTTGCATGTGCATCAAAAGGATAAGGACTCAATAAGGAGGATAAGGAAAAACCGAGGCTATCTGTACTGTTTGTATCACTGTGTATACAAGTGCTGAGGAAGCCTCCAGAGCTGAAATTCAGATACGGTAATAGGCGCACTGTAAGCTGTAGACAAATCACAACAGACTGAGCCATCTGACCAATCAAAGTAGGCTTGCAGAATGGAAAACCGTTATCCGAATGGAGAAGAGTTTTCAGACTCTTTGAGAAATAAGGTGATGTGCAATGTATATTATGAGAACCAGTTTTTTTACCTTGGATGCATGTAAATCTATTGAAGGAGACCTTAAGAAATATTAGGAACCTTTAAAATAGCATAATAGGGGCACTTTAAGTCAAATCAAATAAAAATAGCAAAATAAAGTTTTAAGATACAATTGCATGACGTAACCTTTACCGATCTGGTGTAATGGATGTTTTTGCTCAGGTGGCAGGAAATGTCCAAATAGAGAAAGGTTTAGCATCAGGCTAATGATTTTTCCTCTGGTTCACAATAAAAACAGACAAAAAAATACATAGTCTTTATTGAAGTAGGGAGCCCCTTGTTTAGGGACCAGAATATCATAAGCCGCTTTCCGACCAGAGGAACCTTTTCACAGTTCCTAGAACTATTGGCTAAAGTACCCGGATGTCGGCGTGTTCGCACCACAAGAACTAGGAACGATTTTAGCTCTAGGAACTCCATTTGGTGGAACTAATTTAGGTCCTACTTCAGAGTAGGGTCTAAACCAGCACTATAGGAAATACCCGTGACGTTAGTGTACGCTGATTGACCGAACACACGCGGAACACAAGCACCCGCCATTTTTAAAACAGCTATAATGTAAACACACAGATTATAGCCTATATATTTACTCCAGAAACTAACTATACAAACATGGAAAACAGTGATAGATGGGTCTCTAAACCTTTATGCTGAAGAGAAAATCCAACGCAACTTTGAGGGGACCAAGCCAAACATGATTATGTATTTCTGCCCAGCTAGCAACACTGGACATCAACCACACGGCATAGGCTAATAACCTTTTTTTCATATACTGTCTACTTTCTATAACAATTCTATCTAATAACATGTTAAACAGTACTGTTAGACAGATCGCTAACTAATGAACACAGAGAATGCGAGCATTGTTTGCTCTGGCGTTCTCAGCGGCGCCAAAATAAAGGTCCGTCGCACCGTCTAAATAAAAGTTGCCATGCTTGCGTCACTCCCTTACCCCTCCTACCAGTTCCTATGGCCACTTGGCCAGTGCGAACGCAAACAGCAAAACCGAGTTTGGGGGAGAGTAGTTCATAGAACTGTTTAGAAGTGGACAGTTCCTATAACTAAGTTCCTGTAACTACTTGGTCGGAAAGCGGCTATTGACTTGAAGTGGGCTCTTTTTACTAGTTCAGTCACCATCCGGTTAGGGTTAGGGTTAGGGTTACAGTACAGTTGAGTACTGGTACAGTTAAGGCTGGCAAAGCCAGATGATTGATTTTAAAGAAAGCAGCTCCCTCTCTCTCATATAGCTCTAAGAAGATTGTTCTGAGTGACTAGATAGAGTTATTCTTATTCAGATTAATGTATTTAAGTTTCCCTTCCCTATCTAAGAGCTGAAAGTGAATGAAACACTCCACTGGGATAGGCTGTGCTGGGACCAGAGATGCTATAAATCTATAATCAACCACTCTCTCACACACACACACACACACACATATATCCATCAAAGACAGAACCAGGACGCACACTCCTGCATTATACATTACCATTTTCATCTTCAGCAAAATCTAATTTCTCAGAATTGCTTTAAAACGTTTAAGCCCCTGGGGTCGGCTATCGCGCCGGCGTGATTTGCTCGCTTTTTTTCTTATCAGTTCAAACGAGACTCAAAATACTCTGTTGACTTTGATCTTACAAACAAGTTTCATACATCAATCGATTCTGTTAAATGTGTATTATTTTTGTGTATACTCACAATATAATTTTGCCAAATAAAGAAAAATAAACATGATGTGAGTTCTGCTTTCTCTCTGTCAGTGAAGTCAATTCTGAAACGCGTCCGAAAATGAACTGTAACTCAGCGAATACTCAGTCAAACAGGCATACAGACACACAGGCATGAAGCTTGAAATTCTCTTCTTTTAAATGAAGTAATTTATATAAAAAACAAATATTCTCAGTTCATGTAATCTGTAAGAGCGAGATGTCAGTCGTTCATCTCATCTAATTATTTTTAATGTGACCCCGCCCACGGAGAGCGCGCGCTATTCAAAGGCAAATGACTGAGGCGATCCACGCAAACTGTGAACGCCCACATCAGCTCGTGAAAACACATCAAGTTTATTCAGATCATTGTACTTGTTTACACCATCTCGCAGCACTGTGAGGAATAATACTATCGTAATAATAATAATGGAAAATGTACCTCAGAAGTGCGGGTATTTCGAGGAGCAACGGATCGCTATGGAATACTGTAAGTTTTTTTCATTCTCAAGTGAATCGCGTTTCTGTGTGTGAATGAACGAACGGCAGAGATGCACGCTGTTTACCACAACTCGCAAAAAGACAGTTTAAATTTGAATCGCATTTCTGTGTGTGAATGAATGATCCGCTTTTAGCAAACTATATTGCTATACTGAGATGAGTAAAAATCGATTGAAATATGTTGAAATAAAATGTATTTGTATAAGCAACGTATTAAACTGCAAATTAACATTTATATTCTTTATAATAAAAACGAAAGACCTATGTTACAGACATATGAAAGACAACATTTCGTTGAGTTTGGATCAGATTATACAGTTTTGTACAGTTTAGTATACAGTATACTAGTTTTGGATAGATTATACATTTTTACTGTAAAATATTTGCCACCTCAAATAAGCTTTTGTTTGCCAATTTTTGCTCATATGTTAAATATAGTATGTTTTGTCAAAAATAAAGTCATCAAATAATATGTTCTTATAGTGTTTGTTCCAATGTAGCCTAGGCTATATTCAAAGTAATGAATACTTAACTTTGAAATATGTATGATAAAATGTATACTTTAGTTTTTCCAAAGAAAGATCACACTTGAATTGTTGTTGGAATTGTAACCTTTTTAATAAAAAAAAATATTTACAAGGTAGATGTAAACAAACTATTAAAAGGTAAATATAAGCCTTTTCTTTAAATAATTTTTATTGTGTTTTATTAGTGACAAATTTGGGGAGAGGATACATATTCCAAAACTGAAAATACAGTATGAGAATTAACTGCACAATTACTAGACAATTACTATGTTTTCCTTGGATATTATACAGTTTGCAAGCACAATTTGTGGAAAAATAAAAATAATTGAGATGCTTCCAACTGTGAACCAATTTGGTAGAATATATATATATATATATATATATATATATATATATATATATTGCTCTTGCATTCTTTCTTGTGGCTCAGTGACACACACACACACACACACACACACACACACACACACACACACACACACACACACACACACACACACACACACACACACACACACACACACACACACACATATATATATATATGTGTATATGTACATGTACATATATATGTACAGTGCAATGCATAAGTTAATACACCCATGCTAAAGTTGACTAAAAAGAGGAATAAAAAATCATATTTTGGAAATTGAACTTAATGCCTTAATTTAAAAAATTAGGAAAAATTCAACCTTTTAGGACACCAATTTTCTTTGTGAATGAATAATGTATCGTAAATAAATAAATGTTCTTCCTTAAAATACATGGTGCATAAGTGTGTACACCCCTATGTTAAATTCCCATAGAGGCAGGCAGATTTTTATTTTTAAGTATTTTTTTTTTATTAATTTTTAGGATACTATGCATCCTGATAAAGTTCCCTTGGCCTTTGGAATTAAAATAGCCCCACATCATCACATAGCATTCACCATACCTAGAGATTGGCATGGTTTTATTTCAGTTAGCCTAAAAGCTAGTTTGATTTGCATTGAGAGATGATCTTATGGAAAGTACTCCATGCCAATCTCTAGGTATGGTGAAGGCTATGTGATGATGTGGGGCTATTTTAATTCCAAAGGCCAAGGGAACTTTATCAGGATGCATAGTATCCTAAAAATTAATAAAAAAAAAAATACCGTATTTTCCGCACTATAAGGCGCACTTAAAAGCCTTTAATTTTTTCAAAAAACGACAGTGCGCCTTATAATCCGGAGCGCCTTATATATGGATAAAACAACCGCTGACTTAAACCTTGTTTATACTTTCGCCTGGCAACGGAGCGCGAGCCTCCGCTGACTGCGCGCGCAACTCCCCATGCAGACGAGGCATTTATACTTGACGCAACTGTTTTGTTTTAGACTGAACACCAGACCATACAACTGATTTAGACGCGCAAACTGGGTGCCGGTGTGATGAGATATACTACTAATATCCGTCTGCTCGGGCAGATAATGCTCAAAGTCATGCATCTTCGGATGCATCCGGAGATGCATGACTTTGAGCCGAATCTGCCCGAGCAGACGGATATTAGTTTTTTTATTACCTTCGCGCTCATGCGGACGCGTCGAGTATAAACAAGGTTTTACAGCTCAGCAACTTGTTTTTTAGGCTTGAAAAGGTTGGTGACCACTGCATAACGCAAACCCAGTCAAACGTTTGACTGCAGTATCTTCTATTCTATGCGCCTTATAATCCGGTGCGCCCTATATATGAAAAAAGTTCTAAAATAGGCCATTCATTGAAGGTGCGCCTTATAATCCGGTGCGCCTTATAGTGCGGAAAATACGGTACTTAAAAATAAAAATCTGCCTGCCTCTATGGGAATTTAACATAGGGGTGTACACACTTATGCACCATGTATTTTAAGGAAGAACATTTATTTATTTACGATACATTATTCATTCACAAAGAAAATTGGTGTCCTAAAAGGTTGGATTTTTCCTAATTTTTTTAATTAAGGCATTAGTTCAATTTCCAAAATATGATTTTTTATTCCTCTTTTTAGTCAACTTTAGCATGGGTGTATTAACTTATGCATTGCACTGTATGTATGTATGTATGTATGTATGTATGTATGTATGTATGTATATATATATATATATATTAGAGGTGGGCATAGATTATTTTTTTAATCTAGATTAATCTAAATTAATTTTGAAATTAATCTAGATTAATCTAGATTAAAATGGCTCATATGAATTCTGCCAAAGGCATTCAGAATATGTGTTCTACCCAAATAATGACTATAAAAGTAAGTCTTTGAGAACGGGTTTCTCAAGCCAGGTTTCTCAAGACCAGGGGCTCATCTCCTGTTTCCAAAATGCATCACAAACTGCTTGAGAAAGCTGTTCTACTCATAGACTGTAAAAGGATACTACTGTACTGTTACCGTCCGTAGGCAACATTAGGTAGGCCTATGTTATTATCAATTACTATAGGCTATCAATTAGGGATGGGCGATATGGCCTAAAATCCATATTGTGATATACATTGCAGCCTCTTGCGATAACGATATATTATAATAAAACCATTTCAGAACAGGTTACACAGACCCTGCTAAACAACTGCTAAATGTATTTGTTATTTTTTTTAAAGGGTGTATGTAGTTTTGAGAACATATATTGTGCAAAACTGTAAGTATACAACATAATTTTGCAGATAAATACAATTTAAGTACACTGGCCTGCAGAGACTTAAGTAGGTCTAATGTTTATTATGGCTTGGAGCTTATGAAACCCCAAATTTAAAATTAGAATATTGTAGATAGAATATAGAATATATATAACTGATGTCTTTTCAGTTAAAAAGAAACACAACAACGATTCTTAAAATCGGGCGCAGACAGAGATTATGTGCTACACCACTAAGATATATTTGGAATAATACGCGCGCGCTGGTATTCAGTGATATGTTTCGTTTTGAATTTGAGGTGGTAGAACGGATTAGTCGTGTGTTAACTTACCGAACTGTTACCCCACACACTCTGTCTATATAGTTTGCTGCTGCTCGTCGGACGGCTTAAATCCGAACCAAGTCCAAATAATGGATGTTGCACCGATCTTTTTCACCAGCTTTCACTTTCAGCCGTGTTTACTTAAGATGACGACGAATATGATGCATTGCAGCCGGGTGTACCTCGCGGCCGCGGGTAGATTGCGTCATCATAGCTTGTGTAGTATAGAGCCAGCTCCCAACCCAACTTGGAGAATAGATTAACGGCGGTATTTTTTTTATCGCCCGATAAGAGTCTCGCGTTAACGCAGCACGTTAACGCCGATAACGGCCCACCACTAATATATATATATATATATATATATATATATATATATATATATATATATATATATATATATATATATATATATATATATATATATATATATAAAATACTATTTTTGTCAAAAATAAAGTCATCAACTAAGATGTTAGTTGTTCCAATGTTGGCTATATTCAAACTAATGAATACATATGATAAAATGTAGGCCTATAATAATTTTTTTACAAAGAAAGTGAACACTTGAAATATTGTTGAAATTGTAATTATTGTTGTAATTGTAACCTTTTTAATAAAATAGCAAAACATATTTACAAGATAGATGTAAGCAAAATCTTAAATGGTCAATATAAGTCTTCTTCTAAATATATCTTTTGTCCTTGCATTCATTCTTGGCTCAGTCAGTGTCACACCTGAATGAATGGCTCATTATGCAGAGTGGGTGGGACATTGTATTCTCAGGTGTAAACCCCTCCTCGTTCACGCCCCCCTCGCATATTGGCTTTCCAAGCAAAACCTGTCTTACACAATTTAAATCAATGTATTGTTTTACGTGAACGATAAAGCAAGACTATTTTCACATAATTTTGAAGCCAGAACTCGAAGCGACAACATCCATTAGTCAAAAGTCTTGTGGACACATATTTAGCATGAGTTTTGTGGTCTTATTTCAGCAACTTTCATTTTTATTTTTTTCAATAACCATGCATAAACATTATTCTCTTAAAAATACAAACATCTACATACATGTTGATCACATATTATGGTAGCCCTGTTTGTGCTATATAGAGTGAATTTACACCTTTGCCATTATCATGTTTATAAATAACTGAAAAAAGCACAAATGTCAGGGCATGTCAAAATATCCCAAGGGCCCCAAAAACACCTTAGACCCCAGAGGGTTAAGAATTGCTTCTTATAGAATAAGAAGATTTTAGATGTAGCTTATGACTCACACATATAGATGTGTGTTGGGGGGGGTAACATTGTTATTTGGTAACATTTATGCAGGGCTCGACATTAAGGCTTGTCCGCTTGTCTGGGAGAAGTGGATTTTTTTGTAGGACAAGTGGAAGAGAAAATTAGTTGTCCCACTGGACAAGTTAAATTTCGAACAAAATAAAATGCCATGTTACTTCACGTTATGTGGCACTCATTACGTCTATAATTTTACAGATTTAATTTTACCGATTTGAGACGTCGCATAACTGCTAGATTCAAACTGTGCTTTCGTGCGTTGCCTGGCGCTGAGCCAGAGTCGGACGCGTTCAGCGCTGTCATATATCACAACTAAGCAGTGTTTTCAACTTCATAATGTTTATTTTAGGTTTCAGATATTTAAATACACATGAGCACGAGTAAAACAATACATTTGGACAATATCAATCTATTCAAATATAATTTGCCGACATGTGTTATTCATATCAGACAAACATAGTGGAAGTAACTATAAAGTTTACTCTATTCTTCTCAGTTCACCGGCCACTTTCTTGCATTTATTTCGGGAGAAACTGATGAATTCACGTGCTGTAAATCCGACTGACAGGACAACATTGTGGCGCCCATCTCTATAAAGGTTTTTAAACAACCAAACACACTCACTCACACGTATTTGAGAATCGGAATATCAGATAGGCTGATTGATGACATGGTAAGCAAGTTTGTGAATATGTTGAATAAAAAAGGAAAAGTGAAATAAAAGCGACAAATCTGTCATACAGTATTATTGTGGCTGCGACGCGTGACGCGTCGCCATGGAAACATTAAAGGGAAAGTTCGCCTTGAAAAAACTCACTCTGGATGGTGTCAGTTAGAATATTTTAAACTTACGTGTGAAAGGGTTAAAGAAAAGATCGAAAATAAATATTTGTGTGTGCTGTAAAGTGGTTAGAAAAAAAATAAATCGGAATCGGCAGGTCAAACTCAATGAAAAACCGGAATCGGCCTAGAAAATTGTAATCGGTGCATCTCTATGTTTACAAAATTATTTTAGATATAGTATACAGTAAGTCTAGCTAGCTTGCAAATACTGAGGATACCTACAAGAGTCACCACTTCCTCTGGTGATACACTGCGCACCAGCGTGCAAAGTATTACTTTGTATTATGGAGTCTGGAGATCTGGAGTCTGGAGATCCTTATTTCTTGTTGAAGGGGAACTCTGTTCTTGGGACACGTTCCTTTCTACTGTTTCAACTGAATTTTATTAATATTGATAGTGTTTGGATGCTTTCAATGGTTTGTTCGAATTCTGCATTAGCAAAACACAAAAAAATAAATAAATGATAAAATTATAAATCTTTACCCGGACAAGTGACTTTTGTGCATGGACAAGTAAAACATAAATTTACTTGTCCGAAGGACAAGTGCCTCAAAAAGTTAATGTCAAGCCCTGATTTATGTAATGTTCATTGCGAATGAAAAACCTTTTAATTTGGTTCTAAGCAGTTCAACCTTAGGCAAGGCAACCCTATATATGTTTGCTGCATAACGAAAGAATGAGATTAGAGATTCTCTTTTCCATTAGACTGACTAATGCTTGGGCAGTGCCATTTCTACACAATCTCATCTTACTACACTGCATGAATCACCCTTTACTGAATTCAACTATTCCATCCTCGCTGACCTCCCCCATGTCAGGGAACATGCCAAGAATGCACACAATAGCCATGTTTCAGTCAAGAACGCATAGTACGAGCTGCAACTTGGGAACTAAGTTCACTCAAGCAGTTAAATAGAGCAAAAAAGCAGAATTATGCAAGCAGTTGATAAATGACTGACCACACGAACCTTAATTTGTGTGCAAGACAAGCTCTTCCTTACTCCAAATGTATGTGTGTTTGGCTGCCCTCATGCTTGAATGACTATGAAAACTTTCTATTTTTAGCCTTTGGAAGGGGAGAGGGAAAGAAGAAAAACAAAAAGAGAGACAGAGAAAGCAAGATAGAGATGGTGTGGGACTGAAAATGTAAACATCAAGCTAATGCATTCGCAAAACAGACTAATTGTGCGATGAAAGAGCCAACTATGAAGGCTTGAGAAAAAAACTAACAGAAAGAGAGAGTCCTTACAGAAAAGCAGCACTTCAGCTTTGTGTAGAAGATCAGACTGTGGAAGATATGCATGCCTGAGTCATCTGTCCATCCTTAATCTTGAAAACCAAAAGACAAGGTCTGCATTGTCCTACTGCCACTAAGCAGAGACTGTTATTGGTACATGGTAAATAAAATAGGACACTTTATTCAGAGACAAATTTATTCAACATCACAATGAATGTGAGTTTCTATATTGCCAGTAATGAATTCACTCTAATTTGAGTTGGTTTAGTGCATTAACATGACTGAAAGAAAGAGCTCAGTGTTGGCTGAGCTGCAGCTAATATAATCATCTAAGAATTGTGTTGTTTTCTTATACATGAAAGCATGGGGTAAGGCCAAAAAGAGAAGCCAATGAAAGCCAAAATCAACAGCTCAGACTACAATAATATAACCATTAACAGCTATTGTTATGCAAAATGGGAATGTTTCCTCTTAGCATGAAACAGCATTACCAAATAACATTTTACTTGTAAAAAACATTTTCACTGCATTATGTGGACAGTGCATTCAATCATCTGCTGGTAATTGTGGATAAAGTTTAGAATTACAGAAATAATCATCACAAGACTGGACATGTTTGATGAAGTGCATCATGAAATTACCCTGGAGTAATTAACTGCAAAGGGTTGACAGATGAGTAAGCAAAGTCTTGGGCAGTCAGCTGACATGGCATTAGGTATCAGCAGTAAAATTATGAATTTGTAAGATGGGTAAAGAATTATTATAAACTCATGTTTAATGCCTAATAAAAAACCTTCAGTCTCAGGGCTGGACTAATGTTTTCCAAGCAAGTTTACTGTATGTAGTAGCAAGAGCCTAAAAACAATTCCTGGTTCTCTGGCACATCTTCCTATTGTCCAGATATTAAATGAGATGGGCATATTGTAGCTGGTTGTAAACATGGAAATGTAGCCAGGGAGTAATGCTGACATTCCACTCCACATCCTGCATGCAGGGGAAAATGGAATCAATGACTTTCCATGTGCGTCAGAACAATGACACACTTTGGCCATCCTGAATAGTGAGAGTATCCGTGGAAACAGAAGTGAAAGTCTTTTATGATTCTCATATCACTATGCCAGTCAGGGGGACACAAAAATCGAAGTAGTCTGAGAAAGTGTCCAAAGAACTTTAAAGGTGCCGTAGAATGGATTATTTTATTATTTTATAATGTTTCCTGGGGTGCCCTTATAATGTTAGTATGTTTTTTAGATCAAAATTTGTTATAATTTAGAAATAAAAGGCATATTTCCTAGCCTGATTTCATTCCCTGGATTGAACGCTCTGTTTGAAGGGGCGTGTCTGCTGTGAGACTTCAGTTTTGTTGCCCACTGCTGTGATTGGCTGACATGCTTGCATATGAAATATCTGGCATTACATGTAGAGCTATCTGGAAAACTTTTACTATTACAGCTTTTATACGTTTTTACTATTACAGCTATCGGGATTAACGAATCATGAGAAGTTTTTTAAGTATTTAGATCTATTCCAGCATTGAGCAGATGACAGCCTGTTGATCGCGTGAATGAAGATCTTATCACTGCAACGCGATCTACTGATGCATAAACAGTGTTGAACGACTTTGAGAGAAAGATTATCTGTCTGAACTTGAACAATTACACATCAGAAATTCACATAACCCACTGGTTCTCCAGAGGCTCGGATGAAGGAACTAAAAAAATACTTTTGTGTTCATTTGTACATCCAAACACTGAGCAACTGCCATGCTTCGTTCGCTCGTTTGCAAGCCACGATGTCTCTCGAGGAAAAAACAATATCGCGCTGGATCTAGATAACACAGTGTAAATTATTGTTAATAAAATCACTACTTACCGCTTGCGGGAATATAACGTTAGTTGAAATTGCCCCCTTCGTCCGTTTGAGACGCCAAGAGAAGCCTGGCTGCTTGATATATGTTCCAGGTTAGAAAAACAGTCCGTGGTGAAACGGGCAGAGCAACTAACAACTTCGAATTAAACTGTAGCGGTATCCGATTATAGATAGATTATAGATAGATCTGCCATTTTCCCTATGATCCTCCTCCTGCTTGTTTCTTCACCTGCAGAACTTCTGATGATTCGGCTGCGCAGTTCCGCCTGGCACTGAGCATGGGCTGGCATATGCAAATTTTTAGAGGCGTACATATTAATGATCCCAACTGTTGCGTCACAGTTGGTGTTATGTGGAGATTCGCCTGTTTTTCAGGGGTGTTTTTCAAAAACGAGATTTAAATAAGAAAGGGAAAACTATGGTGTTTGAGACTCACTGTATGTCATGTCCATGTACTGAACTCTTGTTATTTAACTATGCCAAGATAAATTCAATTTCACATTCTAGGGCACCTTTAAAATCAAACCAACCATTTGAATGAAAGTGTGGTTATAAAGAATTGCCTGATGAACAGAAAGATACATTTAAATATTTAAAGTGATCAAACAATGTGTTAAAGTGAATGGGCACTATTTTAACGATCAGGGCCGTAAAAGACAGAGAAGTGACATTGTGTGGGGAGAAACCCACAGGTTTGATCTGTCATTACTACAATTAGCCTGAATAATTTGGGTAAATGTGTAAGCTAGATTTATGCCTATTTTTTCACATCTTCATGGACACCACAATGATTTCCCTCGTGTGGTAATAGTTTTCCTTGTAATTATGTATGGTTTGCAAAAATGGGAACTGCTGCGTCTGTGTAGATGAGAGAAGCAAAATGTATGCGCGTTGTGCACACTCTACATTATGGTATAGGTTCCACAGTGTGTCATTCTTTGTGCCACAGATTACTTAAAGTGCCCCTATTATGGATTTTTGAAAATTACCTTTCATGTAGTGTGTAACATAGCTCTAAGTGAATGAAAACATCCTGCAAAGTTTTAAATCTGAAAGTGCACCGTATATAAAGTTATTGTCTTTCAAAAGTAAGAGTCGACTCTGAGTCAATGAAATGAATAATTTTTCAAACGAGTCATAAGCCGTTTTGTTGTGACGTCAAGAAGAAACGTTAGCATATTGCCGGTCCACTTATTGTGCGCACACACCAGGGAAAACTTGAACCTCAAACACTGCAGCTGATTCCTGTGGATACTGGACAGCATCATGTCAATAAGATGCTGTGCTCTACAATATGAAGGTAAAGCCAGGAAAGAATCAGTGGTTAAAATTCATCTTTACCATGATATCACAGCAGTATAATCCTAAACTTTTGCTGTGTTCCCTTTATTTTACTGACGACTGTTTCTCAAATCTCTGAGTTCAAAGCAGGATTCGCACACCGCTTGCTCTTAAACGACGGTGTTCAAAATACTTTAGTTTTGAGTTTTATATTGTGTTGGTCTCCTGCTAACTGGTTAACTCACATTATTACTGTCTTATCACTGTTATGTTGATGATACGCAGCTCTATATTACTTCACACCCTGACGAAACTTACCAATTCACAAAATTAACGGAATGCATAGCTGACATAAAAAACTGGATGACTAGCAATTTCCTACTACTTAATTCTGAAAAAAACAGAGATTCTAATTAACTTCCTTATGTAATAACCTAGAATACTGTCTAACACTTGATGGCTGCTCTGTCAAGTCCTCGTCGTCGGTTAGTAACATGGGTGTGCTCTTTGATACCAATCTTTCATTTGAAAGTCACGTGTCTAGTATCTGTAAAATATTACTTATTGGTCCAAAAAAAAGCCCACAAAACCTCTTGCAATACAACTTTAATTTAGAAGGATGTCCTGTTACTTTATCCACTACAGTAAAATACCTGGGTGTTATATTAGACCGCAACTTGTCTTTCGAAAATCATATTTCATATGTTACAAGAACAGCCTTTTTCCACCTTAGAAACATTGCTAAGCTACGTAACATGCTATCTGTTTCTGATGCAGAAAAGTTAGTTCATGCATTCATGACCTCGAGACTAGATTACTGTAATGCTTTATTAGCTGGTTGTCCTGCATCTTCAATAAACAAGCTACAGTTAGTCTAAAATGCAGCTGCTAGAGTTCTTACTAGGTCAAGAAAATATGATCATATAACACCAATTCTATCATCTCTACACTGGTTACCTATTAAGTTCTGTATCAATTACAAAGTATTGCTACTGACCTATAAAGCCCTAAATGGTTTAGCTCCAGTGTTTTAACAGATCTTCTATCGCCCTACAATCCATTGCGCTCTTTAAGATCACTAAATTCGAGGCTTCTGGTCATTCCTAGGATATGTAAGTCCACTAAAGGAGGGAGGCCGTTTTCACATTTAGCTCCTAAACTCTGGAATAGTCTTCCTGATATTGTTCGAGGCTCAGACTCGCTGTCCCAGTTTAAAACTAGATTAAAGACGCATCTCTTTAGCCAAGCATTCACATAATGGTTACCTTTTATACTACAGTTAAATCGGATCAAATGCATTGATATTATGAACAGCAGCTATGCTAATTATTTCCCTTCTGCTGTTCTGTTGTTATCTCGGGACGCTAGAATTCAGCTCCAGTTTGTATCCAGCCTCTCATGGAAACTTCAGATGCCCCAACACCCGTGAAGAGACGACTCGACGCCTGTGAAGAGACGACTCAACGCCAGCGATGTTATGCCCTAAATTAATACATGATTAACTAACTTTATTTTTCTATGTACATTTATGAAATGCACTTTCTGTAAAGCTGCTTTGAAACAATGTGTATTGTGAAAAGCGCTATACAAATAAATTTGAATTGAATTGAATTGAATTAAAACCACATTTTTTTCATCTTAAAAATATATCTAAATTACGTCATATGCTCTCAATGAAAAATGCAGAACAATTAGTTCATGCGTTCATGACATCAAGGCTAGATTATTGTAATGCTATTATGGGTGGTTGCACTACACGCTTAATAAACAAACTACAGCTGGTCCAAAATGCAGCAGCTAGAGTTCTTACCAGAACCAGGAAGTATGATCATATTAGCCCGGTTCTGTCAACACTGCACTGGCTCCCTATTAAACATCGTATAAATTTTAAAATATTGCTGATCACTTACAAATCACTAAATGGTTTAGCTCCCCAGTACTTGAGCGAGCTCTTAACGCATTACAGTCCTTCACGTCTACTGCAATCTCAAAATTTCGGTCAGTTGATAATACCTAGAATATCAAAATCGACTGCTGGCGGTAGATCCTTTTCCTATTTAGCACCAAAACTTTGGAACAATCTTCTTAACATTGTCCGGGAAGCAGTCAGTTGTCAGTTCAAATCTAGACTAAAAACACATCTCTTTGGCCTAGCATACACATAACACATTATAGACTTCTATATATTTCTGTCAGGACCACTACCGTCAAATATGATTGACAATTAACATACAGTTTGGATTGGCGGTATGGTTCCGTTCTGGGGTGCGTTTCCCGAAAGCATCGTTGGCCAACTATGGTCGCAAGTTCATCGCAATGTCCATTGAACTCTATTGGTAACGACGGAACTTGCGACCATAGTTGGCCAACGATGCTTTCGGGAAACGCACCCCTGGGCGAGAACTCCCTGCGCGAGAACTCCCTGCGCATCCATGCAGCCTAGCATGGATAAGAGCAGGGAGAGCAGCAATAATCCCCCTTGGGGTAAACAGAACAGAACCACCATGAAAATTTGCAGAAATATTAAATTCAAGATTTTAAAGTACAACATTATTCGATAATTATTCTGATTCAAGGGGAATAGCTCCTGAGAAACGCGATAGCTGCTGATAATACTGAAAGAGCTTATATATGTACAGGGCTCCAGACTAACTTTTTTTATTAGGAGCGCTGTAGCCCCTGACTGAAAATTTTAGGAGCGCAAGCAGAAAATTTAGGGGCACACCTTAAATCAGCTTGCAATGCAATTATTCAAATGTCCCCCAAAATAACTGTAATACTGACAAATTATTTAATAATAAATAGACTTAACGTACAGATATTACAATGTGCAGTTTTATTTTAAGTTCACAGGCACCAGACTAACATCTGAGGGCAGAGGCACTGGAGGCACTGAGTTCTACAAAAAAATATCTGGTAGCACTGGGGCTGACAATAAAGCACTAAGCTTAATTTAGGGTGTAGATGAAATTAACTTTAATTATTATCATTCATAATGTCTTAATATTAATTAAAAAGCAAACCGAGTGAAAAAAAATATATATTAGGGAGTGAAAATAGCCAATAAGCATCCTACTGTTTACAATGGTAATTTATTTATTTTATTATTTTTAAATAAGTGTTTAAATAAGAGTTTAAATAAGACAATTTTTGAAGAATGAACAAAAAATGTGTTGGTCATCACATTAAAAATAACATTTATATATGATAGTTTTGAAGTGCTGGAAAAAGATGAGTAACAGTTAGTACTTGTAAGCGTTTGACTATTTCTGTCACATTATGGTTACAGTTACTATCCATGGTGAATGTTGCTGATTTGTGGACTGAAAGCCTTCTATAAGTGTTTCTCCTGGTTTCCACGTCAGCGCTGTTTGATCTGATATCTGTGGTTTATAACAGAGAACTCTGCGCCGAATCGGAATGTTTCTCACTGGATCTCGCAGCGATTATGTCATTAATTCTGAGGCGAATTCAATGGATTTCTTCACTGGATCTCCAGAGTCTGGATCCTAGTAACAGTGTCGCGTGATCGAGATCGGCCCGCGACTGGCAAGTTCCATAGGCAAGTTCGGGGCGCTGCGCTGTCTATTATTGGTCCGAACTAATAAACGGTCCGTGAAGCATAAAGGAGTAGCGCATTTTTGTTCGCTTTCATTTTGTTTGGATTCGCTGCTCGGCAACGTTGTGGTCGCGCCAGCGCGACCTAAATAAATATTTGGTCGCACCGGCAGGAAAAATGGTCGCAGTCTGGAGCCCTGATGTATATGGTGATAGGCGTCGTATTCCTATAGGTAGATGTGGATCAGCTGAGGGTCAGCTGATGCGAGCTTGACTAACGTGACCTGCCAGAACTAACGCTACGCTTGATCAATGTTAGGCCTCATAGATTAGGTCCGCCGGATCCAGGCCATATCCAGAACTGATGAAGGACCTGCGCCTGGACACGATGACAACGCAGTCCTGAAGTGTCAACCAGTCCCTCCCCTGTGAAGGCCTCCTTCCCTTCCCTTCCCCTTTACCTCAGTACAGATAAAATGTTGTCGGGATAATTCCAGTTCGCGTGGCAACGCAGACGTGACAAAACATTTCTGTATTATACATTTTTAAGGCCAGACAAGTAGTTTATTGAGGGTTGATTTGTAAAGAAGGACTACACGCATGCGCACATATATATTCAAATGCGCATACCTTTGGAATGAACACGTAATACGCATGTGCGTGACGTCTGCATTGTTGCGGGTTTGCGTTTTTGAGGTTTGCGCAGAGATAACGGATAATCGTTGGCACCTTTGAACCTATTTCAGGGAGTGCGTTCTCGAGACACCAGGCACTGTTTTGTGCGGATGGGCGACCGGAGCACGTTAAGGGTTTTCCTGTTAGAACGGGGTTGTGTTAGTGGCCCCCAAGTTAATAATTAATGATCCTCGCAATGGAAGTGAATCAATCAATCAAAACTACAGATGTGGCCTTTAAAAACGCGCGTTTTCTCCCGCGGCATTCGGCAATTCGTCTCGCTGAGTCTCGCAGAATTCTGCAAGTGCTTTCGGGGGGCGCTACTTACAAATTCCCTCAATGTGTTTTGCTTCACAGAATATCCACCAGGTGGCGCATAAAAAAACAACACACTCAAATCCTTACAAGATTTCTCTTAAAACACTCAAAGGGGTAATGGACAACGTTTACGAATTTTTATATATGCTTTGTCATCGCTGTGGTTTCCAGGAGATGAGTGCATGTAAAATATTTAACATTGCTTTTATTAAAACAGCAAAGTGACGTTCTTGCCAGCGCATAACTTTTTTGTAGGCTACAGCTATTAAGATGATTGTGCGTGCAATGCGCATTTATATAAGTGCAACAGAGAATTTAGTGTGAGCATAATACACGTGACTGCCTGTAAAAACCCAGCAGTATTTTATTTTATTTTATACACAAAATCATTCTAACATAATGAAAGGCTTAAATAATGCGACTTACCCAGATTCTTAATTCGTGCAGATATTTCTTGTGTGATTGTTCTTGTGCAGATATTTCTTGTGAGGTAATGTTGCAGCACAACGCGTTGCATTTATATTTTGGGCGCATCTGATTGCCATTACATTTTTTATAAATATTTTAATTGAACTGTCTTAATGCATTAAGCATAAAGCTTTTTCCACGTTAGTCTCAGAATGTCCGGGGTTGGCTTGAGGTCTTGCAGACAGGTTGTAAATCTTTTAAATATTCATATTCACAAAATCCATATAAAGGGTGATCAACAGTTATGACTTCTAAAATAAAATAAAAATGACCAGATAAGAGGTATCTGATTGACAGTTTGACAGATGTTGTTTTTAAAATTAATTATATCATTATGGGGAAGTGGTATTAAACATTTGGTAAAACATAATACAATTATTTTAATTACGCATTTTGTTCGGTTTTGCTTTTACAAAATGTTCTCTGTTTTTTATATAATTAATTTAACCTGAGATGTGCGTTATATCGCCTTGAATTTTGACAGTTTCATTGTTTGTTCATAATAATTTGATTCATAATTGTCATTTTTTCTAAAAGTAGCAATATTTTAAAGAGATAAAAAGACAGAGAAATGACAGAGAAATTACGTTAGTCTGGTCACATATGGCCAGATCAATTAATCTATTGCAGAAATACAAGACAAAGTGCATGAGAAAATTAGAAGTATGCAAAAGAGCACAGTTCAGATATTGTTAACTGTAATTGAAGTGGTTTTTATAGGCTACACGTTTCAGCTTTTTTTTAAATTGACAATTTAAAATTTTATTCGCCAACACGTTTTGTGATTGATTTACGGATTTATTACAGAAACTTGTCAGAAGCAAAGATATTGTACTAGCATAGGCGTCGATTTCGGTGGGGACGGTGGGTACGCGTACCCACCATGGGTGCGTTTCCCGAAAGCATCGTTGGCCAACTATGGTCGCAAGTTCATCGCAATGTCCATTGAACTCTATTGGTAACGACGGAACTTGCGACCATAGTTGGCCAACGATGCTTTCGGGAAACGCACCCCAGATTTCCTCATGAGTCATTTTGTACACCACTTAACTTCCGTCCATATTAATTTGACTTTTGGTTCGATTTTTTTTTAACCGTTTTCAGTTTCAGTTTTCGCTCTGAAAGCGGCACTAACTGACTGCTTTAAAACTTTCACAGAGACCTCAAACAGAACAGCTGCCTTTCTTTAAATTGAATTTCGTTTTGTATTAATTATATTATCATTATCCTGTAGGCTATAAGTAATTAAATTAATATAAAGCGGCGATTTGTCCACAAATGACTTAAATTAACAACTAGCCTACTAGTCGACTAGGAAAAAAACCTTTATTCCACATATTTTCGAACCAGGCAACAGGACATCTGGGTTGAGCGAGCGACCCTGCGGAATGAACGAGCGGAGCGGAATATTCAGAAATGCGTTCTCTACTCACGAGCTCTGATCAGAACAAACCCCAACCTCACTGTCTGCTGAACTTGCGCAGAAACATCAAAATATAACCATCTTTTTTAAATGGTTTTTAAAACTAAACACTATTTTAGCACAAATTATGAGCTTATTGGCGATTTTTTTTTTTATAATTATTGACAAAATTAGAATATAGTAAAAGTTTTTATTTTATTTTTTTTAAGTTTTGGGTGGGCCTGTTGAAAAGTGGGGCCGTGCCTGAGCTACAGGACATCGTCTTTCAAAACATAACCTGCGCGAAAGAGAGAAAAAAAAATGAATGCGTCATTGTACCCAGCACTTCTGAAAATGCACTTCCGAATGCGTCTCTGTCCCCAGCACATTTCAAACCAAACTGACGCCCATGGTACTAAGCATAAGTGCAAGCAAACAGTTTCCAATGATCAATAAAACAGCATGTGCTGTAAATAAATTTAACTCATCCATAACATAACAACATTAAGTAGAAAAAGAGCAATGACAAATAAGATAAAACTAACAATTTAAATGTCTTTTAGAAATCTGTCTACTCAAGTAGGCCTACAGTATAGTTCACTTAACCACCAGTCACAACCAATTAAAACCGAAAAATAAAACGAAATCTAAAAACTTAAATCTGATGGTGTTAGTTGTGTTTTAACATAATTGTAATTTTTCACAATCTTTTGACCTGATTCACTGAACTCATATAGGTTTACTTTATTAATTAAAGCAGCACTGTCCTGGTACAGCATAATATTTTTTTCCATTTCAATGAGATCCAAATAATCAAATTAATAATAAAATAAAAAAAAACTTTATTTTTTTATGTAGGAGTTAAATTTTTTATGTTAAAAATTGGAGTAGGATTTACTTAAATAAAAGCTAGGAAACAATTTTCACTCAGAAAATGCTAGTTAATTTAAACAAAATTATCAGCAGCTTTAACTTTATTACTTTTTTTATTCTTATTCACTCTTTGTTTTAGCGATGTTTATATACTATATTTTTGCATTTTGTTAAACTGTCCTGCACTAAAAAGAAACCAATGTAATCTTCCTGATTTAATCACGTAAAACACAAGTCTAAACACAAGCACCACTCTTCTGAATGATGGCAAACCTCCAAGAGTTTGTAAACCAATTGTTTGTAAAACATATTTAATGCTAACTTTACTTACAAATTCAAAAAAATATTTTTTACAGTGTATAAATAAAACGACATGAAGGAAGTTAATTCCAAAATGTAATTTCACAGTCTTTGTTTTAGCTGCTTGTTTTAGCTGCCACAGAGTCAAGAAAGTACAAACCCCCCACCCCCCAGTCTGCCAATTCTTTGCCAACCCCCAATGCTAATCGATCTCCTCTCAGGGAATCAAAAGAAAACCGTTTTTTCCAGTTTTCACCAGCGTGTGGGCGGGGTTTTAATCCCTTGCAATTCCTTTGTTTAAATGCTATTTAAGCAAATCTACTACATACGCTTTAAGTTATTTCAAATTAATGTTTATAACTTATAAAAATAAGTTGATATCGCGTAACTTAATTTGACATATGTTGATATAACCAACTGGCATTATTATTATGGATGAATTAAATTTATTTACAGCACATGCTGTTTTATTGATCATTGGAAACTCTGCTGTTTGCTTGCACTTATGCTTAGTTTCATACCATGTAAAGGGAAACATGATAATATAAAAAGTACTGTACAGTAATGCAGAAAAGCGCATCACAACCATGTTAAAGCTATTAAAAACGTTCAGATGCAAAAAGGAACTAAATGTAAAATTAGATAAACTAGTTAATGATATTGTGCAAATGCTCTCGGTCTCTTTAAAGGTATTCGCGAATTATTGTGTTATAAGACTCAGTTTGAGCAGAGAAACACCCATGAAACACCTCATATGTGCTGTAAGTAAGGGTCTTTCCTTGCCATTAATGCTTGGATAACAAGCATACGTTTCCTTCCATTAATAATAATAATGTCTAGTGCGGTACGTGGCTGTAGCAGCGTTTCCATTACAGATTTGCGCAAATGTTTTGCGCTATTATCTAAATATCGATAAAAAAAACTATTGCGAAATGACGGCGTTTCCATTAACCGATGTTATGCGACTAAAACATCCTTTTTTATGGACTAAGAAGTCATTAAAAAAATCACGGCAACGGACGTTGGTTATAATATCACAGCCACCGCATTAGACATTATTATTATTATTAGTGGTGTGTTATCCAAGCATTAATGGCAGGGAAAGACCCCCGAACGACACATATTAGGAGTTTCTGGGTGTTTCGCCCTCATTTCTGCTCCGAGGATTTGATTGTGGCATTTCTTTGAGATTTAGAATCCAGTATTCCTATAGAATCCGTGTATCATTCGTTCAGTCGTTTTTTAATTTAATATTGAAGGTAGGAAAATGAGAAAACGGTTCCTTTTTCGATTTTTCATTTTTTCCAAAAAAACGAAAAACAAGAATTCAGTTTGATTTTTCGTTCTGAGGTAGAAAAATGTATAAACAGCTGGAATATTCGATTTCTACACGTGGGCGGGAATGAACCGTTTTCTCATTTTTCTACTTTGAATATTAAATTAAAAACGACTGAACGAATGATACACTGATTCATAGGCTAATTAGGCTATTGTTTCTTTTATGAATTTAATAAAGAATTCTGTCTCGTATTCTGTCCAAACGATCCATGTAGGCTACTTTTGTGTCCATTTGTTTTTCCTTTTTTAACCCCTAATTGAAAAACGAAAAATGAACGGTTGTTGTCTTTTTAAAACGCAAAGTTGAACACCAAAATTTTAATTTGAACTGGCTACACCAACTGCTGCGCAAAAAAGTAAATATCGACGAATTTTCAGATTTTTGTTTATGACTTTTTGCCCCTTTATTAAACATTTAAAATATTCACAAATTAATATGGAAAATATGTCGATTTTACTGGTTTCTAAGGCCAAATTAGAAATGATTGTCTTTCCCGCAGTGCTGAATGAGAAGAGCCATTAATATTATTAATAAACTATTGTTTTCTAAGTGTCGGCTAAAATCACATCTCCATCTCCGCTGTTAAGCAGATGCACTTTTAGAGAGAAATACACCTTTCATACGCATTACATAATGAGAAGGTATTAGCTTTCGATTCGAATTTGTTAGTTTTAAAGTGGACATTTCAAGCTTTAGCCTACATAGGCTATATTTTGTTTCAGTTCTCGCGCTCCAGTTTACGGAGATCATGAAAGTGCGTCTGATTGTTTCTTTTATTTAACAAAAGCACAGCGTTTTCTTGTTATTGTGAGTTTACACAAATAAAAGTAGTTGAGAATAATGTATTTTCTGTATGACCAGAAATGATAGAGTATTTTAAGTTGTCTCCACTGTTGATAGGAAAATGCAAGTGTGCCCGCGCCTCCGTGCCATGCAGTGCGTGCTCCGCTTTGTTCCTTTTTTGCATAAAAGCGTCTTCTAAATATAGCCTTTTAAATGTTATAATAAAATAATATAAAATTATTATTATTTGTGTAGCTATACATGGACTTCAAACACACCGCGTCTTCTAAGTGAAGTGACTGTAAATGCGCAAAAACTGTTTCCATTGCAGTTTTGCGAAATATTCCTTTTTCGAATTGCCTGAAAAACCACCTCATGAGAGCGTAAACACTTTGTGATAAATGGGAGTTTTTGCGAAATTGACGTGTTTCCATTGTATTTTCAATTCGCAATTTCAATTTGCGCAATTTGAAGGGTAATGGAAACGCGGCTTGTGATATATAAAACGTCCGTTGTCATGATTTTTGGAATGACTTATCGCGAAAGGAAAAAAATGACGCTGTAGTCGCATAACATCGGTTAATGGAAACGCCGTCATTTCGCAATAGTTTTTTATCGATAGGCCTATTTAATTAAAAAAAAAAAAAAAGAAAAAAAAAGTTTTGCACAAATCTGTAATGGAAACGCGCCTAGTATGGCCTACACGAAACACGACTGCCATCTACAGGTTTTAGTAATTCCTGCGTCCAACACCTAATCCCCCTTCTGTAGAATCCTGCAGAATATCGGAAGTGCTCGTGGCATTCTTCTCTCTGAGACGCGCATTTTTAAAGGCCACATCTGTAACTTTAGCTGGACAATAACTTTATCCTAGAGCTGTTGTAAAGCCTAAACAATCTGTTACGGTAATTTCCTATTAACCCCCTGAGGTCGGCAATCACGCCGGCGTGATCTACTCGTTTTTTTTTTTTATCAGTGCAAAATACTCTGTTGATTTTGATTTTACATACTTGTGTTGTACATCATTCAAAGCTGTTAAATGTCGTCTTTTATTTGTGTACACTCATAATAAAAACAAAATGTTGTTTTCCGTAAAACAAAGAAAATAAACATGATGCGCGTTCTGCCGTCTCTCTCAATGTGAAACTCATTCTGAAACGCGACAGAAAATGACCTGTAACTCAGCAAATGTTTGTCACACAGACTTGAAACGCATGTCTATACAACGCTTGGAATCTCTATTTTTAAAGTATGTAAATAATATAAAAAACAAATATTCTATTTTTAAGTAATCCATACGAAAGCAGCGGCATGTACAGTTTCTCAAACGCGTCCTCATTAAATTTAATTTGAACACGCCTACGAGCGCACAAGCGATTGACATGCAAATGATCCATGCGGAGAAACGCAGACCTGTAAACGCCCTCATCACCTCAAAACAAAGAAGCAGAGACTTCGTAACTTACTCCTTACTGTGTTTGAAAGACGCGCCAGAGCTTACATTGGATTTAGGCTACCTCAGAAGAAGAAGAACGCGATTTGAAGACAAGAAAGATTTAAGGTAAGAAATGTTTACATATTAGTTTGTTATTGTTGCATAAATGTCACATTGCAGTTGAACTGTTGCTAGATATATGGGGAATATTATAATATTTAGACCCGTGTTTACTGTTAAGCCTACTGTGTTTGTGGATATCTGGTCAAACGTAGATATGTATGGTAACCATAATGTTTTATATTTGAGCGCGATCGCGTTTGAATGTATCAGATTTTGCAGCGCGATCGCGTTTGAATGTATCATTTGAACATTTGAAAAGCAAAACGCACCAAACGGCTTCATGTTTTTACTATTATCTCATTTCATATCATCATAACGAATGGAAACATTTGAAGTAACATGATAATCAATATATTTTTCTCTAGCTTGGTTGTTACTGAAATATTTTGGAAGATTTATACTGCTATCTATTGTTATTATTATTTTACCCAGCACTGCGCATAGCTTATGCCTACAAGGCACAACAAACCTTGTGTTCATTATATTATATATTGTTGGAAACATTTGTGTGTGTGTGTGTGTGTGTGTATTTTGTGAACTTTAAAAAGCAATTTTAACCAGAAAAATCTAATATTTATTTCCAAAATCGTGCAGGCCTTTCTCTTGATATCAGTATGTTCACTTTTTTTTCAGGGCCCAGATGCCACTGAGTCCTGCCGACTTCAACATTCACGAGTCTCTGGAACATGAACATGGTAAAGTGAAAATCAAACACCTTGGAAATTAAAGGTATGTAGGCCTACAATGTTTTTAGGAATGGCACAAAGGTCTGTCTGTGAAGTGTTTTTTTTGGCATTTGTTGTGTATCTTTGGGTTATGTTGTGTTGTAAATAAATCCAAACAATTTAAAAGCCATTCTTTTTTAAATCTCCTCATTTACAGTATTGTGCAAGGTTGCTCAGAATGACAGGGCTATTAGGAGCTATATTAGGATAACTCCTAATAGGGCCGTTGGGGAGGTTCTTTGTCTTTCTCAGGTGAGAAAAGCTTACATATTAATGAGCTGCCGCATAAGGCTTTCTAACACAAAACACGTCGTAAAAATTTTAAATCAATATATTGTCTTCTCTGAATGAGCAGTCAGGGTGATTTTCACATTGTTTTGGAGCAAATATTCTAGGCTACGTGATACAATTTTCAAAAGTCTTGTGAAGAAATAATCAGTATGGGTTTCATGGCCTTATTTCAGTGAGAATTTTTTTTTGTATTTTCACAAACCACGCATAAATGTCATTATCTCAAAACTACAAACTTTTACATACATGCTGTTGATATATTGTTGTAGCAGAGTTTGTGCTGAATACAGTTTAATTAGACTTTAGCCATGAAAATGTCACAAGTAACAGAAATAACCAGAAATGTCAGAGCATGTCAGAACACCTCCAGGGCCCAGAAAACAGCTCAGACCTCAGAGGGTTAACTCTGTAAAGCTGCTTTGAAACAATCCATAATGTTAAATGCGCTATATAAATGAAGGTGACTTGACTTGACTTACTGAATGAATGAAAGATTGATGACTTATTGAAATACTTCTGCTGATCAGTTGTGGGCCACTATTACCTGAAACTGTGTCTATTAATGCTTTGTCGGTTAAACATTTAATTCACGTGCTGATGCGCTGTTCTAACGTGTGCGTTTCTCAGCGCGTACATGTGAAGCTCACATGCACAAAAGCCTGTCTACCAGCGCCTGGATACTGGAGTAAGTTATCTTTCGAGTCTTATTGTGCTAATACTGTTAAATACACACAAGGTTTACATAAACAAAGTCGGTTATGTCTAAAGTGAAAGCAAACTTGAGAAAATTGAGAGAAAATCTGCTAGTCTAATGCGTGTATATTAGACGCGTCTCACGCAGCTCTTAAAGAGACAGTAGTAATAGTAAACACGCTGCCGCTTGTCCTTAAAGGGACACTTCACCCATTTGCATTAAGCTTTGCATTGTTAGAAACCCAGTCATACTATTGAATGGTCATGCAAATTTTTTTCATTTTCCCCCGAGACGAGAGAAATCTGTATTTACCTCTTTACACTTCCTCCTACAATGACGCAAAAATCGTCATTTTGCGTCATTGTAGGAGGAAGTGTAAGAGGGGGGGATTTCTGTTAAGACTACAAGCACTAGATCCACCCTTTCAAACCCGCCCATAGGGGGTTGGACCTAATGCGCTAACAGACCTATCACAGATCAGTGCGAGTGCGTTTGATTTCAACGGCAGAAACCTGCAGAAAACAGGGACGAAGAAAGCTGAGTAGTAGGGGTTACCATACTCTATTTCCCGGACATGTCCGGCCGTCGAGATCGACAAAAATGTCCGGGATTCAGCTTTTGCTTTCTGCGGTCGCCATCCATTGTTTACATGCTCACCTTTTGTTTCAATCTAACTGAATTCACCCCGATTGGTGAATCTGAATGTAATGTTTACATGAATGCTAAACAAGTGATCGGTTGATTTGCGTTTTAACATTGCTAAGAAAATACCCGCACCTCCGTGAGAGATAGCCCATGAGACCGGTGCATCTCACAGGCGCGCTCATCAGTAATCACAGTAATACAGGGAGCAGGATGAGGCTAGCGCCGCGGGAGAAAGACGCGAGGCCGGTGGCGTGATCGGTTGAAAGACGCGAGGCCGGTGGCGTGATCGGTTGATGTGTGTTTTACCATTGCTAAGAAAATACCTGCTCCTCCGTGCGAGATACGAGAACAGTGCCTCACAGGTGTCGGTCGTCAGTAATCACGCCACCGGCCTCGCGCCGTTCTCCCGTGCCCCTCAGCCTCGTCCTGCTCGCCACAGTAAACATGATGAATGCCAACTGTAGAACGCAAAAGCCGAATCCCGGACATTATGGGCAAACTCGTCACGGAGACTCACTCGTAGCCTAGCCTTGCCTTGATGTTTTTGTTTTCAACTGCGCTGTCTTACCGGTAGGCGTGGCTTGGGAGTGGCCTTGTAGGGCAGCGAAGCAAGTGCATTCTGGGAGTTGTTGTCTTTCATCCACATAAGCCAAAAATACATTTTCTGGCTTTTCTCAGTCTAGAAAGCTCCAAATTCAAAAATAATTTCACATTTCTTCTACATAAATGACCCACTTTCAATACACATTCATGTCTCCACGGGTGAAATGACCCTTTAAAGGGATAGTTCACCCAAAAATAAAAATTATCTCATTATTTACACACTCTAATGTTGTTCCAAACCTGTATTAATTTCCTTCTAGTATTTTTTAATATTTTTCTAATATTAATATTTTGAAGAATGTGGCTATCCAAACAGTAGCTGGTCCCCATTGACTTCCACAGGAGAAAAATATACTATGGAAGTCACTAGGTACATCAACTGTTTGGTTACCCACATTATTCAAGTAACTTTTATTTTCAACAGAAGAAAGAAACTTATTCGAGTTTAAAACAACTTGAGAGAGTAAATTATGACAATTTTAATTTTTAGGAGAACTATCCCTTTAATGTTAATAAAACAACAAAATGCAAAGAGAAAATTACCCACTGCTGTTGACTGATAACTTTAATAGTAGCTTTAATAAGTATCAATGTATAATTTATACAGTGAAGTCTATGTTTTGTTTTATTTTCATATTTGTTCATTAATTACTTTCTTCAATGCTACTGTTAAATACACCTACTGTAGCTGAAAACATAAAGCACTGTTTATTTAGTTTGTATAAGTTGTGTATGTGTAATGTGTATCTTTGATCTTAATATTTAATAACAAAGAAAATAATGATTTTTTTTTATCTTCACTCCTGTCTGCCATTCTTTTTATTTTATATGTTACCTAAGGCTTTGTTTTTAAAATATGGACATTAGTTTGGCTGTAATGCTCAGTCACAAAATAGTAAAACCAACATAAAAAAGAATCGTGATAAAATCGTGAATCATGATTTTCCTGAAAAAAATCGTGATATGATATTTTTGCCATATCGCCCACCCCTACATGGAGTCGTTTTACGGATATAAGGTTTACCAGTTTATTAAGCACCCACTGAAAGAGTGTGTGTATATTTGTTTACTGTTAGTTGTAATGAGTGTTTTGTGTACTTCGCTGTGTATGTTGATGATAATGAAAGGGTGAGAGAGAGAGTTTATGGATAAGACTTTAATGCTCATTTCTTATACTGTGTTTATTCAGCTCTTACTGTGATTCTCTGGAGTAAAACTAATGCTTCATCTTTTGTGTGATGTACAATAAACTTCATTGAACTCATCAGTATATTTTGGTCATCATTCGGACAGGGTCTGCTACAGCAGGCTGGTATTAATAGTGGGTAAAAGCAGATGACAAATAAGTTATAACCATAATTAAACTAAACTATACCTGTTCTATCTCCATACAGCATATATTCTCTGGCTCTGTAGGCATTATTGTCCGACTCCAAGTCGAAATGAACACCGCAACTGAGAGTTTCTGTTCTGATATTATCAGATGAGATTGTCCTGGCTCTGAGCGCGAGCTCGTGAGGCTCCGCCCCCTGTGCCGTGCAGCAGCAGCTTATTTGCATTTAAAGGGCACACAATAAAACAGTGCGTTTTTCTGAGCCCCAAAAAATGACAATTTAAACGTGCTGTAAAAAATTATCTGTTGGGTATTTTGAGCTAAAACTTCACATACACACTCTGGGGACATCAGAGACTTATTTTACATCTTGTGAAAAGAGTCATAATAGATGCCCTTTAACCCTCTGGGGTCTAAGGTGTTTTTGGGGTCCTTGAGATGTTCTGACATGCCCTGACATTTGTGCTTTTTTCAGTTGCTTATAAACATATTAAATGGCAAAAAAAAAATTACACACTATTTAGCACAAACAGGGCTACCAGAATATGTGAGCAACAAGAATGTACATGTCTGCATTTTTGAGAGAATAATGTTTATGCGTGGTTATTGAAAAAACTAAAAACTAAAGTTTCTGAAATAAGGCCATAAAACACATTCTAAATATGTGCCAATAAGACTTTTGTCTAATGGATGTCATCACCTAGTGTTTTTTCTTCAAAATGATGTGAAAATCACCCTGCCTTATCATTCACATAACACAATACATTGATTTGAATTTTGCAAAGCACTTTCTGTTTGGAAAGGCAATATGCGGAGTGGGCGTCAACGATCATGCATATTTAGTGGTTCACACCTGAGGAGACAATGGGGCCCGCATACTTAATTAGCCATTCATTCAGGTGAGTCACTGAGCCACAAGAATGCAAGAGCAACAGTTGGAAGCATCTCAATTCTTTTTTATTTTTCCACATATTGTGCTTGCAATTTGGCCTATAATATCCAAGGAAAACATGTCTAGTAATTGTGCAGTTAATTCTCATACTGTATTTTCAGTTTTGGAATATTTATCCTCTCCCCAAATTTGTCACTAATAAAACACAATAAAAATTATTTAAAGAAAAGGCTTATATTTACCTTTTAATAGTTTGTTTACATCTACCTTGTAAATATATTTTTTTATTAAAAAGGTTACAATTACAACAACAATTCAAGTGTAATCTTTCTTTGTAAAAACTAAAGTATACATTTTATCATACATATTTCAAAGTTAAGGATTTGATTGATTATTTGATTACTTTATTTTTGACAAAACATACTATATTTAACATGAGCAAATATTGGCAAACAAAAGCTTATTTGAGGTGGCAGATATTTTACAGTAAAAATGTATAATCTATCCAAAACTAATCAATGAAATGTTGTCTTTCATATGTCTGTAACATAGGTCTTTCATTTTTATTATAAGAAATATAAATGTTAATTTGCAGTTTAATACGTTGCTTATACAAATACATTTTATTTCAACATATTTCAGTCGATTTTTACTCAGTATAGCAATACAGTTTGCTAAAACCGAAACATTCATTCACAAACAGAAACGCCTGACTGTAACGTTGTTTTTATGAAATATTAGGGCATATAAATGTTAATTTTCAGTTTAATACGTTGCTTACAAATAGCCTACATTTTATTTCAACATATTTCAGTCGATTTTTACTCAACTCAGTATAGCAATACAGTTTGCTAAAACATCATCATTCATTCACACAGAGACGCAATTTAAATTTAAACTGTCTTTTTGCGAGCTGTGGTAAACAGCGCGCATCTCTGCGGCTGCCGTTCATTCATTCACAGAAACGCGATTAACTTGAGAAGGAAAAAAAAACTTACTACATATTCGGATCCTCTCTCCTGCAATACCCGCACTCTGAGGTAGATTTTCCATTATTATTATTCCTCACAGCGCTGCCAGATGGTGTAAACACGTAGGCTACAATGATTAAACTTGTGTTTTCTCGAGCTGATATGGGGGCGTTCACAGGTTTGCTTGGATTGCCTCAGTAATTTGCGTTTGAATAGCACGCGCTCTCCGTGGGCGTGTTCACATTACATTTGAATGAGCTCTAATTAGCTCGACTGGAATCGCTCTCTTTTAATAAAGATTTCACAAGATGAGAATATTTGTTTTTTATATAAATTACCTCATTTAAAAGAAGAGAATTCAAGCTTCATGCCTGTGTGTCTGTATGCCTGTTTGACTGAGTATTCGCTGAGTTACAGTTCATTTTCGGACGCGTTTCAGAATGGTCTTCACTGACAGAGAGAAGGCAGAACTCGCATCACGTTTATTTTTCTTTATTTGGCAAAAAGCACAACACTTTGTTTTTATTGTGAGTATACACAAAAATAATACACATTTAACAGAATCGATTGATGTATGAAACTTGCTTGTAATATCAAAGTCAACAGAGCAAAATTAATTTCTTTTGAACTGAACTGAAAAAAAGCGAGCCTATCGCGCCGGCGCGATTGTCGACCTCAGGGGGTTAAATCAATGTATTGTTTTATGTGAATGATTAGGCAGGATGATTTTTAGATCATTTTGAAGCAAAAAAGTAGCGTGGACACATATTTAGTATGTGTTTTGTGGCCTTATTTCAGAAACTTTAAAGCAACACTATGGAACTTTTCCTCTGCGGTCCCCCTACAGGTTGGAAGCGGAATTGTCCATTACCGCTGTCGTAAATCATTTAGCCTACCGCTGCCTACTGTTGCACGTACACCCACTGTTTATCCAGCACTGGCTTTGGAATGAACGATGTCCACAGACAAGGTAGAGTATGATGGATGATTTTATGAAAGTATGATGTATTGTGACATCAGAAACAAAGAAAAACAAAATAATGACTATTGTAACACTTGCCATAAAGCAAGTCAAATTTAGTCTCATTAGAACTACAGAAACGCGACCCGATCTGGCAATCTTACATAGTATGATTATAGCAGATAAAGGACCACAAAGAAGAGGAATAAGTGCCTTTCACCCTGTTACGACTTGATGAACCACTGAAATGATTTTGAACATTATTAGGGGTTCAAGCACGAAGTGCTGAAACCCTATTGTAATTGTGCTGATTTTTATTAGGGGTTCAAGCACGAAGTGCTGAAACCCTATTGTAATTGTAAGGATTTTTAGGGGTTCAAGCATGAAATGCTGAAACCCTATTGTAATTGTAAGGATTTGTAAAACGCATCGTGCAGGACAAACCGTAAGGCCTAGAGACTTGAAACCTGGCCAGATGGTAGGCCTCAATTTGGGGACAACCTATCAGAGTATGACCCCGATTGGCCCATAGGTGGCGCTACAGCAACCAAAAGTTCAAAATCGCTCATAACTCTTAGACCGTTTGTCCCAGGATCAAGTGTCTTATATCGTTGGAATCCTTGGCTCAAGGTGGACAAAATGGCTATCTCCGATTTGGATGTAGGCAGGGAAAATTTTCTGCTATGTCGAATTTTGTCCAAAACCTACTTTTGCGAACTAGTCCCTGGTTTTTCGCCCGATCGGAACCAAACCAGTCTAGGACAATTCTCTGGACTCTCTAGATCAATAATTATCGAAAAAAAGTTGACCTTTGGCATGTGGGTGGCTGTAACAGGGTCATTTAGAAAAGGGGCGTGGCAAAATACACTCAAAAGCCTATAGATCCCAAAGGAAAACTCAGAACTTCACAAAAATTGATGAGCATATGTGTCAGAACATGGTGAGGAAGCATGCAGAGTTTCATGGAGATCGGACCATAGGTGGCGCTATAACTGTCAAAAAGCCTTCATTCTTATTAGGGGTTCAAGCATGAAATGCTGAAACCCTATTGTAATTGTAAGGATTTGTAAAACGCATCGTGCAGGACAAACCGTAAGGCCTAGAGACTTGAAACCTGGCCAGATGGTAGGCCTCAATTTGGGGACAACCTATCAGAGTATGACCCCGATTGGCCCATAGGTGGCGCTACAGCAACCAAAAGTTCAAAATCGCTCATAACTCTTAGACCGTTTGTCCCAGGATCAAGTGTCTTATATCGTTGGAATCCTTGGCTCAAGGCGGACAAAATGGCTATCTCCGATTTGGATGTAGGCAGGGAAAATTTTCTGCTATGTCGAATTTTGTCCAAAACCTACTTTTGCGAACTAGTCCCTGGTTTTTCGCCCGATCGGAACCAAACCAGTCTAGGACAATTCTCTGGACTCTCTAGATCAATAATTATCGAAAAAAAGTTGACCTTTGGCATGTGGGTGGCTGTAACAGGGTCATTTAGAAAAGGGGCGTGGCAAAATACACTCAAAAGCCTATAGATCCCAAAGGAAAACTCAGAACTTCACAAAAATTGATGAGCATATGTGTCAGAACATGGTGAGGAAGCATGCAGAGTTTCATGGAGATCGGACCATAGGTGGCGCTATAACTGTCAAAAAGCCTTCATTCTTATTAGGGGTTCAAGCATGAAATGCTGAAACCCTATTGTAATTGTAAGGATTTGTAAAACGCATCGTGCAGGACAAACCGTAAGGCCTAGAGACTTGAAACCTGGCCAGATGGTAGGCCTCAATTTGGGGACAACCTATCAGAGTATGACCCCGATTGGCCCATAGGTGGCGCTACAGCAACCAAAAGTTCAAAATCACTCATAACTCTTAGACCGTTTGTCCCAGGATCAAGTGTCTTATATCGTTGGAATCCTTGGCTCAAGGCGGACAAAATGGCTATCTCCGATTTGGATGTAGGCAGGGAAAATTTTCTGCTATGTCGAATTTTGTCCAAAACCTACTTTTGCGAACTAGTCCCTGGTTTTTCGCCCGATCGGAACCAAACCAGTCTAGGACAATTCTCTGGACTCTCTAGATCAATAATTATCGAAAAAAAGTTGACCTTTTGCATTTGGGTGGCTGTAACAGGGTCATTTAGAAAAGGGGCGTGGCAAAATACACTCAAAAGCCTATAAATCCCAAAGGAAAACTCATAACTTCACCAAAATTGATGAGCATATGTGTCAGAACATGGTGAGGAAGCATGCAGAGTTTCATGGAGATCGGACCATAGGTGGCGCTATAACTGGCAAAAAGCCTTCATTCTTTTTATTCAAATATTTTTATTGGGTTTTCAATTGTAAACACTTATAAACAATTAACAAGTCCCCATACAGTAACCCCAACATACACAATAGTAAATGACAATAACCAAAATAAAATAGTAATAAAAAAATAAATAAATAAATAAATAAAATAAAATAAAATAAAAACTGACACGTTACAGAGTTACAGAGCCTGTGAATCAATTATGTCCCAGTGTTTCCCGCAGGAAATTGTAAGTTAAAATAATCCAGAAATGGCTGCCAGACCGTATAAAATCTCTGGGTTGAACCCCTGATCGTGTGTTTCAACTTCTCAAGTTTCAGGTGTGCCATTACATCCTCAACCCAGCGCCTGTGTGTGGGAGGCATATCTGACTTCCAATTGCGCAAAATAAGACGTCTGGCCAATAGAGATGAAAACGCAATGGCGTCTGATTGTGCACCAGATATCGCCATCCCAGCAGGGGTCACACCAAATATTGCGATTTCAGGAGCAGGGCTTATCTCTGTGTCACAAATGTAAGAAAAAGTGTCAAAAATTAAAGACCAAAACTGTATCAACTTTGGGCAAGCCCAGAACATATGACAGAGGGTAGCCGGAGCCTGACGGCATCGGGAGCAAATCGGGTCAACATCTGGATATATCCTGGCAAGCTTACTCCTAGATAGATGAAGCCTGTGGAGCACCTTAAACTGCAGCAAACCATGTCTAATACAGATCGAAGTTGAATGTATTCTTTTAATTGCGCTTTGCCAGGAAACGTCCGACAGTCCAAATCCTAGTTCCCCCTCCCATCCTGTCCTAATATGACTAAGTGACGGCGAGGCGATCATCTGAATATCCTCGTATAATCTACTCACTCCTCCTCTTTGATTTAGATCCCCCTCCAACCACTCCTCTATCCAATTATTTGACGAGAGTAGCGGAAAGGAAGGGAAATGTTTCCGAACAAAGACACGCACCTGCTGATACCTGAAATAATGCGAACTGGGGATATTATACTCATTTACCAGCTGCTCAAATGACATGAACACACCATCCTTAAAAAGATCTTTCACCCGTTTCAGACCATTCCTGAACCATGACTTAAATGCTGTATCCATGAGTGAGGGTGGAAAGAGTGCGTTGGCCGAGATTGGGAGAGAGGACATAGCCTGTCTATGTTTGAAGTGGGTCCTGAATTGGGCCCATATTCTGAGTGAGCCGCTCACAATAAGGTTATTTGTAAGGCGCTGCTTGCTGAGTGGCAATGGCGCACATACTAAAGAAGGTAAGGACACCGGATGAGCGGAATGTTGCTCCATTTCAACCCACACAGGCCCACCCCCCTCGTAAGACGCAGAAACCCAGTATATTAGTTTAAAAATATTAGCTGCCCAGTAATATTGTAAAAAATTTGGTAGTGCTAAGCCTCCCGCCTCTTTCCGTTTCTCCAGATGTGACCTTCTTATTCGTGGGATGGTCTTGTTCCAGATAAAGGTAGATATAGATTTATCTAGCTCTTTGAAAAAAGACTTTGGGATAAAAACAGGTATTGTATGAAACAAAAATAAGAACCTGGGCATAATTATCATCTTGACAGAATTAGCCCTGCCGGCAAGTGATATAGGCAGCGCTGACCAACGGGAAAGGTCCTGTTTGGCCCTTTCCAGGGCTGGTTTAAAGTTATGCTTAAATAAATCCCTGTATTTGCTGGTTACTGAAACGCCAAGATAAGTAAAAGTGTCGCGGGTTTCTTTTAGTTGATATGCCTCAAATGACATCTGCCGAGCCTGGTCACTAATAGGGAAGAGCAAACTCTTAGTAAGGTTGATTTTGTAGCCTGAAATCTCTCCAAAATTAGAGATAATTTCTAATGCCTTAGGAATAGAGGTGCAAGGATCGGACAAGTACAGTATCAGGTCATCCGCATATAGAGACAGTTTATGATTTTGCCCCCCCCTGACAACACCCGTGAGCTCCTTGGCACTCCTAAGTGCAACCGCCAGTGGTTCAATGGCGAGGTCAAACAGAAGTGGGCTCAATGGACAGCCCTGTCTTGTCCCCCTACCTATAGGAAAATAGTTGGAGATTATTTTATTAGTACGGACGGAGGCCTGCGGGGTAGCATACAGGATCCTTATCCACGAACAAAAAGCCGGTCCAAAACCAAACCTCCCCAGAGTTGTAAAAAGATACTCGTACTCAATCCGGTCAAATGCTTTGTGAGCGTCGAGGGAGAGCAAAACCTCTGCTGTAGGTGGAGTTTCCGTGGAGTAAATAATATTAAAAAGCCTTCGTATGTTGCCAAAAAGCTGCCGCCCAGTAATAAAACCAGTCTGATCTGGATGTATCACTGTATGCATAACAGACTCCAATCTACTAGCCAAAACCTTGGTCAAGATTTTGTAATCGCAGCAGAGTAGACTCACAGGCCGAAATGACTCACATTTCAGAGGGTCCTTTCCTTTCTTAAGAAGGACTGAGATAGTGGCCTGGGTCATTGTAGGAGGGAGAGTCCCGCGCTCTAATGCCTCGGTATACACATTTTTTAAAAGAGGGGTTAGTTTAAATGAGAATTTTTTTAAAAATTCAATAGGGAAGCCATCCGGCCCCGGAGCTTTACCGCTCTTCATTTTTTTTATTGCCCGATCAATTTCGGCTAAAAAGCCTTCATTCTTATTAGGGGTTCAAGCATGAAATGCTGAAACCCTATTGTAATTGTAAGGATTCGTAAAACGCATCGTGCAGGCCAAACCGTAAGGCCTAGAGACGTGAAACCTGGCCAGATGGTAGGCCTCAATTTGGGGACAACCTGTCAGAGTATGACCCCGAATGGCCCATAGGTGGCGCTACAGCAACCAAAAGTTCAAAATTGCTCATAACTCTTAGACCGTTTGTCCCAGGATCAAGTGCCCCATATCGTTGGAATCCTTGGCTCAAGGCAGACAAAATGACTATCTCCGATTTGGATGTAGGCAGGGAAAATTTTCTGCTATGTCGAATTTTGTCCAAAACCTACTTTTGCGAACTAGTCCCTGGTTTTTCGCCCGATCGGAACCAAACTAGTCTAGGACAATTCTCTGGACTCTCTAGATCAATAATTATCGAAAAAAAGTTGAACTTTTGCATTTGGGTGGCTGTAACAGGGTCATTTAGAAAAGGGGCGTGGCAAAATACACTAAAAAGCCTATAAATCCCAAATGAAAACTCAGAACTTCACCAAAATTGATGAGCATATGTGTCAGAACATGGTGAGGAAGCATGCAGAGTTTCATGGAGATCGGACCATAGGTGGCGCTATAACTGGCAAAAAGCCTCTATTCTTATTAGGGGTTCAAGCATGAAATGCTGAAACCCTATTGTAATTGTAAGGATTCGTAGAACGCATCGTGCAGGACAAACCGTAAGGCCTAGAGACGTGAAACCTGGCCAGATGGTAGGCCTCAATTTGGGGACAACCTATCAGAGTGTGACCCCGAATGGCCCATAGGTGGCGCTACAGCAACCAAAAGTTCAAAATTGCTCATAACTCTTAGACCGTTTGTCCCAGGATCAAGTGCCCCATATCGTTGGAATCCTTGGCTCAAGGTGGACAAAATGGCTATCTCCGATTTGGATGTAGGCAGGGAAAATTTTCTGCTATGTCGAATTTTGTCCAAAACCTACTTTTGCGAACTAGTCCCTGGTTTTTCGCCCGATCGGAACCAAACCAGTCTAGGACAATTCTCTGGACTCTCTAGATCAATAATTATCAAAAAAAAGTTGAACTTTGGCATTTGGGTGGCTGTAACAGGGTCAATTAGAAAAGGGGCGTGGCAAAATACACTCAAAAGCCTATAAATCCCAAAGGAAAACTCAGAACTTCACAAAAATTGATGAGCATATGTGTCAGAACATGGTGAGGAAGCATGCAGAGTTTCATGGAGATCGGACCATAGGTGGCGCTATAACTGACAAAAAGCCTTCATTCTTATTCCGGGTTCAAGCATGAAATGCTGAAACCTAATTGTAAGGATTCGTAAAACGCATCGTGCAGGCCAAACCGTAAGGCCTAGAGACGTGAAACCTGGCCAGATGGTAGGCCTCAATTTGGGGACAACCTATCAGAGTATGACCCCGAATGGCCCATAGGTGGCGCTACAGCAACCAAAAGTTCAAAATTGCTCATAACTCTTAGACCGTTTGTCCCAGGATCAAGTGCCCCATATCGTTGGAATCCTTGGCTCAAGGCGGACAAAATGGCTATCTCCGATTTGCTCGCCCTTCGGCGCCAATTGCGAGTAAATTGCATTTTTTTGAAAAACCTATTTTTGCAAACTTCTCCTTGGTTTTTCACCCGATCGGAACCAAACCACTGCAAGAATATTCTCTGGAGTCTGACAATCAATAATCATCCAAAAAATTCAAAATTTCAATTAACGGTTGATAAGGGGAACCAAAATCTTTGATGGCACCAGGGCCACTTTTACTAAAACGGTTATAAATTGTGAACGGAAAGAGATTTTTTTGCTAAACTTGGGACACATGTTCATGAGCTCATTCTGAGGTCACTTGAAAAAAAATCATGACAATTGGCCACTTGGTGGCGCTATAAAATGGTTATAACTTGTGAACGGAATGAGATGTTTTCACTAAACTTGGGACACATGTTCATGAGCTCATTCTGAGGTCACGTGAAAAAAAAATCATGACAATTGGCCACTTGGTGGCGCTATAACAGTGAAAAAAATCATGAAAATAGCTATAAGCGCACCCAACTGTTAGTCTACTGAAAATTGGCACGCAGTGTCTTTGTCCAGGGTGCCATTATAGTCTATGAGAACATTGGTGTATCTCAAAAAACTCAGTATACGTCATTGGCACAAAGCCTTGAAGGAGCCTTAGAAGTTTCAAGGAAGCCCGTGTTTTTTTCACAGGAGTGACCTCCTAAGAATCCTTGCCGAGTCCAACAATACCAAACATGCCAGGTTTCGCCTTATGGTTTTTGTAAGTGTCATTTAGAGCTTTAAAAAATTGTGGTTATCTTCAAAGCCGTTAGTCTGATCTAGACAACAACAAAAAAACAAAGGAAATTTGAAAACATAGGTAAATAGCTAAACAATAACGCCAAAATGTTAAAATTATGATAGGAATTGACAAAAAAATTAATTAAATCCAATCAATTTCACCCATGGATCATTTTGATGCTCTCACATGTTTGAAACGAACAATGATGGATTGTGATGAAATTTGTTTTGAATTGGGACTGGCGAATCCCCGTCCATACTGTCAATGACCGGTCGCAAAGACCCGCCCACTTTAGTTACTGTTGCTATGTCTGACAAGTGACGCCACTCTCACACCACACCAAGTTCTCACGCAGTGAAAAATACATTGCGGATTAGAAAAAAGACTGCGCGCTGACAGACAAGTACTTTTGATATGAAACAAAGTCTCACCTTTCAAATGTAGTCATTTTTTAGAGACATTTAAACAATAAATACCGTTTTGTGACTCTTTAATGTGTCTGACAGATCGCTGTAGACTCGAGGCTCAGTTAAAGCTGCTTGTGAACCGATCATCTCTTCCTCCTAGTTAATTTATAGCATTAAAATAAACATGAATGAACATAAAAGGAATGTTGTTTTAAAGTGCTAAGACGTCAGTACACTTTGTTTTGCAAATTTAAATCCTCCTATGTTAATCTACTAACTCTCCTGACTGCTTTGTTGGACAAAATGGCGGATTATGATTAGTCAGATCGCCTGTCAATCAAACTCAAACAAAATCCCGCTATAATGTAAGAGAGCATCTTTTTCATGTATTTGGACTTAGGCCTAACAATGTTTTATAGTGCACTGTCCCCATTGTTTTTTTGTTGTTTTTTTGTTTTGTTTTTGGTGAGCGTAGGCTACTCCTGATTTTGTTAGTCATCTCATCTCTTATATGCTGTGTATGATCATATCCTGCCCTATTCATGGTAGCCTACTCGCGGACATTGCGTCATCAATGTCATCAATTGTTTTTTTTTTTGTTTTTGGTGAGCGTAGGCTACTCCTGATTTTGTTAGTCATCTCATCTCTTATATGCTGTGTATGATCATATCCTGCCCTATTCATGGTAGCCTACTCGCGGACATTGCGTCATCAATGTCATCAATTGCTACAATAGTCTATCAATAGTACTACATCAAGGGGCCCGCCTTGATAATCCTACTTAAGGGCCCGGTGTTGGCTCGTTACGCCACTGAATATAATTGTCTAAACTCCTTATCAAAATTAAATATTTACTACAAATCTGACACATATATATGGGCACACTTTGAGTACTACAAATAAAAGTGGTGGAGATCAGGCAAGACTATAAGAAGACTAGGCAAAATGTGCTATAACTGTAAAAACGCTTTAAAACCATATATTTCCTATGGTAAACTGCCTGTATTGGCTGTAAAAGGACTTTTTCATCTATGATGGCAGTTGTTAAATGCTTGCTAAATAAAACTTAATGTCTTTTGATGCTTGTGTGCTTAAAGGCCTTAAAGGCCTTAACTGCTTGAACCCCGATAAATGCTGCTTGCAGCTTTAATAATTGGTTCAAGCACGAAGTGCTGAAACCCTATTGTAATTGTAAGGATTTTTATTATTATTATTCTTCCCTAAAACGCATCGTGCAGCCAAAACCGTAAGGCCTAGAGACGTGATACTTGGTCAAATGGTAGTAGTATTGCTCGCTACTAAGATACACGGACTTAGCCAAATCGGCCCATAGGTGGCGCTACAGCAACCAAAAGCGCGAAACTGCTCATAACTCCTAGACCGTAAGTCATAGACTCAAGTGTCTTATATCATTGGAAAGCTGGACGCCTGACGAACAAAACGTATATCTCCGATTTTATTTCCGCCATGATAAATTTTCCGCCATTTTGAATTTTGTCGAAAATCTACTTTTGCGAACTAGTCCCTGGTTTTTCGCCCGATCGGAACCAAACCAGTGCAGAAATGTTCTCTGGAGTCTGGAGATTAATAATTATCGAAAAAAAAGTTGAAATTTCGATTCACGGACGCTAAGGGGCACCAAAACGTACGTTGTGGGAGGGGCCTATTTTACTAAAATGGCTATAACTCCAGAAGTAAATGAGGTATCTTCACCAAACTTGGTACACATATGTAAGAGGTCAATATGAGTTCACAGTATTGGCCACGGCGATTGGCCACATGGTGGCGCTATAACATGAAAAAAACATAAAACAGGCTATAACCACCTGACCGTTAGTCCGATTGACTTGAAAATTGGTATGCAGTGTCTTGGTCCAAGGTGCCATGTATGTCTATGAGGACATTGGCGTATCTCAAAAAACATGGCCGCCATCGGCCAATGAAGTTTGAGCACCGATTAGACAAGGTTAACGGAGGCCGATCGGAACGAAACTCAATGGGCATGTTTGTCTCATGACCCTAGAGGTCTGTAAGAATTTTGAAAGAAATCGGCCACTAGTTGGCGCTAACGAGTTTTATGGCTCTGTAATCACGTGGTGTTACACATATTGTCACAAAATGCATATCATTTGATAGATCTGCTCATGCTGAACAACTTTGCCTCTAGAACCATTGCTGTCAATCAAACAGTTCATTAAATATTCATGAATATGTTAAAAACCTACTTTTGCGAACTAGTCCCTGTTTTTTTGCCCGATCGGAACCAGACCAGTCTAGGACAATTCTCTGGACTCTCTAGATCAATAATTATCAAAAAAAATTGAACTTTTCTATTTGTATGGCTGTAATAGGGTCATTTATAAAATGGGCGTGCCAAAATACACTAAAAAGCCTATAAATCCTAAATGAAAACTCAGAACTTCACAAAAATTGGTGAGCATATGTGACATAACATCACAAACAAGCATGCAAAATTTTATGGAGATCGGACCAAAGGTGGCCTATAACAGTTAAAAGGCTTTAAAACCATATATTTCCTATGGTAAACTGCCTGTATTGGCTGTAAATGGTCTTTTCCATCTCTGATCATATAATTTTCATATCATAATGTTCAAAACTAGTGCAATACAATTCTCTGGACTCACTAGATCAATAATTGTCAGAAAAAGTTTAACTACTTCATTTGGATAGCTATAATAGGTTCACTTCAAAATGTGGCCTTTACCAAGTGTCCCTGAAAGCCTATATATATTTAATGAATGCTCAAGACCTTCTTACAAATAAGTCAGAACATGTGAAATATCACTCTGAACATGCATGAAAATGTTCAGAAAGATCGGACAAAATTTGCCTCTTTAACAGTTAAAAAGGTGAAAATGATATGAATATAATGGCATATTAAGCCAATAAGTGGTATTTTACTGCCCCCTGCTGTTTAAAACAGACATTTTGTCATATTGTTCTATAATTTATATTTAGACTTTATAAAATCACTATTTTAACATTTACAATTACATTTAGTCAAAATCTATCTGTTAAAGTATTAGTATTGGTAGTTTGATCACATCATACAGTTCAAATGTCTGTATCTACAACATAATGTGTGTGTGTAGTCTTAGGTTTCTGAATAAATTCTGAATCATCTGATTAATAGCTTACAAAGACTTTGTGAAATGTTTATAGACCATTCAAATATATTTTCATAATGGCATATCCCAATAGCATTGAAAAAACAACAACAACATTTGTCTTTGTGTGTGTGGTGTGTGTGTGTGGTGTGTGTGTGTGTGTGTAAGCATGCATTATTAAGTTAACATGGAAACACTGGTTTGCTTTAGTGCAGAAAACTGGTGAAAATCATGAGGTTTAAAGTGAAAGTGAGCCAATAAGTGTTCTTCTAGTGCCCTCTGCTGGCCGTTCTACTTATTAATGAAGTATTTTCACATGTGCTTTAGCATTCAAATGTATACACTAAAAATCACTTATATAACAATAACTAATATAACAAAATCATATTTTGTCAGTGTTTATCACTTCATTTGCACTGACACTTCACATAACTGCTAGTAATGTGGTAAATCATGGTAAATCATGCTAGAAACATGGTAAATCATAGTAAATAATACTAGAATGTGGTGTATCAAGGTAAATCATGCTACAATCCTGGTAAATCATTCTAGAACGTGGTATATCATGGTAAATCATGCTAGAACAGGGTAAGTCATGGTAAACCATGGTAAATCATGATAAACTATGGTAAATCATGCTAGAATGTGGTATATCATGGTAAATCATGCTAGAATGTGGTAAATCAAGGTAAACTAAGATACATTTATGGTAAACTATGCTAGAACAGGGTAAATCATGGTAAACCATGGTAAATCATGATAAACTATGGAAAATCATGCTAGAATGTGGTTTATCAAGGTAAATCATGCTAGAACATGGTCTTTTCCATCTATGATGTCAGTGGTTACATGCTTGCTAAATAAAACTTTAATAACTTTTGAAGCTTTTGTGCTTAAAGGCCTTAACTGCTTGAACCCCGATAAATGCTGCTTGCAGCTTTAATTAGGGGTTCAAGCACGAAGTGCTGAAACCCTATTGTAATTGTCCTGATTTTTATTATTATTATTCTCCTGTAAAACGCATCGTGCAGCCCAAACCGTAAGTGCTGGAGACTTGAAACTTTGCCAGATGGTAGTACAAAAATCGAGGAGAGGTTATCAAATTATGACCCCGATTGGCCAATAGGTGGCGCTATAGTAAGCAAAAGTATGAAATTGCTAATAACTCCTAGACGGTTTGTCGTAGACTCAAGTGTCTTATATCACTGTAAATTTGGTATGCAGCGTCTTGGTCCAAGGTGCCATGTATGTCTAAAAGGATATTGGCGTATCTCAAAAAACATGGCCGCCATCAGCCAATGAAGTTTGACCACCTATTAGACAAGGTTAATGGAGTCCGATCGGAACGAAACTCAGTGGGCATGTTTGGCTCAAGGCCACAGAGGTCTGTAAGAATTTTGAAAGAAATCGGCCACTAGTTGGCGCTAACGAGTTTTAAGGCTCTGTAATCACGTGGTGTTATAAATCTCATCAGAAAATGCATATCATTTGATAGATCTCCTCATGCTGAACAACTTTGCCTCTAGAACCATTGCTGTCAATCAAACCGTTCATCAAATATTCGCAAACATGTTAAAAACCTACTTTTGCGAACTAATCCCTGGTTTTTTCGCCCGATCGGAACCAAACCAGTCTAGGACAATTCTCTAGACTCTCTAGATCAATATTTATCAAAAAAAAAGTTGAACTTTTGCATTTGGGTGGATGTAACAGGGTCATTTAGAAAAGGGGCGTGACAAAATCCATCAAAAGCCTATAAATCCTAAACGAAAACTCAGAACTTCACAATAATTGGTGAGCATATGTGACATAACATCCTTAACAAGCATGCAACATTTCATGGAGATCGGACAATAGGTGGCGCTATAACTGTTAAAACACTTTAAAACCATATATTATATGGTAAATTGCCTGTATTGGCTGTAAATGGTCTTTTCCATCTATAATCATATAATGTTCATATAATAATGTTCAAAACCAGTGCAGTGCAATTCTCTGGACTTTCTAGATCAATAATTATCAGAAAAAGTATAACTTCTTCATTTGGATGGCTATAATAGTGTCACTTCAATATGTAGCCTTGACCAAGTGTCTCCAAAAGCTATCTCTTTAATAAAAACAAGTCAGAACATGTGACTCTTAAGAACCATGAAAAATTTCAGACAGATCGGACAAAATTTGCCTCTATAACAGTTAAAAAGGTAAAAATGATATAACATGGCATATTAAGTCAATAAGTGGTATTGTACTGCCCCCTGCTGTCATTTCATCATACTACTCCCTAATATTGTTATATAATTCATATTTAGACTTTATAAAATCATTATTTTAACATTTACAATCACATTTTGTCAAAACTCATCTATTGAAGTATTACTATTGACAACTGTGTCAAATTAAGGAATGGAATCCTGAAACGAAAGTAAAAATGGAGACCGCCATTTAGGCCACGCCCCCCAGTACAAATTCACTCATAACTCGAAAACGGAAAGTCGCTGCGCGCTCAAATTTTGATGGTAAGGACCTCTCCGGGCTCTTGATCGAAACGTATGGTCGCAGACCTCGGGAGCGCCCTAGTAATTCCACTGTTGTCAACTAGAGGGAGCAGCAGTATTAGACATAGTATTAATCTTTTTATAAGCTTTCAGCTTTGGCCAACAAACAAATGCTTAAAGATATTTTTTATTTATTTATTATTTTTGTACTGATAATATAGATCACAATGAAATATGTGAAATGGTTAGACCATTAAAAGTTTTTTTTCTTCACAATAACACATCCTAAAGACATTGAAAACATATTTGTCTTTGTGTGTGTGTGTGTGTGTGTAAGAATCCATTATTGAGTTAACATGGAAAAACTGGTTTGCTTTAGTGCAGAAAACTGGTGAAAATCATGAAGCTTAAAGTGAAAGTGAGCCAATAAGTGGTCTTCTAGTGCCCTCTTTCGGCCATTCTACTTATTAATGAAGTATTTTCACATGTGAAAAGACTTGTGATTCATTCTTGTGATTCAGACTTGTGAGTCATTCATAATTAGACACTAAAAATCACTTATATTACAATAACTATTATAACACAATCATATTTTGTCAGTGTTTATCACTTCATTTGCACTGACACCTCACATAATTGCTAGTAATGTGGTAAATCATGGTAAATAACGCTAGAAACATGATAAATCATAGTAAATAATACTAGAGTGTGGTGTATCAAGGTAAATCATGCTAGAATCCTAGTAAATCATTCTAGAACGTGGTATATCATGGTAAATCATACTAGAACATGATAAATCATGGTAAACTATGCTAGAACAGGGTAAATCATGGTAAACCATGATAAATCATGATAAACTATGGTTAATCATGTTAGAATGTGGTATATCATGGTAAATCATGCTTGAACATGGTAAATAAAGGTAAACTAAGATAAAATCATGGTAAACTATGCTAGAACAGGGTAAATCATGGAAAACCATGATAAATCATGATAAACTATGGTAAATCATGCAAGAATGTGTTATATCATGGTAAATCATGCTAGAACATGGTCTTTTCCATCTATGATGTCAGTGGTTACATGCTTGCTAAATAAAACTTGATGTCTTTTGATGCTTTTGTGCTTAAAGGCCTTAAAGGCCTTAACTGCTTGAACCCCGATAAATGCTGCTTGCAGCTTTAATTATTATTATTATTTTAAGGTAAAAAATGTTACATAGTGTTGCTTTAATTTTTATTTGTTTTCAATAACCATGCATAAACATTATTCTCTCAAAAACACAAACATGTACATACATGTTGTTCACATATTATGGTAGCCCTGTTTGTGCTGAATATAATGACACCTTTGCCATTAATATGTGTATAAGCAACTGAAAAAAGCACAAATGTCAGGGCATGTCAAAACATCTCAAGAACCACAAAAACACCTTAGACCCCAGAGGGTTAAAGGGCACGCAAGTAATATGTGCCTATAGGCGGGTCCACAACACGCGTACACTCTGCTTATTACACACACAGGGACGCCCAGCAACACACAAACTAGCCAAATATTAAAAATAAAAGGATTACAATGTAAAAGATTCATATTGTGTACATAAAGATATGGTGGAATCCTGCTTGTCCCCTAGATGATCTGCTTGCGTGCTTTAACCTTGCGCACAAGCAGATCCGTTTGCTCTATGGAGACGCGTTCAGTCTTTCCGCTTGCAAATTCCGCCATGTAAATAGCGAATCCGCCATGGCACCAGCGAGCACAACTGGCTTGTAAAGGGAATGGGAAATTACACTCTGATTGCTTTTTTGCACGTTACGCCCAAAACACACCCATTACTCATTAAGAGAATGGGGACAACCCTTTTAGACCATGCGCCTGGCGCGCCGACCATTTTTCCCGTCATTAAACTAGCAAAAGTGGATTCGGACACGCCCTAAGTGCACTTGTGCCTTGCGCTTTAGATCATGCGCTTAGATCGTTAAAATAGGGCCCATCTTGTTCATTCTTTGACCTGAGGAGAACTGGCCCCCCAACTGAGCCTGGTTTCAACCAAAGTTTTTTTCCATTCTGTCACCTTGATGGAGTTTGGGTTTCTTGCCACTGTCGCCTCTGGCTTGCTTAGTTGAGGACACTTAATATTCAACAATATTATTGATCTGACTGTACTGACTCTGTTGTATGAGAACTGAACTGAGCTGAACGATGACATAATTTTTTTTGCAGAACTGCTTTATAGATGAAATTAACTAATTTAATAATTGCATAATTTTCCTCACTGTAAAGGTGCTTTGAAACAATCTGTATTGTATAAAGCTCTATGTAAATAAAGGTGACTTGACTTTGAAGTACTTGCGCAAATTTTTACCTTATGACTAAGCTGACCAAAGCGGGAGGTCATGCAGTGCAGTAAATGGAGGCAACATACTGTTAAATGACAAGACTGGGCCAATAATCCAAGCAGAATCAAACGGCTGACTCAGTATCCGAGTTGGCGGCTTGAAATGCAATTGGTTCATAAATGAGAAAGCACTAAGAGTCCATCTGCTGATTGCACAGAAGATTGTTCTGTCATACATCAGGCCAGAAAGTACAGGACGTTTTCCCAACAAGGAGTTAAGTTAAGTCTATGCTGAAGGGCCTTTTATGGATTTTAAATACTTTTCCTAAATATATATTTTTTTATGGACAACCAGCGTGGTTAAAATATTTGTATAATTACATTTTAATCATGAAAAGTAACCACAAACCACATAATGTGTTGATAAATGCAAATTAAACCAACCACAGCAATCATCTTTTCTGCATAAAATACATAAACTTCATTCTTTTCTAAGTCCCTACACTGCTCTTAAGTTATACAATCAAACGTATACCCATACTTTAATCCTATAAAGCTTACTGTATCATATTTGATTTGCAAATTTCTTAGGCCTCTAAATAATTAACATGATCAAAACTTTGCTGGAAAAAAAGCGTTTTTAGTATAATTGTAAAAATGTCTTTTTGCTTTGAAATTTTTAAAGATTTTTATAGTAAATGTACAAATAACTTTTATATTAGTAATATTTAAAGATGAACACTTACTGGACTGAAACAACTAAAGTTTCATTCACATCAAGTCAAGTCACCTTTATGTTTATAGAGCTTTACACAATACAGATTGTTTCAAAGCAGCTTTACAGTGATAAACAGGTAAATAATGATCAATGATGCAAACAGAAGGTTGGGATACATACCTTGGGAGAAACCAGGCTCAGTCGGGAGGCTAGCTCTGCTCTAACCAGACGAACAAACATGGTGTGGTTTAAGTAGGCTGTATCACACATCACATCAGGATTTTGAGAATGTTTATTTGTACATTTCTCAATCATCAATGTATTGCATTGCATTATATGTTTCACCTCCACAATAAAAAATAGCTTTCATAAAACTAAACATTTAAATATTACCTTACATACTGCATTATTGGGCAATGTAGAGTGACAACTGTTATTTTAATGCATATTATGTAAATAGTCTGCTATACTGTTACAAATATCTCATTGATTTACATTACAAGCTATAAGAATTTCATCTGACTTTTTGTCTATATAAATAACAACAACTGCCCAAATTACATATTTTTGCTCAGTTTGGACCTGTGAATAAAATTGTGTTGTTTTTTTTTACTCCTGGAGTATGAGCTCCAATCTTTTCTATATCATATGAGCCATAAAAGCCTGATGCATCAAATATAATACTCTACAAAAATACTTTTTTTATATTATGTTTTGAATTATTTTAGGTTCAATAAACTTTTCTGACCATTATTTCTTATGTCAGGCTTTACAGATTTAAATTTCACACGTGGAAAAGGACCAGATCCACTTACTGTATGTACTGTGGGTCTAGGCCTAAGTGCATATCATTGCAAATACCTTCATATGATGCAATTGCCAGCTTTGACAAAGCAAGGAGATTTTTAAAGTCTGTATTTAAAGTGCCCCTATTATGCTATTTTAAAGTTTCCTAATGTTGTTTTAGAGTCTCCTACAACAGGTTTACATGCATCAAAGGTAAAAAAACTGTTTAATTTTCTCATAAAATACATTTGCACATCATCACATTTTCAATGATTCTCAAACGACTCGTCAATCAATCTCTCTAAATCCCTCCTTTCCGCGAGCTACTTTGCTCTGATTGGCCAGACAGCTCAGTTTGTTGTGATTGGTCTACCGTGTACGAAAACAAAAACGCCCATTGCCATAACAATGTCAGCTGTGCGTGACTTGAGGCTTCCTACACCGTAAACTAAACAAAGTTACGAACAATGATGTCGATTTTACCATAATTTACATCCGAGCCTCCGGTGATGAAACACTGGAAGAACTAGATATTCAACCCAAACCTCCATCGCAAGGACGACTTGAGCGATTCTCAGTGATACACTACTCAGTTTGAGGTACATTATGAGATGTTGCAACTGTAATTCCTCACCATCAGCATTAACAAGTGCATGTCCATCAACAAACCAATTATTTTACTTGTACTTATTTATTTACAGAGTATTTTTCTAATTTATTGTGGTGAACATGTGGAAACTGTATCAATAACAGTGCATACATAAGCCGAGCTATAGCATGAATGACTGATGTAACATATATGTTGGTAAAACAAATCTAGCTCCATGCTTAATCTTTCCTCAAAGTAGTGAGAACTGCATTAACCCTCTGAGGTCGGCAAACGCGCCCGCGCGTTTTGCTGGATTTTCTTCACATTGTAGCACTATAAACTTAAATTTCTCCGTCATTTATGGTCATACAGAAAAAAGAAATATAAAAAAAGAATCTGTGATATTTCTACTTTTGTATGTGTCCACTTACAATCAAATCAAAACATTGTGCTTTTGTAAAATAAAGAAAATAAACAGGGTGTGCGTTCTGCCTCCCCGTCGCAGTGAACTTTTTTTTCTTGAGCACGTCTATAAACTGAAACAAATCTCAGCGAATACTTGTCACACATTTATGAGCCATATACCTTTGTAAACATTTAAGTGTGTACTTTTAAATGATCAGATTCAAACTGAAAACAAATATTCTCTGTTTAAGTAATTTGTATAAAACCAACAAGATGTCCAGCTTCTCAAACGCTTCCTAATTATTTTTAATTTGACCACGCCCACTCGCGCAAAAGAGATTCACATGCAAATTTCCACATGGAACGCGAACGCGCTCATTACCTCAAAAACAAAACACCAAAACACTTCACAAGTCTCTGCTTTTCGTCGAGTTTGAAAGACGCGCCGTGAGCTTACGTTGGATTTACATCAGAAGAAGAAGGACGCAATTTGAAGACAAGAAAGATGTAAGGTAAGAAATTCTTACATATTAGTTTGTTATTGTTGCATAAATTTCACATTGCAGTTGAACTGTTGCTAGATATATGGTGAATATTATAATATTTAGACCCGTGTTTACTGTTACTGTGTTTGTGGATATCTGCTCAAACGTAGATATGTAGGCTATATGGTAACCATAATGTTTTATATTTGAGCGCGATCGCGTTTACATGTATCATATTTTGGATCGCGATCGCGTTTGAAAAGCAAAACGCACCAAACGGCTTCATGTTTGTACTATTATCTCATTTCATATCATCATAACGAATGGAAACATTTGAAGTAACATGATAATCAATATATTTTTCTCTAGCTTAGTTGTTACTGAAATCTTTTGGAAGATTTATAGGCTGCTATAGGTTATTGTTATTATTTTATGCAGCACTGCGCATAGCCTATGCCTACAAGGCACAACAAACCTGGTGTTCATTATATTATATATTGTTGGAAACATTTGTGTGTGTGTGTGTGTGTATTCTGTGAATTTTAAAAAGCAATTTTAACCAGAAAAATCTCAAATTTACAAAAATCGTGCAGGCCTTTCTCTTGATATTAGTATGTTCACTTTTTTTTTTTTCAGGGCCCAGATGCCACTGAGTCCTGCTGACTTCAACATTCACACGAGTCTCTGTACATGAACATGGTAAAGTGAAAATCAAACACCTTGGAAATGAAAGGTATGTACAATGGTTTTAGGAATGGCAGAAAGGTCTCTGTCTTTGGATCATTGTTTTCAATAAGTGCTTTTTTGTCATTTGTTGTGTATCTTTGGATTATGTTGTGTTGTAAATAAATCCAAACAATCTAAAAGCCATTCTTTTTTAAATCTCCTCATTCTTTGTGAAAGGTTGCTCAGAATGACAGGGCCTGATAGCTCCTAATAGGGCCGTTAGGGGAGGGTCTTTGTCTTTCTCAGGTGTGAAAAGCCATACATATTAATGACCTCCGCAAAAAAAGCTTTCTCACACAAAACACGTCGTAAAAATTTTAAATCAATATATTGTCTTCTCTGAATGAGCAGTCAGGGTGATTTTCACATAGTTTTAGAGCAAATATTCTAGGCTACATCATACAATTTTCAAAAGTCTTGTGAAGAAATAATCAGTATGGGTTTCATGGCCTTATTTCAGTGAGAATTTTTTTTTTGTATTTTCACAAACCACGCATAAATGTCATTATCTCAAAACTACAAACTTTTACATACATGCTGCTGATATATTATTGTAGCAGAGTTTGTGCTGAATACAGTGTAATTAGACTTTAGCCATGAAAATGTCTCAAGTAACAGAAATAATCACAAATGTCAGAGCATGTCAGAACACCTCCAGGGCCCAGAAAACAGCTCAGACCCCAGAGGGTTAATATGTATGGCTTTTCACACCTGAGAAAGACAAAGACCCTCCCCTAACGGCTCTATTAGGAGCTATCAGGCCCTGTCAATCTGAGCAACCTTTCACAAAGAATGAGGAGATTTAAAAAAGAATGGCTTTTAGATTGTTTGGATTTATTTACAACACAACATAATCCAAAGATACACAACAAATTACAAAAAAGCACTTATTGAAAACAATGATCCAAAGACAGAGACCTTTCTGCCTTTCTGTACAAAACATTGTACATACCTTTCATTTCCAAGGTGTTTGATTTTCACTTTACCATGTTCATGTACAGAGACTCTTGTGAATGTTGAAGTCAGCAGGACTCAGTGGCATCTGGGCCCTGAAAGAAAAAAAAAAGTGAACATACTGATATCAAGAGAAAGGCCTGCACGATTTTTGGGAATAAATTTTAGATTTTTCTGGTTAAAATTGCTTTTTAAAATTCACAGAATACACACACACAAATGTTTCCAATAATATATAATATAATGAACACCAGGTTTGTTGTGCCTTGTAGGCATAGGCTATGCGCAGTGCTGCATAAAATAATAACAATAACCTATAGCAGCCTATAAATCTTCCAAAAGATTTCAGTAACAACTAAGCTAGAGAAAAATATATTGATTATCATGTTACTTCAAATGTTTCCATTCGTTATGATGATATGAAATTAGATAATAGTAAAAACATGAAGCCGTTTGGTGTGTTTTGCTTTTCAAACGCGATCGCGATCCAAAATATGATACATTCAAACGCGATCACGCTCAAATATAAAACATTATGGTTACCATATAGCCTACATATCTACGTTTGAGCAGATATCCACAAACACAGTAACAGTAAACACGGGTCTAAATATTATAATATTCACCATATATCTAGCAACAGTTCAACTGCAATGTGAAATTTATGCAACAATAACAAACTAATATGTAAGAATTTCTTACCTTACATCTTTCTTGTCTTCAAATCGCGTTCTTCTTCTTCTGATGTAATTCCAACGTAAGCTCACGGCGCGTCTTTCAAACTCGACGAAAAGCAGAGACTTGTGAAGCGTTTGAGAAGCTGGACATCTTGTTGGTTTTATACAAATTACTTAAACAGAGAATATTTGTTTTCAGTTTGAATCCGATCATTTAAAAGTACACACTTAAATGTTTATAAGGTATATGGCTCATAAATGTGTGACAAGTATTCGCTGAGTTTTGTTTCAGTTTATAGACGTGCTCAAGAAAAAAAAGTTCACCGCGACGGAGAGGCAGAACGCACACCCTGTTTATTTTCTTTATTTTACAAAAGCACAATGTTTTGATTTGATTGTAAGTGGACACATACAAAAGTAGAAATATCACAGATTCTTTTTTTATATTTCTTTTTTCTGTATGACCATAAATGACGGAGAAATTTAAGTTTATAGTGATACAATGTGAAGAAAATCCAGCAAAACGCGCCGGCGCATTTGGCGACCTCAGAGGGTTAATGACCTCCGCATAAAGCTTTCTCACACAAAACACGTCGTAAAAATTTTAAATCAATATATTGTCTTCTCTGAATGAGCAGTCAGGGTGATTTTCACATAGTTTTAGAGCAAATATTCTAGGCTACGTCATACAATTTTCAAAAGTCTTGTGAAGAAATAATCAGTATGGGTTTCATGGCCTTATTTCAGTGAGAATTTTTTTTTTGTATTTTCACAAACCACGCATAAATGTCATTATCTCAAAACTACAAACTTTTACATACATGCTGCTGATATATTATTGTAGCAGAGTTTGTGCTGAATACAGTGTAATTAGACTTTAGCCATGAAAATGTCACAAGTAACAGAAATAACCACGAATGTCAGAGCATGTCAGAACACCTCCAGGGCCCAGAAAACAGCTCAGACCCCAGAGGGTTAAAGCACATGCAAATTATGAACTTTTGTGAACTGCAGTGTCCCGTTCCGCTGCGTTAACATTTTATGTGAATGAATATACATCGCGTTGTTCAGTATGGTGGGACAGAGACGATACTACGATATTTCTTCAAAAGCAGATCGTGGAGACATTTTAATCGTCCACGATCAAAAATCGTCATATCGCACACCCCTAACTCCATGAGCTGTCATAAAGTGCGCACTCTCACTTTCATTTCTGCCGTGGTCAGTAACGTTAGTCCTGTCGCTCTGAAGACAGTAAGATGGATCACAAACAGTACAGATCCATCCTCGAGTAACAATGAGAGTAAATGAAGACTGCTATATTCATTCTTACATCCAACAACAAAACACCTCAATCGCTTAGGAGACATTCTTGTCTACAGCTGCTCAAGCGTCGAAACAATGGCGGACTCTGTGTCCAGCTCACTCAGGGTGGGTCTATGCTCAAACTGTAGTGTCAATCAACAGTCATGGGAGGGGCCTGTGCAAAGTGACGTCACATTGTCCCAAATCTGAGAACAGCTTGTTCTGAGACAGTGCTTATGATTTATGGGGATTAGAAAAAAAGCACTGGGTGGATTTTTATCATTATAGGGTGGTTGTGTACACAGACTGCCAACACACATTTATGTTCAAACACCATGTAAAAGTGAATTTTGCATAATAGGTGCCCTTTAAATTTTGTAAGACACTTTTTGTTTGGAGAGGCAATATGCAATGATCATGAATAATGCTGTGATTCACACCTGAGAAGACAATGACCCGCATAATGAGCTGCATAATGAGCCTTTCAGTCAGGTATGTCACTGAGAGGGTACCACAAGAAAGAATGCGAGGACAAAAGAAATATATATATATATATATATATATATATATATAATCCAAATATAAATGAAAGTCAAAAGCACATTTTTAGTACATAGTCATACCTGGAAACAAATCCTGTTCAAATAGGCTATATGGGCCATTCTACAGAATTGGTTAAAAGTTAGAGTTGTATGGAAGTAAAATGATGCCAAATGTTTTTGAAACAAAAAAGCCTGTTGAATTGCACTACTTGAAAAAAATAGGCATTGCATTAAACATGCTTGCATTTTTAATGCATTGTATTTTTAGGGCTTGCATTTTAATGGGCTGAAATTCAACATGGTTGAATATTTAAGCTGTGAATATTTCAATTAAAAATATTTCAAACACATTTTCATTATTAAAAATTCAATAATCCATATTCACCTTTCATATTTCACTTCCAAAATATTCAAACTGTTTAAAAATACAACCTATAATATTCAACAGGCATTTTTCGGTCCATTTTATTTCGCTTTGCAAATTCGCTTCCACAAATTCAGTGGTTCAAATTCGACAGTAAATTCAACATTGACATCCAGGAACTGCAGGAAAAGCAGTAGATTGTCGAGCATACTCTCCATCTGCTGTTAGTCAGCCTCACCAGCAGGTGGTGCAAAAGCGCGTGTTGTTGACGAAGACCAGCAACAGTTAGAGCAAGCCATTCATTCATAAAACTCATTTACAGCAATGTAAGTGTATTTGTGATTATCATGACGGCGGTTTTATGTTAAATTCAGTTACTTTTCCTGTGTAGCCTACATGCATCTTTCTCTACCGTGAACAAGATTATAATGTTTTTCCCCGATGCGGATATACAGATCCAATGTTACATTTTTGAGGTTGACATATATTTCTCTTGGTTGTTTAGTTGCCTTAACTTTATATTGTGGCAATGTGCTGCATGCAGGATATTAGGGTTTCCCTCAATACTTAAGGATTCCCCTGCTGGACATATAAAACGCTTAACGTAGCTTAATGGACTAATTACAGTGATATAAAAGACCAAACTCACAGACAAGCAGATGGACTCAGAATAACGCGCAAAGCTTAATGCTGAGCGTTTCCCAGTGATAGACTGGCATAAAGTTGGCTTGATGTTGGACATTCGCACATTTAGGGACCGTCTCTAAAGTGTATACGACATTGGTATACATGTTTCTAACTTCAATAGCATTTCAATAGAACGACTTACAGTCATAAAACCAACTGTAAAGTGTTCATTTAGTGTCAGGCATACTGCGCACCCTTTGGATTAAACTAACAATAGGAGGACAACAATATGCAAGTGCTATGACTCTTCCCAGTTTAAGCTAATGCAATACACGTAGGCATAGCCTACTATACTATATATATATATATATATATAGAGAGAGAGAGAGAGAGAGAGAGAATAGAATAGAATAGAAAACAAAGTGTTAGTATTAATTGATCAAGTGTTGATTTTGTGCCAGTATATCATGAAACGCTCAGCATGAAACTTTGCATGTAAAGTTCATATTCTTAGTCCATCTGCTTGCCTGTAGCCTATATAGTAGCCTACAGCCTACATTCCCAATAAGGTGCAAGTTTGGTCTTTTATATCACTGTATTAGTCCATAAAGCTGTTCCACCTCTGCTGCTGCCTCCTGCCCTGCTCCACCTAGCGGCTGTTCCACCTCGGCTGCTGCCTCCTGCCTTGCTCCACCCAGCGGCTGTCCCACCTCTGCTGCTACATCCTGCCCTGCTCCACCCAGCGGCTGTTCCACCTCTGCTGCTGCCTCCTGCCCTGCTCCACCCAGCGGCTGTTCCACCTCTGCTGCTGCCTCCTGCCCTGCTCCACCCAGCGGCTGTTCCACCTTTGCTGCTGCCTCCAGCCTAGCTCCACCCAGCGGCTGTTCCACCTCTGCTGCTGCCTCCTGCCCTGCCCCACCCAGCGGCTGTTCTACCTCTGCTGCTGCCTCCTGCCCTGCTTCACCCAGCAGCTGTTCCACCTCTGCTGCTGCCTCCTGCCTTGCTCCACCCAGCGGCTATTCTACCTCTGCTGCTGCCTCCTGCCCTGCTCCACCCAGCGGCTGTTCCACCTCTGCTGCTGCCTCCTGCCTTGCTCCACCCAGCGGCTGTTCCACCTCTGCTGCTGCCTCCTGTCTTGCTCCACCTAGCGGCTGTTCCACCTCTGCTGCTGCCTCCTGCCCTGCTCCACCCAGAAGCTGTTCCACCTCTGCTGCTGCCTCCAGTCCTGCTCCACCCAGCAGCTGTTCCACCCCCGCTGCTGCCTCCTGCTCTGCTATACCCAGCGGCTGTTCCACCTCTGCTGCTGCCTACTGCCCTGCTCCGCTCAGCGGCTGTTCCACCTCTGCTGCTGCCTCCTGCCTTAGAAGATTGCACCCTGGCAAGTCAGCTGGACCGGAGGGAATACCACCGAGGCTTCTGAAGGACTGTGCTGTGGAGCTGGCGGTTCCTCTGCACACACTCTTTAACTGGAGTCTCCAGAAGAGTCAGGTGCCGAAGCAGTGGAAGACATCCTGCATTGTGCCAGTGCCTAAGGGTGGGAGACCTTCTGGGGTCAAGGATTACAGACCAGTGGCCTTGACGTCTGTGATTATGAAGACCCTCGAAAGGCTCCTCTTCCGGCTCCTGGGCCCACAACTACAGCAGGCACTTGACCCCCTGCAGTTTGCCTATCGAGCGAACATGGGAGTGGAGGATGCTGTCCTCTACTTGCTTCATCGAGCCCTCTCTTTCCTCGATGGGACAGGGGGGTATGTGAGGATTATGTTCTTTGATTTCTTGAGTGCATTCAACACCATCCAGCCTCAGATCCTGAGAGGCAAACTCGAGAATCTGAGCATGGAGCCTGCTCTCATCGAGTGGATCATCAGTTACCTGACAGAGCGGCCATAGTACGTCAGACTGGGGAACACGACTCAGACACTGTGAAAACAAGCACTGGGCCCCCCCAGGGAACTGTACTATCCCCTTTCCTCTTCACCCTATACACATCAGACTTCTTATACAGAACATCATCATGCCACATACAAAAATATTCTGATGACACTGTGGTGGCGGCTTGTGTGAGGGGAGGAGACGAGGAGGAGTACAGGAGGGTCATCTCAGAGTTTGCGACCTGGAGCAGGTGCAATGGTCTCATCCTCAATACATCCAAAACCAAGGAGATGATAGTGGACTTTGGGAGGTGTAAGTCACATCATCTACCTGTGGTAATTGAGGGGGAGGGCATTGAGGTGGTTCAGACGTACAAATATCTGGGAGTCCACCTGGACCATAAACTGGACTGGTCAGTACATGTAAATGCAGCATACAGGAAAGGTCAGAGCAGACACTTTTTTTTCAGGAAGCCAAAATCCTTCCAAGTCTGTAATGAGATGCTGTACCTTTTTTATCAGTCGGTTGTGGCCAGTGCTGTGTTCTTTGCTGTGGTGTGCTGGGGCAGCTGTATGACAGCCAGGGAGGGGAACCGACTTGACAAACTGGTCAGGAAGTGTGTGTCAGTGTTGGGGAGGAGGGTGGACTCTGTAGGAGATTTGGTGGAGGAAAGAATGAGGAGCATGATGAAATTCATCCTCAGCAACAGGAGCCACCCACTGCATGACACTGTGGTTGCCCAGCAAAGCAGCCGCAGTGACCGACTCCTCTCCATGAGTTGCAGGACTGAGAGGTTCAGGAGGTCATTTGTTCCTGCCGCCATAAGACTGCATAATGGACCTGTTTGAAGTGCATTAATTATTTACTACTAATGATAGTAGCTTGTTTTGTGACTCTTCATTTTTTTATTAACTGTTATCATCTGTGTTTTTATGAGTGTATTGCAGTGAGAATGCTTGTTGGTAGACAACACACTATATGCTGCTGGACATCTGAATTTCCCCTGTGGGGATGAATAAAGGCATATATCTATCTATCTATCTATCTATCTATCTATCTATCTATCTATCTATCTATCTATCTATCTAAAGCTACATTAAGCGTTTTGTCCCGACGGAAGGGGAATCCTTGAGTATGAGGTATTGAGGGAAACCGATTATAATCCTGTTCATGGTAGAGAAAGCTGATGACATGTAGGCTACACAGGGAAAGTAACAATGAAGTTATTGAATGAAACATAAGCTTTTGTGTCTTTATCATCTTTTCCGCATATATACTGACACAGATAATGATTTTCGTTTTTCCGCATATATACTGACACAGATAATGATTTTCGTTTTATGAATGAATGGCTTATTCTAACTGTTGCTGGTCTTCGTTTACAACACGCGCTTTTGCACCACCTGCTGGTGGGGTTGACTAACAGCAGATGGAGAGTATGCTCTGCAATCTACTGCTTTTCCTGCAGTTCCTGGATGTCAATGTTGAATTTACTGTCGAATTTGAACCACTGAATTTGTGGAAGCGAATTTGCAAAGCGAAATAAAATGGACCGACAAATGCCTGTTGAATATTATAGGTTGTATTTTTAAACAGTTTGAATATTTTGGAAGTGAAATATGAAAGGTGAATATGGATTATTGAATTTTTAATAATGAAAATGTGTTTGAAATATTTTTAATTGAAATATTCACAGCTTAAATATTCAAACACGTTGAATTTCAGCCCATCGAAATGCAAGCCCTAAAAATACAATGCATTAAAATGCAAGCATGGTTAATGCAATGCCTATTTTTTTCAAGTAGTGCAATTCAACAGGCGTTTTTGTTTCAAAAACATTTGGCATCATTTTACTTCCATAGAGTTGGAAACATCTTGTTTTTTTCTTTTATTTATTTATTTCACAAATTTTGTATGCATGCAAATTGTATAATATCCAAGGAAAACATTTCTAGTAATTGTGCAGTTAATTCTCATACTGTATTTTCAGAAAGTTTTGGAATATATCCTCTCCCCAAATGTGTCACTAATAAAAAACAATAATAAATAATTTAATGAGAAGGCTTATATTGACCTATTAATATTTTGTTTACATCTACCTTGTAAATATATTTTTTGCTATTTTATTAAAAAGTTCACATGTAAATCAACAACAATTACAATTTGAACAATATTTCAAGTGTAATCTTTAAAAAGTATACATTTATCATACGTATTTCAAAGTTAAGAATTCATTAGTTTGAATATAGCCTACATTGGAACAAACACAATAATAACATCTTAGTTGATGACTTTATTTTTGACAAAACATACTATATATTTAACATATGAGCAGAAGTTGGCGAACAAAAGCTTATTTGATGTGGCAGTAGTCTATTTTACAGTAAAAACTTTATAATCTATCCAAAACTAGTCAACGAAATGTTGTCTTTCATATTTAGTCTGTAACATATCGTTTTTATGATATATTAGGGCATATAAATGTTAATTTGCAGTTTAATACGTTGCTTAAACAAAGACATTTTATTTCAACATATTTCAGTCGATTTTTACTCATCTCAGTTTATCAATATAGTTTGGTAAAAGCTAAACTAGTAGATGTCACTGTTTATGTTCATGTAAAAATAACATGTTTACTAATGTAAGTGCCTGTAGCGCGCATTTGTGCCGTTCATTCATTCACACACAGAAACGCGATTCAGTCTTTTTGCAGTTTACAGACACTATTCCATATTGCGATTAGAACAAAGCACTTAACAATAAAGAACTTAAAGGGTCATTTCACCCGTGGAGACATGAATGTGTATTGAAAGTGGGTCATTTATGTAGAAGAAATGTGAAATTATTTTTTAATTTGGAGCTTTCTAGACTGAGAAAAGCCAGAAAATGTATTTTTGGCTTATGTGGATGAAAGACAACAACTCCCAGAATGCACTTGCTTTGCTGCCCTACAAGGCCACTCCCAAGCCACGCCTACCGGTAAGACAGCGCAGTTGAAAACAAAAACATCAAGGCAAGGCTAGGCTACGAGTGAGTCTCCGTGACGAGTTTGCCCATAATGTCCGGGATTCGGCTTTTGCGTTCTACAGTCGCCATTCATCATGTTTACTGTGGCGAGCAGGACGAGGCTGAGGGGCGCGGGAGAACGGCGCGAGGCCGGTGGCGTGATTACTGACGACCGACACCTGTGAGGCACTGTTCTCGTATCTCGCACGGAGGAGCAGGTATTTTCTTAGCAATGGTAAAACACACATCAACCGATCACGCCACCGGCCTCGCGTCTTTCAACCGATCACGCCACCGGCCTCGCGTCTTTCTCCCGCGGCGCTAGCCTCGTCCTGCTCCCTGTATTACTGTGATTACTGATGAGCGCGCCTGTGAGATGCACCGGTCTCATGGGCTATCTCTCACGGAGGTGCGGGTATTTTCTTAGCACTGTTAAAACGCAAATCAACCGATCACTTGTTTAGCATTCATGTAAACATTACATTCAGATTCACCAATCGGGGTGAATTCAGTTAGATTGAAACAAAAGGTGAGCATGTAAACAATGGATGGCGACCGCAGAAAGCAAAAGCTGAATCCCGGACATTTTTGTCGATCTCGACGGCCGGACATGTCCGGGAAATAGAGTATGGTAACCCCTACTACTCAGCTTTCTTCGTCCCTGTTTTCTGCAGGTTTCTGCCGTTGAAATCAAACGCACTCGCACTGGTCTGTTAGCGCATTAGGTCCAACCCCCTATGGGCGGGTTTGAAAGGGTGGATCTAGTGCTTGTAGTCTTAACAGAAATCCCCCCCTCTTACACTTCCTCCTACAATGACGCAAAATGACGATTTTTGCGTCATTGTAGGAGGAAGTGTAAAGAGGTAAATACAGATTTCTCTCGTCTCGGGGGAAAATGAAAAAATGTTGCATGACCATTCAATAGTATGACTGGGTTTCTAACAATGCAAAGCTTAATGCAAATGGGTGAAGTGTCCCTTTAATATTCACAATCCTCAGCTGGATCCGTTGCTCCTAGAAATGAAACAAAACCAGCACTTCTGAGGTAAATTTTCCAGGATTATTATTACGATAGTATTATTCCTCACAGTGTCGCAAGACGACGTAAAGTACATTAATCTGATTAACCCCCTGGGGTCGGCGGTATCGCCGGCGATACCAGCTCGCTTTTTTTTTTTTTATCAGTTCAAAAGAGATTCATTTTGCTCTGTTGACTTTGATATTACAAACACGTTTCATACATCAATCGATTCTGTTAAATGTGTATTATTTTTGTGTATACTCACAATAAAAACAAAGTGTTGTGCTTTTTGCCAAATAAAGAAAAATAAACATGATGTGAGTTCTGCTTTCTCTCTGTCAGTGAAGTCCATTCTGAAACGCGTCCGAAAATGAACAATAACTCAGCGAATACTCAGTCAAACAGACACACAGGCATGAAGCTTGAATTCTCTTCTTTTAAATGAAGTAATTTATATAAAAAACAAATATTCTCAGTTCATGTAATCTGTAAGAAAAGAGCGAGATGTCAGTCGTTCTCATCTCATCTAATTATTTTTAATGTGACTCCGCCCACGGAGAGCGCGCTATTCAAACGCAAATGACTGAGGCAATCCACGCAAACCTGTGAACGCCCCCATATCCAGTGGCGGTTCTACATTGAATCACACCCTGGGCGAGACCCCCTTCGAGCGTGTAATAACTGAACTTGTCACAGTTTTGTTGCAAAGCACAATATTATGGTGAAATTAGATCTCGTGTTTGAGTTAAAATCGAATTATTGTTAAGCATAGCAAGAATCATAGCAAAAAGGCTAACAAATAAGAGTTATACCCACCAATTAATATCGCCCCTTCATTCATGACATGGATACCGTAATCATACAGAGAAAACATAGTTGCATACCTTTATCTTTCGCTCGTTTCTAAATTGGGCACCTGATGGCTTTGACCTTTCTTGTCCATCTCTTATTTGGCACTCAACATCGACAATCAACAGATTTCCCCTGATCCCCCCCATACCAACTGTCACTCACGACGAGTCACGACCAGAAGTCAAGACTAAATCAATTCACCTTGGTGGTGGTGACCAAGTAATCGTTTTGTATTACCTATTTTTATTAGCCATTCAGACAGTTCAGAAAAACAAAAATGTGCAGGAAATATAGAGGCAGGTATTTATAATATTATGAATGAAATGTGCGTTATTTGGAAGAAAGTCCAGGTGTGACTTACTTAGATAACTATATGGATTGATTGCCCGGTTCGCCCGTGCCAAAAACCGCTACTGCCCATATCAGCTCGAGAAAACACAAGTTTGATCAGATCATGGTACTTGTTTACAACGTCTCGCAGCGCTGTGAGGAATAATAATAATGGAAAATGTACCTCAGAAGTGCTGGTATTTCGAGGAGCAACGCATCCTGAAAATATGTAGAAATCCATATAGTTATCTAAGTAGTCTATGTGAAATAGTCAAGACTAATAGTCAATAGACAAGACTATTTTCACAAGAAGAATTAATTTCTTAATATCATTAATTCATCTTTGTCTCTAGGATACGTACCAAAAAACTTTAAGCTGGCTATGATTAAACCGCTTGTTAAAAAAACGCAACTTGATCCTACAGAATTAGTCAATTACAGGCCGATCTCGAATCTACCTTTTCTGTCAAAGATATTAGAAAAGGCAGTATCCTCACAACTGTGTTCCTTTCTTGAAAGAAATGATATCTGCGAGGATTTCCAGTCAGGATTTAGACCGTACCATAGTACCGAGACAGCTCTCGTTAGAGTCACAAATGATTTGCTCTTATCATCCGATCGTGGTTGTATCTCTCTATTAGTGTTACTCGATCTTAGTGCTGCATTTGACACCATTGACCACAACGTTCTTTTAAATAGATTAGAACATTATGTTGGCATTAGTGGAATTGCACTAGCATGGTTTAAATCATACTTATCTGACCGTTATCAGTTTGTAGCAGTAAATGATGAGATGTCTCATCGATCACAAGTTCAGTATGGCGTACCACAAGGCTCAGTACTAGGACCGTTGCTGTTCACTCTGTACATGCTACCCTTAGGAGATATCATTAGGAAACATGGCATTAGCTTTCACTGTTATGCCGATGATACTCAGCTCTATATTTCTTCAAAACCTAACGAAACTTATCAATTCACAAAATTAACGGAATGCATAGCGGATATAAAAAATTGGATGACTTGTAATTTCCTACTTCTAAATTCTGAAAAAACAGAGTTTCTAATTATTGGACAAAAAACTTCCTCACGTAATAATCTAGAATACTGTCTAACACTCGATGGCTGCTCTGTTAAGTCTTCGTCGTCGGTTAGGAACCTGGGTGTGCTCTTTGATACCAATCTTTCATTTGAAAGTCACGTGTCTAGTATCTGTAAAACTGCATTTTTCCATCTTAAAAATATATCTAAATTACGCCATATGCTCTCATTGACAAATGCGGAACAATTAGTTCATGCGTTCATGACCTCAAGGCTAGATTATTGTAATGCTCTACTGGGTGGTTGCCCTGCACGCTTAATAAACAAACTACAGCTGGTTCAAAACGCAGCAGCTCGAGTTCTTACCAGAACCAGGAAGTATGACCATATTAGCCCGGTTCTGTCAAAACTGCATTGGCTCCCTATTAAACATCGCATCAATTTGAAAATATTGCTGATCACTTACAAAGCACTAAATGGTTTAGCTCCGCAGTACTTGAGCGAGCTCTTAACGCATTATAGTCCGTCACGTCTATTGCGATCTCAAAATTCCGGCCAGTTGATAATACCTAGAATATCAAAATCGACTGCTGGCGGTAGATCCTTTTCCTATTTAGCACCAAAACTCTGGAACAGTCTTCCTACCATTGTAATGGTAAAGCAGACACACTCTGTCAGTTCAAAGCCAGATTAAAGACACATCTCTTTGACCTAGCTTTCACATAATACATTATAGACTTCTATAATTTAATGTTAGGCTGCATAGATTAGGTCAGCCGGAACCGGGAACACTTCCCAAAAATCCTGATGTACTCGTTACATCATGAGAAGAATGGCATCTACGCTAATTTTAGTGTCTGTGTTTATCCCGAGGTTTTCCTGCAGCCTGCCGGATCCAGGCCGTATCCAGATCTGACGAAGGACCTTCGCCTGGACCGATGACAACGCAGTGCTGAAGTGCCAACTAGTCTCTCCCTATGGAGGATTCCACTACCACTCTACAGATAAGGCGTTGTCGGGAAAATCCGTTTCGCGTTCCTACCCCAAAGCAACAAAATAAAATAAAATTCTTTATCAAAATTTATAGGGAAAGACAAGTACTTTGTTTAGGCTTGGCTTGTAGGGAATTCCAAACCTGCATATATTCAAACGCACATAACTATAGAACCCATTCTAAATGCGCATGTGAACGCCATCAGTGTTTCTCACAGGTTCGCGTTTAAAGTCTGTGTAGAGGGAATGGTGTCGTCTTAGCGGCCCCTAATTTAATAACAAATGATCATTGCGACGGAAGCAAATAAATCAAAACTAACTTTAGATGGAAATAACTTAACTCTGCTGTAAAGCCGAAACAATCTCTGTTACCTTAAATTATACGCTTATCTCTGTAAAGCTGCTTTGAAACAATCTACATTGTTAAAAGCGCTATATAAATGAAGATGACTTGACTTGACTTGACATAATTTTGGAGCCAGAACTCGAAGCGACAACATCCATTAGTCAAAAGTCTTGTGGACACATATTTAGTATGAGTTTTGGTGTCTTATTTCAGCAACTTTCAATTTTTTTTTTTTTTTAATAACCACGCATAAACATTATTCTCTTAAAAATACAAACATCTACATTCATGTTGATCACATATTATGGTAGCCCTGGTTGTGCTATATAGAGTGAATTTACAGCTTTGCCATGATCATGTTTATAAATTACTGAAAAAAGCACAAATGTCAGGGCATGTCAAAACATCCCAAGGGCCCCAAAAACACCTTAGACCCCAGAGGGTTAAACTTGATGTGTTTTATCGAGTTGATGTGGGCGTTCACAGGTTTGCATGGATTGCCTCAGATCATTTGCGTTTGAATAGCGCGCGCTCTCCGTAGGCGTGTTTACATTAGCAGATAATAAGCTGAAATGAGAATGACTGACATCTCTCTCTTTTGATACAGATTACATAAACAGAGAATATTTGTTTTCGATTTGAATTAGATAATTTAATAGTAGACACTTAAATGATTATAAAGATATATTGCTCATGCCTGAATGAATAGTATTCACTTTAAGTTTTGTTTAAGTTTAGAGACATGCTCCAGAAAAAAAGTTCACGGAGACGGAGAGGCAGAAAGCACACTCTGTTTATTTTCTTTATTTTACAAAAGTACATGTTTTGTTTCGATTGTAAGTGGACACATAAAAAAGTAGACATTTTACAGTTTATTTTTTCATATTTCTTAAGTCTGTATGACCATAAATAACGGAGTATTTTAAGTCTTTTTTTGCTGCTACGTGAAAAAAATCGAGCAAAACGCAAGGGCGCGTTTGCCGACTCCAGAGGGTTAAATAACAAACAAAAAAAATACTGCACCATTGACTTTAGACCAGGTTTTTGTTGGTCAGTGGTGCAGTCTATTTCAGTTGCCTCAAAATAGTAACGCGCCTGAACACCTTGTTTTCAGACCAGCACGCCCATGGGCGCACAAGATGGGTGCAAATGCATTTGGCTATTTAAACAACGTGGCGCAGGACGTGAAAATGATAACTGCGTCAGGCTGAAACTAGGAAAATACACTTGTGTCGCACTTGGCGCTGCATTGCGCCGGGTGTATAATAGGGCCCGGTGTGTTAAACAGAATCAGTACCAGATTAAATGGGAAAAAGCAAGTGAGTACATAGTGCTTCTGTCTGAGTTTACTTGCCTTAGTTGCCTTGATAAGAACATTTTAGCACTTGGTTCATACATACTTATTCTTGGTTCAAATCCAATCAAAATGCACTAACTTATTCTGGGAGAGGAAAAAACAAGCCAGATATAGCCCTAGAATAACGTTTCTTCAGAGACAAAAAGACCAAATAATAAGAGAGCATTTATGTTCAATAGATTTTGATTTCACTCCATTTCTATTTTGAGATATTTCTGCTATGTGCATTATACTTCTAAAACATCTGTCTCAAATAATATTAAGCCTACCTATTTTCACTGGGAATAATAGAAAACAAAACCTCATGCACTGGGACAGATCTGACAACGAACTTGACATAAGTAGAGCTTTAACTTCATTTTCTTGTTCATCTTTCAGCTAATAGCAAACTGAGGGTAGTCTTTGCAACCTTACCCAGAGAATGAGAGGAAAATACCAACTAAGCAGCTTCAATGGCTGAGTCAATCCTTTGTCTGTTGACTGTGAAAGCTTTTTAACACCATCACTTTAATGTAACATGACAGGAAACAAATGATTTACGTAATGAACGAATAATTCAAAAGGTATGTATCTATAGATCCGCAAGCTAAGTGTTTAATAAATATTTGCTTATATCATGGTGATTTTATCTTGTCTTTGCAAACATAATTGATACTGCGTCTCTTTATATGATCTAGCTGCACAAATATAATTTTACTTGTGCTGAGATACAACACCCGTAGACTAACAAGATAGAGAAGTAATTCAAACATGACACACCTGAGCTGGCAAACATACAGTGTGTACAAGAGAGTATGTTTATTACAGGGAATACAACTCTAATATCAGCAACAGAAAAAAACAAAAACAAAGAAAGAGACAGAAACGCATTAGCTATGTTTCCTTCCACCTTTTTTTATGTGCATTTTGGGATATTGCATAAAACAAAAAACGCTGGATGGAAACGCCAAAATCAAGCGTAGCGTTAGTTCTGGCAGGTCACGTTAGTCAAGCTCGCATCAGCTGACCCTCAGCTGATCAACATCTACCTATAGGAATACGACGCCTATCACCATATACATATATAAGCTCCTTCAGTATTATCAGCAGCTATCGCGTTTCTCAGGAGCTAATTAAATGGCGAAATTCGGCAGGCAAACAACATCATCGTGCAATCGGGAATTTAGCAAGAGGAATTCGTTCCCTACAAGGATTTCACCTCAGATTCATCTTAAACTTGAACACGAGATTTACCACATTGATCAGTTGCCTGATTCGGAAGTGACCTCAGTCTGCATTGCTGCTCGCATCGCTGCATTATTGACACAGGACTCGACGTGATTCATTCTCCACTCATCTCTGAAAGTCTTCACAAAGCTAAGCTAAGTCCTTTTTAATGCTCATTGCTAAAATCTATCAGGGTATTGACAACATGCTTGTTGCTAATGCTATACGTGTGGCTTGGGCTTATCTAACTTAGTCGTTTTCATTAAAATGCTCTTGCTAGGCTTACGCTGTGCTTTTATTACTATGCAGCACAGATTCAAGCAGCTGCTTGATATGAATTAACAATTCATGATGCAAACGGAATAATTCTGCTGTGGCACAGCTTTAAAAAAGACATAGTAAACAGTCACAATTCAGCTGAGTCACTTCAGCGTTATCAGACACGCTTGGTCTATCTAGTTCTTGGAAACACAGCGTTCTTAAAGCTACAATGTATTGTATACCGTGCTTTCATTTTAATGTATTGTTTTTTTAAGGGCTTGCATCTTTATAGTCTGAAATTCAACATTGTGGTATATTTAAGCTGTGTATATATTAATAAAAATAAATAAATAAATAAAACTATTGAAACACTGCTTGTTCTAAGGCTATCTAGTGGCTATTAAAAACTGCTTGCTTTAAAAGCTGTTAGTTGCTATTGGTAACATGGTTGTTTTACTTTCAAGGTTATTTAGCCAGTCGTTATTTGGAACATGGCTTTGTTTTAGGCTTATACCTGGTGTCATTGTCACATGCTGTGCTAAGCTTATCAGGCATCAGTAATATGCTGTCATTTCAGCAACATTGCTATGAGTACTGTATGGTGGTTGCTAATGCAATGTTATCGAATATAAGTTTGTTACTTCGGCTTCTAGTATTTTGTGCATACTGTCCTCAGCAACATGCTCAATCAAGCGTTGTTTATGCTATCTGGTTGTATTGGAAAAATGCCTGTTCTTTATTCTATCTGATTATTGCAACATGCTGTGTTAAAGTTACCACATGCTTGTGGCTAAAGCTATCTAGATATTGGCAACATACTTGTGCAAAATACACTGTATATTCACCGCAGAGGTCTGATATTCAACACTAACAACATCGTAGCTTGATGGTCCTGTGAAGGAGTGTGGAATCATGGGAGTCGTCATCTTCACCTCCACAGCCGAAGGAATCCGTAGGACGGGAGCAGTAATCATGTTCATTAATGAGGAAGCACATTGTATGTCATTGCTTAGCTGCGCAGTGCGCACTGCATCTGACTCAGAGCTAGAGGGTGTATGCTTCTTCGACTGGACTACACTAGTTTTAATACTAGTCCTATGGTTATACAAACATGCTAGTTGTATTAGTTTTCTTGTTGCTAGTCAGAGCTATTGCTGTAGGGTGTATGCTTCCCCTGCCAAACTACACTAGTTTAGCAATAGTTCTGTGATTTACGCACTATGCTTGTTGTATTCGTTTGTTGCCGCTAGTCGGAGCTATTGCTGTAGGGTGTAGGCTTCCCCTGCCAAACTACACTAGTTTAGCGATAGTTCCGCGATTATACAACATGCTTGTTGTATCAGATTTTGCTGCCGCTAGGGGTGTAAGCTTCCCCCAATAGGTCCCATACAATTGTTAAATTGGCTACAGCAACACGCTTGTTGCCATGTGTCCTTGCTTGCTCCAGCTTGGTGTGATGCTTCCCCAATTAGATTGGATCTATAGTGCTCAACATATGATGCTAACATCAGGATGTAACCATTCTATCAGCCTCAGTCGTGGTGGGGGTAGTGTGTAAAAATTCTAATAACAAAATGTGTGTGTATATATAATTTTTTTATAACTTTTCTCTTTTCTACAGAAGTAAACTACAACCAAGTATGACAAGGTTATGAAATCATTGACAGGTGACAGTGTACGCAGTACACGTCAACAAATAACTTGTCTAGTGATTGGAATTTATTCAAACCTACATATTTGTGACTTAATGTATCCAAGCATCAGCATCACGCTTGTTACATTAAACCATCCAGCTAATTCTAATTCAGTGTTGCTAATTCTGTGAACCAGAAGTTTCCACCAGGATTACTTCAGTATTGTGTACTTCAGAACTTATTTCCAATGAAAAAGATAATTGAAATTAAATCTCCATCTCTCATCTCTAGCTCACAGGCGTCACTCAAAGAAACTGGAACTGGACTGCGGATATACAACAAGCAAGCAGCTGATTCATTTTGATATCTAATTTTCACTTCTTCATTTCAGGTGGTATGTCATTCATTGCAATATGCATGTTTACTGCTAAACATTTCGGGTATTGACAACATGCTTGTTGCTATGGCTTATGTGGGTATTGGCAACATACTCGTTTAGGCCATCTAGGTAAGGGCAACATAATTGTTGCTTAAGGCTTTCTGGTATTGTTGGTAGCATGCTGTTGCTCAAGCTTTTCAGGTATTGGCAACATGCTTGTTGCTTTGGCTCACTCAGGTAACTACAAAAGCATCCAGATTGCGCTGTCAGTTGGTTTTGGGGGATACTGGCATATGGTTTTGTTTTGGGGGATTATTGCTGCTCTCCCTGCTCTTATCCATGCTAGGCTGCATGGATGCGCAGGGAGTTCTCGCCCAGAACGGAACCATACCGCCAATCCAAACTGTATGCTAATTGTCAATCATATTTGGCGGTAGTGGTCCTGACAGAAATCAAGTGTAGCGTTAGTTCTGGCAGGTCACGTTAGTCAAGCTCGCATCAGCTGACCCTCAGCTGATCCACATCTACCTATAGGAATACGACGCCTATCACCATATACATATATAAGCTCCTTCAGTATTATCAGCAGCTATCGCGTTTCTCAGGAGCTAATTACCCTCCTCCATCCCCAGCTCCTCCTCTCGCCCAGTCAGGATTTGACATTCTGATTCCCCTTGAATCAGAATAATTATCGAATAATGTTGTACTTTAAAATCTTGAATTAAATATATTTGCAATTTTCATGTTGGTTCTGTTCTGTTTACCCCAAGGGGGATTATTGCTGCTCTCCCTGCTCTTATCCATGCTAGGCTGCATGGATGCGCAGGGAGTTCTTGCCCAGAGCGGAACCATACCGCCAATCCAAACTGTATGCGTTCCAAAACAGCAGGCATCCGCCTCAGACCAGCCTCAGAAAGCAAGTTAACATAACATGATGATTTTGTTTTCTTCGACCACTGATCTATATAAATTATTTATTTATTAATTAAATGTCTTTGACTCACTGGATGGAAACGGTGCTTCACAAATATTTTATGCAATATTGCAATTTTGCGCACAAGTAAAATTTGTGACTTTGGATGGAAACATAGCTACTGTATTGATAGACTTTTTAGGACTCTCAGTAGCTGCGTTTACATGGACCCTAATAATCTGATTGTAACGTTATGTTTACATGGACACCTTTTGTGTCAATCAGAATGAAATCATTCAGATTTATGAATCCGAATACTGTTTACATGACCGCTAAATAAAGTGATCGGATTGATGTGCATGTTTATACGTCATAAGTTCAAATTGAAAGTGATCTTATGACATGCGTACACTCACGAATATACTGAGTTTCCTGCTGTTTGAGCACATTTGAGAACATTCCAGTTTCGGTTTTCAATCCGATCAAGTGTCTACATGTCCTATCGAACAGATTAGAAAAGGTTTAAACCACCCCCTACAATTCGAATGAAATTTCAATCGGATTTGACCAATTCATTCCGATTGACGTGGTAACGTGACATTTTCATTCCGACTGTGCTACTAGTCTGATTACAATCTGATTATTAGGGTCCATGTACGCAGCTACAGACGAAATAAAAAAGTCACATGTAACCACGTCAATCGGAGTGAATTTGCCAAATCCAATAAAAATAAATTCATTCGGATTATAAGGGGTGGTTGACACTGGTTAAACACTTGATCAGATTAAAAGACGCCTTGTTTTGGGTGCGGGAAGGGGCATTTTTATTGATTGATAAATATAAGCAGCACGGCACAAAGCTTCATGTGTTCGTCATTTCCTAAATTAGGACCCAAAATAGATAAATATTAAGTCTGCTTTGTAAAACAAGGGAAAAAAGCAATCTAGGAGAATGGTTAGTATGCTCAAACAGCAGGAAACTCTTTTTTGTAGGGATTTTGTGCAATGTGCGCATGTCAAAAAATCTATTTTGATTTGAAGCTTGTGAAATATAAACACACACATCAACCCAATCCCTTTATTTAGCGGTCATGTAAACACTACATTGGGATTCATCAATCTGAATTAATTAATTCTGATTGAAACAAAACGTGTCCAAGTAAACGTAGCTAGTGTGTCCATGCTGAATATTTGTTTGTATGACATTGATTCAGGTCAGACCGTTTCATATTCTTCAAAATGATGCTGCTCATTCAATACAAGTATAAAATATGAGAGAAAGAACAAAACCCAGTAGAAAGTGTTTTTGATGAAACACATACATCTCAAAAGGCATGTCATATGCATCACACTGAACCTCTTTCAACTTTCGAATAATTATTGAGAAAAAAATCGGTAACACCTTATAATAAGTATACAGTAATAAAGTACTTTAATATTAATAATAATACAAGTAATAAAACTATTAGTTTATAGTTAATTCACTGAATGAATTTGTATATAGCCTATTATTATATTAACAATGTAGAGGCGACTACAATATATTAACTATGAATTATTTATAAACTAATAGTTTGCAAATAATTTGTGAGTACTTCATTACTGTATAATTATTATAAAGTGTTACAAAAAAGATAATTAATCCTGGCCCCATACCTCGACTTACACAGTAATATTTTTAAAAGAATTCTCTTATACTCAGCAGGGCTACATTTATTTGATCAAAATACATGAAAAACAGCAACATTGTGATATTATTTAGTAAAAGAAAGAAAATTTTATTTTTGTTACAATGTAAAGGTCTTTACTGTCACTTTTGATGCATCCTTGCTGAATTAAACTATGCATTTTTTCTTTAAATGAATAAATAAATATTTTTCTACCATGGGAGAAATTCAAGCTTGCACAACCACCATCATTGTGCAATGTCTATTCAATGATGTTGTCTCTTTTATTTAGTCTTTTTAATAACATTATTTTTTTTCTCATCAAATTGATAAATGAGCAATGTATATTGACATATGAGATTAATTTCATTACATCAGCACATAATTGATTTGATTACAATTTGCAGTTGATTGACAGCCCTTATTTGCATCCATTTGGCTGCAGCAGGGAAGTGTCACTTTTAACCGTGAGAAAGAAAACTTGCTGATGGGTGAGGGCAGAGAGCTTCGCCCTTGAGCACAACAGCAGGTTTTACAGGTGAAGCACTTCACCCTTTTACAGGTGAAGCACTTTGAATAATCTCCCCTTTAATCACACCTCTCTGCACACAGGACAGAGGCTCATTCAGTAAATACCTTATAAGACTGGAAATAATTTACCTCACACATTGTATGTACTGCACTTGTATTGTATGTACTGAGTTCTGAATATAAATATCATCTGTTAAATTACCCTGTCCAAAGAGAGAGGATTTTGAATGATCTTGAAATAATTGTTTAAGCTTGCTTGTGCAACCATATTGAGTTACCATATTTTCTAAGCGCTAAGTCGCGCTTTTTTATCATCTGAATCGTGCTGCAACTTATATTCCCAAGCGATTTATATATAATGCTATTAACGTCAAGCACACAAATAAAGAGTGCGCATACAAGCACCCAAATATGCGTGACAAAACAAATCAGTTCTATCACTGCAGTCGAAGAAAAAACAAAACAGTTACACAGTTCAGTTTGAATTCACTGTTGTACAGTTTGCAAATGAAAACTCCAATCCACCACTATAAGTTATGTTATGCACTGGTATTTTACATTATTTATGAATGTAATAATAAAATCCAACTTTCTGGAAAATACTGTGCCTATTGGATAAGACAAGTCGAAGTTGGAAATTTTTTTAACTACTAACTTTAAAGGGATAGTTCACCCAAAAATGAAAAATAATTTACTCACCCTCAAGTTGTTCCAAACCTATATAAATTCCTTTATTCTGCTGAACACAAAGGATGATATTTTGAAGAATGTTTGTAACCAAACTGTTCCCATACACAAAAGAAATATATTTGAAATATATTTTCAAAATATATTTTTGGAATATATGCAAATATTTGAAATTGGCCCAATAAATATATTTTAGTTAAATATATGTAAATATATTTTCATATATGTTTACATATATGTTCATATATGTTTTAACTTTTGCAAACTGTTTCATTTGAAATGTAAAAAGTTAACATTTTCACAAACAAACAACACATTTTCAATTTTTTGATAGACCACTTCAGCTGTGGATGTGGGCATGGTAGAGCAGTGCTCTACCACTTACCCCGCCCACATTTTTCCTAATGGTCGGGGATCAAACCGGCAACCCTTCGGTTACAAGCCCGAAGCCCTAACCAGTAGACCACGGCTGCCCCTTTACTGACTTTATTGGCCTAAAATGACAATTTTATGTAGGATAAAACACACAATTGAATACAGAATTGAATACAGTTATTTAATAGTGTGTATATGCAGTGTTAGACACTGAGTTCTATCTATTGTTTAAGTGTACTTCACTGTTGGAGTGTCACTGTTATACTTGCATCATAAATATTGTGCATATTTTCAATATTTAAATGACTGCAGGAAAGATGTCAATAAAACACAACAATAAATCTAATAATTGCACTTAGTGTTAGGTACGTGCCACCTAATATGGCCTAATAGTCCTAGGAAAGCAACTATCTGTCATTTTACATTGCAGTCATTTAAATGTAAGTACAGTATTTATTATAGCTGTGTGTCATAATACAGTAGTGAAATATGGTAGCCTACTGTTGTGTATAGGGGAAAAGGTAGAGGAATTACTATGATCAAAATACATTTTCGACCCTTCTTTAGCAAGCTAAACATTTTATGACCATACATTTTGTCATATATTTTACATTACATGTTATAAATGTAAATATATTTCACACTTAACATAATATATTTTTGTTATATTTCAGAATATATTTCAAAATGATAAATATAAGTGAACAACAATGCAAATATATTTCAATGTATTTGGAATATATGCCACATATATTTTTGACACTTTAAAATATATTTCAATTTTTTTTTTTTTCTGTATGGGTTGTAGGGCACTATTGACTTCCATAGTATTTTCTTCCAATGGTGCCCCACAACTGTTTGATTTCAGACATTCTTCAAAATATCTGTGTTCAGCTGAACAAAGAAATGTATACAGGTTTGTAACAATTTGAAGCTGAGTAAATAATGACAGAATTTGTGTTTCTGGGTGATAAGATACTGTTTTAAACTATCTTTATATCTTCATCATTATAAAAATGTTAAAATAACTAGAAGTGTTTGAAACAAGTATCATGTTTACTCCCACACACAGATGAACCATCAATACTGTAGCTGTACTCTTTGGAGCAAATAGAGACATTTCTAAAGTCCAGAAATCCAGATTTTTTTTTTTCCTGTTTTCCATCTGTTGTTCTCCAAAATAACTTTCACTGCTGACAAGTAGATACTGCACACTTAATGACTGATGAGCTGGACAAAGAAAACAAACAGAGCTGTTGTTCTAATGACCAGCACTGTTATTGCTATGTTACAATCTAAATGCTCTCTCTATCATTTCCCATCAACAAAACACTTGGCATCAAGGTTCAGTATTACACAGACCCTAAAACATGTGGACAATGTGCACCTAGTTGGAGCTCTCTTCAGTCCTTTTTTGTGCATGCATTTGCTGTCTTTTCCTCCAGTTATTCACTATTTTTCTAACCCACCCTGATGGACAAACAGCACGCGGTGTACAGACTGGTTCTTTTCATTTCAGAACTGATCTGAAAATAGCCTCACTGTTGAGCCATATTTGAATGAGAGGGTCTTCTGAATAGCTGCTGAGCACAAGCACCAGTTCATTCTCCACTCAGCTTACTGCGAAATAACACCCATTGCTTTGCTGGAACGTCCAACATTGCTGCCATTAAACATCCAATCCGTCTACTTAAAGATAAACATGAATGGAATGAAGTTTAAAAGACACGTCTGATTTCTGTTTAAAAAAATATATATATATTCATGGATTTTTGGGATAGTCTCTTTTGACTTCCTTCCTTGGTATATCTCAGCTGTAACAGAAGGGAATGTGTGGAAAGATAAATTGAGATTCCCCTTCCAATGAACCTCCTCATTCTCACAACATGAAGACAAACGCCAGCTCTGACTCAGACACTGTAACCCAAGCTAACCTAAAAAGAGTATTTCTGCTGTGAAGATTTATTTATTTATTTATTATTACAGGGACAGTGCATATTAATAAACATTTCTGCCAATATGCCAGAGTTAGCCAGAAGGCTATTTTTCATCTGCAGTCCCCGGACAGATGTTAAAAGTCACCCTAAAAGAGAGTAAAATTACATATAACAATAAAAAAAATTGTACAATACATTTAGTAAAAAATCCTATTAGGTTAAAAAAAATACAGTCGAAATACAGCAAACCAACAATCAAACAAACATCTGACAAAAACATGACATATACACACACACACAAGGCAAGAAGCCAGCAGTGGATAGAGCAGGTCTAGAAATGTGTCAATGTTGACAGATCTGAAATTCAAGAAGCCATTTCTTTAAATGGTTCTTAAATGTACAATATGTGTTTAGATTTCTGATGATTAAGGGAATACAGTTCCATTCAGTAGCAGCTCGAACAGAAAAAGAAGTATGACCAAATACACTTTTTCTAAAGGGAATGACACAATCTCCCCTTGCTGCACCTCTGGTTCTGCTGTGATCAGCTGTACGGATGTTGACAAACTGGTGGATGTTAACATTACTGGTTTGGAGTCTCTTCTCTCTTACTAGATCCAAGGGTTGGGGGTTTAAAATAGAAAATCTGATGTCTTTGAACAGTCAAAGAAAAAATATGTACAGTATTGGCAACCATGCATGAATTCAAACAGTATGGTCCAATATAGATGTAATCATTAGACAGAACGAACCCACTTTATTTTAAGCGTCTTTAACTGTACTACCATTTAAATTAATAATTTGATACAATGTACTTATTGTGTATGTACATATGTGTTTTATGTTGTACTTTACATTTAAAAAATATCTGCATGTAATTACATCTATAATTACAGTCTACACTTCCCTTACTCCTTAACCCACCTCAACTGCAGCAAAAGTTTAACACAATTAATTGTACCAAACAAATTTTAGATTTTTGACATAAGTACATGGTACTTAAATATACCCAATATAAAGTATCATTAAATATCATACATATAAAGTATAATTATAGTATAGTTCTTGATGTATTTTCTTGACATTTATAGTCCTCAGAAAAAAGAACAGAATGAAACCTATACTTTACTGTGATCCAACTTTATAAACGCTAAGTGCATTAAAACTTTATCAAAGGTCCTATTACTCTAGAAACCACAAACCTCATTTTATTTAACTAGGCAAGTGCTCAAAACATTTAGCTCTGAATTAATTACTTCATACAGATCTGTAGTTCAGCAAAAATATTGGGGCTTGTCTATATTTAGTCAGACATGTTCCAACATACTGTATTTACTTAACTTATGTAGCATTGAATATTGCATGTATAATTCATTTACTCATTAAATATTTATGCATTTGAAAAAAATTAAAATAATAATAAATGAATTAGTGTTAAAACATTCAATTCCAGATGTGATACATACAAATGTCATAGCAAAATCTCTAATAGGGTGATCTTTATGAGAGGAAGACACACACCTATGGTTAAGGGGAGGGTATGCACTCTTGTCCTTGTGGAAACTCATTCTTATGACTGACTGAGCTGTCTGACATGAAGCTAGTGACAACAGATCTGTAGAGCAGACTCATGGAAATTTATTTTTATTTTTCTACTTTGTCAAGTCAAGTCACATTTATTTAAATAGCGCTTTTTACAATACAGATTGTTTCAAAGCAGCTTTACAGAGATAACAGGAAAATAATGCAACAAAGTTTGTTTCCAGAAAATAGCGCCACAGTCCAGCTTAAGTAATTTCAGTGATGTTTCATTTTTGTTGTAAAAACATTATTAATTTATTTCATTTATATATGAATGTGGTGGACGTTGACATCATGGTTTTCTCCAGAGTGGTTTTATATATATATATATATATATAAATATATATATATATATATATATATATATATATATATATATATATATATATATATATATATGTATATGTATATGTATATGCATATATATATATATATATATATATATATATATATATATATATACGTGGGATTTAGAAATTACCCACCCACATCTGAATTTCGTGTGCGCATTCGCACGGGATAAGCCCAGGGCCTGAATTTCATTTTGGAAAATGGGGAGGAAATCCCCCCTTAGGTGATTCTTATGGGGGGGGGGGGGGGGGGGGGGGTAATTTGAGGGGGGAGTTTAGACTTTTTTTTTATTACATTTATCTCGCCTAAATGTATGCTTACTCATTGCATTTTTACAATGGGGTAATTTTGTTCTTAAGAATTTACACAACTCAAGGAAGCTCAATAAAGATACCAATAAAGAGAAAAGTTTTTGCTTAGGTCTAAAACTATTCAGAAATACTAGAGACTGAATAAAGTAATCAAATGTAAAATGACACGGGGTAGTATTTTAGTCCTGACTAAATTAAATACATAGGCTATTAATCCTGATTCCTTAAAATGAAAGCTGTTTTGTTGTTTTGACAAACAAATTAATCACAGACACATACGGCTGCTGTCCCTTTAAAAGCTAGTGCACGAATCCTGTTTTCATTATACGGTCACGTGCGATTTATGCTTATTTAAGACATAACCGACTGTGTTTATAGGATACTCAACAAGACCGAAATTCACATAATTTTCTTATGTTTTTGACTGTTAAAGCGATATAATCCACAAAAAATAACTTTTGTTACCCGCGAGCTGTTTGTGAGGCGGCTTTACTCTATGTGTGCAGAGAAAAACAACATCTCTCAGACAGCGCGCAAGTAGCCTACCGAGTTTAAAATCGCATGAATGTTTAAACTGGTGAGACTTAAAAAGACGTGCAGATGGTAAACTTTAGTTACTCATGATGCAATGCTGGCCCGATTATGCAAGTGACAATTCCGTCTATCCCGACTCTCGAAACGCGAGAGTGTATTATCGCCGCCTGCAGCGCGCTTGTGCAACCCATTTTGAGAGACGGGAGATAGAAGACGCAGCACCGCTGAATCACTCACGCTGTTTGTGAAATTGCGTCTCGCAGACAGTTTTAAAATGACTGATTTAATTTTATAATCTGTGTGGATTAATTTACTAATACAACCTACATGCTAAAGTGAATCAATGTTTGCGGGAATTTCCCGCATTATAAATGGGAGACCTGCGGGAATGATAAAAAATATGCGCAATACCCGCAATCCCGCGCCAAAATTCAAGCCCTGTAAGCCTGTGATTTTACTTGAAAGATGGATAAAAAAGTGCACAGGAAACAAAAGTTTATATATAAAATTATATACGACCCCGCCAAATCACAGAGATGCCGATTCGCACAGGACTAATATTATCACAGGACCTCAGTGTTCGGCGAAATATGGTAGGTCATTTGTGGGGAAATTTTTACTTTACAAATTACAGACATGGCCGATTCGCACGAGATTAAGATCACATTCAACCTCCGCAATTATTACAAATGACTAGAGGTCACCAGTAGTACTTATCCCGTGCGAATAGGGCTTTATTCTCCTTTTAATGTGATGTCTGCTTAACTAAAAGATTATCAGCATCTGGAAAGTGAAAGGACCTCATTGAAAAGATAATTTATCAGCCTCGAAATTAAACTCTTTATATGAACATTCACAGCATTGCAACTGATACTTTTTAAAACCATCTTCATTTTTGCCAAAGGGTGTCAAACTGTAGAGGTAGATAAAGCCTAACCTTATCTCAGGAGTGTTTGTGTTTTTTCAGGATAAGAACCTACTGTTTCATCTCAAACACACATACATAAACACACACACAAACACACAGAGTTTGGCAGCATTTTCCATCTTAGATAAGGCTCCTGCAGTGGTAAAAGTGGCAGTCAGCCACAATCTCTCTGCCAGACAACACATATCCTCATTTACCAGCCACACAGATCAAGACTTCAAATTCCAGCAAGTCTTACAAAGAAATCTACTAGTGGCCTTACAAATAAGACCAACCACAAAGAACTCCGTTTTCATAAAACTCTCTCAATAATTTTCGGTCGTGTATCAAGCCCACGATTCAATCACCAGAACAGGAGAGGATTCCAATAGCATTGCTATTGAACTGAATGTCAACTTTCATGAGCCACAGTAAATAAATCAAGAACAGAGACAGCGCAATATATGAAGTGATATGGAGAAAGAGCGACCCAAGAGATGTCAAAGAGGATGTACAGGAGGACAGTAAGATAAAGCAGACTGTTGCTTTCCATCTGCAGTTGTAAATGGTTAAAATAAAGTAAACTTTGAAATGGAAATGCAATAGAAAGTTTATCCCCCAGGGTGGATTGTGGATATGTACCTACAAACAAACACACACACACACACACACACACACACACACACACACACACACACACACACAGAGTAGGGCTGGGCGATATATCGATATAAAAAATATATCGATATATTTTTTAAATGCGATATGGAATTAGACCATATCGCATATATCGATATAGTTCAAATTTGCGCTGTGATCCTTGCTCCCCACGCCCCCGCTCCTCCTTTTCCACTCTACGTGCGTGTCTAGAGCATGCTATGTTATGAGAGGCGAATCATGACTACTTCAGAAAACCCAGCACAATAGGAACTACCAGGCAGTGACATAAGTGTACGCTGAAATAAAGTTTTTCACCTCAGAAAAACTGACTTTCTTGTCCTGTCAGCCGTTATCCTGTTCTCGTAGCGCACACTCTTCAATTGCACGCGCAAATGCGGCGGCGCGCGCTGTGTATCGCCTCAATGATCAAGTGCAAAAGAAACTACGAGCATGCAACGCCGTTACGTTGTAAATTACACGAAATAAAAGTAATGCAGGTATGATTTTCATTCTATTCACCAGTAGCAGTTTCCATGTTTCATTAACAGTTATTGTTAATATTGTGTATTATATATATAGGCAAATTATAACATGTTTACACAAAATTTGTTTATATACAGTACCAGTCAAAAGTTTGGAAACACTACTATTTTTAATGTTTTTGAAAGAAGTCTCTTATGCTCATCAAGCCTGCAGTTAAAAAAATAAAATAAATAAATAAATAAATAAAAAACAGTAATATTATGAAATATTATTACAATTTAAAATAATGGTTCTCTTTTTTAATATACTTTAAAATGTAATTTATTTTTGTGATGCAAAGCTGAATTTTCATCAGCAAGTACTCCAGTCTTTGGTGTCTTATGATCCTTCAGAAATCATTCAAATATGCTGATTTATGATCAGTGTTGGAAACAGTTGTGCTGCTTAATATTTTTTTTATAACCTGAGATACTTTTTTCAGGATTATTTGATGAATAAAAAGTTAAAAAGTACTGTATTTATTTAGAATAGAAATCTTTTGTAACAATATACACTACCGTTCAAAAGTTTGGGAACAATAACTATTTTTTTTTAAAGAAATTAGTACTTTAATTCAACAAGGATGCGTTAAATTGATAAAAGGTGATGGTAACGATTTATATTGTTAGAAATGTTTTTATTTTGAATAAATGCTGTTTTTATGAATAAATGCTGTTAACGTTTTACTCATCAATGAATCCTGAAAAAAGTATTCCAAAAAAATATATTAAACAGCACAACTGTTTCCATCATTGATAATAACTGAGCATCAAATTATCATATTAGAATGATATCTGAAGGATCATAAGACACCAAAGACTGGAGTACTTGCTGATGAAAATTCAGCTTTGCATCACAAAAATAAATTACATTTTAAAATATATTAAAAAAGAGAACCATTATTTTAAATTGTAATAATATTTCATAATATTACTTTTTTTTGTTTGTTTTTGTTTTTAACTGCAGGCTTGATGAGCATAAGAGACTTCTTTCAAAAGCATTAAAAATAGTAGTGTTTCCAAACTTTTGACTGGTACTGTATATTCAATGTAAACTTTGATAATCATAATTAATAAATCGCAATTACAATTCGAAGGGAATAATCGGCAATTATGATTTTTGTCATAATTGTGCAGCCCTAACTTAGGTGAAGAAACCAGTTTATTATTTATTCATTTGATTTTGCAACTGTTCACTGAAATAGCTGGTTTCAATAAAATTACTTGTGACATGCCATATTTGGCTTTGACTTTGACTGAACATTTGCTCTCACTTTGCGGAAAAAATATCGGGATATATATCGCATATCGATATTCAGCCTAAATATATCGGGATATGACTTTTGGTCCATATCGCCCAGCCCTAATAGAGAGACAATATATTTTTTTAGCACTCAAACTCTTTTCATTCAGTGTTACTCAGCACATTTCTAACACGCACACCAATAACCACAGCTAAACTAGATTTTTATATATTCATTAAAAAAATCTCGCCACTGATCTGGTGTTAAAGGTATTTGTCAGAGTGTTGCTATGTGGTTGCATTTTTGTCCTGACTAGATAGTAGAAAGTGAGCATTGCAAACTAAATGAATGAGTTTCTATGATATTATGGTCTCTAAATATAGCTCGGGGCCCTCTTCTAAAGTGAATTTATAAGACATAAGACAAAAGTCGTCGAAAGTGTTAGGGGTTTGACTTTGAACAAATTACTAAACCTAAGTATGAACAAAAGTAAAAGTGATGTGTGCCTTACAGTGTGGTCAGTAAACACTATTTCTGAGATGCTCTGAGTGTCTCTTGACAAGATATACACACACAGCAGTATTGAAGTGCAATGGGATCCGGACTAGTGTAGTATAATATCGATATTTTGATACGTATCAATACTGAAATTTCTGAAACAATGTCTTTTCTACAGTATCAATACACCTAAACCAGCTGCACGTTCTTATTCTCTCTTTTTTCCGACGACGATTTGACAATTTGACACACACTCCTCTCACTCCAGATGAATAGTGTTGGTGTTACAGGTCCTGAATTTCAGTGCAGGGTTGCAAATATTGCATATAATTTTACTCAATCCCGCAGGTTTTGTGCACAAACCAAAAGCGTGCACAACACTGATCTATATAAGTTATTTTGACACTTAAACTGTCAAATACACACAATTTTGTCAAAATGCCCATCTTGGCTATGCTGACCATTGGCAGGGCTCAATCCGAGGGGCGGGATAAACGGTCTTTCAAATTCCCTCTGCACGCAATAGGATAGCGCTACAACCAACCAAAGCGTTTTCCCACCAGCGGAGCTAGTTGATAGATTAAACTTTTGCCGTAATTGGTCGGCAAAACTCCGAACACATCTTCCTTTTTTAAGAATGACTTCAGTGCCTTTTCTCAAATAAAAGCTTAACTCCAAGTCTTCCAGATTCGCAGCCAAAGCAGATTTCGAAAGACCGCTGTTCGCCAGCAGCAGCCATCTTCTTTGTTTTCAAGTAGCAGGGAATTCACACGGAACCATCACAACCCTGACCAGAGTTTGGTTTTTCCAGTTCGCAAGCCAACGGAGAGTTGCTAGACGACACTGGCTGCAAAATAAAATTTGATGCCGCTAGGGTGCATCTAGATTTCTAGGCTACATCTTGGCAAGTATGCAGGTAAACACAGTACGTAAATAATTGGGGGAAAAAACAGTGTAACAGTATATTGGATCTGTGCATGAGCTCTTAAAGTTTAAGCAGCCTAATATGCTACATGTTATTCAGAGAATAAAAGACAAAGAGAAAGTCACTCTTTGCTCTTGACTAAATAACTTTTGTAACTTTAATTGTAAGGATTAATCTGTATTTAATTTTTACAGTGAAGACTATGCAGTGTTATTTCACATTTGATTACTTTATTTAATTTCTGTAGTATTTCCTACCCGAATACTACTGTTAGACCCACCTGAAAAACTTAAAGCTGTTTTTTTTATTTGTCTTTTTATTCTGTTGTATTTATTTGCGCTATCGTGTGCAATTTATTTGTTCTTATTTTATTACTGTTTACTTGTCTTTTTTTTGTAAATTCAAAGTTTCAAATAAAGCCTTCCTGTTCTGTGTGTAAGCTATTGCTACAAAATTACCTAAAGTATAAAAAATATGAGATAATAATTGAAAATATCTATATGGAAGTGCATATGGCAGTTTTCCCAGCAGTATCGAAAATGGTATCGAATATCAATATCCATTTATCATGCAACTTACATTTACCCCTACAGCTGCAGGCTGATACTGGCCACAACAGAGCCAACGATAGAAAGAAGAGGTTGAGAATGAAAAGATGCAGAACAGACAGAACCAACAGATATATAGAGTAAAAAGAGAAAATATAGGACATAATAATAGACAGAGAGTAAGCGAATTAGAGAGCTAAACACAAATAGAGTTGAACGCTCTAATACAATATATAATACAACAGTTCTTTTAGAACAGAGATACGTTAGTCAGACCTGCGTCCGGCTCCTCCATCCGGGTTTCCTGGTTCCCCATGGCTGCTACACAGTGCTCCACAGAAGACACTAATCCATCAGAGCAGAGCTCCAACACACCTGACAGTGCAAACTCACTTCACTAGCGCTGGTGCGTACGAGACAAAGACAATGGGACAGTGGTGTTTGTCCTCTTCTCTCGCCCTGCTGGCTGTGAATCAGCAGCCAGACAACATTCCTGCTAACTGTCAGTCTGTCCCAGTGCAACTCTCTCAATCTCCTTCTCATTCACTTGTTCTGTCTCTCTGTCAGTGTCAGGCAGCAGCTGCAGCAGGAGTGTATTCAGTATGTTATTAGTCAAGTCACTGTTTGGGGGTGTGGCCTCCCTCTGTATATCTGCTCCTCCTCCAACTAAAGCATGAAAATTAGAGCAAGCAACTCCCTCTTTTATCTCGTTCAGTCTTTCCTTCACTTTACCTCTATCTCCAGAAATGAAGAGAATGTATCATTGAAAGAAGAGGAGGAGAGTAGGTTACATTCGTCTCCTTCCTCATTAACTTTTCTGACATCATTCATCTGTTCTGTAGCGGAGGACAGCGGGCAGAAAGAGGGCGATTACACTGGGACACACATGTGCAAAGCCGCTACATGTTTCTCTCATGGACTGCTGCATTATCATCACAGAACGGGAAATTTGAGCACCCAGGTTAAACTGATCCATTTTTCCTGTCCTCAGTGGGAGGCATGGAAAGATAGATGTGTTATTTTCTTTAGCTCCCTCCCCCTCATTCTCTATTCATGTAGAATCATATGTGTTAAATATTCTTGCTAGGAAAAAACATGCCATCTTTGCCTTAATCTGTCCCAGGCTTGACAATACAGATAGACTTCACATCTCACTCTTTTCTTCATCTTTTTATCAAACTAAATCTTATTTCACTTCTCAATCCCTTATGTTTCAGTATTATATTTTACATAATTTACATACATCTGATACATAAGTCTGATACCATGAAAAGTCTTTAATTTACAACTGTCTAATTTATTACATTTATTTCATTACAAATCATATTATCAGCATGTACAGTTGATTTAAAAGTTAAATTAAAAAAAATCTACATAAATGTCAAAATGTTTCAGTTTTTGGTTTGTCTCTCTTTTGCTTTAATGACAGCCGTAGCTGAGCTGCATGAATTCCACACGTTTGTGTCAAACCTGATAGATCATCATTAGGTAGGACTAGTCTAGGAGTTTCAGTACATTCCAGATACTAATGTCATGTCCCATTCTGCTATTCCTGTGTGTATGAACCCCAAAGTATACTTCAGTTTTGAAGCAAACACTTAACGTATGCATACTGCTGAATGCACAGAAGCTTGGAACGTGCAGTAAAAATTCATCTTTATCCAGTGTCCGCACAATTTTTCTACAGAAGATATGACCGTTAAAAAATGTCTTTGTACCTTTGATTACAGTGGGGGTGTCCCTTAACCCTGTCACACAACAATTGTCAAAGTGCTTCTATGGCCACATTCACACAGCAATAGAATATGGTTCACAGTCCTGCATTTGAGTCCTTAATACGGTTACGTTTACACACAGTTCGGTTATTTATGGGAGTAACAACCGCATTTTATAACCAAAATCCCACCCGTAAATTTGTCAGGATTAACAACCGCATTCTCGGAAAACCAGCGCTGTGTAAACAGAACCGGACTGGACAACTAGTTCTGTGTTACGAATACTGGCTACTGGTAAGATATACAGTCTTATACAGATATACAAGAATACAGTCACATTCTCCTGCATGTTCATACCAAGTGTGCCGCACAAGTCATGAAAAGTGAAGCCAAAACCTTTCGATCGCCCCTGGTGGCTAGATGTAGTATAGCTCATAAACCCCACCCTCTCCATGTAATCTAATGGGACATAAAATAAACTAAATCAAATTACACTTCAAAATTTATTTATTTTTCCAAGATGGTTTCTGTTATTTTACACAGAAAAGACCAACTGACTTTTTTCAGGCGTTTCGGGAGGAGTTTGGAGCTTCAACTTTCATTTCTACATTTCCATAACTGTTTATTTCGCACCAACATAATGAGTTGTTCTTGGACTTGGACTCCAAGATGTCAGCGCCATATTTGGACACTGGAAGAGAGTGAAGGTGCATCGTCCATCTTTTTTTACAGTCTATGGTTCATGCAGACAGTATTCAAGACACTACTGCAAGTTGCTGTGTGAACGGGAGATTTCGAGACTCACACAAAATGCTGTTGTAAATCACAAACACAGAAAATGTGAACGTAGCTGTCACAGTTGACGTGGTAGTTCTCAGAATGAAGATGATGGAGATCAAATGTTAACTTTCTTTAATAAACACGTAGATAATACACAGATGAAGGCACAGAGAATGATCACATAGACTACTCACACAGAGATGAGAACCAATAATGAACTTAGTGAGACAGGGAGTATAAATGACAGACAGCTGAACGTAATCAGTAACTGAGACGACTAAATTGGAGGTAATTAAGACTAAACTGAACTAAAGGACATGAAACAAACACACAGGAATGACATTAACACAAAACACAACATAATCCTGACAGTAGCCTATTAAATTATATTTTAAAACGTAATTTATTCCTGCGATGGTAAAGCTGAATTTTAAGCAGCATTATTTCAGTCTTCAGTGTCACATGATCCGTTAGAAATCATTCTAACATGCTGATCTGGTTAATAATCACAGTTAAAGGAGACATATCATGCTTTTAAATCGTTCCTTTTTACATATAAATCATACATTTGTAGTCTATATAAAGCGGAACTGCAATGCTCGGGTCTGAATTCCTCATTATTATAGCTCCACAGGCCCCTTTTCTACCCCTTTTCTGATGTGCGTCTGAGAGCAACTCATTTTGGTGCGGTCTCTTTAAATACAATTGAGACACTTCATACCCCGTCCCCTCTCCAGGTTGCAGAGGTTCAACTCCACCCCGTTCGGCCATTTTTGTAGTTTGATAGCAGAGATACGATTATCTAGCGGCACAGAAACTTTTTATTCACACGTTATTAACAAAATGTCAACAACGGAAGACTTGTCCAGCCAGCCTTACATGTTCGAGCCAGAGTCGGAGCCGGAGCGAGATGAAAATGAAGACGACGAACCTGCAGAACAACGTCTTCATATGGATGTATCGCAATGGTGTGTTACTGTATTTACACATGAAACTTTGGTCTTCCGACCTTTTACCACCGTGTCGATTTATTTTGATTAATATGTGCGAGGGAGAGAGAGCAAGACAGTGTCTAGTTTGGAGACGGTGTCTTGTTTACACTTTCACCTGGCTCCGAAGAGAGAGAGAGAGAGTACGTGCGCGCGACCGGGTCTCTCTCTCTCTGCTCGTTCTTTCAGTTAAACATGCTCCCTGTCACAAGCGCGGCAGTTCATCTACATTAGACGGTGTAATGAAGCGTGTGGGTTACTACATCCAACAACCGAACATTTTAACTTACCCTCTCGTAACTTCTGCATCTTTCAGCTTGGACTACAAAATTGCAGCGAGAAATAAAAATGGCGGATTGCTCGAAGTGTTGGGCTGGAAGTCAATGTCCTTATTTGGCAGTTCCGCTGCAAATACTGTGACGTAATAGTTCACAAAACGTCATAGATAACAGAAAAATCGGAACAGGTTGAAAAATAAGGCCAAAACAGAATATAAAGATATCAACGAAGCACCTGAAGAGAATAATTTCAACTTTTCTGTACTTCTAAACACTCCAAATATACAACAAAATGCATTTAAGGGCTAAAAAAGTGGATTTAGCATGATATGTCCCCTTTAAGACGGGCATACACTGTGTGATGTCTGTGCGATTTCAGCAAGTTTACCTACTCACACTGAACGAGGAGATGGCATGCGATGTAAAGCCAAAGCTTGCGTTTTATGTGCTCACACACTATACGGTCCGAACGTCGAGCTGTGACTTGACTGCTCAAACTATACATGTGAAATATGTGCGATAAACCCCTGTGCCGGGTTGCGCCAATAGACCATGATATCCTGTATCCACAGATATTGTCAAAACAAGCATCAGCTATCAATATCAAGAGTATTTAGCATTTCCAATGTATGTATTAAATTATTATAGGCCTAAGTATTATTGTATTATTATTATAATGATTACTATTATTAGGGAAGGCCTACTTTTATTATTAAATTGATAGGCTATTATAATTAATTTGCTGCGAAGATTAGACCGAAGCTTACTCCTCCTCATTGAAAATTGTCTAAACCATTTAGGTCGATTACAATGAATTATAGGCCTATAATTAAAATTATTAACAGTCTATAATATGTCCGAACACTGCAATAATCAGTCATCAATGAAAATTAAAAACAGCTTTATTTAAAAAATAAAGGCGCAGTGAGGGAAAAACACTCAGTTTAGGGCAATCGGTTTGTAGCTCTGCTTCAACTGTGCGATATAGTCACGAGGAGCAACCACAATTTCTGACATGCCAGAAATTCATCCGACCATCCGACTGCCGGTCTGGAGAGGCTTATCGCTTCTTGTTTCCACATGTGCACTGCACGAACACTGCACGACAAACGACACACAACAAAGCTGAAAATCGTCCCGATCCAAAAAAGAGTTGCACGACTCAGAATTCGGCTCAAAATCGGACTAAAATCGCACAGTGTATGCCCGCCTTTAGCCACTTAGTATTTTTGTGGAAACCATGATAATTGTTTTTTCAGGATTGTCTGAGAGATAGAAATCTAATGTTACAACTTTTGTAACACTAGACATTTCTTTACTGTCACTTTTGATCATTTTAATGCATCCTTGTTGAATAAAAGTATTAATTTCTTTCAAAAGAGAAAAAAAAAATCTTACCCTAAACTTTTGAACAGTTTTAATTTATTTATTTATTTTTGCAGGATTTATTTTGCAGAATGGCAACACGAATGGCAACACATATCTATGGAGGGATTAACATGACAGCTCTGTCTAATTAACCATCAACTTTAGTTGAGAGCAGGATTTGCACCTGCCCACACTGCCAAAAGAACCAAAACCTGGTTCAATGACCATGGTATCACTGTGTAATTACTGTGTGATTTCATGTAATATTCTAATTTTCTGGGATTTTGATTTCGTGGGTTTCATAAGCTGTAAACCATAATCATCAAAATTATTACAAATAAAGGCTTGAAATATCTCACTTTGCATGTAATGAGTCTATATAATATATTAGTTTCACCTGTTAAGTTGAATTCTTGAAATAAATCAACTTTTTGATGATATTCTAATTTTATGACCAGCACCTGTATATCTGATTAATCACATATATGATGCGTTTGTTTGAGTTAATGCATGAATGATGCAGTAAAGCGCTTCATTGTACCGGTGATCAAGTTTAGCTCCAGCGTGCACAGCTCAAACAGCAATGCACATTAATAACTATGATTGGGACTGTTATATACATGACATTATAATAAGAACACTATTATAATAAAACGTTGTGAATTTTCTGGGTTTAGTTGGCGTTTCTGCACGTTGTTGTGGGAATAGTGCGTCCAGAACAGGGATTACACATTATTACCATTCTGTGCATTCGCGTAATTTTGTGCAGATATAAGTCGTAATATTAAGTTTGTTTAATATAAATATCTGATTAATCTCATATAGGATGTGTTTCGTTGAGTTAAATAACCCGCTAGAAAAGTTCTTCAGTTTCCCGGTGCTCATTCTCTTCAGCTTCAGCGCACAAATTCAAACAGCAATTCAAAACATTTATGATTGGGATTGTATATACATATAATTACTTTTGTAATAAAATAGTTGTAAATTCTTTGGAGTATAGTTGCAGTCTTCAGCAACCGTTGAGTTCATTAACCTTCTAGCAAAGCGGTTCAGTTTTTTGCTGTTCGTTCTCTTCAGCTTCAGCGAGCGCACCTCAAACAGTAATGATGTCATTTGAAACAGTAGGCATAATATTAAAGATGTTTACTATTATTGTAATATAAAAAATGTAAAAAAAAATAAATGAATAAAAAACATTGATGCATTATTATTAACAACTAGCACTTTTTGTTCTCGTATATTTTTATCAACAATATGGTTTGATTAATTTCCTTATTGTCCATGTATAGGCTATTTCATTTTATTTATCCATGGCACATGCTTTTTGTTTTGTTTTTTACATGGAGCCCAATGTTATCCAATGACTTGTTTGCATTATTTAAGTAATTTATTTTATTTTATTTCATTTTAATTGTACTTTTTTGTTAGGCAAAAGATTTTTGGTAACACTTTACAATAAGGTCTCATTTGTTAATGCATTAACTAAAATGAACTAACAGAGAGCAATAACCTTTGTTAACGTAAGTTAAAAAAAATATTTGTGTTCATGTTAGTTCACAGTGCATTACCTAATGTTAAAGATACAACTTTGGATCTTAAAAATGTCTTAAAATGTAACTAAGATTAATAAATGCTGTAGAAATATTGTTCATTCATTCTTGGTTCACGTTAACTAATGCTAACTAAATGAAACCTCATTATAAAGTATTACCATTTTTTTATAAATAAAGTTGGCCCTAGGAGTGTAAAATGAATTTGAAAAGTTAAGGAATCTTACACTGGTTCAAACTAGGCTACTGTATTGAATGTATATGATTTATGTTTAAGTGTTTTGGACATGGCTTGTAATGGTAAGCTTATTGTTTTTTTAATCAGGCTCTCTAAGTATATAAAAATTTGAATTTAAATTTATCTGCCAATATATCGTTTATCGGCTTTCAAATGTAAAGAATTATTGACCAAGATTTTTTAGTATATCAACTATTGTTACATTTATTGGGTGTCTTCTGTAAATCATGGTAAAAATGTATGATGGTCATTATTTTTTGCTAGGAAAATTATAAAATTAAACAGGACACATTCTAATGTATGGGGAAAAAACTAAATTTAAAGCTGTACTACACTTTTTTTTTTTATATGCTCGACAACCCCTTTTCTTCTTTGATCCAAATACAGTAGAATAAAGATTCAAATGAAATAATCAGTGCTTTATTTGTATTTATTTTATTTTCTAAGTAGTATTCAGGTAAAAAAATACTAAAGAAATTAAATAAAGTCATCAAATGTAGAATAACACTGTATAGTCTTCCCTAAATAAACTAAACACAGATTAATCCTTACAATTAAAATGACAGAAGTAATTCAGTCAAGAGCAGTGAGTGATTTTTCTGTTTGTCTTTTGCTGTTTGATAGGGTTGGGCCGATAGACGATGTCATCGTCAATCGCGATGGCTGACAGACATCACGATGTTGAGCCGGCATCGCAATTGTAGCGCTGTATGATGACAGATGTAGCACTTTTATTTCTAAATATTAACAAACTTGCTTACCATGTCATAAACTATCTTCTATTCCGATTCTCAAATATGTGTAAGTGAGTTTGTATTGTCGTTTAAAAACCTTTATAAATGATCTTGATCTGTAAAGGGAGATGGGCGCCGCCATGTTTGTTTGGGCCGCAGTTCAGAGATTCCGGTCTGTTGGATTTATTAAAGCACGTGAATTCATCAGTTTCTCCCGAAATACATGAAAGTAAGTGGCCTGTGAACTGGGAGAAGATATATACATAAAAATGAACATGAACTAAATTATTTATTTATTTATTTATTTTTAACTCCAGCTTCAACTCTACCCCACCATATGCCGGCGTGATGTATCCTAATCTTTAAGCAGAAGGAACTGGATGAATATTCTGAATGACACAGTCTCAATCCACAATGTGACTTGTGATGTGTGAATTATTTATTTGGCCAGAGGAGAACTGGTCCAGTGGAGTTTGGGTTCCTTGCCACTGTCGCCTCTGCTTTGCTTGGTTGGGGACACTTAATATTCAGGAATATTATTGATTACTGACACTGGACGATGACATCACCGTTTTCCACAGAGCTGCTTTAAAGCTGAATTGAACTCATTTCAAATCTGATGATCTTTCCAGTTATTGAATGGAACTGAATCATCTCTGAACTGACCTCAGCTAAACAATGATGCTACTTTCTTTTTAGAGCTTCTTTACAGCAGAATTTAAATCTGTTTCTGTCATTGAATCATTATTTTCCTGTTTAATCCTATAAAGCTGTTTTTAAACAATCTGTATTGTATAAAGCACAATATAAATAAAGGTGACTTGACATGACTATTAATTAAAGAAATCCTGAACAAAATGTCAGTTTCCAAAAAACTTTTACGCAGCGCAACACTTTTCAACATAAATAATAATAAGGAATGGTTCTTGAGCAGCAAGTTGGCAACAAAAGATTCGTAAAAAACTTTTTGTTTTTTATTCCACATAAAAAAAAAAAAACAGCTTACAGGTTTGCAACAACATGAGGGTGATGTAAATTAAAGGAGTAGTTCACTTTAAAATGAAAATTACCCCATGATTTACTCACCCGCCTCAAGCCATCCTAGGTGTATATGACTTTTTTTACACTTAAGTCAAATCCGTATGTTCGTTTGACTGGAGTCTAGTTATTTTACTTTATTTTAAGTTTTAAATATGAATATTTTTATTATAACTCATTGTTTTGCTTCAGAAGTTCTTTATTAACTCCCCGAAGCCGTGTGGAGTTCGTTTATGATGGATGGATGCACTTTTTTGAGCTTTAATCTGTTGGTTGAACAGCCATTATAAAGCTTGGAAGAGCCAGAACATTTATTAATATAACTCCGATTGTACTCGTCTGAAAGAAGAAAGTCATATACACATAGCATGGCTTGAGGGTGAGTAAATCATGGGATCATTTTCATTTTAAAGTGAACTACTCCTTGAAGACACAATTTGAGTTTTTAGGTAAACTATCCCTTTAAGCATGAAAAAAGTCTCCCATATTTCCAGCTGTCCTCTTGTCTAGTGTGTAATGCTGGGGACACACTTAACGACTAGCTGAAACATTCTAAGACTGAACTGAACACACTTACAGGCTTTTTCCAAAGACTGAGGCAGATTTTAAACACCAACTGTGAACACCGACTGAACACAACTGTCTCTGACTCGGCGCATTTGGGCATGATCAGTCGTAAAGTATCAAATTACATTCATAATCGGCCTTACAGTCGTTAAGTGTGTCCCCGGCTTAAACATGTTCGTTTTCTGTCTATTTTATTTTTCATGACCTCATCCACCTCAATAATTGAGCACATTAGCACGTCCTTCACCTACAGTTAAATCAGCCAGCCAAGCATTGCATGAAGTACAAAGGATTCTGCTACACCCTGACACTGGTATTTTAACATAGGGCCAATCCCACAGAGGTCATGTGGCCAGGCAGCATTCCTGTTCAACACAATAACTATTTCAGCTTTTGTCTTTCTTCTGTGTGTGGCAATGTTAACAAAAGAGGAATTACTGATATCAGACTCATCAATCTACTCCAATCAACACATCTACAAAATTGTACAATGCATAGAACTGTCTATCCCTTGTTTTCATTTGCGAATAAATCAAATATGTCTGAGGTCAATAGAGAGCACAGATAAATGCACTCTACAAAGACACAATCCCTCATATCTAATTTCTCAAAGACAATTTAATCAGAAGCAAATCAGATCCCTTTTGGTGGTTCTGCTTCAATCATTTAATACTGGAAGTCTAAGTCATGTTTTCCATATCAGCTTTGGTTTCTGTTAATATTCTTTTGATATAGTTCAAGTCAAAGGAGTTATCTTTTACACAAATACAGTGTTAAATATCGAACTGCCATCATCAGCCTACGATAGAGATGTAATATCCGAGAACGGTCTCCTGTTGCCCTCTAGAGGTGATCAGCTGTACTCACAAGAACTAAGTAGTGATTTTAATTCCTTTAATAGTTCCAGCACAAAAATGCATCCATAATTTACTCACTATCATGTTATTTTAAACCTGTATGACTTGCTGTCTTCTGTGGAACATTAGGAAGATATTTTGAGAAATGTCTCAGTGTTTTTTGTCTATAAAATAAAAGTCAATGGTCACCAAAACTGTTTGGTTATACACCTTATTTAAAATAACTTAATTTTATGTTTGATGTTTATCAGGTTTGAAACAACATGTGAGTAAATGATGACAGAACTTACATTATTGGTGAGCAAATCCCTTTAACATTTTATGAAAATACTGACATGACATGACAGCATGTCATGTATGTCTATAAGTATTTTGATATGTGCAGGTTACAGTCTGATCACATGAAAAACAGCAAAGCTACTCGTACAACTCAAATGAGATTTAAAAAAAAAAAGATATCTTTTTACCATTCATCAAATGGTGTTACCCATGTCATGATATTTCTTGTACTGGGAGAGTTTATCTACTATGTATAAACAATGTTTCTGCAGGTATTATGAAGGTACATTTTAGAATTTTTTAAGATCTTTTTAAGACCAAGTAAAGAAAATTAAAAGAATAAATTGAAGGGTTTTCTGTGAAATTTATGAAAATGAAGTGAGTTTATGATTAAAACAAGAACAAATATCTGCCAATGGGCTCAGAATATACATTAATAACTCATTGACAGATATGTGTTCTTGTTTTAAGAACAATTGGGACTCAATTACTTTTGTCCAATTTTTTATTTTACATTTGCATCTCAAGTGAATGTGTCTTGATTTAAAGATGTTTAGATATCTGTGTTGGAAACAGGACAAAAATACTGAGGAAGATATTCCTTTTTTGAAATGCATGCAACGTTTAATGCCATGATTTTATGAATTTAAGACTTTCTGCTCTGATTTAAGGGCAAATTAAGACTTTTTAAGACCAGCAGAAACCCTGATTAATATCACTATAGTGAAACGTAAATATCTTAAATAAAGTATTCCATCCAAATGTTACTTACCATTTAAGAGATTGACTAAAATATTAAATAAACATCATTAAATCATTTAAAAAGTAACAAAATCATTGCTGTACAGACTGCACACTTTTAGGAAATAAGTATGACAGCATGAGATTTATGTTTATAGGTAGTAAAATCCTACTTGAAGCACTGCGTGGTCTGTTGTCTGTAAGCTCAGAAATGGCTCCTGTGGTGATGGTCTTCTTCATGCGGGACACTGCAACCACTGAACCCAGAACAGGTTTAGCCAGAGCATCATCACTGCTCGCCCTTTTTATCTACACAAAAGAACACAAGTTACTGGCAGTGAAAACAGCTGAGAATCAAATTTCTGTTAAAGGGGACATATCATGAAAATCTAACTTTTTCCATGTTTAAGTGCTATAATCGAGTCCCCGGTGCATCTACCAACCCAGAAACCGTGAAAAGTGACAACCCAGTAACTTTGTTTTAGTAAGCCTTTCACTGCAAGCATGTCAAAAAACGAGCTGATCAGATTTTGCTCCCCTTCTGACTTAGGAAGGGGATCTTATTATAATATTACCTCCCCTTAATCTGCACATTTCCACCCACGGTGCTGCCATTTGGTTTTCGCAAGCGACAACAGTGTAACCAGTTCTAATGCAATGGCAAAAGTTCGAGCAAAGCATGCAAACTGTTCTGTCGTTGGCTGAACAGATGAGCACAGAACACTATTTGACCAAAAAATGTCACAGCTGTCTTGTAAAGACCTCAGGGAACTGTGTCAACTTGTGTAAAAGTTAAACATGATGTTCATGCAAGTGGATGAGATGAATCAATGTAACTCCACAACAACTGCATAAATGTATCCACTAACCATTCAGAAACGTCCAGGTGCCTCTAAAAGTTGCAACCTCTTCCTGAGTCTCTCTGTAAGGCTGCACTCCAATACTGGTTATTTCTGAGATTTTAGATGAGTTATTCACGTGTTTTGTTATTGCCAGAGTATCCGAAGCTCGTGTAAAGGATTGCCCCTCTTCTGAACGGGAGCGAGGAGCAGCAGCTCATTTGCTCACACCCAAAAAGGGGCAAATTTGACAAGCTAAAAATAAATGATCTGGGGAGTATTTTGAGCTGAAATTTCACAGACACATTCTGGGGACACCAGAGATTTATATTACATCTTGTGAAAAAGGGCATAATATGTCACCTTTAAAATATGTTTTTTATTCAGCATTACAAAGCAATACTTCGTGAAATGAAAATGGGAGTTCTGTGACTTTTAGTCCATGTCTGTTATGTCGGAGGCCATTTATGCTTGTGTACTTATAACATTTGATAAAAGTATCTTTTAGCTGATTTATGCATTTAAATGAACAGTTTTTCTCTTTGAAAATGAATCTGACGCATCTCTTCAGCCAGGCATTCATATAATACTTTTAATCTTACAGTTAAATCCGACCTCTAGTTCATAAACGCCAGAGGAGAACTGGCCCCCGACTGAGCCTGGGTTCTCCCAAGGTTTTTTTTTTCTCCATTAGGTCACCTGATGGAGTTTTTCGGTTCCTTGCCACTGTTGCCTTTGGCTTGCTCAGTTGGGGATATTTGGGGATATTTAATTTAATTAATCAATCAACGATACTATTGATCAGCATTACCAAAGGTGGACGTTCCACTAGAAACAAACATTGATGTATTGTTTTAATTTATTACTGTGAAGCTGCTTTGATACAACCTATGTTGTGAAAAGCGCTATACAAATAAACTTGACTTGACTTGACTAATCTGTATACTAGAGCTGCTCAATTCTGGATAAATTAAGGATCACAATTAAATAGAAATCACGATTCTCACACAATTCTGAATAGGCAACTAAACAAAATAACATGTAATTTACTAGATGTTCTGACAAAATATTAATTGTGTCAGTCTAAATAAAAACGCTTTAATTAATTTGTATTTTTTTATTATTAAAAAAAAAAAACGATTTAAATAAATAATTCAATGACTTATAAAAACTCAAAGTTTTTAAACTAATCTCTTGAAAATAACTCATTGACAATATTTGTTAACTGTCACTTGTCGCAATAGCAACGCAATGACGACATATCCCCAGCTGTCTTAAACAAACCTCTTTAATGTATGAATAACATAAATTACATTATTTTGGATTCAAGACAGTGAGTTTAGTGAGTTTTCAATAATACATATTGAAAATATTTTTAGCTATACAGCCCTGTCCTAATAGTAGTGACAACCAAATTTATATATATATATAAAATACAGTTTTTATGAGAGGAAAATAAAACTACGGTATACCATACAGAAGAGCATACAATACACAGGTAAAGATCGTGTGTCAAATGTAATTTTTAATTGGTCCTGTGTACTGTACACATTAGAAACATCTTTGGGTGTGGCATCACATCTTACAGCTTACTTAGTGTTTTACATTTGTTGTTTGTTAACTCAAGAACCTGTGCTGTGTCAGGGTCCCATAATTCCCACTTCTCATCCATTCCATTATCATATTAGATCATACAGATCACCTTGCTGAGTCGCAGATCAGAGGCGATGGTGCTGGATGATCTGGAGGTCTTCATCCCGATGTTGCTGGAGTACGAGCCTTGAGAGATACTTGTAGACAGTTTTGGACGCTCCGGAGCACCCATTCTGGGCAGTGCCGCCTTGACAGTGCCCCCTTTCAACATGGTCTTCTCAGTTTGTGACTCTCACTACTTGTTCTGTAGACAAAGCAACAAAAGTAAGCAGAGGGTCAGACTTTCTCATTAATTTACCTAGACTCTGGTTCTACCTCATTCTAGTTTCAAAATGAACCGAAAATATTTTAACATTTCTAATAATAATAATAAAAAGCTCTCTAACGTTGCATTTTGTACAAATGCTTTGGCATTGCAACTGTCAAATGAACAAAAATTTAAAAGCATGAAATGGCTTAGTGTCCTTGTCAAATCACAAAGGGCTGCGATTTAATAAGTAAACTGTTGCACAGCGTGTTTCAAAGCAAAGTGCACACTTTGCTCATGTGATCAGCTTGTGATCCAGTGTTTTCTGTGTCTAGGAGCAGCATAGTTCACAGTGAATGCAGAAAACGAGTTTAGTGGGTATTTTGGAACACAACATGCAGCAGTTATGCATTATTTTCACATTCACATAATTTCCATCATTATGTGGACATTTGATTACAGCATTTCAAGTGAAGTATAATAATAATAATTATTATTATTATTATTAGTAGTAGTAGTAGTAGTAGTAGTAGTTATTATTAATATTAATATTATTAGTATTATTAATAATATTCTAATTGTTTGGCTCCCTAAAACACCAGTGTAAATGTAATGTAGACTGATACACTATATCACACCTAAAAAAGTCCAGGTACAAGCCAATCTAAAGACTTCATTTGGACACTGAGGTTGGAGCTCTTAATTTTTAACTCTCAAGGTGTACCAGGTTGATGTATTTAACTTCAAAATTATCAAATTTGTCTTCTGTGGGTTCACAAGGAAAAAAAGTCCAGTGGGAAACACTGGAGTTAGATGGCTGAGTTCAGATTATGTTACAGGAAATAGTTTAATCCCAATGGGATTGCTGGACACAAACACTTAACAAGTGCTACACTTTAGAGTTTCATCATAACTAGGCCTACTGTACATAATCTGCACCTACAGAATTCAGCAGAAATTCTACACATTCTTGCATGTTGGTTTAATAAGTGTTTTGGCTAACTTGATAATTAAGTATTCACCTGCCAATATAGTATTCTAAGCAAGAGGTCTTCTACCTGACCCAAGCCAGATCAACCCTGTCAAACTTTAGAAGGTTTTAGAAACTTTTTAGGTTTGTGCCGATTTAAATTTGTTGGAAGTTATTATAAAACATGAAAATAATTTTGTTTTTATTTTAACGTTAAATTAATCATGTCTGTGAGACTTCTTCCTCATTGAAGAAAAAACAGAGCAGTACCGGTCAGGTCAGATCATGGGGGTCATTCAATTTTTAGGCTTCAGCCAGTGTAGTGCTAATTAAAACGTTTTCAAAGCACGAAAAAGGCAGCAACAAAATCTGGTAAAGGAATAACCTTCCAGGAACATGCAGGATCATTCAATAGATGTAATCTTAATGCGAGTGAAAGCAGGGCAATTTATAGGGAGAGAGAAAGGGAAGAGAGAAACAGAGAGAGAGAACCCAGAGAAAAATCAGAAGAAGCTTCCTGTGACTAAGTATGTCATTTTTTAAGTGATTTAGTAATCAAAAGCCCCTATCAGAGACCCAATACCCTCAATGCAGAGTGTAGGTTTCACCCTAGAAGATCTTTAAAACAGTTGATGCACAGAGACTGGGTGACTCAAAGTGATATATTAGTGGCATATTAGTGAACAAAGCAGAGGTAATGTGAGAGGAATGGACAGGTGGCCATTGACTGAAAGAGGCATAAGTGCTCTTCAAACCAGAGAAGGGGAGACGGTGAGGGAGCTAATGTGTTCTGCAGAGAGCTGAGCATATACCCTTGTGGGTTGCTCTCAATGACTTGAATAATGCAAATGTGCATAGGCTCAACCATTTACAACATCCCAAGAGATGTGGAATGATAATATATGAACATCAAAAGAGAAAGACTTGCTCAGGTCACAAAAAAAAAAATAAAAAAAAAATAAATAAACATCTTCCTAATTCCTACTCTTTACTTTCCACTCTATGTTCTTGTCTTTCCATTTACAAACAGCAATAACTGGCCTAATATTCAAGTATAATGTGTAAAACAATTTTTTTTTTTGCAATGTAGGGTGTAGAGCTGCACAATTAATCATTAAAAGATCACATCTTATTCCTACATGACACCGAATCTGCAATATCTATAAAACCTTTGACAAGTGCGCTCACAGCTGAATATTCAAATCTGTGTTGGCGCTGCCACTGACCAAGAGAGAGCAGTTGTCATGAATGGGCAGGGCGATTTGCTGGCGGGATAGAGAGGATTTCATTCTTCTGGTCATAATATCCCTGCCTCTGCCTCTGCTGAATTATTTTTATTTTTAGAAAATGTGGCCGGTATATTAAAGCTGATAAATAATGGATTATTTCCTTCAGCTGAGACACTTCAGTTCGCCAAGATGGCTTTGAATTGCTTGAAATATGATTGGAATCACTTTGAAAAGGATATAGGCTACATAAAATTATAATAAGAACATTATAATTGTGTGCTTGGGACATGGCTTTTAATGGTGAAACTTTTGTTTTTGTAATCGGGCTCTCAAAAATTATATATATATATATATATACAGTGCTATGCATAAGTTTAGACACCCATGCTAAAGTTAACTAAAAAGAGGAATAAAAAATCATCTTTTGGAAATTGAACTTAATGCCTTAATTAAAAAAAATAGGAAAAATCCAACCTTTAAGGACACCAATTTTCTTTGTGAATGAATAATGTATCGTAAATAAATAAATGTTCTTCCTTAAAATACAGGGTGCATAAGTCTGGACACCCCTATGTTAAATTCCCATAGAGGCAGGCAGATTTTTTTTTTTAAAGGCCAGTTACTACATGGATCCAGGATACTATGCATCCTGATAAAGTTCCCTTGGCCTTTGGAATTAAAATAGCCCCACCTCATCACATAGCCTTCACCATACCTAGAGATTGGCATGGAGTACTTTCCATAAGATCATCTCTCAATGCAAATCAAACCAGCTATTAGGCTAACTGAAATAAAACCATGCCAATCTCTAGGTATGGTGAAGGCTATGTGATGATGTGGGGCTATTTTAATTCCAGAGGCCAAGGGAACTTTATATATATATATATTAGTGGTGGGCATAGATACATTTTTTTAATCTAGATTAATCTCACTGTAATCTTGAAATTAATCTAGATTAATCTAGATTAAAATGGCTCATTTGAATTCTGCCGAAGGCATTCAGAATATGTGTGCTACCCAAATAATGACTAAAGGGCACGTGTTCCTTAAATACAAAGTGACATTTAAAAGAACTTGTTTTTTTTAAAAAGAGATTTTTTTATTATTATTATTAAAACTAACATAATAAAGTATGATTTTTTTTTTTTTACTTTGAGCAATGATGGAGCTATAATAGACTCTTCTTATAAGCATATAAAACAAAACAGCTCCTTGGAAAAAATTAAATGTAGCCTAATATTGTAGTAGTTATAAACAAAGGTCTATTTTTAGTTCAGATTAATATTTGAGTGTCAAAATAAAAACAACGTAATGTTACTTGAAAGCATTATAGCCTACTATTCCTGCCAAACTTCCATGGTTGCAGTTAGTGTTACTACAGGAATTACTTCATGGTTACTTCATGGTAAATGTTGCAGATCTGTGGACACCGGATAGTTCATTCGTGGCACAATGTTAATTCCTGGCTTCCATGCACTGTTTGATCCGTTAATAACGGAGAAATGTGAATGTTTCTCACTAGATCTCGCAGCAATGTTATTACTTCTGTGGCGAATTAAAATGCTTTCTTTACTGGATCTCTTAGCGCTGTGTAGTAACAGTGTCGCTTGATCAAGATCTCAAGATCTCGGCTCGCACTGCTTTGGTCCAAACTGATAAACGACGGTCCGTCAACCACACAATAACGAGTAGCTCAGCTTCGTTCCGCTTACATTACGTTTGCCATTTGATGTCGGACTATGTTGTGGTCGCGCCGGCGTCTCTTACATTATGAGCGCGCTTGCCACGCGCGACCCGCCTACATTTGAAATAACGAAATTTTGGTCGGCAGGAAAAATGGTCCAACGAACCGTTCGGTTTGAAAATGCGTACCGAACACCGAACCGAATTCGGCTAGGTATACATCCGCGCTAAAATATCAAGGTGAAAGTCATCATAGCTTGCGTAGTATAGACCCAGCTCCCAACCCAACTTTGAGAATAGAATAGATTTTTTTTTTTTATCGCCCGATAAGAGTCTCACGTTAACGCAGCACGTTAACGCCGATAACGGCCCACCACTAATATATATATATATAAGATTTAGATTTAAAGATTTAGATTTTATATATCGGTTAATCGGCTTTCAAATATAAAGACTTATCGGTTATCCGTATTGGCCAAAATGTTCATATCGGTGCATCCCTACCAACATTACAGATAACGTTCAAAGTAGGGCTGCAACAACAAATCGATAAAATCGATAATAATCGATTATGAAAATCGTTGTCAACGAATGTCATTGTCGATTAGTTGGTCTGCTCACGTCACGGGGAGCGTTACTGATGACGTCACTTTCATGACAACACAGTCACACGCGAAATGGCAGAGTAATCGGAGAGAAATGACAGATCAATCGGCGGCAGAAAAAGTCATCTAAGGCATGGGAGCATTTTACATTAAATCTGGAATCTGGAAGTTATGCAAAGCTGAGCTTGTGTGGCATGGAAGTACCACAATGATGCACGAACACATGAAGAGGAAACATGTTGGTGTCACGGATGAAGGTGAAACATCAGCACGGCGAGCAAAAACTGTATCCTCATTATATGAAGATGTGAAAATTGTATAGTCTAGTTTAATTCAATACTACAGTGTAAACAGCTTTGTTTACTAACTTCGGGACAGTCACACTAGATCTATTTCGCATCGAGCATCAGTTCGCTCGCAACATAAGTGATGGATTATAATAGCGCTACCGCAGAAATAGGTTAAATTAAATGGTGTTTACAAAGTGAAGCACTAAATATAAAGGCAGTTAATAACAGCAGCAGTAAAATATTTTTTAGTCACTGTAGTCAGTGGTTTTCAGCGAATGCTTGTGCACTAATGCATATTTTTTCTTTTCCTTTTAATCAAGCTTGTTAGCTTGTTGCGTAAGTTAACGTTACCTCCATTCCGCTCTCTTTTTATAGCATTAATGTTACTATGTAAGGGATAACGTTAATGTAGAGCTTCGCGTCGGGGTCCCGATCAGCCTGTCGGGGTTGTATTCGCTATTTCAACCGCCTCGCTCTACATTATCCCGCTTATTGCATGGCTACTAGGGGTGTAACGGTACGTGTATTCGTACCGAACCGTTTCGGTACAGGGCTTTCGGTTCGGTGCACGTGTGTACCGAATGACTGAATGCAGTATTTTGTGTGCGGAACATAGGTACATTTTCGTGTTTCCACACGAACATATTAAGTGGCGGAAGTCTCCGCGTTCAGCGCAAATCCCGCCCTGCAGCTGATTCTAATGTTTTTTCCTATTAGACATTCTCTGGTTTTACCCGTGTTTTACCCGTCGTCACTGTAACAATGAAATAGACTGCATGGCGAAAAAAAGCTTTTCCGCTTCGTGTGCGCCGCCGCACTCTCCGTTCCGTTCCGTGGCGTGCGCGCGCGCGCTTGCGTGTGTGTGTGTGTGTGTGTGTGTGTGTGTCGACGACCCGCTGCGCTCTCTGCTCAATGTTCGAGTCCGTGTTTGCGCTGCGCGTTCTGCTCTGTCGTTAACGGCCCAAACACTCCAATCATGTACCGATCACGCACTGGAAAAGCAAAGTCCGCTCAAATAAGGTGAAATTTCTCAGTAGTAACTTAGATTTCTGTTTGCTGAGCTGGTATAGTCATGTTGGCAACAATGGTAAAATGACCTGCTCTGATCACATGCTCTGGTAATAATAGCTTTGGACTATAGCTTTGGACTATATTTTATTTTGATAATTATTAAAAAAGTGGAAAAAAAAATCTTAAATTGATTATGTTGATTGATTATTGAAAAATAATAATACATTAATATATTTGTTTAATATTATTTTAATATAGGGCTATTTCTGTTCCTGCACTGTAATCATAGTTATTTATATTTTTCATTATATTTTATTTTGTGATATTGGTTTGAGACAGAGTATTTTATTTAGTGGAGAACTTTGCAGCAGTATTTTATTTCTTATTCTTTTTTTATTTTATATCTATTTTATTATATTTTATTAAAAAGTGTTTAAAAAAGTGTAAACAAATTGTTAAAAAAAGTTTATAGTAATAAACAACCTGCAGTTTAATGTTTGCATTTCTTTCCCTTACTGTACCGAAAATAAACCGAACCGTGACTTTAAAACCGAGGTACGTACCGAACCGTGATTTTTGTGTACCGTTACACCCCTAATGGCTACCCACCAAATAAATCAATAATTTGACACAAAATATTGATTTAAAAATGAGTTTATTGATTTAAAAATGATTGTATTGCTTCCGCTAAAGAAAATAGTCCGTTCCGTCTCTACGGTTAGAATCCTTCGTCCATAGCAAAGCTCTGTTTTTCATGGCAATGGTGTGTTATAACGTTACTTCGCAGCGGTCTGTTATCAAGAAATAACAGACCGCATTCTACATTGGAATTCAAAATCTGCTGCTTAATATCTTATTACAAACATGTTTGTGTCCTAATTTCATAATGTGAAGTTTATATGAGCAGCACAACTCAATATTTTGTTTAGTTTATTTATATTTTGGATATTTAAATACGTTTTACTGTTTAAAAACTGGACAAACTTTTGTGTTTTAAGGTTTAAAATGTAAAAAATAAAGATTATATTAGTAAACCTCAATGTGTGGCTTTTGCACTTTTTAAAGTACACTTTTACACATAAATACCCTGATTTAGGGTTTTATTTAGTTATAATAAGCAAAAAATCAAATTGAATTGTTAAAAAAGGTTTTTATCCGATTAATCGATTAATCGAAAAATAATGGTCCGATTAATCGATTATCAAAATAATCGTTAGTTGCAGCCCTAGTTCAAAGTATCAGTTAATGTACATATATCTTTAAAACTATTAACATGTGACTGATATGCTGCAAATCGGGGTGATTTTAGGTCAATGATGTCCTCTGTCATAAGATGCTGGCCTCTCAAACACTTCCAGTGGCTTCACTGCCTGTTGGCAGTTTAAAGCACACAATGAGCAATCCAGTCATTTATATAGATCAGTGGTTTAATCAGAGCGGTCAACTTTTTTGGCAAAAAAAACAAGTGGTTTTAAAGGTGTTTGCAAAAAATGGATTCAGGACCTCGCGCTGTTGAGATGCGATGTGACAAAATTTGGACATGGTGTAAACACATTGGACCACTTAAGATGGATAGACCCCAAAAACAGTGGAAAAACAATTCTAAAAGCAATTCAACCACTTCAATTCAAATGCCTGTAAAACTGCACACACATGCACACTGACTACTGTTGGTGAGAAGACATAAATGTATGTTGGGTTGGTGTAATTAGAGGAAGCCTGTGAATGCTTATCTGATTACAGCACAGTATGAAGACTGTTTAAAGGAACGGTCATATGACGTAAGTATACCCAAAAAGCCCATCTGAAGATCACACAGCAAACAGAGAGCACACAAGTATCCATGATATGGAACTTCAGTTGATTGACAAATGTAAAGTCATTATTTTAAATGCATACATTTATAAATGCTGAAATTTGAGTGTAAGTGTTAAACCAATGATAATCCACATCTCAATAGGTTGCAGGTCCACAGCAACAAAACCATTGCATAATGACCCACCTAACAGAGCGTCATTGCAGCCATTTATTCAGGTCAAAATGTTGTTTTTGCATTAGTTACGTCTTGCATACTGTATTTGCATCTCTTTGTATTGCAGCCAAAATTTCAGCCTTAGGGACAAGAAAATTTAACATTTATCCTTGCTATTAATAGCCTACATCAGCAGTTTCAGCAGAAGAAAAGTTAGCACACTTCGCTCTAGCTTGCAAACAGAACGTTGGTGATCTGAAGATAACCTTCAGTTTGACTATGAAAAACATGTCGGTCTCATGATGTTGTCCCATATAAAGTGACCCAAATTGAAATCCACCATCCAAAAAACAAGGAGGCAAAATCTAAACCTCAAAAAGCAGGCTTTAAAAACGAACCTAGCCAGAATGTCAGACACCCTCCAACACTATATAAATTTCATCTATTTAAATAAGGATCAAAGTACTATTCTACAGACTATTCTCTATGAAAAATAAATGTCCTCTCCACATAGGCTATTGCAAATTTAAATAAAGGCTTTTGGCATAAAAAGAGCCGCTTTAATCCAATTCGATATCCTTCTCTTGACAGCATGTTGGGCAATAGGGATGGGTTGATATTATTGATTAATTGGATTCAAGCTATGTTTTTTTTCTTCTTTTTTTCTTTTTTTTTCTCGGTTATACATTTTTATTATCCAATATTGATTCTTAATTTTTTTTATTTGTATGGTACAAAATTGTGTTAAAACACAATTAAGCCTTTGGAATCTCTATAACAAAATTGAATTAGCTTGTGCAGTTACACATATATACATGTAGCCAATGCATGTGTTACAGTTGAGTAGCAAATATGGCCAAGTCAAAAGAGCTCTCACAAAAGCTATATGTTATGTGTGCTGCCAGCGCTGGGTTTATTAAGTGCAGTGATTGGTGTGCTGCTGAAGAGGGACAGGTTCTGGTGATAAGTATTCTGGAGACTGTGAGGATTGTGTGAGTGAGGAGGGAGAGCCTGGTGTGATTGTGACACTTGCAAGACATCTCTTCTCTATTTACAGCCATCTTCAATGAAATATCACCTTGCTGATAAAATGGTCAAATGATATGCTAAAAACGTACTCGGTTACTAACGTAACCTCGGTTCTCTCTAGAGAGGGAACGAGTACTGCGTAAATCTTACGCTAGGGGAAAATCTCTTTTCCGCGAGATACTGAAGCCAAAAAATTATCCTTAATTTTGAAATAATGTAAAACGCGTTGCGGCAGCATGCAGACATAGGCGAGACGGCTCGCGCGCCTATTGGCTGCCCTGCGGCAACTGCAGCAGCCTATTGACAAGGCCCTATCGTGACGTCAGCTCCAATGGGGGCGCTTTGCGCCCAATACGTCACGTCCCGCCGAAACGGGCGTGGCCTAGGGCTATAAATATAGCTTCGAGAGGCTAGCTCACTGGTTTTTCATCGCCGGAGCGAACCAGAGCGTGTGCAGGCACGGCAAGATACACAGTACTCGTTCCCTCTCTAGAGAGAACCGAGGTTACTAGTAACCAAGAACGTTCTCTTACGAGAGGTTCTCTCGTACTGCGTAAATCTTACGCTAGGGGAACACAGTGTAAAACGCCGTGCATGCTAAGATCCAGCACCAAAGTCCCAAGGGCAAGTGCCCGGGCTCATATAGTACATTATCATAAGGGACTCACAGAGAGTCCAGGAAAGAGTGGCTAAAATAGCATCATTCCTGTAAAAAATAACATCCTATAAGGAGCGGTTATAATGTTTCATACAGTCAGGGCGACCTCCGGCCTGGACTGACGAATATAGTGGGTCTTATACACTGCCCATATAGCTGCGCGATCAAACAGCGAGCGTTTGCTCAAGCAGTTTCAGTATTCCGGGCCGAAAACATCGGGGCAGACAGTACCGAATTTTTTTTTTTTTTTTAGACCGAAAGCAGCTTAGCTTGCAAAGCGGGAACCTCTAGGTTATAAAACCTTATAAATGTAGACGGGGAGGCCCAGCCTGCCGCCATACAGATATCTTGCAAGGCAATCCCACTAGACCAAGCCCACGACGAGGCCACACCTCTCGTGGAGTACGCTCTGACACCTAATGGGCACTGCAAGCCCTTAGAGGTATAAGCCAGCGCTATAGCATCGACTATCCATCTGGATAGGCTCTGTTTCGACACGGCAAGTCCCTTAGAACGTCCGTTGAGTGAAACAAAGAGCTGCTCTGTCTGTCTGAAGACAGACGTGCGAGACACATACTCCTTTAATGCCCTGACCGGGCAAAGGAAGCTGGCATCCTTTTCCTCGTTAGAGACCGGCAGGGCAGACAGGGAAATGACCTGTGCCCTAAACGGTGTGTTGAGGGATTTAGGAACGTACCCGTGCCTCGGTTTGAGTATGACTTTCGAGTCATTTGGCCCAAACTCCATACACATCGCGCTCACTGAGAGCGCTTGTAAGTCCCCTATACTCTTTACTGAAGCGAGAGCCAGAAGAAACACTGTTTTGAAAGACAGATGTTTAATATCTATTGATTGGATCAGCTCGAATGGGGCACCTTTCATGGCTTCCAAGACCGTAGAAAGGTCCCATATGGGAACTAAGGGAGGTCTGGGAGGATTTAACCTCTTAGCTCCCCTAAGGAAGCGAATGACCAGATCGTTCCTTTCAAGTGACTGGCCAAGCGTTGGTTTCGAAAACGCTGCTATAGCCGCCAAATAAACTTTGAGCGTGGATGGGGCTCTTCCCTTATCCAGTAGCTCTTGTAGGAAGGAGAGAACCTCCGTCACTCCACAGTCTTGGGGTGAAAAGCCGCGTGCTGTGCACCAGCTGGAGAACACAGACCATTTTGAGGAATAGAGCCGCCTCGTAGAGCGCGTTGTCGACTGCCATCATTTCCAGGCAGTTTATGTGCAAAAGCTTTTCCCGTTCTGACCACTGGCCGAAAAACGGTCTGCCCTCGAGCAGCGCTCCCCATCCCGAGGTGGAGGCGTCCGTAGACACCACCTTCACACTCGAGGAAGTCCCCAGGCTTACACCTGACTGGTACCAGTCGGTCGCTCTCCAAGGTTTCAGTGCTGATATGCATTTCTGATCGACCTTGAGGTGAAAAAGACCAGAGGTCCACGCTCGGCGCGGTACTCGCGCTTTTAGCCAGAACTGCAGTGGGCGCATGCGAAGCAGACCCAGCTGAAGAACTGCTGATGCTGCGGCCATGAGACCCAGCATCCTTTGAAACTTTTTGAGCGGGACTATAGCGCCGCGGCGGAAGGTTTCCGTCATGCGCTGAATAACCAGTCTGCGCTGCGGCGATAGTTGAGCTGTCATAGACAGCGAGTCCAGTTCTGTGCCCAGAAAAGATATTCTCTGACTGGGAGACAGTGAACTTTTCGCCCAATTGACTTCGAGACCCAGATTCTCGAGATGCTCGAGTAAAATGGTCCTGTGTTCTATGAGCTCTGAGTGTGACTGAGCTAGAATCAGCCAATCGTCCAAGTAGTTCAAAACTCGCATTCCCAGCAGTTTCAGGGGAGCGAGGGCTGCGTCCATGCACATCGTGAATGTACGGGGTGCTAGGGACAAGCCAAACGGCAGGACTGTGTATTGATATGCCTGGCCCTCGAAGGTGAATCTCAAAAATCGTCTGTGACGTGACGCTATTTGTATTTGGAAATACGCGTCCTTCAGATCTATTGACACAAACCAGTCCCCCTGGCAAATTTGCGAGAGGATTTTCTTGGTCGTGAGCATTCTGAACCGGCGTTTTGAAAGCGCTTTGTTCAGCTGTCTTAGATCCAGAATGGGTCTGAGACCCCCGTCTTTTTTCGGTACCAGAAAATATCTGCTGTATAGCCCCCCCTTCGCTCTGAGCTTGAGATAAAGGCTCTATGGCCCCTTTGCTCAACAGTTTCGCAATTTCGGCACGAAGTAGATGTGCTACTTCCTTTTCTACCGTGGTTTCGATTCGCGCCGCACAACGGCGGGGGCGTCGAGCGAACTGTAGCGAACAGCCTCTTTCTATAATGTTCAGCACCCATTCTGATACCCCGGGAAGCTTTGCCCACGCATTTGCATGGATAGCTAGGGGTTGAATGAGATCTGGGCTCTGGCCGTGACATAGTGGCGGCCGGAGAGCTTCGGTATGCTGTAATATAGACACCGCACTTGCAGCGTTCGAGGCGGGGGGCGCGCTGATAACACGGGGGGAACCCGTGGGATTCGTCATGTCTGTGAGTGAATGTGGGCGCGGGACAGCGAGCACATTTGCACTGAAAACATCGTCGGCCTGAGCTGACTGTATGTGTGTTGGTTTCGTTTTTACAGAAACCGAGAGACATGCAGTGTGTAGTGTTTGTGGGCACTGGGATGTGGGCACGTTCACTACATTTAGTGCGCAACCGACATGAGTCGATTTTATGTGCGCGAGGCCGCGAGCCCTGTAGGACGGGCTGTGTCTGTGTGTAGGAATGGGCACTGGACAGTGGGCATTTTTACTACACTCATAACACCATCGGCCGTGGCCGGAACACCAGAAAATACACTCTTTATAGGATTTATCTGGGTCGCCGTAAAAACGGCGTTTGTGTGCAGGCGAGGAACGCCGCACGCTCCGAGTCCGGCATCTCAGCCACAGGTGTCTCTCAGCAACGGTGAGAGAGGCCATGTTCCGCCCTATGGCCTGTGCAGCGGATTTTGTAGCGCGGAGTGCGAGATCGGTAGCACTCCTCAGATCCGGCACGCTGATAGCTTCCACGCCTTCCTCGTCCAGTTTTCGGAGAAGGTTGGCCTGGAAGATCTGGAGGGTGGCCATAGTGTGCAGCGCTGATGCAGCCTGTCCAGCGGCGGTATAAGCGCGACTGTGCAGGGCTGACGTCGTGCGGCAGGCTTTAGAAGGCAGCGCCGTCCAGCAGAGGGCGGGCAAAGATGGGCTGCTACTGCTTCTTCCACCAGAGGAAGAGTATCCTCTGCCTTTTGCATCGTCCACCACGGAGAATGCTGCTGAGGCAGAAGTACGCATCCTGGCCGAGAAGGGGGCGCTCCAAGACTTTGCGAGTTCTTCGTGAAGCTCAGGAAGAAACGGGGCGGGTCTTGAAGGCGTTGAAACGCGGTCCCCCTGCAGGAAACAACCGTCCAGCCGGTTGCGTGCAGGCTCGTCGGGCGCTGACCACTCGAGGCCGAGGCTCTCTGTGGCCTGTGTGAGCAGACGCGTCAGCTCAGCTTCAATATTGGCCTTTTTTCCTGACGGCTCGTGGGCAGAAGAAGGGGCGAGATCCACAGAGCTCGACCAATCCTCACTGCCTGACGCCAGGATAGAGCAGCTGTCCTCCTCGATAACTGCCGCTTCTTCTTCTGCGTCACCAGCGGAAGCGGCGGCCACTGTCCGGGGGTGAGAGACTCAGGCGAAGCAGGCGGCGAAGCTGGCGGGCGAACCGGCGAGCTTATATCGGTGGGAGGAGGCTCAGGGACCCGCTGAGCACGGCGCTTCTTACGGCGCGGCATCACAGCGGGGAGTGCAGTCTCGTGGAAGGATGCCATGCAAGTCCTCAGAGTCGCCATAGGCAGTAGCTCGCAGTGAGGGCATCCGCCGTCGGCGAACGCGAGAGCTGCATGTCCTTCACCCAGGCAGGAAACGCAGATGACATGGCGGTCCCCGTCGCTGAGTGGGGCTCAGCACGAGCCACAGAAGGGTCGAGACATCTTAAAAAAGACGCTCTGCTCTTTTAGAGAAGGAGTGTGAGTCGCGGCGGCGAACACACACTATGCAAGAAAAGGATATAACGCCGGATAGCGTAGCAGGAACGCGAATATTTGATCGCTTGATATTTTCTACGATTATGTCAATTATAATTAGACAATATTTTACTGAGTGTGTTTTTGTGCTAGTACTTTGGCTGGTTTAGGCCTATAATGAACTCTCAAAGCTTTTCATATTATTCATATCAGAGATGCGCAGATCAGCTCTAACGTCACCCGAATCTGCACCTAAAAATAAATCATCCGCCCACACCAATGCTTTTCTGATTTAGATATCCGCACCCGATAGTCACATTACAATTATTCAAATTATCAGTGTTAAGCGTGATCATATGGAAACATATTAAACTGAAGTAGGCTGTTTTACATGTTTAAAAAAAGGTAAAAGTTCTTCTTTCTGGCAAAATATATATTTCCTTGATAGCCTAAACACAGGCTATGTCACTGTTTTTGTCACTGCAACTTCCCGAACACACACACAAGAAATTAAATACGTTCAGCCCAAATAAAGGCTGGATATAGGCTTTATTAATTTGTCATATAAAGCGCTTCACAGCCCATTACATATCACATACCCTAACCCAACACTTAATTCATCCTGGTTAACTATTTAAGTAAAATTCTGCCACAAGAAGTATATTTTTTCCTTCATTGGTTTTGCCTTGAAGAGATAGGCTTTATACGTTGTTGTTGTTGTTGTTGTTGTTGTTGTTGTTGAAAACGAACTTAAAAGGAGTGACGTACATTTGTTGTGATTTACAGTGAAATGAGAGTTCCATGTGTTTATTAAAATCAACCCATTAATTAAACACCTATAAGTCTGAGCTGGAAGCTGTTGAGAAACAGATCCACAACCTTTTAGTGAGAAAAGCCGAGCTGATAGACCGGCGTTTGGCTCTTGAAACATCACGCGCCGATGCACACAAATCAGTGATTAACGTTACTAACCCGCTGACTCCGACCTCATCTACTCCGTGCGTTTCTCAACATCGGTCCCGAGCGTCGAGGTCGCCATCAGCCATGGTCTCGTTCACTCCGGCTCCAACACGCCACCACGAAGCCTGGATGGTTCCGCAGCGGAAGACGCGAGTCTGGTCTAGACCAAGAAAACTCTCTCCGACCCTCCCGGTTTTCGAGATATCCACACAAAACCGCTTCTCCCCTCTTCGCGAAACAGATTGCGATGCTGTGATCATCGGCGATTTCATCGTTCGACACGTACACGCTACGTTAAATAAAAGTAAGGTGAATAGTCACTGCTTTCCTGGTGCTCGTGTTTCTGAAATTGCTGCTCGCGTTCCCGAGATTCTGAACGAGCGCGTCGGAACTGTGGTCCTGCACGCGGGAGTGAACGACATCAGGCTGCGCCAGACGGAGGTTCTGAAGAAAGACTTCAGGAATCTGATCGATACGGTACGCAGCACATCGCCTGAAATAACGATCATTGTGTCAGGACCGCTTCCCACGTACCGACTAGGTCATGAAAAGTTTAGTAGATTATTCGCGCTAAATGAATGGTTAATGTCATGGTGCAATGAGCAGAAACTGCTCTTTGTAAATAATTGGAATCTGTTTTGGGAGCGTCCTAGGCTTTACCGTGCTGATGGCTTACACCCAAGCAGATTCGGATCGGATCTTCTGTCAGATAACATCTCCAAAATGTTAAATACCTTTTGACTAGTAACCAAAAGTCCAAATCATAGTCTCTGCTGCACCAATTTAACTGACATAAATACTAGTGTTGAACATTGCATAGAAACTATATGTCTATTCCTCGTTTAGTGAGATCAAATAATAAATCTACTGCCGGATCTAGAAAAAATCTAGGCCTAATTGTTATTAAACCAGAAAATGTTGCTATTAGTAATCAAAAACAATTTCTAAAGCTAGGTCTTCTAAACATTAGATCACTCACACCTAAGGCAGTTATTGTAAATGAAATAGTCACAGATAATAGCTTCGATGTACTTTGCCTTACTGAAACCTGGCTTAAACCAAATGATTATTTCGGTCTAAATGAGTCTACTCCATCAGGATACTCCTATAAGCATGAGCCCCGTCTGATTGGTCGTGGCGGCGGTGTTGCAACGATCTATAGAGATATTCTCAATGTTACTCAGAAAACGGGCTATAAGTTTATTTCGTTTGAAGTACTTGTACTAAATGTTACGCTCTTAGATGGTCGAAAAACATCCCTATTATCTCTAGCCTTGGCTACCGTATAGAGCTGGTAAGACCGGCCCCTTCCGCTAACCCCACTGGACCTCTAGGTTGAAAAATTGTCAATGCAAGTGAATGTGAGAAAATAATTATTTTCTGGTCCCGTTTGAATTTTGCCATGAATGTGACATATGTTGTCTGTGAATTTTCAATATAATGTTTCGTGTAAAGAATGCTACAATTTAGCTGGTAGAAGTTTGATACGGTTAGACTTTGTGTGAGAGCACTTTGTGGACTACAACTCTTCGCTGCTTTCGACGCGAATCTGAAGAAAGAACAGCCCATTTGGTTTGAATGGTGACATTTGGGTACAAAACACACAGGCATCTCGATCTGTCTCCATAGATTATCGCAGCATTAGCACCGTGACTTGACAAGTGGAGGGAAATGTGTTATGGGGTGACGTTACATAGGCGACATGTAGTCTTTCTCGTTATGTCTTTTCCACAACTGCTAGCCAAAGAATCATACAATATACTGTCAAACTCGTAACATGAAACATTATATAAAAAATTCACATACAACATATGTTCACATTCATGGCACAATTCAAACGGGATCAGAAAATAATTATTTTCTCCCATTCACTTGCATTGACGATTTTTCAACCTAGAGGTCCAGTGGGGTTTTACGGATGGGCGGGACTTACCAGCTCTATATAGACCGCCTGGGCCTTACGCTGATTTCCTAAAAGAGTTTGCAGATTTTCTCTCAGACCTATTAGTTAATTTCGATAAAGCATTAACCCTCTGGGGTCTAAGGTGTTTTTGGGGTCCTTGAGATGTTCTGACATGCCCTGACATTTTTGCTTTTTTCAGTTGCTTATAAACATATTAATGGCAAAAAAAAATTACACACTATTTAGCACAAACAGGACTACCATGAAATGTGAGCAACAAGAATGTACATGTCTGCATTTTTGAGAGAATAATGTTTATGCGTGGTTATTGAAAAAACTAAAAACTAAAGTTTCTGAAATAAGGCCATAAAACACATTCTAAATAGGCCTATGTGCCAATAAGACTTTTGTCTAATGGATGTCATCGCCTAGTGTTTTTTCTTCAAAATAAAGTGAAAATCACCCTGCCTTATCATTCACATAACACAATACATTGATTTGAATTTTGCAAAGCACTTTCTGTTTGGAAAGGCAATATGCGGAGTGGGCGTCTACGGTCATGCATATGTAGTGGTTCACACCTGAGGAGACAATGGGGCCCGCATACTTAATTAGCCATTCATTCAGGTGAGTCACTGAGCCACAAGAATGCAAGAGCAACAGTTGGAAGCATCTCAATTCTTTTTTATTTTTCCTCATATTGTGCTTGCAATTTGGCCTATAATATCCAAGGAAAACTAGTAATTGTGCAGTTAATTCTCATACTGTATTTTCAGTTTTGGAATATTTATGCTCTCCCCAAATTTGTCAATAATAAAACACAATAAAAGTTATTTAAAGAAAAGGCTTATATTTACCTTTTAATAGTTTGTTTACATCTACCTTGTAAATATATTTTTTTATTAAAAAGGTTACAATTACAACAACAATTCAAGTGTAATCTTTCTTTGTAAAAACTAAAGTATACATTTTATCATACATATTTCAAAGTTAAGGATTTGATTGATTATTTGATAACTTTATTTTTGACAAAACATATTATATTTAACATAAGCAAATATTGGCAAACAAAAGCTTATTTGAGGTGGCAGATATTTTACATTAAAAATGTATAATCTATCCAAAACTAATCAACGAAATGTTGTCTTTCATATGTCTGTAACATAGGTCTTTCATTTTTATTATAAGAAATATAAATGTTAATTTGCAGTTTAAATCCAGGAAATTTGTTAATGAAAAAATTATTAAAAGTAAGATACAATTGATACAAAACGAAATTCGTTTTAAAGAAAGGATTTGTACTTTCTGTTTTGAGGTCTCTGTGAAAGTTTGAAAGTATTTTAGTGCTTTTTTTAGAGCGCTCACGTCCATAATGGAGAACTGTCACGTAATATTGTTTTTTCCTCATACATGCGAACACGAAAAATAAAAGACAAAAGACTTTTAAGTAAAACTTACTCCGAAATTGTGTTCTCGGCGGAATTCGCTCTTCAATATGCTGCCGTTCGTCCTCTGAGGAAAAGGTGCATTCTTCCTCGCTGTCCAGAATCATCTGAAGGGCATCTTTATTACCGGAGAAGCGTTTCATACTCAAAACGCGATGAACTATCAGTAAGTCTGATGAAGAAACTTTTTATGGCATTGATCGAGGGGCGTATGCGATGCATACTAGATCATCTAACTATTTACATGTGAATCGCGCCGGGGGCGGGGCGGCCTCAGCACATTATAGAGATAATGAAGCAGAAGGAAAAACGGTACCTCTCCTTGCTTTCAAACGGATTACATGAGTTGAAAACATTTGTTTTTTATATAAATTACTTCATTTAAAAGAGGAGATTTAAAGCTTCATAAAGACATATCTCACGTGCCTGTGTGAGAAGTATTCGCTGAGTTATGATTCATTTTCGGACGCGTTTCAGAATGGACTACACGGACAGAAAGAAGGCAGAACTCGCTTCGTGTTTATTTTTCTTTATTTGTCGAAAAGCACAACACTATGTTTTTATTGTGAGTATACACAAAAATAATACACATTTAACAGAATCGATTGATGTATGAAACTTGTTTTGTAAAATCAAAGTCAAAAGAGTATTTTGGGTCTCAATTCAACTCATAAGGAAAAAAGCGAGCAGATCACGCCGGCGTGATCTCCGACCTCTGAGGGTTAATTGTTGGAGACTTTAAAGGGATACTCCACTTTTTTCGGAAATAAGCTCATTTTACATCTCCCCCAGAGTTAAACAGTTGAGTTTTACCGTTTTAGAATCCATTCAGCCGAACTCCGGGTCTGACGGTACCACTTTTAGCATAGCTTAGCACAGATCATTGATTCTGATGAGTCCAGTAGCATTTCTTTCAAAATGACCAAAGAGTTTCAATATTTTTCCTATTTAAAACTTGACTCTTCTGTAGTTAAACCGTGTACTAAGATCGACGGAAAATGAAAAGTTGCGATTTTCTAAGCCTATATGGCTAGGAACTACTCTCATTCCGGCGTAATAATCAAGGAACTGTGTGGCCGTAACATGGGTGCAGCAGGCGTAATGATATGACGCAGCGCCTGAAAATAGTCCCCAGCTCGGTAACTTCTTCCAACGTGACCGGGACTAAGTTTGTCTAACCTATTAGACCTATTTTCAGGCGCTGCGTCATATCACTACGCCTGCTGCACTCATGGTACAGCCGCACAGTTCCTTGATTATTACGCCGGAATGAGAGTAGTTCCTAGTCATATAGGCTTAGAAAATCGCAACTTTTCATTTTCCGTCGATCTTAGTACACGGTTTAACCCTCTGAGGTCGACAAACGCGCCGGCGCGTTTTGCTGGATTTTCTCCACATTGTAGCACTATAAACTTAAATTTCTCCGTCATTTATGGTCATACAGAAAAAAGAAATATAAAAAAAGAATCTGTGGTATTTCTACTTTTGTATGTGTCCACTTCCAATCAAATCAAAACATTGTGCTTTTGTAAAATAAAGAAAATAAACAGTGTGTGCGTTCTGCCTCTCCGTCGCGGTGAACTTTTTTTTCTTGAGCACGTCTATAAACTGAAACAAAACTCAGCGAATACTTGTCACACATTTATGAGCCATACACCTTTATAAACATTTAAGTGTGTACTTTTAAATGATCGGATTCAAAACGAAAACAAATATTCTCTGTTTAAGTAATTTGTATAAAACCAACAAGATGTCCAGCTTCTCAAACGCTTCCTAATTATTTTTAATTCGGCCACACCCACTCGCGCAAAAGATATTCACATGCAAATCTCCACATGGAACGCGATCGCCCTCATTACCTCAACAACAAAACACTTCACTTCACTTTTCGTCGAGTTTGAAAGACGTGCCTGAGCTTACATTGGATTTACATCAGAAGAAGAAGAACGATATTTGAAGACAAGAAAGATAAGGTAAGAAATTCTTACATATTAGTTTGCTATTGTTGCATACATTTCACATTGCAGTTGAACTGTTGCTAGATATATGGTGAACATTATAATATTTAGACCCGTGTTTACTGTTACTGTGTTTGTGGATATCTGCTCAAACGTAGATATGTATATGGTAGGCCTAACCATAATGTTTTATATTTGATCGCGATCGCGTTTTAATGTATCATATTTTTGATCGCGATCGCGTTTTAATGTATCATATTTTTGATCGCGATCGCGTTTGAATGTATCATATTTTGGAAAAGCAAAACGCTCCAAACGGCTTCATGTTTTTACTATTATCTCATTTCATATCATCATAACGAATGGAAACATTAGAAGTAACATGATAATCAATATATTTTTCTCTAGCTTAGTTGTTACTGAAATCTTTTTGAAAATATATATAGGCTGCTATATTGTTATTATTTTATGCAGCACTGCGCATAGCCTATACCTACAAGGCACAACAAACCTGGTGTTCATTATATATTGTTGGAAACATTTGTGTGAGTGTGTGTGTGTATTCTGTGAATTTTAAAAAGCAATTTTAACAAGAAAAATCTAAAATGTATTCCCAAAATCGTGCAGGCCTTTCTCTTGATATCAGTATGTGCACTTTTTTTTTTTTTTTTCAGGGCCCAGATGCCACTGAGTCCTGCTGACTTCAACATTCACAGTACATGTCTCTGTACATGAACATGGTAAAGTGAAAATCAAACACCTTAGAAAATGAAAGGTATGTACAATGTTTTTAGGAATGGCACAAAGGTCTCTTTCTTCAATAAGTGCTTTTTTGTTGTGTATCTTTGGATTATGTTGTGTTGTAAATAAATCCAAACAATTTTAAAAGCCATTCTTTTTTAAATCTCCTCATTCTTTGTGCAAGGGTGGTCAGAATGATGGGCCCTGATAAGCTCCTAATAGGGCCATTAGGGAGGTTCTTTGTCTTTCTCAGGTGTGGAAAGCTTTCATATTAATGAGATGATCCGCCCCTTCGCATATTGCTTTCTAACACAAAACACGTCGTAAATTTTTTAAATCAATATATTGTCTTCTCTGAATGAGCAGTCAGGGTGATTCTCACATAGTTTTAGAGCAAATATTCTAGGCTACGTCATACAATTTTCAAAAGTCTTGTGAAGAAATAATCAGTAGGGGTTTCATGACCTTATTTCAGTGAGAATTTATTTTTGTATTTTCACAAACCACGCATAAATGTCATTATCTCAAAACTACAAACTTTTACATACATGCTGCTGATATATTATTGTAGCAGAGTTTGTGCTGAATACAGTGTAATTAGACTTTAGCCATGAAAATGTCACAAGTAACAGAAATAAGCACAAATGTCAGAGCATGTCAGAACACCTCCAGGGCCCAGAAAACAGCTCAGACCCCAGAGGGTTAACTACAGAAGAGTCAAGTTTTAAATAGGAAAAATATTGAAACTCTTTGGTCATTTTGAAAGAAATGCTACTGGACTCATCAGAATCAATGATCTGTGCTAAGCTATGCTAAAAGTGGTACCGTCAGACCCGGAGTTCGGCTGAATGGATTCTAAAACGGTAAAACTCAACTGTTTAACTCTGGGGGAGATGTAAAATGAGCATATTTCCGAAAAAAGTGGAGTATCCCTTTAATATCCACGTAAATAATTCAAATGATGCGTTAGGGGCTGCGTTTACAGATTTATTAAACTCCTTTGGGGTCAGGCAAAACGTTACCGGACCAACTCATCGTTTTAATCATACACTCGATTTAATTATATCACATGGAACCGATCCAACCGATATAGATATCATTCCACAAAGTGACGATGTCACTGACCATTACATGGTAACTTGCATATTACGTACTCCTGTAATATATCATGCTGCGCCGCGTTATCGATTAGGCAGAACAATCCTTCTATCCACCATAGATAATTTTTCAAATTGCTTATCTGATCTGTCTCAGCTGCTCAGTGAACCCAAACAAACAGATGAACTTGAGGAATTAACTAGCACTATGAGCACCATTCTCTCTGGAACATTGGATATTGTTGCACCCATTAGATTAAAAAAGGTCAGAGAGAAAAGTAAAGCACCATGGTACAACAATACTACGCATGTTCTAAAGAGAGAAACCCGTAATTTAGAGCGTAAATGGAAAAAAAACTAACTTAGAGGTCAGGGATGGAAATTAGCACCCGCCACCAGCCAAATGCGGGTGATTTTGTGTTGTGGCGGGTAAACTCGCTTCACCTACCGGCCACCGTGGTGGGTAAATAAAAATAGCATACTGTTTCACACAGACGGCGGACACTTTTAGAAAAAAAAAAAATGTGGCGTTACATCGCATGCGTTAAGAGGTCTGCAGAGAAAACATATTTGCCTTAACTTAAAATTGAAATCACTCGCGCCGGACGCGCTATACGCACCGACGGGAACGCGACGGTGGAGCGTTTTTAAGATTTCCACTCTGAAGGGTGGTTTCACTTTTTTGCGTTTTTAAGCCCCAAAAACGCCGTCGCCGTCTAAACGAAAGGCACATCTGATAAAATATTTTTACGTTTTCACCCGCGAGCGTTCTCGTGTAAACAGGGCCTAATAGTTTCATTGTTGGGACTAAAAACGTAAAACTGGAAGCCATAAAATACCACGAATCATCCAAATGCCACATCCAGGTAAAAAAGAGAAATATATATATATATATATATATATATATATATATATATATATATATATATATATATATATATATATATATAAGAGAGAAAGAGTGTATAAGAGAGAAATAGAAAATGTCAGTATTTCATTGAGACTTGAGATTAAATAAACTGCTTAAAGGGATACTCCACTTTAAAATGAAAATTCTGTCATCATATATTCACCCTCATGTTGTTTCAAACCTGTATGAATTTCTTTCTTCTGCTGAACAGAAAGGAAGATATTTAGAAGAATGTCAGTAACCAGACAGTTTCTGGTCTCATTGACTTCCATGGTATATTTTTTTCCTACTATGGAAGTCAATGGTACCAGAAACTGTCTGGTTACTGACATTCTTCTAAATATCTTCCTCTCTGTTTAGCAGAAGAAAGAAATTCATACAGGTTTGAAACAACATGAGGGTGAGTATATGATGACAGAATTTTCATTTTTAAGTGGTATTAATTTTCACATGCAGTTACACATTGTCGGTTAAAAATAAGAAAGTGGCTGGTAAAAACATTAAGTGGCTGGTAGATTTTGAAATCCACCAGCCACAGTGGCCGGTGGACAAAAAAGTTAATTTCCATCCCTGTTAGAGGTCTTTAGAATCGCATGGAAAGACAGTATGTCACGTTATAAAAAGGCCCTAAAAGCGGCCAGGGCTGAGCATCTCCGCAAACTAATAGAAAACAACCAAAACAATCCTAGCTTCTTATTTAACACCGTGGCTAGACTAACAAATAAACAGATGTCTCCTGAACAAAATATTCCGTTACAGTTTAGTAGTAATGATTTCATGAAGTTCTTCACTGAGAAAATAGAAAACATCAGAACCACAATTGTAAGCGTTCAATCCTCAATCGCGCCTTATAATTCAGCCTCAATTATCACCCCGCAAGAACAATTACAGTGCTTTACAACTATAGAACAAAAGAGTTAAATAAACTTATCACTTCATCTAAAACAACAACGTTTATTAGATCCTATACCAACTAAACTACTGAAAGAAGTGTTACCTGTAGTGGAAGAGCCTCTCCTCAATATTATTAACTCATCTTTATCTTTAGGTCATGTTCCAAGAACATTTAAACTGGCAGTTATAAAACCTCTCATTAAGAAACCACAATTAGATCCACATAATCTAGCAAATTATAGACCCATTTCAAATCTACCTTAATCTATATATAAAATACTAGAAAAAGTTGTGTCCGCCCAACTGGGCTCTTTCTTGCATGAAAATGACATCTATGAAAAGTTTCAGTCAGGATTCAGGCCGCATCATAGCACTGAAACTGCGCTCGTTAAAATCACAAATGATTTACTTTTAGCTTCTGACCAAGGCTGTATCTCAATATTAGTTTTACTTGATCTTAGTGCTGCGTTCGATACTACAGATCACACAATACTCTTAGATCGACTACAAAATTATACTGGTGTTCAAGGACAAGCATTAAGCTGGTTTAGATCGTATTTATCTGACCGCTACCATTTTGTTTATTTAAATGGAGAAAAATCGATCATAACTCCAGTAAACTATGGAGTGCCGCAGGGGTCTGTGTTAGGCCCTCTGTTATTTTCAATATATATGCTGCCACTTGGAAATATTATAAGGAAACATGGAATTAGTTTCCATTGTTATGCTGATGACACTCAAATCTATATTTCATCACGGCCAGATGAAAACGCTAAATTATCCAAATTGACAGAGTGTGTTAAAGATATAAAAGATTGGATGACGCGCAATTTTCTTTTATTAAATCCAGACAAGACAGAGGTACTAATCATCGGTTCAAAAAACCACCCACAAAACCTCTCACAATACAACTTTAACATAGTAGGATGTCCTGTTACTTTATCCTCTACAGTAAAAGACCTGGGTGTTATATTAGACTGCAACCAGTCTTTTGAAAATCATATTTCATATGTTACAAGAACAGCCTTTTTCCACCTTAGAAACATTGCTAAGCTACGTAACATGCTATCAGTTTCTGATGCAGAAAAGTTAGTTCATGCATTCATGACCTCAAGACTAGATTACTGTAATGCTTTATTAGCTGGTTGTCCTGCAACCTCAATAAAAAAGATACAGTTAGTCCAAAATGCCGCCGCTAGAGTTCTAACTAGATCAAGAAAATATGATCATATAACACCAATTTTATCATCACTACATTGGTTACCTATAAAGTTCCGTATTAATTACAACGTATTGCTACTGACTTATAAAGCCCTAAACGGCTTAGCTCCAGTCTATTTAACCGATCTTCTATCGCCCTATAATCCATCGCGCTCTTTAAGGTCACTAAATTCGAGGCTTTTGGTCATACCTAGGATATCCAGATCCACCAAAGGAGGGAGAGCATTTTCACATTTAGCTAACTTTAAATCTCCTTTGTAAAAGATTTACATGGCATAAATAGTCCTCACTTTAGATAAGCTCACAAAAATAGTTAACTGACAACTACTAAATGTTTTAAAACTACCTGAACTAATCATGAATTACAGTAAGAATACATGTTAATAAAGCATTTATTAACACACTGAGTAACTATTACTATATGTCTAAATAATAAGATGTACATGTAAATAGTTTATTAATCATTTACTTACACTTTTATTTAGGACAATTCCTAAATAACAGGTTTGTAAATAATGTAATACATCATTTAGAAAGGATAAATTGATAATTAATAAATGAAAATGAAAATGACTATGAAAATACAATTATTAAACACATTAAAGATATGCTTATAAATCAAGAATGAAGCATTTAAAGCTGTACTTATAAACTGCTTATTAATTATTTATAAATGATGAATTTGACTATGATGAATGTTGTAAATGACTATTTACTAATGATTAACTAATGATTCATAGAATGCAGTTATTATAAAGTGTAACTGATGTTTTTCCCCAATAGTTAACCGAAATATTCACTTACAGTAAGACATAACATGATGTTTGTGTGAATACTCAGTAAGACATATTTTGAAAAACTGTAAATTCTGTATATGTGTCTGAGAAGCGTCTTTGTGCACACGCTTTGGATGTGTCAGTCAGCGCGAGAAAGATAATTTTGTTTACATCAGCATGAGTTTGAAATCACATTTCATTGGTTCAGACTCATGCCATCGAGAACTCGCTATGAATATTCACAAAGTTGGAATCCTGCACTTTTAAAACAATACCAAACTTGTGCTGAGGGGAAGCACCAGTCGTTGAGAACCGAGCAAAGAAAAACAGCATTTTTCATGGACAAAGGAAAGGTACTCCTCTCAGAAAACGTTCAAATAAAGATACTTTTAGATGTTTAATTGCTATTTGGAGCTTTGGGATCGCTAGACGAGGGCTTAATGAACTAATTTTTGTGAAAACCTCAAAATCGAACAATATTGAAATTTTTCACTTGTTTTGCCTTTAGATTGAAATTAGCCTGTGCGCATTCTAACTTATTTTGACAGCGCGGGTCACATATGATTTGCTTGTTTCTGCGTTGTCTTGAATGTGTTTTGATCAGGAAATTCTGTACTTTTTCCAAAGTGAAAGGCAACAGTAACTCAAATAACCACTCGTTACAACCGAGATTTGCCGAAAAGCATCTCTGAATGCACAACATGTCGAACCTTGAAGCAGATGGTCTACAACAACAGAAGAACACACCGGGTGCCACTCCTGTCAGATAAGAACAGGAAACTGAGGCTCACCAAAATTGCACAATAGAAGATTGGAAAAACGTTGCCTGGTCTGATGAGTCTTGATTTCTGCAGAGACATTCAGATGATAGGGTCAGAATTTGACAACATTTAAAGCATGGATCCATCCTGCCTTTTATCAACAGTTCAGGCTGGTGATGGTGGTGTAATGGTGTTGGGAATATTTTCTTGGCACAATTTGGGCCCCTAGGTACCATTGAGCAATGCCACAGCCTACCTGAGTATTGTTGCTGACCTTGTCCAATATGACCACAATGTAGCCATCTTCTAATGGCTAAATCCAGTCTGATAACGCGCCATATCACAAATTTCAAATCATCTCAAACTTTTTGAACATGACAATGAGTTCACTATACTCAAATTGCCTCCACAGTCACCAGATCTCAATCCAAAAGGAACTTTGGGATGTGGTGGAATGGAAGATTTGAGAAAAACTGCACTCTTTCTCGTGTGATATGGCTTAACTACTGTATATCATACGATACAGGCTGAAACTCATGTTGGGGCATCTTTTACTCAATATCTTGATTTTTGGTGTCATCTAACACCAAAAATCACCTGTATAGGCTACTCACACAGTAAAGGTTATAACAAACAGTAAATTAAATTAGGGATGCACCTATACCATTTTTCATAACTGATCCGACGCCCAAATTCTGAGTATCGGCCGATATTGATAACAATCCGATACTAGTGCTGTTTAAATCTTATTCACATCCCGGGTGCAGGATGATGTGCTTTAAAGCAACATGGAGTCACAGCGCAGCGCTCTACATTGAAAATTCATAGTGTATCATATCTAACTCTTAGTGTACCATATCTATCCAATGGTTTTTAGCCTTTTTCTTCAAAATTTTTAATTCCAGTTACTGTGTGCGTGATGCCAAGTCATAGTCTTCTCATAGTCCTATTTGTTGTGATCTAACAGACACCCAGCAGTGAGTACCACATCATTTAGAAACAGCAATAAACTCCAGCAAGTGATCAAGTCATTTTATGCAAATCCACCTTTATCTACAGATGAATATAACACTGGGAATATTGAATCATCTTGGAGAGTTTTACTGTGCTGCTGACCGTTGTAACCAAATGTGACATGCTGTTTGAATACTGAATAAATATTCGCACGCTCAGTAGTCTCATACTAGGCTACATCATGTATTTGAAAGTGTATTTTTTCTCAAGTGAGTGACAATGTCAGCTCTCACATCATTAAAACTATTATGATATAATATTTGGTGTTACAAAATACATATTGCACACCCCTACTAATTAAAATGTAGGCTAGTTATGTACTTCAGCCAAGCATTTGCCACTGAGATGAATGGAAAAGCTAACAAATAACTCCAGGAATTATTGACCATCAAGTCTGTTGAAAATCAGGGAGAAGAATGATGCAAAATTTCTCCCTGAACAGCATGCTAAATGCTAAATGTAGGGTGAGTCAAACAATGTTTTTATAATCACAGATGAATTCCTCCTACTTGCAATGTGAGGATGATGCAGTATAGCCAACTTCCTGTAAGTGAGCTACAAAGGAAGAGAGAGAGGAAGCTCATAATGACTCAGGAGTTCTCATTTTCAGTTGTTAATGACGCATGGACTCGAGCCACAATACAAAAAAGCTTAAGACTTTTTTTTTTTTTAAATGGTCACTGCAAGTTTTAAAAAGATCCTCCTTTTTCAACAAAATAACAGAATGCTATTTTTCCGCAAAATAAAACTGCACAAGAAAAAAAACAGTAACATTTATTTTGTCTTGTTCCATTTGCATTTAAAATGAAGTTGAGGCAGACAAATCCTTCTGGTTTGAGGTTCAGTTTGTCCTCTGTAGTGTGTATTGGATGTTATCATTAAGAGTCTGGTCATGTTTAGGCAGAGTCAGTTTGAGAGGATGTAGAAGCTAAATATCAGGCTGCTTCATCACATCCTCTCAACATTTGTCTGGTATCTGCTAGAGTCTTAAAATAAACCAAGAGCATTTCAACAAAAGGGGACATGAAAACGTGGTACAACCGTCCAACTTAGTTCGTTAAATGCAACAAGTGAAAACATGAAACTAAGAACAGGGAACTTAAAATGAATGCTGTTTGTGCAAGTAAATGGCCTCCACTCTCTCAAACATAAGCAAACAACCACCCACAAATATGTAAGTCATCTCATTAAAGTACCAGTAACAGTAGTAGCTTCTATATGCTGTCAGTAAAAAACAGACATTCACAGGGAGAAGGTGAGAGAGACACTAAAAAAAGAAGAGAGAGGTACAGTAGAAAGTGATATCAGGACAGAGATTAAAGATTCTCAAAAAGAAATAAATCTCCCTACAACCATTAGTAATGACTTCAAACAGTAGAAAATGGCAGAGCATTTACTTGAAGACTGAAGTCTATTAATACTGTGATCACAAGGGTATCAAACCATTCCCAGAGTCCCAGCTAAATCACAGTAAGCAGCTTTCAGCATCTATGACTCTATTGTTGTTCCCCATGTGTAAGTAACTACTGTCAGGACCCACAATCACAATGTTATGCTGTAACCTCCTTCTGAAAATGACCCTTTACAGGAGTAAAAAGATGGCTGTAAATCACAACTGGACAATTTCAATTTAAACTAGGCTATATTATGATCTGATGTCAGATATGTTTTCTAACTATAATATGTAGGGGTGTAAGAAAAAATCGATACACCTGAGTATCGCGATATTTTATTTTGCAATACTGTATCGATTTTCAAAAACGCAATATCGTTTTTTTTTTTTGGTTTTTTTTTTACGTCCAAAAATATTCATGGTAAGACCGTAAGACAGTGGTTCACGTTTATGTTGTTTAATTCCCTACCACTAGATAGCTATGCTGAGACGCACCACTAGTGTCCTCGCCAGGCTCGCCTATAACGGTGCGTGTCCACTGGACATTTTAGGATTGACAGCGGACCGGAGAAAGCGTTGAGAGCGACCGAGAGCGTCAAAAAGTTAGACAGTTCCTTTATACAAATATCAAGCGAAAAACGCAGTTGGCAGCCAATTGCTGTGAGGTTCGGGATGTGACGTCTGTCTTGAGAGTTTAAACATATGCAAATTGTGCCGGAGTTTATGCTGGATTTAGAGCGTAAATCATTTTGTTTACAAATTAGACGTTGCGTATATATGTTAAATATTTCATTTTGGATGTGTTTACTGTGATTATATTGGCTGGCTTTATAAAAGTTTATACAATTGATAGGATATCTTTGCTTGGTGCATTTGGAAACAAAGCTTGTCTATTTCTAAATGTAATCGCGTGCATCGTTCACACCAAACGCGAAAAGAGTATCTGGCGCGAGTGATTTCAATGTTAAGTCAATGCAAAGACGCGTTTATGCGCGTCTGGAGGTCCTGCGGCACGAGGCGTTTAGCGCGGCGCGATTCGCCTCATTCGCGCGTCCAGTTCTTTTAAAATCTTTTATCACATAAAACTTGATTTCAATATATGACACATTCATTTTGTTCACTTTCATCCACTTTCATTCATTTTCATCCAGTTCACGTTGTTGTTTTGTATTGTGACAGGGGCTATGTACCTATTTTCTTTTATTATGGCCTACTTGAGCATATACAAATTTGCTCACTAAGAACCTGTGAACCACAATCCCAAACTGGCAGTTTGATTTTCTGTGTACTGAATTGTTTACCTAAAGTAAACTTCTTTGACTTTTATGCACATCATGTCTTTTTTAAAATATTTTTAATATATTTTACTTTAAAAAAATCCCAATATATTGCCTTATGCACAGTATCGAAATATATTGCAATATATTGAATCGTGACCCATGTATCGTGATACGTATCGTATCGCCAGATTCTTGCCAATACACAGCCCTAATAATATGGCAATGATGCATATTTACATATTAGGGCTGTCAAGCAATTACAATTTTATTAAGTACATGATGTGGCAATTAATCACACATCAAATTTGGCTGAGAAATTGTCCCCAAAAGATAAGTTAACCCCTAAAACCCCGAAGTGTACCGCCTGTTTTACTAAACTTGAGCGAGTTTTTGTACATGAAGCCCCTCAAGACCCATATGTAAATCATATACGGATGCTGAATTTATGACACAGTTTCGCTCGTAACTTCATGAAACATGCTCCGATTGTGGAAAATGGCACACCTTTAACATCACTCAACATAATCCATCACTCAGAACTAAAGATATTCCTCATGGAGTTCTAACACAAAAATCCCACAGACACACGTAGTCAAGCAAGGTAGCTTTGACTTGGCCTTTTTGCTCGTATCCTTATTAAATATATACATTGATCATCAAAAATGAAACATAGTTATTTACAGCACGAGCTCACGATTAAAAAGAGCCCAAACTTAATATAGCCTAATCCATCAATCAAATCTAAAGATATTCCTCATGGAGTTCCAACACAAAAAAATCCCACAGACGCACGTAGCCAAGTATACTGATGAAGCACTTGCGTTACGTTTTCGCTTATAACTTCATGAAGCATGCACAGACCGTAGAAAATGGCACAACATTATTTACAACAGAATCTCCCGATTAAAAAGAGCTCAAACTCAGCATAATTCATCTCTCAGATCTAAAGATATTCCTCATGGAGTTGTCACAAACGAACCCGCACAGACACACATAGAGCCTTGTATACTGATGTCGTGTTTTGGCTCATAACTCCATGAAGCATGCATAAATTGTGGAAAATGGCACATAATTATTTACAGCAGATTGTTACGATTAAAAAGAGCCCAAACTCATACAGAGACCAAGAGAAACAGGGACAGTCAGGCCATCCTTAAAAATATTCTTGTTTGCCGTAACCCGACCGACCCAGTCAATTTAGGTCCGACCCAATTAATTTTTTTTTTTCCTTTTAGTCCGACCGACTTGCCGATTGTAAACTTGCGTTAAGACCGACCGATTTTTTTTTTACTCTTCAAACAACTAATACAAATGCAATAAAATGATATTAATTATATTTTATTGTGAATAAATAGGCCTACATAGGCTACAAACGTAGGCTATAGGGCTGCAACTAACGATTATTTTGATAATCGATTAATCGGTCGATTATTTTTACGATTAATCGATTAATCGGTTTATGTACTTATATTTTAGTTTTGCCCATTTTTTCCCCAAGTAAATTATTAATAAAGGGTCTTTATCATTCAACATAGACTTTTTAGAGATTTTAACCATTTTGCATTGTTATATCCTCATCAAAAACATACCTGTGTTTTATTATGTGTTACTAATCCTTTGTCGAACTCTTCTGCAATCAAAACACTGACCCATACGTACTCTAGCAAATTTCACAAGGAGATTTCAAATGTTTTCACCATGGCTGTCCTTAGGGCTACTAAAGTAGTTTAACATCCCGAACAAAGCTTATTAAGGAATCTTTCAGAACATATTTTCACTGTAAACAATCCTTCGAATAAAGTGCCAATGGCATGAAACCTGAATGGAATTCACATTTTAAAATAAAATTTAAAGTAAAATCCATCAGAAGGTTGTCCAGAAAAAAATTGGACACACAAAAAACCTGCTGTATGAAAAAGAGCAGTGCATACTTAGAAAAAAAGTGCATTTCAAATACATTTAAACATTTACCTCTCTCATTCAGTCATAATTAGGCTGCAAGACTGAATTATGAACTGGTAAACAACAAACTGATCACAGAACATGTTTGTAAAGCTTTAAACAGCAATGATATCAGCTTTTACGACTAAACATTTGCAAACAACATTGTACTGCAGAATCTGCGTATCAAATGATTTTAATTAATATGCGCGAGGGAGAGAGAGAGCAAGACAGCGCTCGGGTGAGTGCGCACGCGCGGCCGGGGCTCGCTCGCTCTCTCTCTCTCTCTCTCTCTCTACTCGTTCATATGTAAATGATACAATTTCACTCTATGATAGTTAGACTGTGCAATTAATTATTTTTTCTGAGAGAAGCCAGCTTTGAAAATGAATGACTTCCGGTAACTTTGGAAGCTCAAGTCGGCGGCGGTGTGAACGTACAGTTACTCCACTGCCGCCTGCCTCCACAATCTCGCTGAATGCTGCAGAGACGCTGCGCGGGAAGCACGTGACATAAAACGAGGCCAGCTATTGGCTATTCGCTACTTCTCCTGCTGTACTGGCTGAGTAAAACCTCCGATGGCTCATTACTGCCACACTTTGGTCACCGCAGATTTAAAATATGCACGAAATGAGCCGCTTACGGCAAATAAAAGTTATTTAGCAACTAATCGATGACTAAATTAGAGTTGACAACTATTTTAATAATCGATTTTAATCGATTAAATCGATTAGTTGTTTCAGCTCTAGTAGGCTACGCTCTTTCTTTTAAATAAAAACCTGTGGCGTCATCTATGATTATAAGGGCTGTGTAGGCTGTAGGCCTATGCGAAATGAAAGCGAAATCGCGACACTCAGATCCACGAAAAGAATGTTTTAGTAGGCTAATTCTATGAATTACACTGCGCAAACCAAAAGTAGGCTAATATACCCACCGGATGAAGAGGGATCGGCTCTCCACAGAACATAATAGCCTATTCATTTTATTTTATTTTTCGTGTTCGCATTTATGAGGAAGAAACAATGTTACGGACGTGACCGCTCTGAAAGCGGCACTACAATTAAAACTTAACAGAGATCTCAAACAGGCATTTAAAACACCAAATATTAAGAATGGGCATATCAAGCAAAATAAAATTCGATGATTGATCAAAAATTGTATCTCTCCCCCCACATGCTCAACGGCAACGCTCCGACAGTAAATTTCTCTGTAGGCTACTGTCTAATAGACCTGTGTTGTAGCCCGCAGTCATTAAAAAACGATTTAGTTTCATATTCATGTTTAAATAAAATAATATATATTTTTTAAATTTCATGTTGATTATATGAAAAGTGAATAGCATGAATAAGATAAGATGATCCCGAAAATATCGGAAGACAAATGGAGTGGGCAGACATGATTTTAACCACTTCATTAAGTTTGTTTTTGTAGAAAGTCTGTCTTTAAAGTGAATTTCGTTTTGTATTAATTGTATCTTAATTTTGATCAATGTTTCATCAACCAATTTCCTGTATTTAATAAATAAGAGGTAGGCTAAATAAGGCAATATAATCAGGACACGGAGTCGCCGGCGCGTGAACTGGAGCTGGTCTCTTAAATGAACCGAAACTCAGTGTATAAGCTACTTGCCTCACAGACCTGAGACATATATATAGGCCTATATATAAAAAAGCATGAAATGTACACTTTTAAACAAAACAATTCAAAACGAAAGAAAACAGACTGCTCTCTGCTTATGTAATGAAATGTGCATTTCTCTCTGGCGCGTTCACTACTGCGAAGATCGCGTCAGCATCGTCAACTTCATCTTTGACACAGAAAACACTTGTTTATTAATATACAATTGAAATGTCTCCTTGATATATTTGACATGATACTAATAATCATTACTTCTCCCAGTTCTGACAGCTTAGGCGCGTTATTGGCAGCGCACCCGTTACATGAATAGGCCTATAATATTACCGCTATAACTTGGCACGAAGTTCTGGAAAACTGTCAGTGAAGTCCCGATATACAAATTTGACCAAAATTGTACTTTTTTTTTTTTTACATCGAATCTCGAAAAAAAAATATAGATCGACCTACCGACCTTTTTTTTTTTTTTTTTTTGCTGTTATGGCAAACCAAAATATTTTTAAGGATGGCCTCAGACTGCATTAAAGACCAACTTTATGATTTTTTTTTGTTTGTTTGTTTGTTTTCATTTTCAAAGTAAAATGGTAGCAGCATGCGGTCTTCAGTAAAATGGAACCTATGAGTGGCCACGCCTCAGAGTCTATCTTTTGAGGCTTTCCTAATGAGCGAGACATTTAAAGAGGGTTTTATGAGCCGCTAAATCCTGTTTTACACCTAAGACAGAGATTTCAAACGTGATTAAGGCCAGATCCTGCATACATGCAGCCCAGGATCACACGAGGAAAATGAACCTTTTAAATGGTGTCAGACAGGCCACAGCATGATATTGTGGTAATGTTTTTAAACAGACTCCAGGTGGACAGAAAGCAAGGAACTTGGGAGGCAGTGGGGACATTTTTTTCTCTGATCAGCCAAGCTCAGTCAAGCCACTCTCAGGAGTAAATGAAGAAACACATTATGCTGGGTTCACTGTAGGTGAGCCAACTGTGGAAAATATTCTCACAAGCAAGACTTGAAATGCAAATAAATTCCTTTGCGATCATATACATCAACTGCAAAAGACAATATAAACTCTGAACTAGGGAAGTAAATTTACATAAATTCCTATAATTGATCGTTGTTTCAATTAGCCTAATCTATTAATTGTTAACCCGAATTAATCCGAAGCAGGGAGCAGTAAGTTATCATGTTACTTAACAGCCACTTGCTTAACCAACACAAAATAGGTGTCATTTTAAAGCTTACAAGCTTACAAGCTTGGCTTTATAGTGAATATAGGCAATATGACCATCACTAAACAATAGGGCTGTCAAAATTGCTCAAAAATGACGTTCGAATATTCCCTCTAAAAACACACGAATATTCGAACTATTCGAACATCTGGTTGCGCATTTTGTCAATAACGAATTACGTCAATAACAGGACAAATTAATACAAAGAGACATAACTACTTGTATAGGTAGTAAATTTAAGTTTAAACATATTTGACAATGTATTACCAACACAAAACCAAGTAAATAAACTAATGGCCAAGACCGCAGACCTCACTCTCGCTCTCTCTCTCTCTCGCCCTCGCGCTCACGCTCTCTCTGCGCATAACGGTTTAAATTAACAACAACAATAAGCACGTTGAGTGCTGATCAAGAGTTTTGTGCAAGCAATTTAAGGTCGCGACTCTTGTCCCAAATATAGCAGGCTTTATTCAGTGATTGAAACAAATTTATTAACATTCATTGAAGTTTTACAGTATAGAACCGACATTGAACGCTCCGAGCGAGCTGTGCTGTGGTAAACATGGAACTTTTCTGTTTAACGTTAAATAAAATGAGGCACACAATTCCGAGAAATGTGACAACAAAGAAATTTTACCCTGAGGTTCATAAAAAATAAAGTGCTATTAAAAAAGAAAAAGGCTACTTACATTCTTGGTGCTTGTATTAAAAAAAGGAAAAACTGACTGCAATTTATTCCATTGTCTTTTTAGTGCACTGTCAACTTTCAGCAGTGACGCTGTGCTAGACAGTGCGACTCGTGTGACCTGTCCCTCAGGCAGCGCACGCGCCCACTCGCAAAGCAGACAGCCGCGCCTCTGCTTCCGCGGGCGTGTTTTTCCATATTCGAAATTCACATTCGAATATTAATTTTCACGTTCGAATTCCTGTTTTTTAAAACTATTCGAATATATGTTTGAATTTAGAATATTCGTTGACAGCCCTACTAAACAAGTGCTTTTAATTTTGATGACATATTAGAAGTGCTCTATTTTCATAGCATAAAAAAACTGTTTTACATGAAAATGTGATCTGTAAAATCACAGTACATAACAGATAGACTTGTGCAATATATCGTTGAAAAAGTCTCAACTAGCAGAATACAACAAGCATATTTGTTTCGGTTAGAAACCAAACTATACCAAGTATTTGTATGCAAAAGCACTGCAGGCGCATGTGTTTGCAGTATACACATGATGCTTTTGCACCAAGTTTAGGTTTTTTTTATATCTTTACTTAGACCAGGTGGTCTCGAACAAGCCAAAACACAATATAAGACAATGCGTAGATCACGGAGTGAAATGACATGCTGCTTGGCTAAAGTTATAGGACTTCCATGATTTGATCGCGTCTCAATCATGAGACTCAATTCAATTCACATTTATTTGTATAACGCTTTTCACAATACATATCGTTTCAAAGCAGCTTTACAGAAAATGCATGTGTCTACATTACAGTTTAGAGTGATCTGTTATCAGAGTTAACTGTGTCTAAGTAATGTATTTCAGAAATCACGCAGTTTGCTAATAATGTATTAATTAAAGGGATAGTTCACTTTGAAATTAAATTTTGGTATGTTTTAGCTTACCTCAAGGGCATCCAAGATGTAGGTGTCTTTTTTTCCGCAGTAGTTTCAATTTTGATATTTTTAGGTCAAACCGTTCTTGTCTGTCAGTCATTTAATGCAGGTCTGTGGTCACTGTCTCAAAGAGCATGCACAGAGTCCCAAATTAAAACAATTCCCCATCGTCCAAATTAAACAATTCCACATCGTAAGTACACATTGATGGCCTAAGACACGAAACGAGCGGTTTGTGTGAGAAAACGAACAGTATTTATATAGTTTTTTAACTCTTGTACACAGCCACGTCCAAGTGATCTGAGGGCGCTCGCGCATCCTGGTGTGTGACGTGTGTGCAGACTGGTGCATAGATATATATACACTAGAATAGATGCATTGCCACCTTGCATCTTGCACCTTGCATTTGTTCCAATGAACTGCCGTAGCCAAGGCGACATCTAGTGTATATATGAGTCAGCGCACTGCGCAAATTACGACGAAGCTGAGCGGGAGAACAGAATGGAAAGAACATAAAATATGGATGCAGGTCAGAATAAAAAATATTTGGTGCCAGATAGGGTTGCAAAATTATGGGAATTTTCAAAGATGGAAACTTTCCATGGGAATTAATGGGAATTTAAGGGAATTAACAGGAATTTATGGGAATAAACGGGAATAAACTGGGAATTTTCAAAGTTGAGGGTTGGCTCTTCATAGGGAACTTAAATATAGTTGAGGAAAGTATATTTTAGCATAATCTTGACTAAAACAAACAGATGCCATTCAAATACACTTGAATATCCATGCCATTCCTCAATCCAATGCACATAACACACTGCTTACTGCATGGCTATTGAGACCACACCCCCTACTGGCACTGTGCATGCCTCCATCACATGTACAGAAGCCCAAAGCACAAGACTATTGAAGGCACACATTTGAGCCTGTGGACTAAACAAAGTGAAGTAAGTTTTGATGATATTATGGGGAAATATATTTATTAAATGTTTAAATTGTAAATATCACATACAAATGTATTCATCTAGTAGAGAGCAAGCTGATAAGTTAGATGCTAAATAAGCTAGCATAACTTTATTTACCACATAAGTAGGGCTGGGCGGTATGACGGTATATATCATTACCGCGGAAGAAAATGTCAACCGTAACAGATTTTTTTATTCCGTGTATACCGCAATAGGTAAATAAGTAGGCGTGGTTAACTCGCGTGCAGCGTGCGTGACACTGAGACACTGATATTTGTCAAAGAAACATGAAGAAAGACCAAGAAGATCCACAAAAGGAATTACGTTTTCAAAATTAACGTGATATTTTCGGGGGGGAAGGCGCAGAAGTCAACTAGAGCAGTGCAGCACACTGAAAGTTTAGAGACGCACATGCTCGCAACGGGGTTTACTTGACAACAAGTTCATATATCAATATTCTAACGAATAGAAATAACCTTAAATAATGTATCTATCTGTCTCTTATGTGTACAGTTACTTTCAGAGTGGACGCGCAAGCGGTTGCCGTGGTAATGAATATTTCCAAAATTCCCCAGCTTAACTTCCCATGGAAATTTACCGGAAACTTTCTGGAAATGTTCCGCCCCTTTGCAACCCTAGTGCCAGAAAGACAAATTCAACATCAGTTGTTTGGGAGTACACAGAGAGGATGTGTCACAGAGGAAGGTAATTTGCAAGACCTGAGAAATAATTATTGCAATGAGACGGGGCAATATTAAACCTTTTCCAAAACAGCGCATTAAAAAACTGTATGATCAATGAATGTCGACAAAGTCAAATCGAAACTAACAAAAGCACACCTCAAAGCCAGCCTGAACCGACTGAACAAGTATACATCATTCAAGCATTTGCAAGCGTCACGCCTTATGAGAAAGGATCAAAACGGCACAAAGAAATTACCGACGCAATTACCTATCATATATGCAGAGACATGGAGCCTGCGTACATCGTCAGTAAAGACGGCTTCCAAAGATTAATACAAACACTCGACAAAAGATACCAGCTGCCATCTCGCATTCATTTCACACGAGTTGTTATTCCCAAAATGTATGAGAAATGTAAGGTGGGCATTGAATACGAGCTTAAGCAGGTGAAATACTACGCAACGTTCACATATATGTGGTCCAGCAGAACGATGGAGCCGTATATGAGTTTAACGGTCCATTATAGCAATTTATTTTTTGGTTTTGAATTCTGTTAGTTTTTATTTATTGTTATGATTGGAGTTTAGGTTAGTTAATCTTAATTTATTTTATGTTGTCTGTTTTTAAGACACAATTTATTACAATTTTGTTTATCAAGCTGTTAACCCTCTGAGGTCGGCAAACGCGCCGGCGCGTTTTGCTGGATTTTCTCCACATTGTAGCACTATAAACTTAAATTACTCCGTCATTTATGGTCATACAGAAAAAAGAAATATAAAAAAAGAATCTGTGATATTTCTACTTTTGTATGTGTCCACTTACAATCAAATCAAAACATTGTGCTTTTGTAAAATAAAGAATATAAACAGGGTGTGCGTTCTGCCTCTCCGTCGCGGTGAACTTTTTTTTCTTGAGCACGTCTATAAACTGAAACAAAACTCAGCGAATACTTGTCACACATTTATGAGCCATACACCTTTATAAACATTTAAGTGTGTACTTTTAAATGATCGGGTTCAAAACGAAAACAAATATTTTCTGTTTAAGTAATTTGTATAAAACCAACAAGATGTCCAGCTTCTCAAACGCTTGCTCATTACAGTTAATTTGGCCACGCCCACTCGCGCAAAAGATATTCACATGCAAATCTCCACATGGAACGCGAACGCGCTCGTTACCTCAACAACAAAACACCAAAACACTTCACTTCACTTTTCGTCGAGTTTGAAAGACGCGCCTGAGCTTACATTGGATTTAGGCTACCTCAGAAGAAGAAGAACGCAATTTGAAGACAAGAAAGATTTAAGGTAAGAAATTCTTACATGTTTGTTATTGTTGCATAAATGTCACGTTGCAGTTGAACTGTTGCTAGATATATGGGGAATATTATAATATTTAGACCCGTGTTTACTGTTAGGCCTACTGTGTTTGTGGCTATCTGGTCAAACGTAGATATGTATATGGTAACCATAATGTTTTATATTTGAGCGCGATCGCGTTTGAATGTATCAGATTTTGCAGCGCGATCGCGTTTGAATGTATCATTTGAAAATTTGAAAAGCAAAACACACCAAACGGCTTCATGTTTTTACTATTATCTCATTTCATATCATCATAACGAATGGAAACATTTGAAGTAACATGATAATCAATATATTTTTCTCTAGCTTGGTTGTTACTGAAATATTTTTATTATTATTTTACCCAGCACTGCGCATAGCCTATGCCTACAAGGCACAACAATCCTGGTGTTCATTTACTATATATTGTTGGAAACATTTGTGTGTGTGTGTGTGTGTGTGTGTGTGTGTATTTTGTGAACTTTAAAAAGCAATTTTAACCAGAAAAATCTAATATTTATTTCCAAAATCGTGCAGACCTTTCTCTTGATATCAGTATGTTCACTTTTTTTTCAGGGCCCAGATGAGTCCTACCGACTTCAACATTCACATGAGTCTCTGGAACATGAACATGGTAAAGTGAAAATCAAACACCTTGGAAATTGAAGGTATGTACAATGTTTTTAGGAATGGCACAAAGGTCTCTGTCTTTCAATAAGTGCTTTTTTGCCATTTGTTGTGTCTATTTGGATTATGTTGTGTAAATAAATCCAAACAATTTAAAAGCCATTCTTTTTTAAATCTCCTCATTTACAGTATTGTGCAAGGTTGCTCAGAATGATGGGCCCTGATAAGCTCCTAATAGGGCCATTAGGGAGGTTCTTTGTCTTTCTCAGGTGAGAAAAGCCTTACATATTAATGAGGTAATCCGCCCCTTCGCATAAGGCTTATTCACACAAAACACGTCGTAAAAATTTTAAATCAATATATTGTCTTCTCTGAATGAGCAGTCAGGGTGATTTTCACATAGTTTTGCAGCAAATATTCTAGGCTACGTCATACAATTTTCAAAAGTCTTGTGAAGAAATAATCAGTAGGGGTTTCATGGCCTTATTTCAGTGAGAATTTTTTTTTGTATTTTCACAAACCACGCATAAATGTCATTATCTCAAAACTACAAACTTTTACATACATGCTGTTGATATATTATTGTAGCAGAGTTTGTGCTGAATACAGTGTAATTAGACTTTAGCCATGAAAATGTCACAAGTAACAGAAATAACCAGAAATGTCAGAGCATGTCAGAACACCTCCAGGGCCCAGAAAACAGCTCAGACCTCAGAGGGTTAATATACTGTACAGTGTTATTACATTGTGAAATGTGTGCACTGAAAAACAATTTTTAAGTTTATTTATTTTTATGACTGGAATTTAGGTTAGTTAACCTTAATTTATTTATTTTTTATTTTATTTATTTATTTATATTTAATTTAGTCTGTTTTAAAGAGTTTATTACAGTTTTGTTTATCAAGCTGTTAATACTATGTTATTTTATTGTGAAATGTTTTGTTATGCACTTCTTGTGCACTGAATACATTTAGAATGTAGCATGTTTGAAAAAGCAAAAACAATTAGCAGTCATCTCTATCTGTAACCACATCCAACCAATGACTGTAAATAGATGCAAGGAGCAGTCACATGATGAAGCAACAGAACGTAGTGTTTCAGTGTTAATAATGCAGAGGAGTGTGTAAGACCTACAGCCAATATAGACAGACTATCAGATATTGCCACCTGTTCTGTGATGGGAAGAGAAAGAAAGTGAGTCTGTGGGCTGCAGCTCACTGAATCGTTCTTTTCTAAATTTGACCACTGATAGAGATGTACAAAAAAAAAAAAAGTAATAAAAAATCAGTGAGTGTTTTAGCGCAATTTTCTGACGTCATGGGATCACAACACTAACGCCGCCTTCACACTGGCAGTTGAAATCAGCTCCGATACGGCAGCGAAACGACCGGAAGTCATTCATTTCCTATGGAGATTCGCAGACCGCATGCGAATGGGTCCGAACCATAGACTGTAAAAAAATAACCAGGTGCGAACGAGTGCGGTGCGCAAAAAATCGTGTCCGTTGGCCATCCGGATGCGTTCAAAAAAATTAACTCTTGCGAAAGGCTACGGACAGTTTCTATCCGAAAATCCCAACGGAAGTTAGCGTTGCTATGGTACTGATAAACAAACCTGGATTCTTAACTTTTAATAAAATAAATAATGATTTTATAACGATTAGTTGTCATGTCATTTTTTTATTTTCATGATGTTTTAACGTTATTAGGGCAGTTAATACAATTAAATAATTCAATATTTAAATATACTCGCTTCCGAGGCTTCCGACCACTGATCTATATAATGACATATATATATAATGTCATTCTATATAGATCAGTGCTTCCGACGCTTTTCACCGTTGTGTACGACGTCCACTGGGGGCGTATTGCGTATTACGGAGCTGATTTCAACTGCCAGTGTGAAGGCGGCGTAAGAGATAGTAAATCTTTTCCTGGATTTTTTTTTTTGTGCGTTCCCGAGATTAGACCTTCCTTAACATAATGCCGAAAACCCGAAGTCTCTAGGTGGTCTGGTTGAGGAGTAGATAGAAGTACAAGTTTGGTGCGCACAGACAGAACAGAAATCATGAGTTAACAATCGCAATTTTGTCCGGTGGAAAATTGCGCTAAAAAATCTGGGCCAACAGAAATGTAGGAACAGTTAATGCAATAAATAATTGAGATTATGGCAACTTCAATTAAAGCTGCAGTCGGCAAGATTTTTTTTTATCATATTCACTGAACACTATGCTCCGACAGAACAACATAAATCATCCGGTTTTAGAAAAAAACCCGCGCTTCTACCTTCACCAAGAGCCTGTTATTTGTTTTGCAAAAATCCACCGCTCCCGGTTCTTCTGGTCCAATCAGCGCAGGGCTGTGTGAGATCTGACTGTCAATCACAGTTCGTGCACACGCCACAGATCCCCCCTCCCCCCACATGCACACGCCTGAAGTTCACAGGTGTGTTAGATTGTACGAAGCGTGATGGCGGAGAGAAAATCTACTAACAAGCTTCCAATTCCTCAGTTATTGCTATCTATGGGATTAGCCAGGGCATCCTACCACCGAGTACTCCATGGTGCTGATTGATGCTGAAGAGACGGGCGCGTTCACAGAAAATCTGGTGCACATGCACTGACGAGCACGAACTCGATAGGAGGGTGCTCGGTGGTAGTGGGGGAGGGGCATGAGAGTTGTAAACATTAAAAATTTTGGCTAAATCCCCTCAATCTGCCAGACTTGCCGACTGCAGCTTTAAATAATCATGAAAAGTGCAGGTTACAACATCTGATACACTATAGAGAATGAGAAGGTGACATCACGGCTGACATAAGTTACACACCGCCGCCATCTTAGGTGGTAACTAGTTGTAAACAACAGTGCTTGGAAACGGTTGGAAACAGTGCTTTGTTGATTGAGTGAGGTTACCTCTATATTTCGCAATGCCTGGACGATGCTGCTGTGTGAAAAATTGCCATAACAGGTCCCACGACTTTCGTGGGAATAAAATTGACGGTATTCGGTTTTTCACATTTCCGACATGGAAAAGGAATGAAGAAGAGCATGTTGCTAATGTGACGAGAAGACGTCGGATGGCTTGGGTAGCCGCGGTACGGAGAAAGGACGTAAGTCTTGCACTTAAGTCTTGCACCCAGCCACAGCAGAATTGTTCATAAGCGTCTAATGACTTGAAACTTCTGAACTCTTGCATCGTGTAAGCACTGATGCCATAAATGTCAGGGTATGTGAAAGGTGGTAGTGCTTCTGGGTCTTTCGTCCATTCTGTAATTGGCAGGTCGTACGGGTCCATGTTGTTGATTGCATGCAGTTTCTCTAAATAACACTGCTTTGCTGTGTTATTTAGTCTTTCCCGATACAGCCCTTTTCCTTTTGCTTCCTCCTTCTCCATATCTTCCCAAGAAATTGCGGCGTATCGCTAAAATGTAGCCTAAACAAAATACGAAGCTGGGCTCTCTCTCTTTCGCTATTTCTCTCGGTCTCATTGTTGAAGAAACCATGGCAACAGATAGCGTTACCACCTAATATGGCGGCGCCTTCCCGGAATGCAACGCTTTGAGAAAAGATTGTGACGTAACTCCTCATTCTCTATAGCCTATGTCTACTGCCATTTTGTCAAAGGTTTTTATTTACAACATGTTTTTGCAATGATTGAACTAGGGCTGTCACGATTCCTCGATTAAATGTGAGTACTCGATTTAAAAAAATCATCGATTGCAATTCACCCATGTCAAGTAACCAGCAAAATACCGGAAGTGGCACATTCCACGTTGGAGAATCCATGAAGTTTTTTGTTTGGCGAGCTAATAAAATATTAAAATTCAGTCAAATCAATATTTTGTGTACAGTTAGTTAATTATGTCACCCAGTATTGTGGACTCGCTCTCTCTTATTTCATACAAACGCAGCTGCTGCCATTTTGCGACGATTGTTTTGTAACGTTACACTGTTGGATAATAAGATAAAAAACAAGTACAATTTTGAAACCGTTTCATCTCAAATCAATATCTCTTATCCCCATAATAATTTATGTGGCGAAATGCTGTGTAATAAGTGGTATGACTTTACCATATCCCCTTAAATGACCATCTAGTTTGAACTTGCCGCGCCAGCAATTGCTCTCTCCACAGAAGCTTTGCGTTTAAAGAGCTGATAAAATATTTTGACTCAGATCAATATTTTGTGTGGCAAGTATCCCATTATAATAAGCGAGATAATGTATATCTAGCTGGTTGTTATCTCAGAATAAACCCCTTCAGGCTGATGCAAGATCACCTTGCTGATCGTCCTGATCATACATTACATTATCCCTTACTTAAAAACCATACTGTACTACAGAATAGATAATGCAATTGAGAATTCACAAAGACTGTGATTCAATTAAATAAATATATGCCTTGTGAGTTTAATATATAGGCCTAGCCTATGAGCTTCAATTATTTACATGCATGTTACGTGTATCTCAGAGTGGCTCGGTTCAAAGTAAATGCTGCTCGGCATGAACTGTTATCATTTACATGCGTGGAGCACGTCTCAAACTCCATCTATGCTGTGAGTTTGGGTTGCTTATGACATTCATCTGGGAAAGCAATGTGCACCATTTCATCATATTTGTACGGTAAATCATTTATAAACCTATGCCGACACAGGAGAATACATCAATATGTTTCTAAATAGGCAAACAATTTCAAAAAATGATGGTGGCTGTAGCATTTCTATCATAAAGAATTGGTCAAATAATAAAGAGAATGTTAACACTGAATTACACATTGAATTAAATGTTGTTTGGCAAATATTAAACAAGGATTTGATCGACTGTAAAGTGTAACAACACCAGGCTGTTGGCGCCCTCTGCAGGCATTTGTAATAATACATAATGTGCATAATTGTCTATAATATGTATATTATATTATGTATTTTAACACTGTTTTTTCTATAAAACTATATGATTACTTGATTTTGATACTTTATTTGAACCAAATATTACTGCCTCATTGTTATTACATACGTTTTTTTTTAAAGTAATTTTAAAGGCTATTGTTAGTTTAGGTCTATTTTTATTAGCCTACCACTTGATTAACCATCAAAATAATTGACCAATTACTCGATTACCAAAATAATCTTTAGTGACTAAAGCCCTTAAGCCCTTTAACCATGCAGAGTAGTAGAGATTCACCGATTGCAATTTTCTTGGCCGATTTCGATTCCGATTTTTTTGTAAGTGTGACCTGCCGATACCAATTATACACCGATTATTTGCCGATTATACGAATTTCTTTCTAAAACTATAATTGACAGCATTAGGGATGCACCGATCCACATTTTTTCACTTCCGATCCGATCCCGATACCTGAATTTGGATATCGGCCGATACCGATACTATTCCGATACCAGAGCTGTGTTTGCTTTAATATTATTATTATTGTTTATTTTATATGATGCTGAAATAAACTACTCTCAACAGTAATGATATGTTATGTAAGTTACGTAGGCTATGTATGCATGCATGCATATGTCCCAAAAGGCAACTTGAGGTAAGTATAAGGTCAGAAAAGGAAGTCAGAAAAACAGGAAATCCTGTTAAAAGGAAAAATCCCATTCTGAAAACAAATATGCAACTGGGGTTTCAGATTGATTGTCATGTCAATATTTATTACATTCCCAAAATGTCAAATAACGTTACTTGCGTCTTGAAATATAAGAAAAGTGCAAGTGTAACGTTAAACATTTTACACGTACACACACTATCTGAAGGGTGATCCTCGCTCCGATGCAGTAAATGCTCGATCAACATCAGCATCGTGCAAACAAACAAGCGGATTTTGCTTCAGACGCGCGTCAATTTCGCTTCAAACTTTTGCTTTTTACGCACGTCAATTTTTCTCTGGACGCGCGAATGGATTCAAAATAGACGTGGTAGACTCGAATTTGACGCGCTATTCGCATTTGGTGTGAACGCACAGCAACGTGATGCTTTTTTAAATGTTTGATTGCGTTCGTTGTGTTTGTACGACGCGAGGGAGCTTCAAAAGACTCTGAATTACAGCTTTGCAAACATTTCATTTTGCTGTCTTGCTCTGCGGTGTTTCCAGTCAGTGTGAAGTATATATACACAGGCACAGCAGACGTTGTTGTCTAGTCGCAAACTGCGGAATGGATTTCCTGAGCGGGAGCGTGTCTCATAACTCTGTGTCTCATTGAGCCGCGCCTCCGTTCAGGAAATCCATTCCACAGTTTGCAGCCAGCTGGCAGACTAGCCAGCGGGAATCACTTTTGGAGTCATTTCAGCAGACGTTAAAACGAGTGCAGATATGACTCATGGATATCGGATATCTCCGCAGGTTGGATCGGGAAAATCCGATACGTGAATTACGCTGGTATCGGTCCCGATACCGATACTGGATCGGATCGGCCCCATCCCTAGACAGCATACAAACTAAGTTCTACTTTTCTTCAATGTAAATTTTTATTTTCATTAAAAAAAAACTCAACAGCGCTCAAAATGGTAGGGGGAAATGCTGGTATCGTCACATACCCAAGTCGGTACCTTTGACAACACTATTCCTTCCCATGATTATTTCAAGGAAGCTAGTAAACACTGAAATGTTCCCAGGTTTAAATAAAAGAGGTTGGTAAATTTTTAAGTGTACCAGGTTTATATAAAACAAGTTGATAAGCAGATAAATGTGTCAGTTTATACACAAAGTTTAAGCTTTTAAAAATTACAAGCATACAATGTTTAATTTACTTAAAATGTTAAATTCAAAAAACTTTTTGTGCTGTTTTCTAACAGTTTGGACTTGAATAAAGAAAACCTGCACTTAATCTTTTCACAGGCGTTTTGTTTTCATACCTAGACAGATATCGTGATGTATCATTATAGGATTGTCTAGCAATATATTGATTATTGCAGAATTGCTGTATTGTGTTATCGGTATCGTGAGCCATGTATCATGTAGGGATGTCCCGATCAGGTTTTTTTGCCCTCGAGTCCGAGTCCGAGTCATTTGATTTTGAGTATCTGCCGATACCGAGTCCCGATCCGATACTTAATACATAAAAAAAGAATAAAGAAGAGCAGAAAAACAGATCCAGGATGTTCCTTATTTTTTATTTAATTCACCTTATTTTAACATTCAACAACTCTGTTAACAAACAGAGCACTTCTGTGAGGTAGCTTGAACAATCAAGTAATAAATAAATTCTTCACTTTTGGACTTTAGTGCAACAGTAAATATAAAAAAGTCTAATATATAAACAAATAGCACCTCAACTTAAAATACCCGGCAGGCATGTGAACAAATAAAAAATAAAAGTGCTACAGTGTTTGCAAAGCCAGTAATGTGCTTTTAGGAACTGCACTCCTAACTCTTACACCGGTTTCACACTGCAATGTTTTTTTCGCCGCCCATGTTAACAGATTAAACCAGGCTTTAGAGCATTCACACCGCGCGCAGAGGCGGCGCGGCAGTGCGTAGCAGAGCAGAGCAGGAGTGCCACGATCGTTTCGGCGCCGAGTCTATTTTTGCTGCGCCGCTTTTGCTGAATTAAAGTGACAATACATTGATCATGGCCAAAATACGCCGCAGTTTTATCCAAAAAGTGCATTGATGATATCTATTGTGTTTTAAACAGTCAATCAAATGACCAACAGCAATTTAAAAAGAAAACAAATGTCCAAAAACAAACTTGTTGCCATGACAATAAAAACAAAGATGAACAAAAAGTTATATGAAATCATTAATAAAATAAGCTTCTTGACAAGTCTTTATTCTTAAATGTATTTGAAAACGAAAAAAGCAATGCCAACTTATCCATTATAGAGTAGCCTACTCTGTCTCTAGCCTGCCCGCGGTTCAGCCGCGCGTGACAAAAGCTGCCAGTGTGAAAGCAAAACGCGCGTGTCCTGCCCCTGCTCACCATATGCACTGCTCCTGCGCTGCTTACACTCTGCTAACGCGTGCAGTGTGAAACCGCATAACTATAGATGTGTTAAAAAATAATGAGAATATATATATACATATATATCCGAGTCCTGATCGGGAGGTAACGTCCGATTCCGATCGAGTCTGAAAACACGTGATCGGGCCCGATTTCCGATCACGTGATCGGATCGGGACATCCCTAGTATCATGTATTGTATCTTATCGTGCGGTACCCTGTGATTCCCACCCCTAGTATTCTAATGTATTAAAGCATTCAAGCCATGCAATGGATTAGGTAGGCTTGCCGTTTATTTTGAAACACAATTAACCAAGTAGGGTTGTGCAAAAATATCGATACAGCTAACTATCGCGATAATTTTTTTTAAGTATTGCAATATATCACAATATGTACCGTATTGCAATATATCGTGATACTTCATATCGTGACACATGTATCGTGATATGTATCGAATCGAGAGGCCCTTGTCGATACCCAGCCCTATAAGTTATAACCAAGGGCCCGAAAAACCCTCCAAACAAAGTGATTTTACTGAACATTAGAACTACTTACATGTGCAAACGCCACAATAAAACTACATAGAATAAACAACAAGTAATGACATCCTGGTTGATAAGTGATCATCTTCCAGTGGTGTTTCAGCTGTGCGCTTCTATTCTATGGCTCATGGTAAATCAAGACCTGTCAATCTGGGGTGCGTTTCCCGAAAGCATCGTTAGCCAAATATGGTCACAAGTTCCATCGTTGTCAACATAGTTCAACGAGTCGGTGTTTCCCGAAACCATCGTTCCAACTAGCATTCACAAACAGCATCGCAAAGTTGTGTGGTTGGAACTACAGCTCTCGACCTGTGGTTAGAAGTAGGGATGGGGCCGATCCGATCCAGTATCGGTATCGGGACCGATACCAGCATAATTCACGTATCGGATTTTCCCGATCCAACCTGCGGAGATATCCGATATCCATTAGTCATGTCTGCGCTTTATCGTTGTCTGCTGAAATGACTCCAAGTCCAAAAGTGATTCCCGCCGGCGAGTCTGTTAGCTGGCTGCAAACTGCGGAATGGATTTCCTGAACAGAGGCGCGCTCAATGAGACACAGAGTTATGAGACACGCCCCCGCTCAGGAAATCCATTCCGCAGTTTGCGGCTAGCCAACATGTCCGCTTGATGTAAATACTTCACACTGGAAACACCACAGAGCAAGACAGCTAAATGCAATGTTTGCAAAGCCGTAATTCAGAGCTCTTTGAAGCTCCCTCGCATAGTACAATACAACGAACACAATCAAACATTTAAAAAAGCACCACGTTACTGTGTGTTCACATCAAACGCGAATAGCGCGTCAAATTTGCGTCTACCGCGTCTAGTTGGACGCTTGAATATTTTGAATCCATTCGCGCGTCCAGTGAGAAATTGACGCGCGTCTGAGGTGAAATCCGCTTGTCTGTTTGCAAGATCATGCTGATGTTGATCGAGCATTCATCGAGAGAGAGTTACCGCATCGGAGCGAGGATCACCCTTCAGAAAGTGTGTGTAAGATGTTTACACTTGCACTTTTCTTATATTCAAGACTCAAGTATTTGACATTTTGGGAATGTAATAAATATTGAAATGACAATCAATTTGAAACCCTTACAGTTGCATATTTGTTTCCAGAATGGATTTTTCCTGTTAACAGGATTTCCTGTTTTTCTGACTGACTTTTCTGATCTTATACTTACCTCAAGTTGCCTTTTGGGACATATGCATACATACGTAGCAGCTACATTAAAGTTATCATACTTGCCTGTTTAGAGAAGTTTATTTCAGCATCATATAAAATAAACTATAATGATAACAACAATATTAAAGCAAACACAGCTCTGGTATCGGAATAGTATCGGTATCGGCCGATATCCAAATTCAGGTATCGAGATCGGATCGGAAGTGAAAAAATGTGGATCGGTGCATCCCTAGTTAGAAGCATAGTTTCTAGTTTGCATGACATGTGGACTTAATAAATACGGTTACACTTTATTTTAAGGTGTCATTGTTACAGTGTAATTATATATTTAAGTACTGAGTAATATTAAGCAACTTAACGTGTACTTACTATAGGGTTAGGGTAGGATTAGGATTTGGTTGAGGGTTAGTTGCATGTAATTATGCATAATTTACTGTTAATACTATGGTAAGTACATGTAACATATGTAACAAGGCCACTGTAAAATAAAGTGTTACCATAAATCCTTATCTTGAGCAAAATAAGCAAGCTGACATTCAGTTCAACCTGTGTCTTTTATTTAGAATACATACAAATGTAATTTACGTCTTTTAGTGTGTCAAGAGATTTAAAGCACCGTTTTTGAAGACTGCGCTTGTGCGAACGTGCTCTACAACGTAAGAACGAGCCTATGATTGAATCTGGAAATAAAGCAAAATTCTGAAAAAATGAAATAGTCCTCAGATGCCATGTCTGTAATTTATATCAAAACATCTAGCGTTGATTCGATCTTAAAACAGTTTCAATAAAAGTAGTTATTACTCCAGTCCACCATGTGCGTGACGTCATAAACCAACATGGTTGAACGACCACTTTGTGACAATACGGTTTCAGGAAACAGTCGTGACTAGCAAGGTGATTTCTTCAACGATGCATCGTACTATGGTAGTGAACCAGCGAGTTACGTCGTTGTACGGGAAACGCACCCCAGGGCGATCAAACCAAAGCGCACTCCAGCTGTAAAACAGTGTCCGATTGGTCTCTACACATCATCCCTAACCTCTATTCCCACCCACCACACCCGAGATTCAGTTTCCATTGGTTGAACTTTCAAATGATGTTGGAAAACACAGCGTCATGATTGCAACGCAGTCGGATCCCGGAAGTCCTATAACTTCAACCAAGCAGAAAGTCATGTCACTCCGTGATCTACGCATTGTCTTATGTTGTGTTTGAGCTCATGTGTTTGGCACCATGTGTTGACACACAAACGTGCCTCCCCTCAGTCACTCTTTTCATTTGCTCCGGATGAATATTGTTGCTGTTACAGGGCTTAAATTTTGGTGTGGGATTGCGTGTATTGTCCATAATTTTACTCATTCCCTCCCTTGCACGAGCATAAAGCTGCCACTTTAATTCAAATTGAGTTGTTCTTCCCAGCTTATAGCGCTTAAACAGTCAAATACACACAAAGTAATGTCAAAATGCCGGTCTTGACGAGTATTCACATAAACACAGTCAGCTATGTTTAATAAAATATTACATAAAATATGAAAGAAATTTGCACTGTTGATCACACTAGTGTGCTTTAATGTTTCACCAGGAAGTTTGTTTTGAAAAACTTTTATTTTCTACAAAATGGCACAGAGTTAAGGCCCTTGCACACTGAGTCTGAAATTCGCGTCCGAAATTTTCGCACGTTAAAAAATAAATACGACCTCACGTTATGACAATCAGTTCAGGGTAGGATAAAGTTTCTATCTGAAAAAGAGAATGTGTGTAATACTCAAAATAGTTTGTGTGTTTTAACATGTGTGTGTGTGTTTGGGTAATGTGTTTATGCATGTATCCACACATGCACAGGTCCAAGGGCTCGATGTTTGCAAGCACACATGCACATGTGTACATAAACATAATGAACATGCTCCTGAAAACAAAATTTTTCTCTTACTTTCAGTCTCTCCCATTCACTTTCAATGGCCAATTGAAACAATGGCCCTCAATAGCCCAGTGGAACACCACAAATGTAACTCTGTGCCATTTTGTACAAAATAAAAGCATTTCAAAACAAACACCCTGATTAAACATTAAAGCTCACTAGTATGATAAACAGAGCAATTTTCTTTCATATTTCACTTAACATAGCTGACTGCGTTTACGTGAATACTCGTCAAGACCGGCATTTTGACATTACTAGTAAAATTTTAAAAAGTAAAGTATTAGTAAAAAAATTGTCAAAAAACATTTGAGAAGTAGTTATAACCTTTGTGAACAAAGTCACTAAGTTGCGATAACATTAACTACTAGTATTTTCGGGGAAAAGAAAATCTTCTCTGGGTCAAAATGACCCAAACACAACATGAGGGTTAAACACAAAATAAGATAATTTGAAGAATGTCCGTAACCAAGCAGTTTTTTAAGAGAAACTATTCCTTTAATGTCAAGCACTGATATCAGCAATAAATCATGATTTTTGTCATTACCATGCAGCCCTACTTCAATGTTTTAATTGTGAATTTGTGAAAGGCTAGACTGGCAGGAAAAAGACCGGAGCTTTTTTGAAATGCTGTATTGTTTTGGCTCGCTATTGAAAACACACTGTGCAACTAATATTATATCTATCCATAACCATGTCTAACTAAAATACTCAATGCACAAACTCTGAAGACATGAATAATGACACTAACATGCCTGCCAATAGCAACATGGTTTTATTTACTCATCCATTTTTTTAAATCACTGTTTGAATTCCTTCACCAAAGGAATCCTGCTGTGTCTCCTTTTCATTCAGATGCTGCAAAACTACAGCGTCAAAGAAAAATAAATCAAAGGTAGACTAACCAATCCCAGAGTAAATATCACCCATCTGCATTTAATGTCTATTAGCCAATGAACAGTGAGGTCAACACCTGCATGCTGGTATACAATAGCTCCCTTTACAATATTATTGAATATAATGCTGGTATATTAAACGGATCATTGTTGTTCCGTGATCCATACGGATCAGCCCCCACGGTTCAGCACGCATGTAATTTCAAGTTTAACCGGCTTAGTCTGAAAGTTTTTAATTTGCATGCGTTTTGTCTAGCTGGTTAACACATTCAATAGATTTTAAACCATTCCAAAGCTAGAAGAGGCAAAAGATAATTTAATTCGGTATTCGCTATCTGTGCGCACAGCCGCACGCACCAGAAGCGCACACACAGAGAGAGGTGCATTTCAAATAGCGTGCAAACTCCGAATTGATTCCTCTTTCACGTCTCCTTGCACTTGGATGGACACATAGTACACAAAATGAAGTCAAAATACCCATCTCGGCAAGTATTCTCGTAAACACAGTCGTTTATGTCTCAAGAGAAAGAGAACAAGAGGAGGATGTATTTAATAGGGGTGTAAATCGGACAGTTCATCGCGATACGATACAATATCGATTCTCTCAGCCAGCGATACGATATTTTCCGATACTTCAAAAAATTCCACGATACGATTCGATTCGATTCGATTCAGGGCTATATCGATCGATTAATCGATATTTAGATATTATGTTCACACAACCAGTTACGTTTTTATTAACTCACAAATGCAATCAAAATATATAACATGAACGTTTAATTAAACTCTTTGAAAATTGCGCACCCTCTCCCAATTGGGACATTTATAACAGAAGTGGTCATTTGCAAGTAGCTACTCCGTTCTTGTTCATTTTCATAAATCATGTTTTTTATTATTATTGTGCATTCCAAGTAATATCAATCAAACTGCAGCTGGGTTGTTTTGATTATTAATAATAATAATAACTTAAATACAGGTAAATTACAAAATTAAAGTTAATTGAAAGTATGCTTTAATATGTTAAAAGTTTTTTTTTTTTTTTTTTTTAGCAGAGCAGATACATTAACATTTCATCTTTCTGAGTCAAACAAAACCAAGTAATTGCTATGATAAATAATTCAACACTCGGTTAATCTTCATAATGTTAATCTCCTCAGATGACATAGACGCCTAACAAACATTGTTGTGATAACGTACAGTTCAGAGAGCTTTTCCCTCACCACTAAACGAGCTGCTTTAGTAAGGTTCCGTGAAAATGTTTCAGGTTTTATTTTCCTTTTACACCCTGAAGAAGATATCACGAGTTCATTGAAATTATCCATCCTCGATCACTTTTAGTCAGCTTTGACGAAACTCCTCTTAGCCAGCGCGTCTTTTCAAAGTGACATGTGACCTGAATCCTGCGCGTTGAGTCGCTAAAACGGACTTATCGTGTTGTGTTCACCAACAAGGGTGCGAGTGCTTGTCTGTTTCTGCTGTAAAACATGAACTCGCGATGCCTTGACAGCGGACAATACCGACTTTTGTGGAAAAAACTTGTTTAGGGTTTAGTCAGTCTTGTCAGGCGTCTTTTTCAGATGAGGAGATTAACGTTACACACCGGCAGGCGGTTGGTGAGTAAACGAAAATGTGCGCTTTGGCGGAAGGATTGTTACGTTAGAATGTGGAGAGTTTCAAAATAAAGGTGTATATCGATATTTTAAGTGTGGAATCGATGCATCGTATCGTTAGACGTTATATCGATGCATCGATCCATATCGATGTATCGTTACACCCCTAGTATTTAACCCTTGCATTCAGTCTTAAAGTGACAGCAGCCTATAAATACCAGCTGTTGTCTATATGTCATTAATGTTAATCAAACTATAAAACACAGCTTTAACAAAGATGAATCTATCTAAAATTTATACAGTGAGTGAAGTGAACATCAGGGTTGTGCCGATAGGCGATAGTATAGTGTATCGACGATAGTCAGAGATATCGCTGATGGCAGATGCCTTTGACAATATCAATACGATAATTGGCTCGTTTTACCATTAATGTATTAAATTATTATTAGTAGTAGTAGTAGTAGTATTATTATAAAGCTAGTATTTGTATTAAATTAATATTAGGAACTACAATTAATTTGCCTTGCCTAAATTCATAACGACATCACCACATAGCCTAACACTTGTGACATCACCGACACGCGTGTATGAGGACTCATAAGACTAAAAAACTACATACCACATCAAAATTGAATTGCAAGGTGATCCATTCACAAATTGTCAAGAGTAGGCTACTTGTTTTAACAGACGCATCATTCTTATAAAGATCCAAGATGAAAATGGCATCGTTGTTCATCAGTATTTTGTTTCCATAGCACATTAACAAAACATTTAATGACACTAATAACACTGAAAAAATTACAAAATATTATTAATGATAATAATAATAATAATAATAATATCACTAAAATGATATATGCCTAATAACAGTCTTTAGTTCATGCCGAAAGCTCAGTCCGTTTCTGCTTTCTTTTTCAGGGAATGAGAATTACAATTACATGCACATTCTTAACCCGATTATGCTGAATAAACTGACAATGCATGTGGTCATGTAAATGCATTAACCCATTTTCCTTTATCAGAGTCAAGTCATAAGTTTAAGTATTAAAGCTCCAGTATGTAACTTTTGTATGTGACCACAAGAGGGCGCAGTTTCCAACAATAACAAAGGCGAAGCTTGATGACGCTATGAAGGAGGTGACGATGGGAGATGTCGTTTTTAATGCGTTTTCACCATCTAGCGATGTATCTAAATGGAATTAATGAATCATGATCACGGATGAGGTAATTTATTCGTTTTTGTATTACCTGTATGTCTGATCGTATTATTTTATGTCATCATAATTAATGAACTGCAAGGAACGTGAAATGTTATGCTATATTATCCCGTTACAACATACAGCTATTTGTCAAATGATTTGTTTGGTTTATGTTGTGCAGTTTTACGTTTTTATGGTTAATGCCGTGTTGTTTAACGTGTTCAAACCAATATCTAAAAGTAAATTTGAACGAACATTTGCAAGTAATGACTAAATATATTTTTTTAACAACATATCCGATTGTATTTAGCCTGCTAATTGTACAGCCATAATCTCGGTCACCACACGTGATAAAAAGCCTTACCGAAGTACAAAGAGCAATATAACTTTGTTTATAAGTGCTACTATTGACAGTTGCATGTCTTACCTGTCTATCAATACACTCGCGAGAGCAGAGTCTCTGTCAAGTCCAAGATTCGCGCAGCTCTCTCCATCTCGAAAACGCCTGCCGATATTTATCCGGGTTTTATTCCTCCGTTTGTCACACAGTCCGTGACTCCGCGTGTATCCGAATATGGACGCTTTCGTTTTGTTGGCACTTCAATACTCGCCAAAGAGTAATCGTGATCCATAACAGCTATAACCATACAGTCTATGGCTATAACGCTATAACCACCACTTCCGCACATGTGATATTCCGGTGTGGTGGGTCATATTTTTTATTTTATTCTTTTTTTATTCTTTGTCAGACGTCTTTATTGTTTATTGTGATAAGAAAAAAAAACTCAATAAAGTTGTTGTAAAAAAAAAAAAAAAAGGATAGAGCGGACATTGCGTCACTGAGGCGCGACATTTCTTTTCCGGGACGGCCAGTTATTTAAAATCGGAATTTCTCTGAAATAAAAAATCTTTGGAGACTTTTGAGATATTGTAAGTACACAACTGGAGTAAATATATCACACTGTGCAAGTTATTTTCGGAAATTTTGTTACAAAATTCCTACATATTGGAGCTTTAACCAATCGACTCAGCTAGATTTTTGCCCCTTACTCTGATTTCTCCCTGGATTTAAAACACATTAACCTGCGTTCTTTGGGCTTATTGAAGTGCGCATATGTGAAGTGCATCCAGACAGAGAGAGCACTGGTAGGAGGACATATATCGCAAACTCCGACTCTTTCTTGACCCAAAAAAATATTAAAACTCATCTCGTGCAGAAGTACAGTCAAAATGCTGCATCTGTAACGGCGTGAGAGGATAATGTGTGTCCGTAAATTTCCCGCTGACATGTTGAAATACTCAGAGTCAGATACAAAAATGATTAGGATCTTTTTTTACCTCACTATACCGGAAAATAACCTGATTTAGCCTATTAATAAACACTCCACCTTTGCTAGCAAAATAAAACGATTCTCATATATAAAACGAAGTAATAAATCAAGCAAATTAATGAGTAAATAAGCAAGTTAATAATCAAATAAGTAAGCCCCGCCCCCCTCACAATAATATCATGTATCGCCGATCTCACAGGCTGACGATAGGACGATATGAAAATGGAGCATATCGCCCAACACTAGTGAACAAACTGTTATTTCACATTTAATTATTACAATTCTCTACCTGAATACTACAGTTAGACCTTACTTTATTTGTAACATTGTTATATTGTATTTATCTATGCTTGTAATTTGTGTATTTGTTCTTATTTTTACTGACTATTCACTTGCCTTTGACAATGTTCGAACTTTATTAGTTAGGCTAGTAGTTTTTGCTGTGGTATCAGAGTATTTAAAGTGTGCTTTAAGTAATAAATGGAAAGCAAATTTACCCCTCATCCCCCCCAAAAAAATTCTTGCTGATCCGAAAAAATTTCCGCTCCATGACTCAAAAACCGTAAAATGATCCGAACTGTGAGTTTTGTGATCCTGTGAACCACTCCACTATTAACATGCTACAATGCATAAACAGAAGATGGAAGCATGTACAGTAGGGCCATCTATTCATGTCTTTCAAAAAGACAACAAGGCACCTACACAATGGACAGACAAGGGTCTCTATTTATCTATTACTTTATGACATGAATAGTCTTCTGAAACACATGGAGATTCTGGTTGAGTCCCAATCCACATACCTTCTGCCCTAAATCAGATGCAAGAATAGAATTATTCCGACTCAGATCATATTATTGAAAAAAGTATGTCAAAGGTGCCCAACTGATATACTATTTCTGGAAGGTTTACAAAGTGGGTATCCGAGCTTGTCTTTTCAGCTAATACTGCCCGCCACAAGTCCACAACCCCTTGTGCTACAAAAAGAAGAGCAAGTGATAGTGAATTACAGATTTTATTTTATTTTTTTCATAAAAAAAAGGGAGGAATGCAAGTTCAAAGCTGTCAGTTGTTTTAAGAACCTAATAAGCAAAGTAATAATTTTAAGGTAATGAACTAGACACCACTGTGTACACGAAACATTATGTGACAAGGGGGTCTGTGATATCAAGACTATTTTATAAAATGGCAAAAAAATCTCACTGACGTCAAAGGGCCATTCACAACAAGAACTATAAAGACAAATATTAGCGCATCTTCAACTATGGGCGTTAACACACTGTTTATAATAAGCACGTGCTGCTGGTATGTTGTCTGCTGGTGTGTCATCTATAAAGTGAGGTGGATTCTGATTGGCTGGCTGTTAATGTTTTCTTTTTATAATTCATCAGATGGAAAAAATTCTGAACCTTTCCTCTGTGTCGTTATTGTTAGCTGTGGTGTGGACTGCTATTCTTAGAATTAGAATGATTATTAAAACGTAGTTGTAGTTATCATCCTTGGTGCGGACGTCCTTTACATACATAAAAGTGTGTACTTGCCATCACATGTGAAGTGCACAGAATTTGGGATGAAGCCTTAGACCTGGCTAGGAGTCTATGAGCTCAGCTCTCTACAGGAAAAACATCAGCAACAGAGGGTCGCATCTACATCTGATTCTCCATCTCAGAAAAAAAAATGTCACATGAATTTAGTCAGTATGGAATAAATACATAGGATTTTAACATCCCCTAAACCCAGTTTCACTTCACTGTCTACTGCTACCAAAACCTGAGTGCTTTCCATTCTTACTGCTGATTTGACATAACCAGTTAACCACAAGACCAACTCTGCAAGTCTGGACAACATCTGTATGTCATATGAACAACTGTGGTTTCAGTCCCCTTCATTTAGACCAACCTTTAACTCAAGGCCTGCATTCAACTTCAAAACTCTGCAAACACTGTGTCTGAGAAAGGGAAACTTTTTAGTAGAAGGGTAAGATTTGTCAAACAACAGATGTGCCTCGATTTTCTGAGCCACTGGCTGTAATTCAGCCCAACAGCTGATGTAGACAGCAGACTCAAAGAACTCAAAGAACTGCCAATTAGACAAGTGTAATTCCGCCATTTGTATGCAGGTTCCTGTCACCCCATGAGTTCACTTAGTAAGGTTAACAGTAGGGCTGCACGATATGAGGAAAAGCTGCGATGTGCAATAACATTGTTTAATATTGCGATGACGATATGACTTGCGATAAATATTCAAATGTGAATGTTAGCTATACTGTTCCCATGTCTTAGTGCTTTAATATGTTCTTTGCGTGATAGGTCAAACGTTTATTACAGTCTGCCTGGTTCAGATTACACGATTTTAGCGCGATTTTGGCACGATCCGGTTGACATAGGGTGTCGTGGGGATTCGTAAACGACAATGGGCGTCGGGACGCAAGATTCGATCGTTTCATCTTCGATCGTTTCCATCTCGTCCACGATGGGTTGAGTATGTGAGTGAGAGTGAGTGTGCACGAGTGAGTGAGTGCGAGCAACAGTGAGTGTGTTTGTGCGCCAGTGAGCGAGTGTGTGTGTGCGCGAGTGAGTGAGTGAGCGAGGGACAGTGTGTGTGTGTGTGTGTGTGTGTGTGTGTGTGTGTCGTTTATATACTGTCTATGGTGTGTGTGCGTGCGAGTGAATGTGTGCGTGTGACGGCACGCGATGACTGGTCGGAAAGCAACGTGTAGTCTGACATGTTTCTTGTCAACAACACGACAAGATTTTAGGAGTCAAAATCGTGTAATCTGACACCGTGACTTCAGACACAAAAATCTTGTAATCTGAACCAGGCATTATTCATCGTGTCAGGCTGTCTGTTGCGATGTGTTCATCGCGCGGGTTCATATCGCGATGACGATGAAAATTCGATGTATCGTTCAGCCCTAGTTAACAGTGGTTTTTACTTTCAGACATGCACTAGCGGGTGGCCGTAATCTTAATTTAAATGTGACCCACAGAGATACCTAAGCAGAGACAGCAAAAATTGATCATGAAAACACAATTGTATGACTTGATTTTACAAAGTTCAGTAATATTCAGTAATAGTAATATTGTGGATTTAAACACATTTATTTATTTATCTGATAGCTTTTATTTGATAGAGAATTCAAGTCGTCAAAATGTCCAAAATGCACACCCCTAGTGTCCAGCTTATTTTTTAAACGCAAAAAGTGGGTGCAGCCATTTGTAAATTGAATGTGCAAGCAAGGCTTCCAGTGTCATCCGCTTCAAGGTGGAGGCAATGGAGGATTGGCATTAGATGGGTAAGAAATTAGACCTATGAGAGTTTTAAGTACAAAAACTTAACAAATGTCTTGAAATACATCATCTGAACAATGTTTTGAGGTGTGGTAACCGAAGTATTAGCAGAGTAATTGACTCGGTGTTGAATTATTTGAAAAATTACTTTATGTTCTCAGAATCATCACAAAAAAAAAATTTCTTCCCTGTCATTTGATTAAATAATAATTAGGGGTGTAACGGTACAGGTATTCGTCCCATGAATTTTCGTGTGTCTTATGTTACGGTTGGGCCGATAGACGACACCATCATCCATCGCGATGGCTGACAGACATCACGATGTTGAGCCGTGCACCTTTACAAATGATCATGATCTGTAACGTACGTTAGATGTTTGTTTGGGCCGCAGTTCAGAGATTCCTGTCTGTTAGTGGTGGGGGGAAAAATCGATTCTGTTCAGTATCGCAATATTTTGTGCACGCAATTATATCGATACAGTAGCGCAAAGAATTGCAATATTTAATTCTAAAATTATCTGTTTTACTTTCGGGTTTTCTCTATTGGTTTTCTCGGAGTTTACTCTAATAATTTACATTTGCGTATTACATCCACATGGTGGCGCTTGTTGCAGTGCTTTGTTGTTGTGCATTCAACAGCAGATTCAAATGAAAATGGCTTCACCATCACAACCCGTTGTACACGACGCTCCGTCTTCTTTCAAACCGAAAGTGTGGGCATGTTGGCCAACTCCTTTTTCTAAACAAAAATGCCAATATTCCCAAATTAATTTTGGTTGATAACCTTGCAGCCAACAGGACTGGACTCTAGCAGTAGGCTACACATTTTTGTTAATTTTTCTCAATTTGATTGAAGCTCTAAGTTACTCTTATCTGTGATTACTCTCAGGTTTATGTTACTCTATTATGTCTTCTTTATGTTACTCTATTGTATTTAAATAATTTTAAGTTATGTGCTGGGAGCTCACCATTCATGTGAGAGGTCTCCTATTCAGAGAAAAATTACGTCCTGTCCTGTAATAAGGTCCTGTGTCCTGAATGTTCAAGGACAAAGTTTTTGCACTACCCTCCTAAGTTTTTGCACTTCAGTTAATGTGTAGAAGATAATGTTCACAGAATTAAATGTGACATTTGATTTGAAGTGAGTTGAGCAGTCTTATTTTCCTATTTTTTGTAATGCCTTTGAATAATTTGGGGGACATGAATCGCAATATACCACAGAATCGAATCGCAATACTTGCTGTATCGCAATATGTTAAGAATCGCAATAATATTGAAAGTGTGGCCCAAATATCGCAATACTATCGAACCGTCACATTTTTGCCAATTCCCACCCCTACTGTCTGTTGGATTTATTACAGCACGTGAATTCATAAGTTTCTCCCGAAATACATGAAAGTAAGTGGCCGGTGAACTGGGAGAAAAATAGAGTTAACTTTATAGTTACTTACACTGTCTATCTGATATGAATAAAACACGTCAGCAAATATATTTGAATGGATTGTTATTGCTGCTTCCATAGACACCATTGTGTATTTTACAAACTATAAATGTATTGTTTTGCTATGAATTATATGTATTTAAATGTCTGAAACCTAAAATTATGGGTATATGACAAGCGCATCCGTCTTTGGCTCAGTGCCAGCCATAGCGCGAAAGCACAGTTTGAATCTGGCAGTTATGTCACGTCACTGTACATTCGCTCCTTACTGGTCAGCTGCTGCAGAGCGTGCCAAAATCGAAATTGCTGATGAGATATAGAGGAAAATATCTAGTGGAAAATGAGAATGTTACGTAGGTCCACCCTACAAAGTAAATGGACTGCTGCATTTATATAGCGCTTTCACAGACCTATGGCCACCAAAGCACTTTACATAGCCTCACATTCACCCATTCACTCACTCATTCATACACCGACGGCGTGTCGGTGTTACAAAAGTGTTACAAAAATCCTGTGGAATCTCCTCCTGTGGAATTCAACGTGCTTTTAGGGTGCCTATGGTCTGTATTAGGGCTGCACGATTTGGGCAAAATGTCATATTGCGATAATTGAGGTCAATATTGCAATTGCGATATGCGATATAATAAACAAATGGTTTCATGAGTCAACTTGCTTGGTTCTCAAGGAAAATAAATGCACACACAGATTAGTGATAATCTGCCTAAAGAAAAAAGTTCTTTAGTCAAGAGCAGTGAGTGTTTTTCTCTGTTCCCTTTGTTCTTTGATTAACTTTAGTGACAGATATAATTAGTGGCTACTGTGTACTGTCCCTTTAAGACCAGCCGCTGCTGTCAGAGGATCTCACACGCACCTCATTCTCTCACGAGTCACAACTCTACACGTTCATCATAAGACTACCCTTATGTTATGAAGATACTCGACAAAAAGACATTTTGGCATAATTGTGTGTGTTATTGTTCGTTCAAGCTCGAAAGAGAGCTGTATTCTGGCATGCTGTTTTGTGCGCTCGAACGATATTAGCGCGAGTCTCTCTGTGTGTCACAGTCAGGACATTCACAGGCAGCGAGCTCTTTTTTGTCTTATCGCGCATGAATGGTTTTAAAGCATTTGCATGAATAAGAGCGGGATCATGTAACACTAGCCAAAGGATGCCAAAAATGAACAGATACTGCGTTAATTGCGCTAATTTGTTTATTTAATATAAAATCGCAGCATTTTGCGTCATATAATCGCATAGGCTTGACATCGCGATTGCGATATGATTAATCGTGCAGCACTAGTCTGTATCATCTCAGTGTCTGACCTCTGCTCCAGATACACAAATGCACACACAGCCTACCAACAGAGGATTATTTTTTTGTGTCCACATCAATGAAGTAACATCTGTAAAGCACATGGGAACAATAAATGTGCATGCTGGCCCTTAAAGTGCCAAGTCATAAGCTTAGAATCACAAAGCAGGACAAGTTATTTTAAATATTTCCATCCAAATACTTCTCCCCTGTTGTTTGAGATGGGCTTTTGGACAAACTCCCCAAAGAATTATGAAGGATAAAAACTTATTGATAAGTAATAATATATAAATAACAGTGATGCCAGTGATGTACACCGCAAATGGGTATGGCCCACTTGCAGCATAGCTTTTTATATGCACATACATTTTGCAAAATTATTTTATTTTAAAGTTAAGTTCTAAAAAATGCTAGGTTATTTTTTCCATCCAAACGCTGGGTTGAGCCTATTGGGTCAGTTGTTGGGTTGTTTTTTAAGGTAGTTTTTATTACCCAGCTGTAGGGTTAGTGGCTGGGTCAATCTGACACAGCAACCCAATGGTGGCATTACTACAACAACCTGGCTGTCACAATATCTTTCAACTATGAGAAATGCAGAGTGGCGGTCTGAGGTTCGCCTTCCTTTGGTTCGCTTTTAATTAGGCCTATTATATTCACATTCTTTACTGTGGTAAAGTAGAAGAAATGCTGTAGGGCAGATAGCCTAGCTTTTTACTTGCACATCAAATTATTTTAACACAGTTTGTGCTTGTTATTAGACTTGGTAAGGCGCGTCAAGTTTATTTGTAAAGCGCGTTTCACACGCGGGTGATTTTGGTTTTGCTTTCTCTGGCAGCGCAAAATCAAACATAGGCCTAAAGCCTAAATGTCTTGCCCTTCTCTTCAGACCTTCTACAACGAGAAGAACACATGAAGATATTAGAAAAGAGATGGTCTCTTTCCTGCTTGTGTCCCACATCCCTCTCAAAGCGCAGAGCGCTAGGCTATATCATGCTAGGCTATATGTCTTTGTGTGTAATATAAAATATAAAAATATAAAACGAATATTTTTTAAACATTTAACTTTATTATATTATTTAAGTTACCATTATTTACTGATATTTATTTCAATGCTTTACAGGCTTAAGTGTGTTGTTTCATTGATGGAAGTGCTCATATAAACACGCATGTCTGTAACGAAATGGATGTTTGACCCTCGTATATAATTTTTATTTATTTATCTATTTTTTCTTTCTCCGAAGCTTCAAATATTCGGTGTTGATTACTACCGAAGCTTCGAAGCTCAAAAAATGGTATTTGGTATTCTTGTCTTTGACCCGTTTACAAAGTATTTGGACACTTAAATAATGCTTAAAAATTAATGAAAATACCAAATTAAGACAAAAACATATTTGGACACTTTCTGCTTGTCAAATGTGATAGGACACTTGTGTGAACTGATTTAATACATCTTAATACATCTACTAAATATAATCTTCCAATCAGCTGGTTAAATGTCATTGCAAAAATGGCTAGTTAATTGTGAGAAAAGGTCCTCCAGAGTTTAGCTCTAACCTGCCTCAACACAGGTGCCTGAAAGGATCTAGTAATCCTGAAGATCTTGATTAACATGTATAATTATGATTGTGGTTAAACTCTGCAGGATAATGTCCTGCCAGGAACAGGACTGGAAACCCCTTTTCTAGCATCATTTGATTGCAGATGCCATTTGGTTTGATATTTTGTACCGCAGTACAAAATGCAGTAAAATTCATTCAGTAAGTGGTCACAATTTGGTCACACTTACTGAATGAATTTTACTGCATTTTGTACTGCGGTACAAAATATCTCTTGTATTACATGCCCTATTTGTTGATTCACTGCATGTTACTGCATGTGTTTTACATTATTTCTAGAAGACTATACCAATACAATACCAACTTTGGCTCCTAAGAGCTGAATCTTTATGAATGACAACTAGGGCTGTCACTTTTTATTCGATATTCGAATATGCAACATGACGTGAAATATCCGAAATCGAACTATAAATAAACTATTCGGTTTTTAAAGTGGAATGTTTTGCGCATTTTTTACAGATTAGACCGTTTGCTTTTTATTTTATTGTTTGCCATCTCCAGTAGCAGCCGCTCTAAACGTATCGTAGGCCCATGACCAAATCAAGCGAATAATAGCCAGCTTGTTTTGAAAATGGAAGATAACGACAAGACTAGAGAGACTGCGCTGTAATTCCTGCCTATCACACACACACACACACACACACACACACGACCCACAGAAAAGACTCGCGTCAGTATCGAGTTCTCTTTCGGGCTTGAACAAGCCACAACACACAAATTATGCCGAGTGTCCTCATAAGAGCAGTCTTAAATTATTTAAATAAAGTTTATCTTAATTATTTATCTTAAATGAACGTAGAGATGTGAGAAAATGCGACGCGTGTCAGATCGCGTCTCTGTTCGCAGCGGCTGGTCTTAAAGTGTCATTAATGTTAATCAAAGAACAAAGGTAAGAGAGTAAATTACTCACTCAGACCCCGCGCCAGGAGGATTATTATACTGTAGCCTAATCATGAATGCACTCCGCTATCTTTTAACACATCTCCAGCGAACGGCTTTTTCACGCAAAAGAAAAACTGTTCATTAAGCGCAGTGAAATTCAGCGACCATGTGGCGTTTCCTGATGGATCAAGGTTGTTCATAACTTCATTTTACATTTTACGCGTAGATATTCGAATATATTCAAATATATTGCTTGATATTCAATATCCGTTCGAATTTGATTTTTCTCAAAAGTGACAGCCCTAATGACAACCATCACAGAATGTAAAAAGAGACTGACTATTATATACAATGTCTTTTAGGGGGTGTTATTCAATACAGTAATTAGTTCACTTTGGGCACAAAAATGACACACATAATGGCACAAATAACAAATAAGTCTGTAACTCATGAAAAAATGGACAGTGGCTAAACACAGTTCTTTCTGCCTAGGATGTAAACCAGCTGTCTTCCCTACTATTGATATTTCTCATTTCTGCTTATACAACTTAAAAAATAAAGTGAATTCTAGAGTAGTTTACCAAATTATAATGCATTAATAGCTGCAATAATATAAAATTGTATATGCTGTAGTGTTATCAAAAATATCGATATTTCGATAAATATCGATACTGAAATATCTGAACGGTACCAATACTAATTTCCCGAAGTATCGATACTAGCCGAGCTGTCACTTTCACTTCTCTCCAAAGGCGCGTTGACAAACACCACACGCGCTGACGCGAACTCGTCTCATTCGCTCTGGTTAAATAGCAAAAGTGAAGTGAATGGGGCCGATCACACCTGACGCGTTTTTTGCTGTGAGAGGCGCCTATTTTGAATTGGTTTCCGCCTCGCGGGCCTTCCGTTGTAGTGATGAAAGCTAGTTGCTTGAACGCCCGGAGAGTGCGATGTTGGAGGATAAACTTGTGGTGCTCTGACTGCTCTCACGGGTTACCAGGAGCTTGACGACTTCACGAACCGTAACTACCACAATGTTAACAGAAAGTAAATAAAGTTAATGAAAGGCTGATTTGACGTTTACTTGACTGACAGGACAGCTGTGTCAGTGGTTGCCTAGCAACATAAAAACGCAGCGCAGAGCGCACTGCTCGTTCTGTGTGATCGGGGCAGTGCTGTGCCTCGCGTTTTCGAACCTGAAAAACGCGTTAGGTGTGATCGGGCCTAATATAGCAAAGCACCTGAAAGACCGACACCCGGATCTATATAAATAATTTCGGGAGGTTGATAACTCTTCTCATTTTAACATTTCTGAAACATTAACCAAGATGGCCTAGTATTGTTGTTGATATGAGTGTGTGTTGTCTCGTTTTTTCACCGTAATTCTTAAAGTTAATATAATCTGACTGAGGAATCTTAGACAAGTAAATATTTTAACTGTGGTCAAATGTAAATTAACTTGTGCTTATTTAACTTTATTCAAAAAATTATTATTTAATTCTGCAATTTGCCTTCATTAGCGATTATCATCAATTTGATTACACAGATACTAATTAAACTAAACTGAGCTAGACAATGACATCTCTGCAAACATCTCTGAATTCAATAATGAAATGCCTTCAACTGAAAATTGAATGTTTAATATTATTATACATTACTGACACTCTATGCTCCAATTTGATACTGTTAAGTGCTTTGACACAATCCGTATTGTTAAAAGCACTATATAAATAAAGGTGACTTGACTTCATGTCGATCCAGTGAGCATTGTTTTCGCGTTATGCATGCACGTTTGCGTTTAAATATGTTCATCAAATAACGTTAATGTATTAACCAGCATTTATGCTTTTGAACAAGTGCACTACCTCAGGACATTTTTGTTCATGTAAAATATACCTCATTGTAATGTTCTAGACTTGTTAGGCTATATTTAGCTTTAAATAAAATAAAAAAACGTAATATTGTGGCAGTTTTTTTCTCAGTGGTATCGAAAATGGTATCGAATATCGATATTTTTCAAGGTATCGTATCGAAGTTAGAAATTCTAGTATCGTGACAACACTAATATGCTGTCTTCAAGGGTCAAGAACAGGGATGGAAATTAGCACCCGCCACCAGCCAAATGCGGGTGATTTTGTGTTGTGGCGGGTAAACTCGCTTCACCTACCGGCCACCGTGGCGGGTAAATAAAAATAGCATACTGTTTCACACAGACGGCGGACACTTTTAGAAAAAAAAAAAAATGTGGCGTTACATCGCATGCGTTAAGACAGGGGTGGGCAAACTACGGCCCGCGGGCCACATACGGCCCGTTAGGCTGTTTAGTCCGGCCCGTCGAGTATTTAAAAAATTGTCTTATGATCGCGTTCATTTTGCCTTTTTCTTGCAATACTTTGTGTTATATATATTATATACATATATATTGCGTTGCATATATTTGACAATCAGAATATCAGATATTTCATGCCATAGCTAATAAATGTAAAAAAGGAAAAATGACATAAAAGCAGATCATCATTCATTCAGCGCTGTTGTGGCTGCAGCCTGCGGTGTGTCACGTAACAAGCAATGACGCGTCACCATGGAAACCAAACAGACAGCGACAAAAGCGCATAGACTTGTTGCACGTTAATGTTTTTTCCTTTTTTTGGAAACTCACGGAGAAAAACATGTTTGGTAACCGCTTGCACGCATGTTTAGTTTTTCCTTTGATTTGTCTGCTATTTAGTTTCTTTGCTCCTCTGGATTTGTGGATGTATCCTGACTGATTCCGTTTTTTATCGCCTGCTCTTTATCGCCCGGCTTTCGACTACGCTCCCCTGTCTGCCATGTACAGAACCCGGTTTTGTTCATTAAATGTTCTGATCTGCCTTTGCTTTTTATGTTTTATTTTATTATACTTAAAATAAATTTATACATTAATTTATTTCGTTTTTTTCCACAAATGTATGACTTTTGGAAGTGCAAATTGATGCCATATGCAGTTTTGATAAAGGTGAATTAACGTAACCTTCTGTCATTTTTACTTTTCTAAGTGTACACTTACAGGTGTTTTGTTTCTATTTTACTGTTTGGCCCATTAAATAATAATAAGGATAAACAATATTTAAAAAGTATAGGCTATAATTATCTAACATCTGACTAATTAAAAATTAACCTCAAAACATAACATGCTAAATGGGGGATATCTAGCATAAATAATGTATTGTCAGAATGTGTCTCTCAGTTGTTGAATTTCGCGCAGACGTTGCCACAACGTAAATGTGTTTGCTCAGCCCGATCTCATGAAAGTGCGAATACATGAATTGTATTTGTAGTGCTTATGATACGCAGTTTTCGCGTGCATATGATACGCACTTTACGGCGTGTAATAGGCACGCACTCCGCAGCCCTAATCCTAACCAAGGGGTTTACAGTGCGTAGCATATGCACGCAAAAAAACATTTTTGCCGTATAAATGGCACGAGAAATAAAATTTGTGGTACAGATACGCACTTTCATGAGATCGTGTTTTATAATCTGCTACTGGGCCGGCCCTCTGTCAAATTTTAAAACCCAGTGTGGCCCTTGAGCCAAAAAGTTTGCCCACCCCTGCGTTAAGAGGTCTGCAGAGAAAACATATTTGCCTTAACTTAACATTGAAATCACTCGCGCCGGACGCGCTATACGCACCGACGGGAACGCGACGGTGGAGCGTTTTTAAGATTTCCACTCTGAAGGGTGGTTTCACTTTTTTGCGTTTTTAAGCCCCAAAAACGCCGTCGCCGTCTAAACGAAAGGCACATCTGATAAAATATTTTTACGTTTTCACCCGCGAGCGTTCTCGTGTAAACAGGGCCTAATAGTTTCATTGTTGGGACTAAAAACGTAAAACTGGAAGCCATAAAATACCACGAATCATCCAAATGCCACATCCAGGTAAAAAAGAGAAATATATATATATATATATATATATATATAAGAGAGAAAGAGTGTATAAGAGAGAAATAGAAAATGTCAGTATTTCATTGAGACTTGAGATTAAATAAACTGCTTAAAGGGATACTCCACTTTAAAATGAAAATTCTGTCATCATATATTCACCCTCATGTTGTTTCAAACCTGTATGAATTTCTTTCTTCTGCTGAACAGAAAGGAAGATATTTAGAAGAATGTCAGTAACCAGACAGTTTCTGGTCTCATTGACTTCCATGGTATATTTTTTTCCTACTATGGAAGTCAATGGTACCAGAAACTGTCTGGTTACTGACATTCTTCTAAATATCTTCCTCTCTGTTTAGCAGAAGAAAGAAATTCATACAGGTTTGAAACAACATGAGGGTGAGTATATGATGACAGAATTTTCATTTTTAAGTGGTATTAATTTTCACATGCAGTTACACATTGTCGGTTAAAAATAAGAAATAGGCTGGTAAAAACATTAAGTGGCTGGTAGATTTTGAAATCCACCAGCCACAGTGGCCGGTGGACAAAAAAGTTAATTTCCATCCCTGGTCAAGAAATGTCAAAACTCAAGACTGGCTGTATGAAATTAGCTGTGGCATTTCACTATCTGATGTAGAGACAAAATTCCACGCAGTTACCCAAGCTGACTGAGATTTACACAGCAAGTATGCAGTCCATTTCCTGTCGTCTGAATGCAGACCTGCCAAATGCACTTCGACTGCACTTCCAAATATTCGGCTTCAGAACACATCTGTCTGTTCTTCAAAAATCTACATTTAAGAGGATAGTTCAATCAAAAATTTATATTTTGTCATTATTTACTCACCCTCATGTTGTTCCAAACCTGTATAAGTTACTTTCTTCTGTTGAACACAAAAGAAGATATTTTGAAGAATGTTGGTAACCAGACAGTCGACGGTAGCCATTGACTTCCATAGTATTTTTTTTTCCTACTATGGAAGTCAATGGCTACGGTCAACTGTTTGAGTACCAACATTCTTTAAAATATCTTCTCGTGTTCAACAGAAGAAAGAAACTCACAGGTTTGGAACAACATGAGGGTGAGTAAATTAATAAATGAATGAATTTTTGGGTGAACTATCCCTTTAAGTTTCTTTAAGTCGAAATGCAACAGATTTCATTGAACTACAATGCAGTCTGTCATTATCCTAATCGCTATAATCAAAAATGTTCACAAAACAAATTCACTAATAAGATCAGTTACCTTTTATCCCAAACTCCTCTGTACTGTGGAAGGATTATTATTTCCTACAGGAAAAACAAGGAACAGCCGGCAGAATGAATGAGCAGCGTTAGGTAGACTGAAAACACACCTCCATCTGCCAACTCACAGAAAACATAAGAGGCTGGTGCAACAATCATTGTCAGAGTAGCAGCCAAAGGGTGTGTACTTGCGTGCTTGAAAAAATGCAAACCATCTAAGGCAAAGTATCAGTGACAACATCAGTGGTGTTTACATCGTGATCACCATGTGGGAAGTGTAGTCTAATGAAATGTTTGAGAGAGAAAGATCATAGATGGGAAGAGGTTCAAATACCTTTGAATGAGCTTTTAGGGTTTCACACATACAATGTCCATCCAGATATAAAGGTAAATTGGAACATGTCCTATCGCCCTGCTGTCTTTTTATGTCTGCAATTAGTCACAGCCCTTAGTCCTCCTGGGTACTGCTAAACTAATCCACCCAAAAACCAAACAACAGCCATAGAACAAGAGATAAGGGAAAATATGATCAGAGGAGGAGGACTGAATGTAAACAGGTTATGAATAAAGTGAGTCTTTCTCCAAAGTCAAAACAGGCTTCCCTGGTTTTCAGAGAAGTCCAACACTGTGTCCTAACCAGGTGTGACGCTGACGAAGTTTCCAGCAACAATTTATGAACATGACAATGGGGTGTGACTTGACACAATCAATCACAAACCACAACAATTCAGATCAGTTCACACTGTTTGTGTGCTCTCTTGCACTCACAATGTGCAGGGATAGCCACACAAAATTATTATAAATTAATTACACTGCCTAAAACAGCAAAAAATATTTGAGTCAGTATGCTCGTCAAACCTAGCAGGCTAATCTATGGTTGATTTGTTTGAATTCATGTGACACATCACATGCAGTTTCCCTGACAACTAGGGATGCACAATATATCGGCCACCATATTGGTATTGGTCGATATCTGTTCACTTTTAATGTTGTGGATTAATATTTGTAAAAAATCATTTGTTTTAAAAAAAATCACATTTTAAATTGCAAATCATAATTGTAACCAGAAAAATCACTATTAGATTTTTCCCCAAACTGCGCAGCCCTAGTACTCATTCAGTGAGCCCATACTAAACAAAACTCTTTGACTCAGGCCATCCTTAAAAATATTCTTGTTTGCCGTAACCCGACCGACCCAGTCAATTTAGGTCCGACCCAATTATTTATTTATTTTCCCTTTTAGTCCGACCGACTTGCCGATTGTAAACTTGCGTTAAGACCGACCGATTTTTTTTTTTTACTCTTCAAACAACTAATACAAATGCAATAAAATGATATTAATTATATTTTATTGTGAATAAATAGGCCTACATAGGCTACGCTCTTTCTTTTAAATAAAAACCCGTGGCGTCATCTATGATTATAAGGGCTGTGTAGGCTGTAGGCCTATGCGAAATGAAAGCGAAATCGCGACACTCAGATCCACGAAAAATATGTTTTAGTAGGCTAATTCTATGAATTACACTGCGCAAACCAAAAGTAGGCTATTACCCACCGGATGAAGAGGGATCGGCTCTCCACAGAACATAATAGCCTATTCATTTTATTTTATTTTTCGTGTTCGCATTTATGAGGAAGAAACAATGTTACGGACGTGACCGCTCTGAAAGCGGCAATTAAAACTTCACAGAGATCTCAAACAGGCATTTAAAACACCAAATATTAAGAATGGGCATATCAAGCAAAATAAAATTCGATGATTGATCGAAAATTGTATCTCTCCCCCCACATGCTCACCGGCAACGCTCCGACAGTAAATTTCTCTGTAGGCTACTGTCTAATAGGCCTGTGTTGTAGCCCGCAGTCATTAAAAAACGATTTAGTTTCATATTCATGTTTAAATAAAATAATATATATTTTTTAAATTTAATGTTGATTATATGAAAAGTGAATAGCATGAATAAGATAAGATGATCCCGAAAATATCGGAAGACAAATGGAGTGGGCAGACATGATTTTAACCACTTCATTAAGTTTGTTTTTGTAGAAAGTCTGTCTTTAAAGTGAATTTCGTTTTGTATTAATTGTATCTTAATTTTGATCAATGTTTCATCAACCAATTTCCTGTATTTAATAAATAAGAGGTAGGCTAAATAAGGCAATATAATCAGGACACGGAGTCGCCGGCGCGTGAACTGGAGCTGGTCTCAGTCTTAAATGAACCGAAACTCAGCGTATAAGCTACTTGCCTCACAGACCTGAGACATATACGTATATAGGCCTATATATAAAAAAGCATGAAATGTACACGTTTAACCCTCTGGGCTTCTTGGCCCGAAAACGGGCGAAAACTTGAACGTTTCGAATTGTTTAATTTTTTTGCTTCATCGGATGGGGGTGAAACTTGGTGACTTTTGTTTTATTACCTATATGAACACACAAAAAAATCAAGGAGATGATTCTGATATGTTAAAGGGTCGTAAAAAAAAAAGTCACACTTAGCTTCCTCCTGCCCGAAAACGGGCGACATAGGAAATGAATGGGAAATACGAAAAAATAGGAAAACTCAGAGAAACTTTTGGTGGTACAAGCTACAGATCAGCCACTGTGCTTAAAAAAAGTGTACAGCAATGAAGGGGTGACACTCTAGAACATCAAGAGTGCAAATAAGACACCCTTCCCCCCCCCACACACACACGTACACACACAAACACACACACACAGAGAGAGAAATGAACTGGTAAGACTGAAACAGCAAATTTTGCCCCAAACTATATAAAAATTATATAATCATAATAACTCCAAAACTATAGCAAGGAGAGTCAAAAGGTAGGTATCGTTTGAAAGAACTCTTTTTAAATTTTTTGAAAATATAAATTACATTACATTTGGACATTGTCCTGCCAAGAAACAGCGGATAAAAGACAATATATATATATAATTTTTATTATGATTTTGCATATCTTTCTTATTTGTCATGGAATAACTCAGGAAGGAAATAAGGTAGGAGGAAAATTCTTTTTTAGTGAAGTACCCCTACATGTTAGCTGCATCTGGATAAAAAAATAATAATTTTTGGACAAAGGAATCAAAAGTTACAGCATTTGGAAAAGAGATAGCCTTTTTGTACAGTCTTTGACACCCCCTCATGGGCAATTTTTTCTTCATGAAGAATATCTTGTCATAAAAGCAATAGATTATGTTAATTATGGGCTCATTTTAATTGTAATAATATGCTGTAAAAAATGAAGTGCCATTTTCAATTATCTGAGAATGTTTCATGAGCTGTATGATGTTTTTGACACATTGCAGTACATTATTTTATAGATTATGAAAAAAAAAGAAATTCTATTTATCAGCAAATAACTCAGCAATACTTAAGAGTTTTTCAAAGTGGATACATTCACTGTAAAGTTCAGACTCTAAGCTTTCAAATGACATCAACTTTGTGTTAATCAAGGCAAGATTTTTAAAAAATATGGTAAAGAATATTTTCGCAGCTAGGTGGCGCCTGTTGGCGGTACACTCGGTTTTAGAGGGATTACTCAGCACTCGTTAGGAGTTAATAACTGTAATTAGATGCATTAAAAAGCTGAGATCCTAAGCTTTAAAATGATATATAATTGATGTGTTGTTCCATTCAGTGGTTGCTTAGTAATAATTTTTTTTCTTTCCGAATGGGAATAAATCAAATAAATAAATAAATAAGCTATAGGCCGCCTATAGGCGGTTATAGGACATGACACAAATTAATACATTTTGAAGCCACTAGATGGCGCTCTTCTCAGTTGAAATTTTTTTTTTTTAGGCCTGCACTCTATTTTGATGTGAAATGTTGCATTTATTGAAAAATAAAAAAAAATTAAAAAAATAAAAAATAATATATTAATTCTAATGGAAAAAATAGCTCATAAAAATTATATAATTAATGCAAAATATCATAAAAAATTCCAAAAATTCGAAATAATAATCAGAAAACATTATAGAACAAAAATATATTTGATTGGTTATCCTGGGACAAAGTAAAGTAAGATTTTAAGGCTTCGCCCGTTTTCGGGCGGGAGGAAGCTAAGTGTGACTATAATACGAAGAAGCCCAGAGGGTTAAACAAAACAATTCAAAACGAAAGAAAACAGACTGCTCTCTGCTTATGTAATGAAATGTGCATTTCTCTCTGGCGCGTTCACTAGGCTACTGCGAAGATCGCGTCAGCATCGTCAACTTCATCTTTGACACAGAAAACACTTGTTTATTAATAAACAATTGAAATGTCTCCTTGATATATTTGACATACTAATAATCATCACTTTTCCCAGTTCTGACAGCTTAGGCGCGTTATTGGCAGCGCTCCCGTTACATGAATAGGCCTATAATATTACCGCTATAATATTATTCTTTGGTGTTCAGTTTATACAGGTTTTCTAATTGTTATTTAATGTATATATATATATATATGTCAGTGAAGTCCCGATATGCAAATTTGACCAAAATTGTACTTTTTTTTTTTTACATCGAATCTCGAAAAAAAATATATAAACCGACCAACCGACCTTTTTTTTTTTTTTTTTTTTGCTGTTACGGCAAACCAAAATATTTTTAAGGATGGCCTCAGTTAAACGCCCCTGATTGGCCATTGCGTTCATGTGCTCAAAAGTGTCTGTGAACAGACACAATCACTATTAGGCAGTGGGCCAAGTCCGTCTATCTCGTTTAGTTTTTGATTTGACAGTTACCCAGCAGCTGTCTGGCTCATTTTTTTTATTTGTCTGTATGAATAATTCACAAAAAGATTACCGATTGTTTCCAACGCCAATTGTTGCACATTAAAGTATAAAAATAGATTTAATTTCGCTAGCTGATCACAAACGTTGGCCGGAGTGAGATCCAATCAACGCTCGTGTTGTTACCTTGTTGAATTGATTTGGCCAATCACGTTATTCGTTGAACCGGCGTCGCGTCAGTAGGGCTGCACGATTATGACAAAAATCATAATTGTCGATTATTCCCTTGAAATTGTAATTGCGATTATTAATTACGATTATCATAATTTACATTGAATATATATATATATATATATATATATATATATATATATATATATATATATATATATATATATATATATATATATATATATATATATATGGACATATATATAATGTAAATATTGACATATTATTATACATGTTTACTTAAAAATTGTGAACACACACACTGTCCCCCTTTACTTAACATACACATAAATTGTAAGAATATGACTAATAGTAAAGACTACTAATAGATAAACATTAGGCCTATGCTAAAGCTATTAAATAGCAGTCCCAAACTAGCTTTTGTTAATACAATGTTGGTATGAGCCACCACAGTCAATAAAAATATAAAAAAATAACACAAAGTGAAAATAAAGTGGCATTTTGGGGTTAATATTGAAATGACAGTTACCATGGTGAATAGGCCTACACAATATTAACAAGAACTGTTAATGAAACATGGAAACTGCTCCTGGTGAATAGAATGAAAATCATCCCTGCATGCAAATCCTTAAACACAGCGCGCGCCGCCGCATTTGCGCGTGCAATTGAAGAGTGTGCGCTACGAGCACAGTAGCCTATAACGGCTGACAGGACAGGAACGTCCGTTTTTCTGAGGTGAAAGACTTTATTTCAGCGTACATATACGTCACTGCCTGGTAGTTCCTATTGTGCCGGGTTTTCTGAAGTAGTTGTGATTCGCCTCTCATAACATGCTCTAAATGCACGCAGAGTGGATTTTTTTTTTTTTTTTTTTGTAATCGCGGCTTTGAACGATTACGTAATCGTGGGATCCATAATCGTAATCGCGATTAGAAATTCGATTAATTGTGCAGCCCTAGTCTGAAGCCAAATCAACCCACCCTGGAGAGACCGGTGTGTCTCGGCAAGACAACGTCAAGGTAAGATTTGTTTTGCAATGATTATACACCCCTATATCTTAATGCTTTTCATATAAGTTGTATTTAAGACTGCAAGCTATAAAATGTTTTTTTGATGAAAACAGTAACGTTAGCCACGAAAGAATGTGGGTAGTGGAGCAGTAAAGCTGACGTTAGGTCTAACGGTAACGTTATGTTGCTTAGGCTAATCCAAAATAATCATTCGGTACATACACAATGAACTAAGCAAAGAGTATTCAAATACGGGATAATTACGGGAAAAATATTTAAACGGGAAGACAGCAGGAAATAAGTCTGACTAGTAAGGGAGAATCACGGGGTAAACGGTAAACAGTATTGGTTACAGCAAGCTACCTAGGCTACAAGTAAGCTAGACTAATTATCAGCTAAAAAGAGTGCAAACCAAAACAAAGAAATGATTTCAAATCAACTTTATAGTGGTAGTCATGGAGTTATTTAAGACAATTATGGTTGATTGTCACGATTGATAGTGGTTGGGCTTCACCTACATAACAGAACAGGTATAGCCTACTGTATGGTGGAAAAATATTTTAGTTAAAGATGGCTGTTTTTGAGTTATTTAACAAAATTATTTGTGGTCAGAACTGCAGTAGTCTTGGCAAGCTCGTTTAAGATGGTTAGCATCTTAATACAAATGTCAAGATGAAAAGTGTGTTTTAAAATGAGTAATGTGCGCTTTCTGTGTTTATTTATCTGAATATAATTCAGTTGTTTATCTAACACAGACACGGACAGGACAACATCATATCTCTCCACACCCAAATGACTACAGAGGTGATCGTTGACAATCATCACATCAACAGCACCATGATGGAGCAGGTCAAGATCACAGAGTTGCTTAGTATCCACATCACAGATGACCCATCTTGATCTATCGACACCACCAACAGAACCTGGCCAAGAAAGTCCAAAAACCTCTGCACTTCCTCCCACAGTTGAGGAAGGCTCATCTCCCAAAAATCCATCCTCTTAATTTTCTATAGGGGAATCATAGAGAGCCTCTTCCTTCCACCCCCACCCTCCAGTAACCTAAGGGCAGCTGATTGACCCTTGCACAAATACACTGGTAGTTTACACTATGATGCCGCTACATTGGTTTATTTTGAAATTTGCTATGAACATTTGACCCCACTTACACACAAATTGCACTGCCTTTTGCTGCTTGTCATGTCATCCACTTACACAATAATACTATATTAATTAGGGATAAGGCACGATTTTCGAATATTCGATTAGCTGATTTTATTATAGAATAGGATGTGCGGGATGATTGTCTTTAAAAAATCCCCATGTTTTAGTTGTGGTTATAAGTTGCAATCCTAAATTCACATAAAATTTTTATACATTTAATAAATATATTCTTAATATTTGTTGTTTTCGTTTCTATGTTTGAGCTTATTTATCTCAATATTAATAACAGTCTGGTTAATTTTGAGTCTTGAATTGTAAACTCTCAAGGGTTGGATTTTTAAATATATATTGGTTGTGTCTATTCAGAATGACTTCTGAGCAGCTACCTTTTTATTTTGGGTATGTCATGTATGCATCACTTGCCAAAATTGGGGCTGACTAGTAAGGGGTTAAACTTTTATAAATTAAACGTATGTTTAAGTTTTTTAACTTATATTTAAGCGTCACACCGCTCCGCTTTATTCATATGCTCTCATTTTATTAATACAAATAATTTAGTAGCCTATCCTTGCCTTGTTTTTGAATGAATAAATCAAATTTTTTTCTCAATCTTTTCCACTGGCCAAATAGTATTTTTAATTGATTTCTATTTTTAATGGCAACAGATAGACCTTGTTGTGCATTATTTGCACGAAACCATTTTCTCAGACAATCTGCTATTATCATAAGCAATTAGTTAAAACATTAAAACACAGCATGCCAGAGGAGAAGTGTTCAAAAGCATTGCATCTACAACAAATATTTATATTTATTGAATATAAAAATGTTGTAACTTCTCAGTATTTATTTCATGTAGTTAAAGTGTTTAACACCATTAATGAGAATGGCATATTTAATCTAAATGTTTATATCAGAGGTAAAACATGTATTATTTTATTTATTTAAACCGTTATTGTGAACATGCACTGTATTTATGATTAGGACTTTACAGAGATTTACGGTTTTACTTCATCTGCCGTTAGACAAGCTATGCGTCAGTTTCACTATATGGCCCAGCTTTCTGGTCACTGACAAAGATTATATGCCTCCGCTGTAGAATCTGTGTTCATTATTTACATTGGTTGTCAAGGAAACGGGAGGTTTTCTAACGTTATGATTAGTACTCCTGCTTCTTTGCCGGTTTAAAAAAGTAAGAGTTTGTAAGGACATTTTGCGTCAAATGTGCATACAACAAAGTTGGAAACAATGTCTATAGTACTTATACGATTTTATTACATGACCTCAGCAAAAAAAAACGTAGACAGCTGTGAGGTAAGTATTAAATTCGTAATTTCGAGGTCCGGCCCACCGCCTATATGGTATAATTGACTTTTTTGGCTGACTTAAGGTTACACTTCCTTTTTTTCAGGTGAGATTCACATTCATGAATAATCTCATTAAAAGACTTCAGTCACCACTCTTTTCAGGCTCATAATTTACATTGCAGAGACATGCTGAGCATCCCTAAAATAACTGCACTGAATCAGTTCTCTTCTAATAGTCTCATTGATTAGACCTGAGCTGTGACAGTGTACTGTTGCGGTGGGATGTGTGATGCTGAGCTGCTGTGTGAGCAAATGTGATGTAATTAGCTTGGTACAACTTTTGAGATACAAAAGTTATCTCAAAGACATCTCAAAGCAAACTCAGATCGCTTGATCTGAGTGATCAATCCAATCCAAGTGCACTCCAGCTGTAAAACAGTGTCCAATTGGTCTCAACTAGGGATGTTTATGTTTATTTCATTTTTTTATCCCAACCAACAACCGAAGCTCGTTAACTGATCATTAATCGTTAAAGGACAAGTTCGGTATTTTACACTTAAAGCTCTGTTTTCGGATCGTTTCTGATGAAATATAAAGTTTAAGATTAAAATTTGGACACATGCTGCTGGCCCGAGAATTTCCGGTTTCTTTCCCAAAAAAGGGAAAGCGAAAGAAACCGAAAATTCTCGGGCCAGCAGCATGTGTCCAAATTTTAATCTTAAACGTTCTATTTCATCAGAAACGATCTGAAAACAGGGCTTTAAGTGTAAAATACTGAACTTGTCCTTTAACCGACAACATTGTTAAATTATAATTAAATTAAATTAAAATGAATAAGTGTCTGTGACCCATTCAAAATAAGCCCTGCTTCCCAGGGGTTAGGGCTGGGCGATATATCGCATGAGATTGTTATGCGCATCTCGTCAGTAAAGCCGGTTCCTTGATTAGTAGTAAATCGCCATCACCTGCTTTCAGATGGAGCGGCATTTACAACACAGTGCCGTAGTTAACTGACAAGCTGAGCCATATCGCATTAATTATCGAGGACGTATTGCCTGCGATAATTAATGCGATATGGCTCAGCTTGTCAGTTAACTACGGCACTGTGTTGTAAATGTCATTAAGTCATTAAGATAGCTTCCATAGCTTGAGTCTGTCTTTAGATGTTTGAAAGAAGGACAATCCATCTCCTTCATAAATTTTACAAAATTATTCAATTTTGAATTGGCCAGTTGATTTGCTGCAAGGAAGAAAGCATTTTTAAGTAACCCCTTCAACTCCTCTTCTCCCTGCAGCAGGGCAGTTTGGATAGCATTAGCCATAGCATTTTTGGATGTTTCTGCTTTTCTTTCTTTCTTTTTAAAGCTGCTGTATGGCCAGTTCCATTGGCATGTCTAGGCTAATTAATGTAGGCTAGATGTTTTGTAGCATTGGCTGGTAAATTGTGAACTGCTGTACATCTTACAAACTGAGCAGCTCATCATCCCATCGTTTATTTCTAGCCAAGGGTACATTTTTAGCCAGTTCGTTTGAAATTTACCCTTTGACTGCTTCACCTCTGAGAGATTTTTTTGTGGATCTTCGGTTTGGCAGCTTGTCGGCCTTTCGTTGTCAGACACTTTTTTCTTTGGATCGTGATCTGCATCATCCGAACTTGTCTTTCGCTTCAGCCAGCAGTCCATATTTAAACGAGGTTAACCGAACAGTTTAATTAATTGTGTGTGGCCGTGTATGTGTGCGTGGGAAATATGAATATGAATAGAATTAATTATTTTAAGGGGAAAAAAGCTCTCTAAAGATTACAAACAATTTTAGTGAATTATGTTTATTCTGACATAGACAAATAAATAATAGTTAAGGAAAAATATATTGCATACAAGCTGTTGGCGTCTCCTCGCGGTTGAATTATGGGTCGTTACGTGAGCTGAGAGATGATGAATATCTGTAAGCAGGAATTTATTTTTACATACCGTCGTTGTTTATTCATGTTTATCTTTAGATGAAACAAGGTGATGATAGCCATTAACTCGTGCTTCGTTGCTGTTGAGTCGGCAGCCGCGCTCTATCACTCACACACCATAAAGAGCTAAATGGTTTTTAATGTTTCAATTTCGTGATTAAAATGACATAATTTGGAAGTAGATCATTTCTTCAAAAACAGCTCATTATGACTTAAGACTCAAAATACTAGAGTGCAGCACATACACTCGATAGTGTGAATAAGATCAGCGCGACGCAGACCACTGCATTGACAGCGTGAAACATAGGCTATACAGCCAAGGCTCAGCGAAAGAGAGAGAAAGCCGGTAATTTTTTTCACATCTGTGAATTAATTTTTTTATCATTTGATCTGAGATGACGCGTCGCAAATAGGCCTATATTTGTGTGGGAATTTCTCGCACTATAAAAACTAAACTTGCAGAAATGGTTTAAATTATGCATAATCCCCCACCGAAACTCAAGCCCAGTGTGACCTATCAGCGTCAGTTACCTCCATTCATTAATCCTTTCCCGTGGCCTCATGGGATAGTAAAGTGTCCATCATATGCACACTTCAGAATCTTGCCGGAAGTAGTAGGTCATCAGGGGGCTTTTCGCCTACTTTTTTTTCAGAATACTCTGAATTCGGACATAGCTACTACTCCGTTTGGCGTACTGTTTTCATATGCTATACAATAGGGAAGTATTCAGTAACAGGAAATTATTTTATTTGACTGAAAGGCGCAAAATGCAAAACAATGCAGGTGCATTTTACTTATCATTTACCTAATATAGGGCTGTCACTAACGATCCTTTTGGTAATCGAGTAATTGGTCAATAGTTTTGACAATTAATTGAGTAATGTGGTAACAAAAATAGACCTAAGTAAATACCTTTTCAAATGACTTAATGCTATGTTGTGTGTTGGCTCATTTGAATCGATACAACCTGTTCTAAATAAACTTGTGCGATTTACAAAGGTTTACTTAAGTTTCGCAAAGTTACAAAGCAGAACATGGCGCAAAAGCTAGGCCTGTCGCGATAATTAAATAACCGTCTGATCGCGATTATTTGATCTAACCGCGATTGTTTCAGACAACCGCGATTATTGCGCTCTTTTATAGACCTACGGCACAAGGGGGAGTCATGAACCAAAATAAATAGACAAGCACTAATTACGTTTTCTAGCAATATATTCAAAGTCATCTGAAGCCATTCCATAGCTTAATGTGAGGGACAGTAGTATATTTACATTGTTAAATTAAAGTTCACAAACTCGTCTGCAGCCGTCAATCATTCCGTTCAGCATTCAAACTCTGCAGCTGTCAATCATTCCGTTCAGCATTCAAACAACGCGCGTCGTCCGGTTACGACAGGATACACGGTAAAACTTTCTCCAATGTGACATTGACGTTATAATGCTTGATCTGTAGATAAAGGGCTGTGGATTTGCATAAAATGACTTTATTTTTCTGGAGTTTTTTGCTGTTTCTAAATGACTCGCTCGCTACCGTGTGCCTACACAGACTATGAATTGGCATCAGACGCACAATAACTGGAGTTTAAAACTGTGAAGAAACAAATGATCAATAAACTGTTGGACTGATATACACTAGGATTTGTGCCCTCGACATTTCTTCGCTTTGTGCCGTGAACTTTTTAATGCGCACTTGTGCAGCGCTGCGCACTGTGACTCCATGTTGCATTAAGCACATCATTCTGCACCCGCGATGCGCATACGCGCTTTGTTCCGCTCTGTTTTGAAGCGTATCATATTATCATGGTTTGTGCACATTTGTTTTTATTAACATGTTTAGATTTTATTAAATTACTGTGCAGATGTTTTCAAAAATTACTTTTTGCTGCTGATTTATACACTCACTAAGTTTAATAAACAAATTGTCATAGCTATTGAATATATTTATTTAATATTTAAAGGTGTTAACTGTAATCTTACACTGCAAAATGATAACTTACAAAGGATTAAATTCATCACAATTATTTAATGAATGAAGCACAAAGCCCTAAAACAGACAATTAATCAGCATAATCGCCAAAGCCCTAACACAGACAATTAATCGTCAAAGCCCTAAAACTGACAATTAATCGGCATAACCGCAATTATTTTTTAGACAATTAATCGTCAGCCAAATTTCATAATCGTGACAGGCCTACGCAAAAGCCTCATCTGTATACTGTTTACATGCGCGTTGGCCGTGAATTTTATGGTTTTACGCCATCCAATTGCGATCGGTTTGTGAGATATCACCAAATTTAGTGACTAGCGATCAAGTCATAGAATCATCGGCCAATACCAATCTGTCATCGTTCGATCAGAGCATCCTTATTTCCAGAGGCCAAAGACTATTTATAGTGACTTCCTTTCATCTGTAAAGGTCCTTGCACACTGAATCCGAAATTTTCGCATGCGTTTTTTCGTAGCCGTCATTCTGTGGCTCTAAACTGTCAAAACACCATTAAAACCCTTGTTACGGATACGAAAAACGCAGAAAATCGAACCCGATTCGATTTGTTTTTTGACGGACGAAAGTTTCGGAGGCAGTGTACAAGTGTGATTGACATAACATGAGGTCGTATTTATTTTTTAATGTGCGAAAATTTCGGACTCAGTGTGCAAGGGCCTTAAGTGTTTAAGCAACAAGGATGATGTGGCCAGAAAACTGGGCTGTATAATGTCAATGCTTTCCTAAATTATCAAAGTTGTACTTAATTAAGTGTGCTTGCTGAAAGCAGCACACTTACTGTTCTTCTTAAGTTTTCTTCTTCTTATTAAGTGTGCTTGCTGAAAGCAGCACACTTATTGTTCTTCTTAAGTTTTCTTATTATTATTATTATTATTATTATTATTATTCCCGGGAGAAAAATTTTGGCCAGCTCCTGCGCCTAGGGCCTTTGAGACAGAGACACCGTTCCAACTTTAAAACGTTCGGTCAGTACCGCTGTAAGTTGCTCGCGAAGATGACATCACGAGTCCATGTCGTTTGTCCGCCATAGTGGATTGAACAGAAAGCGAAACTAAAGTTTCACAGGTCACAAATTTGGTCCGAATAGGGCTGGGCGATAAAACGATAACGATATGTATCGCGATAGACACGTAATCAATATCAATAAAAAATGCGTTCGATAAAACGTTCGATAATTTTTTTTTTTTCGTCGGAAGAAACCAGCAAAGCAAGTTTGATTGCATGAACAAAGGCACTCACTCTCTAGTAACTAGATAAAACAGGAAAAGTCAGCTCGCCTGACTTAAAGTCTGACCGTAGTCAGACCAATGTCATCTGCAGATTATGCAAGACCGTCGTCAGTTTCTCTGTTATGCGCTGTTCAAGCGTGTGCGTTTCTCAGCGCATACATGTGAAGCTCACATGCACTAAAAGCCGGTCTACCAGCGCCTGAATACTAAGTTATCTTTCGAGTCTTATTTTGCTAATACTGTTATATACACACAAGGTTTACATAAACTAGTCGGATATGTCTAAAGTGAAAGCAAACTTGAGAAAATTGAGAGAAAATCTGCTTGTCAAATGCGTGTATAATAGATGCGTCGCGCGCAGCTCTTAAAGAGACAGTAGTAATAGTAAACACGCTGCCGCTTGTCCTTAAAGGGATAGTTCACCCAAAAATAAAAATTATCTCATTATTTACGCACTCTAATGTTGTTCCAAACCTGTATTAATTGCCTTCAAATATTTTCTAATATTAATATTTTGAAGAATGTGGGTATCCAAACAGTAGCTGGTCCCCATTGACTTCCATAGGAGAAAAATATACTATGGAAGTCACTGGGGTAATGGGGTAACATCAACTGTTGGTCATTCTTCCAAATAACTCTTATTTTCAACAGAAGAAAGAAACTTATTCGAGTTTAAAACAACGTAAGAGAGTAAATTATGAAAATTTGAATTTTTAGGAGAACTATCCCTTTAATGATAATAAAACAACAAAATGTAAAGAGAAAATCACTCACTGCTCTTGACTGATAACTTTATTAATAGCTTTAATAAGTATCAATGTATAATTTATAGAAAATAGAAAGAAATAGATTTATAGAATTTATAGAAAGAAATCGTAATATTATATTTTTGCCATATCGCCCACCCCTTTATAAAGCATTTCTTATGTATTCTTTAATTTTGCACCTTAATGTTAAGAGATAATTGTTAAGTGTTCATTGTGATTTTAGACTTTTGAGTTTTCCATGGTCGTGTTGACATTTCTGCCTTTATAACTGATGAGATTACAATCAGAGGTAGGTTAAGTTTAAAATAAAAAATCTTTAAATGTAATATATTTGTCTCCTGGACTGGTCCTTATTTTAAATATGTTATAAAAAAATTCAATAATTATCGATATCGACCGATATGAAACACTTATATCGTGATACAGTTTTCAGCCATATCGCCCAGCCCTAGGTCCGAACTTCACGAAACTAGACGTACATGATCCTTGGACCAAGCCTCACAAAAGTTACTAGAAGGATTTTTGATTTTCGGAAGCGTTTGCCCGTCACAGCCAAACGAAATCAGCGGCGTAGTCGCCAAAACAGGAAGTAGTTCATATTTCAGGAACGCTGTCATGTATCGAAACCAAACTTTGTACATTAACTCGAGACTCCAATGTGAGGATGTACAAGATAAAAAAATAAAAAAAATTACAAAATTTTACATCATTTGGCAACCCCCCCCAGCTATTTGGCCAGCTCCTGCGCCTAGGCCCTTTGAGACAGAGACACCGTTCCAACTTTAAAACGTACGGTCAGTTCCGCTGTAAGTTGCTCGCGAAGATGACATCACGAGTCCATGTCGTTTGTCCGCAATATTGGATTGAACAGAAAGCTAAACTTAAGTTTCACAGGTCACAAATTTGGTCCGAACTTCACGAAACTGGACGTACATGATCCTTGGACCAAGCCTCACAAAAGTTACTAGAAGGATTTTTGATTTTCGGAAGCGTTTGCCCGTCACAGCCAAACGAAATCGGCGGCGTAGTCGCCAAACAGGAAGTCGTCCATATCTCAGGAACTCTGTCACGTATCGAAACCAAACTTTATACATGAACTCGGGACTCCAATGTGAGGAAGCACAAGATCTGAATTTTTTAAAAAAATGTTTTATTTCAGGCTAATAGACAAACCCATTTACCTATGTCTATGCAAGAGTTCACCTCACACTTTTAATGTTAATGCATTTAGACAGTAGGTGGCACTGTTGTATTACATTTCACAGAGCTGCCAAGTCAGTGTATATACTGCATTCGTTTTTACTAGGTTTGTCTTAATAAATGCAGGCATGAATTTCGTTTTTTGCATTGGTCTAATTTAATCATCTGTATTTATTAATATATACAGATTTGTATGCATGAATTGTGCATTTCCAGTTCTCAAAGCAGTTAATAACAACAACAACAACAAAAAAAACTTTATACAAAATACATCATGCTCTTCTTCTCTAACCGAACAAACAATTCATTGTCTGTGGCTGTGTTTGTGCGCACGGGAAATATGCTGCGCATAACAATAGAAAACAAGGAGAAACGCGCAGTCACATGCTCAAACAATCAACAGGTGCGTTCCATTTGACCATAAGTGGACTGCGAAGTGGACTTCACAGGGTTTTCCGCCATCTTAAGTTAGATTCTAATCCGAAGGGAGCGAACATGTTCAGTTCGAAGGGCACTGCGCACGGCCTAGGGAATAAGGGAACATTGATACATCACTTCACAGGAAGTGGAGAGCCATGATCACCCAACTGTCATTTCGCGCACCACGTCATCCCCAGTCAGAACGGTCATAACTAACGATGGAGGAGTTTACGTATGTGTGTAAGTATTCATACATTTCGCCATTGTTATACAAATGACAGTATTTTTAACGGTTATTGTTGTGAATATTACATATACTATTTTTGATGATTATAATTTACCTTAGTGATTGCAGCCAGCTTAGCTAGTTTGTGAAGTAAAGTGATTTTATTTTAGGTAGTTGTAAAATAGTGCAATATAATTGTAAATATATAATATAATAATAAAAAATAAAATATGAATGTAGTCCTATATATATTTATGTTATATCATAATCTGCGCGACTCCGTCGTTGACTTTCTTTGATGACATTTGCAGGGCGTTTCAAATGAGCGGGTATTGTCAGTGAAGTCCACTTCAACTGATATACCGTGCTCAGGGAGTAGGGGAGCAGTGAACATTGCGTATGGACCCTGTCAAATGGAACGCACATTAGATGTGTAAAAACAAGTGGAAAGCGCGAGGGCGCCGCTGTCTCCTTTCCACAAACGCTTGTTCTCCTGTGGCGTCTGTCGTTGCTATGCAACCGTGAACTGCGCTCTCCATGATGACAAGAGCTGTGTCTGAAATCGCTCCCTATCCACTATATAGTGCACTATTTAGGGTGTCGGCCATTTTGTAGTGGTGTCCGAATTCTGAGTGAACGACATCATTCCCTACATTCTTCACTACTTTTACCCACAATCCTCTCTGAATTCAAGTGTACATAGGATGTAGTACACTTGCTGAGACACTATTTCCCACAATCCAACACAATAAGGCGATAGAGCGCGAATGAAAAATAAACAAAAATGTCACCATGGCAACGGTGCACGCGAGTTAGAAAACAATCATTTATAAGACCAGACGCCTGGTCATTTATTTATACCGTTAGGCTATATCTATATTTGAATAAACAAATGTTGTGTAGTGTTTTGTTCTCTTTTATTTTCACATATAAATGTAAAAAGTAAATAAATATGACAAGCAAGTGTTTTTATTATCTTTTTTTTTTTTATCAAATAACGCAATAAATGTGAAAAATACATACATACAATTGTTACATGCAATTCATACAGCCAAAAAAAGGAAATATTAAAGATGGGTAGGTAATGTTTATGACAAATTGTCTGAGCTCTCTGGCGCGTGATAATTATGTCAGCGTCCGAATTCTTTGCTGATGTAGTGCACTCAACTGCCATTCACTATACGGGATTAGTGAACGAGTGAGCGGTTTCAGACACAGCTAAGGAAGTATCAGCAAAAGATTAATAGATTTCAAGCCCTTGCATTAGCTTTACTACTAGATATATGTATGGAGATGGAAAATAATAAGGCGCCCTGTACAGCTATGATCAGCTGTTCGGCCGAGCATTCAATGTTGTTACGCTGCAAGCTGATGGTTCGTTGCTGCCGCGCTCTATCACTCGCACACCATAAAGAGCAAATTGTTTTTTAATGTTTCAATTTCGTGATTAAAATGACATAATTTGGAAGCGGATCATTTCTTCACAAACAGCTCATTATGACTCAATGTTAGAATGCTGCACCTACACTCGATAGTGTGAATAAGATCAGCGCAACGCAGACCACTGCATTGACAGGGTAAAACATATGATCTGTCTACGGCCAGGGCTCAGCGGAAGACAGAAAATGCCGGTCCAGTGCTGATTGAGGAATTAAATTCAAAAATAAAAGACAGTTTTACATCTTTTTTCTCGCATTCTCGCATTTTTTCTCGCATCTCGCATCTATCCACTACCTGCTAACGTTAGTGCACTGCACCCGAGCAAGCACACTTTGCAGTTCCTCCGGAAATGCATTTTTCTAGTTGTTTTTGATATACTTTAAGTACTAGTCAAGGTCTATATGACTATTCAAAACACCTCAATTACACACGGATTAAAGGTTTAAATATGTCTTAACTGCTGGTATTTCTCACAAAATGCTGCATCTCACAAAAACACTCTAGTATACATTATAAAAAGCAAAAGACATTTCAACATAATTTGAGACAGCAGGGGTTTTATTCTGATTAGACTGCTGCAGTACTTGTGGAGATGCAGAGTGCTCTATCTAGGGCAGTGTGTTCTAGAGAGCTTAGCTGTCTATGCCAGAGACACACTTGCTATTTCCTTCGATGGTTTACCCGGAAAAAAACTTTAGGCTGTAATTACCTACAAATAGCTATACACTGGGTGATTTAGGGAAGTTTTACTTAGGCTGTTTTTAGCTTTATTTTGGTTGGTGAAAGGAGAAGTATGAAAGCTTTCGAATGAAAAATGACTTGTTTTCCGTTGGGAAACACTGGAGGACTGACTATCCCCAGGACTGATTGACCTGATTGGCTTGAAGATGCAATAGAAGTGTAAACATTTCCTCTGGAGAGGGCATTTGTAGTTCAGTTTAATTCTAAGGTTGTATGCACAGCTGCAGTTATGAAAGCTGATTCACAAGGTCTCTTGAAAATTATGGACTTTTATATTGTTACGGCTACATTTTGCATTATAAGTTCTGATATAAAAGCTGCGCTCCAAATGTATAAAATATTTTTTTGCTTATAAGTTTGGGTTTGAACTATAACTTCCAACCATAAGGAACAACACAAAACTAATCAGTATGGCTAGAAAGTAAAATAACCAACAGTATTACGTTACGCCAAGATGCACACGTGACACCATGATGAACCAGGTGCTTTACAATTCCTTGATGACTTTCAGTCTCCTTACTGTTCTTAACTGCTCTGTTTATGAGAATAAGTACACGTAAAAACCAGCTTTGTGGTCATATCATAACGTGTTTGAGCACTTAATAAGCCTTTGGGGAACTATTAAAATTCAAACAGCAACTTCTCACAGACGCCCACATAAAAACAAGAAAGTTTGCCACAGCTGCACAATATACTCTAACCAAGAACAAATGGTGAGAAGACTAGATGTACTTCAAAACACAACAAACTAGGCTACTGTAAATCCTATCAACTCTAAACCTAAATGATCTGTTCCCATTTCCGACCATTTGAAAGGGGCGGATATATTTGTTTATGACATTAACTTAACTTACTCACATAGGACAACATCGACAAACTGCATGTCACTTTCACAAGTTTACCACAAAAAGTCTAAAGTTTGAGTTAACAATTCGCGAGACAATTTTTCGAAATCCAGAAAATTAACGTTACAGACACTGACACACACAAAGATATACAAACAGACATATAGATAGATAGGCAGATAGATAGATAGATAGATAGATAGATAGATAGATAGATAGATAGATAGATAGATAGATAGATAACCCACTTGGAAATCATGGAGGGGTCTGAAATTGTCATCGTAGGTGCATGTCCACTATGAGAGACATAATCGTTAGATAGATAGATCCTTGACCCTATCTACATCAGAACAATCTTAACACTGACAACACAAACACTAACAACTTCACTATTCAGTTCACTTCATAAACATGCAGAATCGTCAAAAGACGCTTTCAAATAATTTAAATATGACATGTCAAATCCCATCAATGCATCTCCGTAGTGACTGGAGTCATATGTCTCTAACGTTAGTTCCCACAGCTCTCATGATAGAACTAACGTACTGCAGTATCTCACCACTGACTGTGTCGCTATCCAGAGAAGACATCAAGCGGAAATAATATAAAATAAACGCAATATAATGTGAGCTTTGAATCGCTATCCTTATCATACTAAAGAGCCGATGAGAAAGCCCATCAGCCAGACAGCGGTCACCGTTTAAAACAGCAGCTCATTCACTCTCGCGCGCAATACGAAAACAACATCCGTTAATAAAAGTGCGGGTAAGTACAGTGTTTTCCCCAATGACGACAATAAATTTTATATTGAAGTGATAAAATAAATTAAACGGAATCACTGCAATGACAATATAATCTCCAAGACAAAAAAAAACTGATAAATATTCACCTACTCACCTGTTCCCTTACGCCGAAGAGCGCCGCTGCCCGCTGCTACCATCTGACTGAACTGAAGATGCTCGAGCGCCAAAACCAACTTCTCCGCCAGGTGGAGCGCGCGACATTTGGTGCAGTGAACGTGGGGCACGCTGGGTATTGTAGTTGGCGTATATATATATATATATATAGAAGCTTGAAATCAAATAAATATGAAATATGAAATTATGGCAAGCCGTTCAGGAAATAATTATATATTTATATAAATTATGGACCATAAGGAACAACACAAATATATATATATATATATATATATATATATATATATATATATATATATATATATATATATATATATATATATATATAATTTCATATTTCATATTTCATATTTCATATTTAATTTCAAGCTTCTTTGTTTATTCAAGATATAGGGAAATAATAATATTGTTCAAAGTATCTTTAGTAAACAATGAAGACGTAGCTTTAAGAAAAGTAAATAATTTTAGGATTCAGAAGATACAAAAAGCTTGTATTATCGATATATAAAACATTCTGAACGTCTCAGGACAGTCCATAGACTGTAAAAAAAGACAGTCACTGTCAATGCAAAGGTCACCTCCCTTTCTGTCGAATCTGCAGAACCAATAATAATTATTATTATTATTATTAGAAATTACTATGTAAATGTTGCGTGGGGAACACACATATTATTTTGAGTATTTACGGGACTTTAAAAATAACCAAACTGTGTGATTTATGTTATTTGGTAGTTTTTTTTCGAATGAATATTGACGAATGTGCTCTTGTTTAACGTTCTACTAACGTGACTGAAACATGCTTTCTTTTAACATGGCTGCGCCCACAGAGAGCACGGATGCATCACTCTCAGTTGCTACAGGTCAATCGGCAACTGTTTCATCTGCGGAAAATGTTTCACTACAGTATAGTCTTCTTTTGGATCACCTTATTGGTGACAAAAGACAGATTAAAGACTTGAACCCGACCGTTATGGGTGCTTTACCGAGTCCTCGGAAAACAGAGGAGGAGAAGATGATTGAGAGGGGAATGGAGAGCTGCGCGTTTAAATCACTCATAGCATGTGTCGGAGGTATTTCATTGATAGACATTTAACACGTTTTACACTGGTTGCATAGTTACCCGACTAAATAAATGTGTTGTCATGTTTGACAGTTCAACAATTTATCAATGAACACAGTAGGCTCAAGCATTGACCATACCGTGGCTTTATTTATACTAAAATACTTGAGTAATGCAAAGCCATATACTATATTGCAATATTTATGGAGTTTCTCAATATGTTAATAATTCATATGTGGATGGTAATTAAAATGTTAGGGGTTTTGTGATCTCAATAGAATTATATATATTCATATCAGAATCAAAATCAACAGCTCTAATTCAACATTTCTCTCTCTTTTAGGGTTTGTGTTGGGAGGAGCTTTTGGTGTCTTCACAGCTGGAATTGACTCTAATGTTGGTCTTGATCCCAAAGACCCCTTAAGGACCCCCACAGCAAGGGAGGTGCTGAGAGACATGGGGCAGAGAGGAATGTCATATGCTAAAAACTTTGCCATTGTGGGTGCAATGTTTTCATGCACGGAGTGTCTCATAGAATCAGTAAGTACCATTGTCTTATTTTGTCTGTCCAACTACATTCCATTATGTCATCTCCGTTTTCTCTAATCAAATATACTCTAGTCTCACGTAGCCAGACCTTCAGACTGACAGTAGAAGGTTTGGACTCTCATTGCAAGCTTTTATTGGCTAAGAACCGCCCAAGAGGCTGTCTGACTGACATGTAAAAGCAGCCAATCACAGTTTATGTTTAGCGTCATGTTTAGGGGTGTGAAAATGTAGTCGATTTCCCTACAATAACAGACTGCCGTGCAGCCATAGATCATTCATTCAAGAATGTTGTGCAAACATCTGTTTGGAGCATATCCTTCCACTTTTTAATGCCAACAAGCTGTTTGGGAGAACCGAACACATGACTGAATCGGCCAGCTGCGATGTCAGCGTCTGTTCTTTCATGTTTACCCCACATATACTGCTGATATCCCCTTCTCGGTTACCTGATCTTTCATAATCAGTGTGAGAGGGCACACAACTAATAAAATTGGATCACTGGGGAATCCCTGGCAAAGGGTCGGCCCTGCTTGTAAAATAATATTCTTCCAATATCCAGTCAGCCAACAGTTTAAAATATCTATTTTTCATTTCGACTAGTGCCTCAAGCAAAACTCTTGGACATCTTTTAAAAAGTCTATGCCGTGAACTTAACATTTTTAAAAGTCCAGTGTTGAGTTGATCCTGATTAGCCTAATTCTCATTGTTACAGCTTTCTTCCATGAGGTGGTTTGGTGTAACAACAGCTTAGTTTCCAGACGGTCCGTTAAAGAACACAACACAAACGTCATCTGGAAATCATGTAAAATCCAACCAATCAGATGACAATTTCAAAACTTCCGAAGTGTTTACCATTTTGTATGCCTTATGCATCAGATGGTCAGCCAACCATCAGTGAGCATGACGTCTGAGGTTGAGACTAAATAAACACATATTTTCACGTGGTGACAACTTTTAAGTCCTAGGAAGAATTTTCGAATAGATTACTGCTGTATGAAACATTTTGTTGCATGTGAAATAGCACACCTTTGTATTATATTTGTAAATGTAAAACGTATGTTTTACATGATTATAATTTTTTTTATGCATGCAAAATAAAGCTGTCAAATTCACTGTCTAAAAACAACCAGTTATTTAGTGTTTCACTTCCCACGAAATCATTGCACATTCAAACTTCCACTTTCAATCACGGTTTCATTTCGAAGGCTGCGTCCTCTGGAGGTCGCATTTGTCGGCCGCATATACATAATAAAAGATGTCTTATTTCAGAACAGTAACCATTATAAAATTGACTGTTATTCCTAAGTGTAAATTGTTGTAATTTCTTTGACATTGGAATATAGTGGTCAATTTACTGAAATGAAGCAGCCACAATGACGTAATGGATGTAGCCGACAAATGCAACCTCCGGAGGACGCACCTTCGAAATGAGACAGTGATTTACATAGCTAATGATCATTTTTTACAGTGTTTACATTATCTATCCACTTTAATGTACTAGCCATCATATTTTATATACTGATGTTGACTGTATGAAATACTATAATAAAATGTACTCACATTTGCTTCTGTCTCTAAATATTGCTAAGTTTAATACGGATTAATGGCGCCACCAAGTGGTTCTGTATTTGATCGGTCTTTCTACTCATCCATTCCTTGTAGGATGTTTTCAGTACTGATCTTCTGTGTAAAGAATGCATTTATTTCTCTCTTCTAGCATCGTGGGAAATCTGACTGGAAAAATGCAGTATACAGTGGATGTGTTACAGGAGGTGCTATTGGGTTCAGAGGTAATTTTGTACTTGGGTTTAAAGGATAGAAAGGATTTAGATGTGTGGTAATTTATGTGGACTATATAAATAAGCTGTTCCTCTCTTCACTAGCTGGTCTTAAAGCTGGAGTTCTGGGCTGTGGAGGTTTTGCTGCTTTCTCTGCTGCCATTGAATACTATCTCAGATGAACATCAGCTTCAGGACTGTTACCATGGCATGTACTGTTGTGTATTCCTCACAGTATATTGGAAGACATTATCATGGGGGGGATATTGTGCAATCTTCCTCTCTGCCACCAATCAAGAGGTGTTCCATCCCTCCAGAAGAGATTAGGTTGCCTGAGTGGACCAATAGGACAACAAACTCGAGCAGAAGTTTTGTACAATCTAAGGGATGTCTTGACCTTTCTGTCGCAGGCCATCTGATGATCTGAAAACCTTCTAGGATATTATTTGTACATAATTGTATTGAAAATGTCATGCTTTGTGCTGGTTGATCCTCTGAACGAAGCAAGATAAAATGTATAGTGTTACACCTTAAAAATAAAAAGTGTCATCAAGAATTTATTGAAGTTCGAAGTGTAATAGGTCATAACGTCTTCATATTTTTTTCACTTGTTGCCTGTGTTATGTTGTGTATCAGTGAAATGTTAACACACAGCTTCTTAGTAAACAAAGGCAGCTCAGTTTAAAAGAATTCACCAAATCAGATTTATTTTCTCCAAAGTGGTGTTTGGATTTACAAGTTTCAAGAAAATAAGCTCAATCAAGTGTTTATATTAGTTTCACTCTGTATCCCCTTTCTAAAAGGAGAGTTCTTAAAATGTCATCCTACAAACAAACAAAACTATATATTTATATGACATCTGATATAATATATATGTGTGAAAATCAAAATGTGATCAAAAATAAGAGGCAGGGAGTGCTAAAGGTTGTGCATTAGGAAACCACAATGAAATCATGCTTTGAGGTCAAGCTGACATAGCAAGGAAATGAGTTTTCCTCAACAGGAAACAGATAATGCAAACATGCTTTCTGGCTACTTCCCAGTTCTCTGAAAAGTTTCCTTTCCCACTGGCCTCTAAACAAGAGTTAATAATGCTGAATTGAGTTTGGAGATGCAACCCATGCAAAAATCAAAACCGAGTAGATGTGTAACATGGATTTAAACCGGCCTAAGATTGTGCCAATACATTGTCCAATCATGTCTGTTTCATGAGGAATGGATGCAGTTCAGAAAACTGGGTAACATTATAGACCTTTAGAGTTTAGATTTTCTTTAAATCAACTCTAAGAGTGCAAATATAAAGACAACACGGCAAGCAAACAGAACCTCACTTAAAACAATTTTAAGACTTAGCATGTTTTAAGGACAAAGTTAGCTGTAACAATTTATTCAAAAAACATCAAATCAAACCTACTAGCATAAAGGGTTAAAGTGTACAGTACACTGTGCCTGATGATGCTGAGATTTTTCTTATTTTTGTGTAATGTACTAATGAACATAAAACAAAAGTGTGAGAAGAGACAGTCACAACCTAAAACACCACCTGCCCAGGGCTGCTGTGCACTGAGCTTGTGTCAATATCACACACAACTTTAATACAAGGCACTGTATTTTACGATATTCCAGACAACGCATAATTTGGGGGTAAAACAAACCTTTTATAGATATTATATTTAATATAGCTCAATTTTCTATCCTCAGACTTTTATGCATATATCTGCCTTCATCCATTCCTCTGTGACATCCATTTACAGGAAACTATAAAGCTCCAAATAAAGCACCCATCAAACCAGCAAGAGTCCAGTCTAGTTTTGATATGTATTAAAAATGCAGAGCAGCTGATAACATTCCTGAACATCTACACCTCTTATTTCTCAACTTCTGTCCTTCTCACAAAACCTGTTTGAAGCATGTCCGGATCATAGATTTCAGAAAATGTTTGTCCATTTCATGACCATTAAGCCTTTTTTTTCTTTCTTTTATGGCAATTAAACATGATAATTTCTCATACTATCTTTATGTGGACTTTAGAAAGAAAAAGGGCTTAAATGTTCATTTTAATTTTATTTATTGATTATTTACTGCTTTTGGGGGTGAAATATGATCTGGACATGTTTTCATCAGATTCACCCAGTTTGTAATTTACAGTAAAACAACATAAACTTAGCCAAATATTCCAGTAAGAGAAATTCCAGTCTTTTTGCCTGAGCTATCAGCCAGTCCTGTAGAGATCTGACCCTCTGTGGATGTTGAGCAAGGGAAAGGAAATGATGTGGAGTCTCAGACAGTTAAGCTACATGTCACTTGTCTATAAAAAGTGCCTAAGAATCTTTGGTCTACCAAACCCAAAAAGTGTTGGAAAATATATTTTCAATTATAAATGTGTCTTATGTAAATCCTTTTTAATCACAGTCTCATCTTTCATCTCTAAATAATAATTGATAAATGATAACGTCTTTATCAAACCCTGAGCTGAGAGAGGAGGCCTTGAAGACACTAGAATTGTATTATTATTATTAAAAAAAAATAAAATAAAATTAAGAAAAGATTATCAGCATCATACACTGCACTATGATTTAAAGGTTAAGTGTGGCATAAATAAGCCTGTTGGACAGTACATTTAGTGTTTTATGGTAATGTTCCATGCATTTCAAAACTCTGGATCTAAACCTGTTCACATATTCTAGGCTTACACTACACAGCCAAAAGTTTGTGGACATCCCTTTTATAATTAACAATAGACCCCCTGATTCAAGTTAAAACAAATCTACACCATACAATGACATTTAACATAATTGTGTGCATCCAACTTTGTTCGACGGTTTGGGAAGAATGTAAGATGTTATAGCAGCAAAGGAATGACAAACTCCTAATTAATGCCCATTGATTTGATTTTAAATGCTCGTTGGGTGTCCACATGCTTTCGGCCATATAGCGTATATATTACATTATTGGTATGTCTTATAAAACACAGTCTATTCTGAAAATGAAAGGGTGAAAAAAAAAAAAAAGTACTGTAACAGACTACACTCCAACTGAGAAAAGCATTGACATGATATACTACTGAAAATAAAAATATCAGAAACATAACATGCATTATGATTAATATGGCCAACTCAACTGCCAGATGCATCCTACCTAAGCAAAACTAAAGAAAGCATAGTGTTGCCATAGACAAGAAGCAGCAGCTTGAAAGACTGCATAGTTAGTTTTGAAAAGTACTAAAGCTTTAGAAATGGAGAGCAAAACATGCATTCTCTCTCTTTCAGTCCAGCAAAGACCCCGTTCCACCTCCTAAAGAATGAGCTGGGAGCTTAAACACACTGTTATATAAGTCTTCTTTCTGTCTCTCACACACAAACACACTTGCTAAAGGCAACCTTTAGGTCCAGTTTGTCTTAGAAACACACTAAACAAGAGTGTACGGGTACGTACTGAGCAACATTTTAATCTGACAGTTCTGCACTTCTGAAAATGCTTAATGGAATCTAGAACTGTTAGTTGCATTCATACGCCACCCAGCATTCACTAAATGTATTATGAAAGATGCTGCAGGTTATGTTAAAAGCCCTGAAACAAAGGCTTCTGAGTTTCTTGCTTCACTTACACAAGCTCTCATGTGCCACAGATTATCCCTAAAAATGATCCTAAGCAACAGAAAATCACCCATTTATACTGCACTATTCAAAAATATAGAAATAAATACAATTGTTTATCTACAACTCAAACTGTAGGCTCAGTTAATAGAAAGATTCATAGAAAATTCATGCCCCAAGTCAAGAGCATTTCACACTTCACACTCACAAACACGACACTATTACGAGTTCCCACATCTTTTGACCAGCAAATTTCTGACTTTTTCCATGATTACTGGATATAATTTTCTAGAAATTATTTAATAGACATTGCAATCATAAAAAGTGATTTATAGCCCCCCAAAAAAAATATTCCTCCAAAGAGCTGAGCATAACAAAAAAATAAAATAAATAACTACTGAAATTTTGAAATTTAAAGATTACCAATGACTGTCCCACACATGAAAATCATAAACATCATCTTCGCAAGACCGTAAGAACCAAGTATTGTGCCCTTTGGATATACAAAGATCAGTTTTCAGAGTAGGTGGCTTGCAACTTTTCTATCCTTGCCCATGTGTTCACATGAGCTATCCAATCATCCACAATCCCTTGCTTTGAAGCCCCTTGTATTATTGCTTTGACTACTGCCTGGAGATGCCTTTGGGCATAATGTGGCCTAAAAGATATGCCAAGCGTTATGTGCTCACTCTTTGTACCCTGCAAAGACCCCATCCCCCTATAGACTTGAGTCCTGTGTATCCCATTTATACCAGGGATGGGCAACTTTATTCCTGGAGGGCAACTGTCCTGCTAAGTTTATCTCCAGCCCTAATCAAACACCCCCAAGCAAGTTAATCAATGTCTTACAGATTACAAAAAAGCTGCAGGCAGGTGAGGTTTTTTTTTATCAGGGTTGGAGATAAACTCTGCAGGACAGTGGCCCTCCAGGACCGAAGTTGCCCATCCCTGATTTAAACAAAGACCAACTCTCTACTGCCCCCATGTGGATGGGAGGACTTGGGATTTTCAAAAGGCCCACAGAAGCGAAGCAGAATTCATTAGCAGCCTCCAGAGCATGTGAGGGGCGGTGTGTGTTAGAGGAGTGTAAACAGTCACAGCAGGGCAGTGTGTGTGTGCAAACACATTCACAGAACTCTAATGAGCTGTAAACAAGAACAGCAGCACTGCAGCCATGGAAATGCTTACCATGTGATCGGAGCTTTGCGCCGAGTGGGAAGTGATGTGAAAAGTTGTTCGGATGTGACCTGAAATACTGTGGGTCTAATCTGATGAATTTATTATACTGATGGCTGTGCCACTCACATAATAGTTTCCCTCCTTTAAACCAGTGTATTTTTGTACTCTAAGCACACAGGGGCAGAATTTCATATATGGGACAAAAACAAAAAAGTAACACATAATTCCGATTACATTTAAAGACATCAGTCCAAACTGTAACAGATACTCCAATCAGAGAAGGAAGAGAGGGTCTTGGCCCTCGATAACTGACCTAAAAGATGTTCCCTGGAGGTCACTGCAGTTAATCCAGTGGAGTGGGCATTGTAACGGTCAAACATGTAAATGTGAGTGTGTGCGTGGAATGGAGTAAAGCAGAGTAGAGTAAAATGAAGAGAAGCAATAAGGGTATGTCTAACATGAAGTCTTGGTTGTACTGTAACAGTAGTAGATGCAGTGCCGTAGCCTTGAGCTGTGACGTTGGTTGATTGTTTTAGATAAAGACCTTCACTAATCAGCCTTGGAGATATCTGAGAGAGGCTCGGGCGAGGACAGCGGAGAGACCTGGTTCTGAGCATCCCGCTGACGCTTGTAGAGTCGGAAGCCTTTACGGCAGAGAAGGACGAACCAGTAGACCTGCGGCGACAGGATGCAGAGGTTGCCCAGGTTGGTGGAGAGCGGCAGATGGAAGGGAACACTGTAGAGGGGGATGCCGTAGTGGGAGCCGTAGGCCCAGTACATGTAGGGGAAGAGTGCGATGCGGAAAAAGAAGAAACTCAGCAACACCATGCCGCCATTAACCTTGTGCAGCCAGCATTCCTGCAACCCCAGCTACAGGAAGAGACAGTCAACAGAGAAGAATGAGAGGAAGATTAGAAGATGTGGGCAAAACAGGGTTAACATTAAACGGATAATTCACTCAAAAAATTTAATTCTGACATCATTTAATCACCCTCCTGTCATTCTAAACCTTAGACTTTAATCTTTAAAAAACAAATCAAGATTTTATTTAATAAACCTCAGTGGTTTCTGTCCTTCCATTGAAAGTCCAGGTAACCAAATCTTAGAAGTCAATTGTAAATTAATCCATATGAATCATGCGTTTTAATCCAAGTCTTGTGAAGAGATACAATCGCTTTATATAATGAACAGATTTATTTAGGCTTTTATTTACATATAAACATACATATAGCGCACCACTTATGGTAAACAGAGACTCATGTGGGCATCACACGTTAGAACCTCATTGAATCTCACACATCATGCATCTTTGAGCTTCTGTTTACACCATGTGTGATGTTTCTCTATGTATGTGTGTCAATCATTGTTTAGATGTAAATAAAAGCTGTTCAACATATAAAGTGATCATATCTCTTTACAAGACTTGGATTTAACTGCTAGATTAGTATGGATTAGTTTTAGGATGTCTTTATGACGTTTATCGATCCTCTAAGTTTTAGTTACCTGGACGTTCAGTGGAGGGGCAGAAATCTCTCAGATTTCATTAATTTCATCAGATTTTATTGTTGTTGTTTTTGTTGTTTTTTGTCCATCTAATAGAAGTCAATGGGCAACAAAACTGTTTGGTTACAAACATTCTTTAAAACATCTTCTTTTCACATGTCAGTATCATCCTGTTTAACAGGCCTTTGTCAGAAAAAGCTGCAAAGTGGACCAGACTTAGTCAATAGTCTGGCAAAAAAGAATAAATGTCACTGCAAAGATGCTGGGACTGCTTTGAAATGTAATACCCATGACTACCAAAAGGAGGCATGTGGAGGCACATAAGTGGTGCATGTCTGAAAACAATTTCACCTAATCTCTCCAAACAAGCAAAGACCAAGAATCAGCAGTTATTGAAAAATACAGAGTAGAGAGACGGAATGCTTCATCCAGGGAAATGCCACATTATGACATACACCACCATTATGGCTGCAATCATTCATTTGGTTTGGGGTCAGTAATATATATATATATATGTTTTCTTTTTTAAGAAATTAATACTTTTATTCAGCAAGGCTGCATTAAATCAAAAGTGACAGTAAAGACATTTATAGTGTTAAAAAAAGATTTCTATTTCAATTAAATACTCTTCTTTTGAACATTCTCTTCATCAAAGTATCCTGAAATCTTTTTTATCACAGTTTCCACAAACATATTAACCAGCACAACTGATTTCAACATTGATAATAAGAAATGTTTCTTGAGCACCAAATCAGCATATTACATTTATTTCTGAAAGATCATGTGACTGAAGACTGGAGTAATGGCTGCTGACAATTAAGCTTCGCCATCACAGGAATAAATTACATTTTAAAATATATTTCAAAAAGAAAGTATTTTAAATCAAAATAGTATTTCACAATATTACTTTTTTGAACAAATAAATGCAGCCTTAGTGAACAAGATAATTATTTTTTTTAGTCTTCTTAATCACAATTTTTACAAGTCAGTTAATTTGAAATCTTTTTACTTTGGTTCAGAGGAATTTGATTGATTGATTGGTTGATTGATTGATTGATTGATTGATTGGTTGGTTGTGAAAACCCGGCAAATTATTAATTATTATTATATGCTTGGATTGTTTGTTGCACTGACAGACCTCCATCTCTGTATTTAACCATTTATCTTGACTAAAAGGAAACAGGAAAAGTGTTGACTGGCAGCTCCTGAGCAGCACTGTGAAGGACAGCTGAGTTAAACACAATCAGTTTGTGAGAGTGTGTGCATGTGTTACCTGAATGAGGATTTTGCCCACTGAAACAAAAGGAGTGCTGAGCTCTGTGAGGAAGAGACAGCCAATGAAGAAATCACCCTGGTTCTTCCTGAAGAACTGATGTACACAAAGAGACCAAAAACCACAGTCAGCACAAACATGAACACACACACCACCTATGTGAACAATAAGAGTGTAAATAATATGTAATGCATCAATGTGATAATGAAAATGTAATGCCTACACTACCATTCAAAATGTGGGGTCAAGTAAGATTTTTAAAAATATTTTTGAAAGAAGTCTCTTTTGCTCACCAAGACTGCATTTATTTGATTAAAATAGAGTTAAAAAAACATTATATTGTTAAATATTATTTACAATTTTTATATACATATATTCTAAAATGTAATTCATTCCTGAGATGGCAAAGCATCCATTACTGCAGTCTCCAGTGTCACATGATCCTTCAGAATCATTCTAATTTCACAACAGTATTAAGCATCACAACTGTTTTTAACACTGATAATACTAAGAAATGTTTCTTCAAAATTAAATAGCCATGATTTAGTGCTGAAGAAACATTTCTTAGTATTATCAGTGTTGAAAACAGTTGTGCTGCTTAATACTTTTGTGAAATATTTTATAGCAATGCTTTGATAAATAGAAAGTTCATGATTTCTTTAAAAAAAAAAAATCTTACTGACCCAGAACATTTGAATATAGTATCGCCTTTTCACACACACAAAAAAATCCAGATACCCAATCTACTTCCAGTGTCCCTCCAGTTACATTTGGGTATATTTCTTTTTATATTATTAACTAAACATTATATATTACATTTTTAAGAATTTAAATTTATATTCCTTATGATTAATAAAATGTATATTATAATTATTTAATGTATATTAAAATAAAATAAAACTTAAAATTACTAAAATAAACAAAAACAAACAAACTATTATCAAATCATAAATCATTACACCATAAATAAAGAATCGTAATCGAAATAAACCACTGTCAGAGAAAATATTTACAGCCCTAGTGACAAATCAGGCTCTACATCACAGCTCACACCTCCCTGTCAGTGTTCTGCTAGAAATCATAGGCTAAAGTAACTGTTCAAATCAAGCTACAATAAAGTTATAGGCAATACTAAGTTAAAAGACAAACAAAGTGAAACTGACCCTCATGAGCAAAAACAAAGATAACACTAGACACAATGGAGAGAATGGCATTTACACAGATGCTGATAATGTCTAGAAATGACTCCTAGTTTTGGAAATGGTCCACATCATATGTATGTGTTATGATATACAGTGCTGGATATGGTGGATCAAAGGTGTGTAATGTGTGTATAAATGTAACAAGATAAGAATGACCAGTTAGAACAGCCACCTGAATGCTTCCCGCTACCCTGAAGCGCAATCTTAAACTACACGGTTTAGGGGAAGTCTATGGCTTCTATAATATTTATCTATATTTTATTTATCTATACATCCTTTTTGTCAATGCAAAATGCCTTACTAAACATTACTGTATGGTAATGTATTAAATAATATACATTTCAGTGAAGTGAATTGAATAAAAGTCAGATGTTTTGTTGTGGTGGTCTGGGTCTTGTCCTTATTTGTGTTATTACCATGCATGTCAAAATCTGTTTGTCCACGTTTGTGACTCGTGGGACATTTTGTGGAACAGGAGCACAAAGCAACGTGTTTGTGAGGTGGTATCTGAGTAGCAGCTGTGTGTGAATAATGGAAGCGTGGGTAAAGTGATCTCATATCACCACTGACAGCCCAGAGACACCAAACAAAAGACCAGGTTTCCACCAGTGTGTGTGTGTCTGTCCACTGCATGTACTCTGGCAGTGTAACAGCTGCTATTAAGGTAATTGTTTCTCATAGAATCAGGTACTTAACGGACACAAAAGCACCTCATTCCCCTTTTTACATTCCCTCCCCATTTGGTCCTGGCTATAGGTGGAGTTGGTTATTTGAGAGTGCCCATTACTCTCTCCTGTCATATTATTGGTTGTCATATCACTCATCCGAGTCTCTATCCCTGTATTTCTGTCCTCTCTCTCACCAGAGTCACAGGCAGTAGAATGGAGAGTAGTGCAATGTGATGGAGGACCAGCAGGAACTCTTTCCTCACAAATGAGTTGATGGTTCGTAGAGAGTGGCTTTTATAGTCCTTGTGGCCTTTGACCCGGAAGCGATAGTAATGGCTAAGGTACATGGCGAAGATGTCATATGACATGTAGGGAACGCCATACCAAATGACAAAATAGGTGGTCAGCCAGTGTCTGGAATAGAAAATGAACAGAATAAGTCCATACAAATCATGTATGGAGTGATTTCAAACAAACATACAAATATGCTTAGTCTCATCTTCTAAAAAAACACCTTTTATAAGTATTCTAAAAGTTTTTATTTCAAAAGTGTGGGTTCAGTAAATCTTTACATTTAAATTAATACTTTACATTAAATGTATCAAAAAATACAGTAAAGACATTATTCTTAATACAAAAGATTTCCTATTTCAAATAAATGCTATTCTTTTGAACTTTTTATTCATCAAAGAATCCTGAAAAAATGTATCACGGTTTTCACAAAAATATTAAGCAGCACGACTGTTTTCAACATTGATAATAATAAGAAATGTTTCTTAAGCATCAAATCAGCATATTAAAATTATTTCTGAAGGAGGTGTGACAGAAGTCTCGGGCTGCAACAACTAATCAATAAAAACAATTATTATCGATAATGAAAATAATCGACAACTAATTTGATTATCGATTAGTCGCATCTGCGCCCTGTGCCCGGGAAACCATCAGCCAGTAACGTTTATTTACAGTAGTGAATAACCAATTTCTATGGACAAAACACATATGGAAACTAGAGGAGGACAGAGTGAGCTGCTCCGGGAAATGTACATGATCCAAGTTGTCCGAAACATGAGAATGCTTTATATTAATAAGCGGTTCAAAGGTGATTTCTTACTGGCCTAAGTTTAAAAAGAGTCCATCCCCCACCAGTCTCTATGATATTTTGGTTCTTTGATACGATTCAGGTCACTTCAATTTAAGGCTATGACATTATTTTGCCTGTTTTATCATCTGATAGCTTAGTAAAGCATACCACTGAGAAACAAGAGATCTAAAGAACTCATGTGGGGGTTTAATATATTAAAGAGTTCTTTATTCAAATAGAACTGTAACATTCAAAAGAGCCTTCATGAGGGTGTGGATTGAAACAGACTTAAAATTTAAAAATGTATTCTGTAAGGTGTGGCTAAAATGTGTCATGTTTGTTTACCACATGTCATTATGTCATTAGCTAGTTGCAATTTTAAATAGGCTACAGATATTGTCCAAATTAGATTTCACATTATACATTTACTATGTGTTTTGAGGGCTGCCGGGCAGGGTAAGACTTAGTCATCTTTAATTATTACCTTTATATAAAAACAACAGAAGTCTAAGTATGTACTCATTTTTGTATATCCAAGTAAGCATATGTATGTGTGTGTGTGTGTGTGTGTGTGTGTGTGTGTGTGTGTGTGTGTGTGTGTGTGTGTGTGTGTGTGTGTGTGTGTGTGTGTGTGTATTGGATAACCTACAGCAAAATCACGGTGATCCACAGTCTTTGCACATGTGATTAGTGGTGAATTCTTTAATTACCACAGAGCTAACAGCTACATTGACCTGTGACATTTCTATACTGTTCATACACACCACAGACGAGATATGCATAAATTATATGGTAAATATATGATTCACAATGCTTTTTCTAAAGAACTTTTATTATTTAACAATTAAAAAGCTTAAAGAAAACATAATAGTTAAGGTACACAAAACTTGGACCTTAGGCAAATTATTATCATAGATATGAAAATTAACATCCACACATATCAACGAACAGCATGCATAAAGGCTTCAGAAGATTTGGAATATAGCACATGATTTGTTTATGATACTTTTATGGTGATTTCATTCATCTTTTTGGATTTTGGCAGAATAAATCCCCATCCGCTTCCTTCATACGGAAAACATTCTGTATAGTACCATCGTATGTATAATCGTATGCATCCCATGTATCTTACTGTTCAAAAGTTTGGGGTCAGTAAGATTTTTTTTAAAGAAATTAATACTTTTATTCAGCAAGGATGCATTAAATAAATGCTGTTGATTTGAACTTTCCATTTGCCAAAGAAACCTGAAAAATTGTATCGTTTCAATAAAAATATTAAGCGGCACAGCCGTTTTCAGCATTAATAATAATCAGAAATGTTTCTTGACCACCATATCAGCATAATAGAATATTTCTGAAGGATCATGTGACACTGAAACTGGAGTAATTTAGCTTTGCCATCACTGGAATTTTAAAATATATTAAAATAGAAAAGTTATTGTAATAGTTATTGTAATAACATTTCACAGTATTGCTGTTTTACTGTATTTTTGATCAGCCATAGTGAGCATAAGAGACTTATTTCAAAAACATGAAAAAATTCTACAGACCCCACACTTCTGAACGATAGAGTAAATGAAGTTTTTGTTGTTGTTGTTTTTTTTTTTTTTGTATGACGTTCTTTCTTGGGTGGAAAACAAAAAGAGTTATCTAGCAGAATGTTCAAGCTGTTCCTTTCTATATAATCAAAGTGAAAGGTAACCACAGCCTCCTCTGGTCCCCATCCGCTAAGACGGAAAACAGCAGCTTATACATCCTGTGAAATATCTGAAATATTTCTACAACACGAGTAAATGATGACAGAATTTGCATTTTTGAGTGAACTATTCCTTTAACACTCACAGTATCACTGGATGCTCCTTGTCACTGAGGATCATGGCTGTGCATGTGCTCGAGCCAAGTATTAAGCCTTTGGGGGATTAGCAGGGTGGTTGGGAGTTTTCTCTAGGCTTGCCTGGCAAGTGCCTTCCGTGGATTACACTGTTATGCCACAAACACACGCACACATTTCACCCAGCACACATGAACAGGTGGCAGAGGCTGAAATTGCAGGTGTCAGTCTAGTGCCGGGGAAGGGCAGAGGGAGGAAGGGCACATAGGAAGGTAACAGCTGTTGCCCTGGGACTCTATGTACCTAATCTCCTCCTCCCTGTGTCCTTGGGGTGGGGGCGGAGCCAAAGGGGTCAGCAGATGTGGCATGGGAATAGAGGTAAGCACTGTTGCCCTGAGGCTGTTGTGACTGGCGCCACTGAGGTGAACAAAGGCAAGGGCAGGTAGGGTCTAATGGGCCGCCTTCTTAAAGCAACATTACACCAATTTTGAACATCAAACTGTTGATGTAGTGTAGTGATGCTTTAGAGAAAGAGGATTTGAGAAATTGTCCTATTTTGATATTTATTTGTGTATTATCACAAATATGAATATGAAAAGTTTGAAATACACCACTGAAAAGTTTGGGGTTGGTAAGATGTTTTTAATGTTTTTGAAAGTGTCTTATTCTCACCAAAGCTGCATTTATTTGAGCAAAAAATACAGTGAAAACAGTAATATTGTGAAATATTATTACAATTTAAGATAACTCTTTTCCATTTTAATTTATTTCCTTCGATGGTAAAACTGATTTTTCAGCAGCCATTACTTTAGTCTTCAGTCACATGATCCTTCAGAAATCATTCTAATATGCTTATTTGGTGTTCAAGATACATTTATTTTTATTATCAATGTTGAAAACAGTTGTGCTGCTTAATATGTTTGTGAAAACGGTTACATTTTATTCAGGATTCTTTGATAATAGAAAGTTCAAAAGAACAGTATTTGAAACAAATTTTTTTTGTAAAAGAAAATATGGTAACACTTTAGAATACTGTTTCTTACTTATTTACTGCATAACTAATAATAAATTACTGAAGAACTAATAGGTAATTCTTCATTAACACTTAAGTCACTACTGTTAACTACTAAGGAAGATGTGTTAACTAATCAGTGTGTAATAGAATTTTATGATTGTGTTAAGTATCAGTTAGTTAATCAATAACTAATGAATTCTGTCATACTTCCTGAATAACTACTATTAATTATCTACTAATTAAGGTTAAAGAAAAATAACTATGAAGTAACTACTAATGAACAGTCATACACAGTAGTCATTACAATAATCTGTTATTTTTGGAATGGTGGATGAAGGACACAAATCAAGTGCTTGAGTAAAAGTACAGATATCCCAATAAAATATTACTCCAGTAAAATTATAATTAGGCCTATTCAAAATTTCAGGTTCAAAATTACCTTAGTAAAAGTACAAAGGTAATTAATTTTTAAAGTACTTAAAGTAAATAGCACTAATCAATGTTTTTTTTTTTTTTTTCTAGCCAGTTTTAGTCATTCTTCAGCATTAATAAGAAAGATAAGTGCAGACATTTACCTATATATATATATATATATATATTGATCTGCAAATAAGCAAACGTTATATTTCATTAGCAAAACTTATCATAATGTACATTACACCTTATTATTATACTTCGTTCTTATACATTTTTAACTTCTTTTGCATCATTCAAGTTCCGGCAATATCATGGTAGCCTACATTTTACAGAGATTTGGTGATGCAAGAGTGCAGGCTTTTGCATCCTCTTTTGGACAGTTCTCAGCGCCGCCGATTTGGTGCATTTCTTTGGCGAAATACAGGTTATACGTTTTATTTAATCTATAAAATCATTACTGTGCTGTAAATCATTTTATTTTATGCAAGGCAACATACAAGGACATGATGTCAGTCACCTAACTAACGAGTGTCGCATTGGTCTTTTTTGCATGATGGAAATGCCTGATCCCTTGCATAAAACAAATTATTTTATTTCTAAAGATACTAAATCTAATGTTAAAATATGTTCTCAGAGCTGTGCACTATTTGTTTATGGGCAGGTTATGGAGTCAGTCACAGCATCTTTCGGCAATGAGTGAAACGCAGGGCGCCGGTCTGAAGTTAAGCAGTTTCCCCGCCGAAGCGCAAGAGATCCAGCACCACTACCGTGGAAAAGGGATGACAGAGACCAGTTGATTAAACTTGAATTGCTTTTAAAGGTTTAACTTTTGATTCTAAAATGTTTGTTAAACGAGTTTAAATGTAGGCAGTAGGCTATTGTACATGTTAAAATGAAATAAAATATATGCTGTATTAAAAAATGTTCTGAAATAAAGGAAGATATCATGTAAACTAGTCATTGTCGTGTAGGCTATTTTACAAAGGGTTAAATGATTTTGTTAATCGTGTTTTTTTACAGAAAGTTTGATTTGAGTCAGAAGTATGTGGTAATTCTTTATTAATTACTAATGGGTTCCCTATATTTTCACTTTAGAACACTGTTTCAGGTTCTAAGTAATTCCTGAAGAATTATCTATTAATTATGTATTAATTACTAATGGGTTCCCTATATTTTAACTTTAGAATACTGTTTCAGGTTATAAGTAATTCCTGCAGAATTATTTGATAATTATTTATTAATTACTAATAAGTTACCTATATTTTCAGTTTCCCTCAGTTATTGCCTCAAATACATGAATTTACTCAATGGCATTCTATGCTGAGGAAAATGGACACACACAGTATTGTATATAAAATATAAAAACTAATCTGAAGTTAGTTATGGCAAGGCACTTGAGTGGGGTTCCTTTTTGAAGTTGATTTCTTACAGAACACACTCACAAAACCACACAGGCAAAAACCTCTTTAACATTTATATGTATTTGTTAAAATTGTTTTTTCATAATACTACTACTATTAATAATAACATTAGTAAATAAGAAAGGGCCACAACTCAATGTAGTTTTGTATGACTGTTCAGTAGTTACTTCTTAGTTAATTTTCTTGAACCTTAATTAGTAGACAATTAATAGTAGTTTTTCAGGAAGTATGACATACTTCATTAGTTATTGATTAACTAACTGTTACTTAACACAGTCATAAAATTATATTGCATACTGATTAGTTAACACATCTTCCTTAGAAGTTAACAGTAGTGAAGAAATAGTTAATGAAGAATTACCTATTAGTACCTTCAGTAATTCCTTATTAGTTATGCAGTAGGAAACAGTATTCTAAAGTGTTACTGAAAATATTAATATTACATTATGAACGTCTTTACTGTCACTTTTGCATCAATTTAATGTATCCTTGCTGAATAAAAGTATTTCTTTTAAAAAAATCTTACTGACCCTAATCATTTAAACGTTAGAGTAGAATTTAATTGTAATTGGTTACTGAAATGAGTAATGCGCTTTGACAAGCGCCTTATTTCTATTATAGGCACTGTATCTAGATGTGTTCACAGCAGCACAAATGTACACTGTATTAACCAATCAGTATCTAGTGCTGCTTTATCATTACCTTAACACAAAGATGCAGGACAATATAATCCTTTGCAGCAGAAAAGCTTATTATTGGTGCACTGTGAAAGGTGTGGAACAGGATTGGTCCACTTACCGGTCCATAATCACATTGCCTTTGCACGAGGACACCACGATGATTCCAGCTGCGGTGGCCATAACAGCGTGAATGGATGACACAAGCCTACAAGAGGAAGAGAAGACAAATAAATTCATGCAGGTAACCTCATATTTAGATATTTCCACCCTAGAGCCTATAAACAACATAAAAAATACTTAAGTTTTTATGCAATGTAAAAAAAATAAAATAAAAAAAAAACACTATTATTATTTATATGGATAATTTGAAACATATACCAGTGATAATTTAAATGTAAAAGTTTGTTATTTGACTGTAACTAAATGGCACATCAAGGAGAGCAAGTGAATGTCAAGATTTTCAGTGAATAACTGACCAGTATGGATCACTTTTATGATGCTTGTTTTTGTTTGTTTTTTGGTCATTTTTGAGCTTGAAAGCCCCAGTACTTTAATTATATTGAAGTGTGGCCAGAATATTCTGACTTGAGTCTTTATTTCAAAAATCTACATGAATGATATGGCGTCAACTGCTCATTAGGACATGTTCAGTCGTGACTTGGTGTCCATGCCTGAGTTAAATGACAGTGCTCTGATAAGCTTCCGTGTTAATGGGCCAGGCCCGAAAGTCATCCACCAACATCAAACCCTAAATGGAGATAAAGTCATACTGTTTGTGTGTGGGAAAGATAAAGTGTTTCTGCTGTACCTCGCCAACCTGCTACCGTTGGGTAAAACTTGTGTCAAACCATTAAAAAAAAATCATATATTCATTATTATGGAAAAACTGTTTTAAAGACCCACCTTAAAGGGTTTTATTCTAGTCTCATAGTGTATTGTTGTAGAAAAAAATGGCAAGAGTAATGGCAATTTGAGTAAAAATAATCTTTTTGACTACTGATGCTTATATCCATCCCCTTTCGAGCTTAATTTATTAATAATAGTCAGAGGTCATGTGATATATCTTTCTATGATGACTGACAGTGTCAGTATCTTGAAGATGCTCAATCACATTCTGGAATGAATAAACTGGTTAAAGATGAGGGAACAGATAGTACAGTCCTATTGTCACAACTCTGGAAGTTGGAAGTCCAAAGCACCATAATTAGGATAAAGATACTAAATAGTCTTTAATAGTAAATCCACAAAGAACAAACAGAAAAAGGGAGGCAGGCAAAGTAGTACAACCACATAACACTGATGCTACCGGAAAAATTAGGATTTAAACACAGGAACTTAAATACACAGGTTAATGAGGTGAACACAGCTGAACAGGATATACAATCAAATCAGAAACCATGGCAACACATCAGACACGCAGACAGGAAATGAACACAAGGACAGAAAACCAAACTTAACTGAATATAATTGCGACACCTATACTGCATCATATTTCTCAGTACCTTAATTGTTTTTGTAATTAATTGTTAGTTAATGCACTTATTGTAGTGGTTTAAATTTTTCTCTCTCATTTTAAATAAAATTATAGCTTTTTTTTTTTTCCATTTAAGTAAAAGTTTGTGAGGATGAAGAGACATTAAATTTGCAGATTACAAATGGAAATGAAAAAAAATACACATTCAAATTATATTGTCTGACAACAAGTACTAACGCTATAAAATAAAATAAAATAAAATAAAATAAAATAAAATAAAATAAAATAAAATAAAATAAAATAAAATAAAACCTTAATGTTGAAAAAAAACAAATTGGCTAATTATTTGTCAACTACCCAAAGATAATGATTAAGAAAGGTTTTTTGCGGCATAATGCAGTCTTTATAAAGCACAATATATTAGTCACATTAGGGCTGTGAAAAAGAATGAAATGAAGTGTAAGTTCATTGTAGAGCTCAGTCTAAGCCTCTGACTGCCTGCTGAGCTGCACGGCTGAGCATTGTACATGAGATGACGCTTGCTCATCATGACAACGACGGTCACGTGACCTGGGCCTGACAGCTTACGCCTGAGTTGGCCACTGGATAAGCGCTTCCCTCCACAAACACACACGCACAGAGCTCTGCTCCCCACATCACTGTATCCTTGGAGCCTTGCTGCCTGAATACGGTCACAAGACCCATTTTACACAATCCACTCTTTGTATCCCCCTCTCTCTCAGTTTTTCTCTTACAACAAGCTCGGAAAGAAAGAAAAAAGGGAGGAGAAGAAAACGCTTCTTTGGTGTAGCTTTGGGGGTGGCTTGCATGACATACTTTTTTATCTCCAAATATCAAACATAGATAAAAAGTAGTAAACAACAGTGCTCAATCCTGTTTTAATTACAATTACAAACTGTTTTAATTAAAGTTTTAGAAATTTTGTGTTTTTGTCATTTTTATTAGTTTTTTATTTGGAGTTTTTTTAGCAGTCACTATCCAGAGGTAGGAAGGAGGAGATCTAAAATACCTAAATATCTCCTATATAGCGATCCGTTTGCATTTTCATGGGCGTGGAGGCAAAAAGTCCGATAAAGTCAAGGGAGAAGCCAATAGAGAGTCATAAAGTTGCTCCTGCTCCTAGCTCATGGACAGCTCCTACTCACGCTCTCCGTCTCTGCAAGATTCGGAAGGGAATGATTTAGATTTCTCTTGGCACAGCTCCTAGAAGACTTACAACTGTCAGACAGGTTGCTCAGGTCACATCTACATCGTCAAGCTCAGTTTGAGGCTGCGCAGTACACTCAGCCATCAGGAAGTGAGTGCTTCTAATTGACTTCACTTGTCTCCGTTGAAGTCTATGGGGTCGCCATGTCCATTTCTTTTACTGTCAATGGAAGTAAGTCAATGACAGGCACGCAGGAGGTATGGCAGGGCGACACAGCATCTCGTTCCTTCTTCAGGGAACCAAGGTTGCAGTTGTAACTAGGGGTGTGCGATATATATCGCCTGCGATAATACCGTAAAGATGTGCGATTTGACATTATCGTGTATAGCCTATCCCTCACACACACCCATAGAATGCATGGATACTCTACGTGATGTAGTCTTGTAGATTAGACTAGTGCGGGTGCGCATTTAGAGTGCACGCTTTTACAGCGTGATTTAGTCTTCATTTATATAATTTAGTAATAAATATCACAAAAGTGCAGTTTTTCTCCAAATATCAGCATAACAAATGTGATATTGATTTTATACAAGTTTAATAAACAAAAAGTTAATATTAAGTGACTTACATTTTAGACACCATATTTCCTGTTTTTGCTCTATTTCGCCAACGAAAATAGTTCAAAACAAAGCCACACACGGCGGTGTTTCCTTACTGAGTGAATCAGCTTTTTGAACGAATCAGTTGACTAGGATAGATTAAAGGGACACCAGGCAAGTCTGAGTGTTTTTTCTCTACGAAGCTCCCCCTAGTGTCTGGTAGTAAATGCTTTCAAACACTCTGTCGTAAAAACAAACTGTTGTCCCTCCCCCCTCGCCACAAGCAACCCAGCTGAGCAGAGGAACCGGCTATTTCAAAACCAGTTATGTGTACCGAGGCAAGTAAAGCAATATTTTATTTCCAACTGATGGCGATTTTTTTTTTTTTATTGTGTTGTCATGCATACTAACGTTAGTATTTTTACCGGGAACGAACGATATGAACGAGGCGAACTACTGCTTTCGTGTTTGTTTGTTTTTGGGAGAGTGGGCATGAGCATAAAAAATATATATATCGGAGGTTAATATTTGTCTAAAGTTATATTAGCAAGGTCTATAAGTTCATCTGGTAGAATGACGGTTTACCTTTGCTTGTCTAAGAAAACATCAGAACGTTTTTTCTAGCTCGATCATGATATGTGCAACATGTTTATTGCCTATTATCAGACGCGTTGACTTAGTGACATAAAATAAAAGTGCAAGTTACACAAATAAAACCGACAGAGGAACGGCCAAACAACTACAGAAATCAAACGTGTTTGCTAATGACAATGCTAACATCAAAGTTATAGTATCTAGCGTACTAGTAAGCCCGTAACAGACAGCGATCATAATAAAAACCTTTACAGACAATAGCAAACATCCTGAGGTCACAATTACTTGAAATTTAAATATTAAACACAGTTTATTCCAAAGATACTTGCAACAGCAGCCAGGTCAGCATCCGTTTTGCAGGCTTCTGTTTCTCTCAGTTCTCGCCATTCTGAAAAAGCCGGTCCAATATTTACTCGAGTCTGACTTCTTGCTCGGTCAGTCTCCTGTTTCCTCTTTCGTTGGTCCTCCGACAAAGATTTCCTAGCTTTCTGCTTCTTTTTTACAGGCTCAGCCATAACTCAATCTATCATTGCCCTTCGCTTATAGCTAGCCGGTGCTTGAATGGGAGCGTGTACGTGTGCAGTGCCGTCAAGTAGGGCTGCACGATTATGACAAAAATCATAATTGTCGATTATTCCCTTGAAATTGTAATTGCGATTATTAATTACGATTATCATAATTTACATTGAATATATATATATATATATATATATATATATATATATATATAATGTATATATAGTAGGGCTGTCGCGATAACCGCAATATCGCAGTACCGCGCTACTGACAAGCCAACCGCAGAGGAATTCAAGTAACCGCAGCAACCGCGATATTCACGTGTTTTCTTTTTTCATAAGGCTATACCCTTCTTGTTTTGAACTTCGTGCATGTATTGAATGTTAAATAAGTTAATAATGATAATAAGACGCGGCAATCATGGTTTTATCATGGTGATTTGTACAGAGGCTTCGTGGATTTGCCTAAACAGACAGTGAATGAGAGTGATCGACTGAGTGCGTGCGATTACCTGCGTCTGTCTTTGAGGTCAAGTCATATATTCGTGAAAAGGTTGCCGTGTCCAAGGAAAGTTAAATATTTGTCCTGTCATCCTTTTAACGTTTAAAATAAAGGTTACCATGAATGGCATCAGCGACAGCGCTGGTCAGCATCCACAGCACGAGGAACTCGCGGTCGCGGGAAACAAAACTCAGTGAGTCACGCATTGAATCAATGCCATTTGTCTCCATTAAGTGAAGCTTCAGTCAGAGAATGTCTAATAAGACGGGCTCTGCTTCAGTGTTACCCGTGCGACGCATTGCTGGTCAGCTGAGCCTTGAAAAGTGGAGCTCAAAGTTAAAAAATAATTAACCTTGTTTCATTACTATCTTTTAATGAATCAATCAGCGTTTTTGAACGTGTTGTTGAATGAATAGTTTAATGACTCACTCAAAGACAGTCCGTTGCCGTAACAACTGCGCGCTGAGTGACAGGCTTTCAATGCGGAGAGACGCTGTTTAGTTTCGGTTTATTGGTTACTAAAAATGTACTCGTTTTTGTGCATGCTGATTATTTATATAGCAACAAATAAATATAAATAAATCAAAATAAATTAATAAATGCGGTAAAACCGCATATCGCGCTATTGAGCCACTCAAAATTACCGCAAGGGAAAATCCTTCACCGCGACAGCCCTAATATATAGACATATTATTATACATGTTTACTTAAAAATTGTGAACACACACACTGTCCCCCTTTACTTAACATACACAAATTGTAAGAATATGACTAATAGTAAAGACTACTAATAAATAAACATTAGGCCTATGCTAAAGCTATTAAATAGCAGTCCCAAACTAGCTTTTGTTAATACAATGTTGGTATGAGCCACCACAGTCATTTAAAAATATAAAAAAATAACACAAAGTGAAAATAAAGAGGCATTTTGGGGTTAATATTGAAATGACAGTTACCATGGTGAATAGGCCTACACAATATTAACAAGAACTGTTAATGAAACATGGAAACTGCTCCTGGCGAATAGAATGAAAATCATCCCTGCCTGCAAATCCTTCTCAGCTAACACACGACGTACCAGTAACGTGATTTATTGGTATTTTACTTTTATTTCATGACTTACTAATTTACAACGTAACAACGTTGCATGCTCGTAGTTTCCTTTGCACTTAAACACAGCGCGCGCCGCCGCATTTGCGCGTGCAATTGAAGAGTGTGCGCTACGAGCACAGTAGCCTATAACGGCTGACAGGACAGGAACGTCCGTTTTTCTGAGGTGAAAGACTTTATTTCAGCGTACATATACGTCACTGCCTGGTAGTTCCTATTGTGCCGGGTTTTCTGAAGTAGTTGTGATTCGCCTCTCATAACATGCTCTAAATGCACGCAGAGTGGATTTTATTTTTTATTTTTTTTTTGTAATCGCGGCTTTGAACGATTACGTAATCGTGGGATCCATAATCGTAATCGCGATTAGAAATTCGATTAATTGTGCAGCCCTACCATCAAGCAATTCGTTACATCGCGAGACCTGATATCACGCGATACTTCCTGACGCCGACCCGCCGGCCCAAAGTTGCAAGTGAGTTTTTTCCGCTCTCGGGCACCAGGGGGGTGCGAAACCACCACCATTCAACCCGAAATAAGTAATATAACCATTCCACTGACTCCGAAGCTGTTCAGTTAAGGTAAAAAAGTTACCTAGTGTCCCTTTAAGATAGTCAAATGCTTCTTTCCTTGAATGAATCAGCCGTTTGAATGAATCGGTTGAATCTCAATGATTCGCTCATTAACAGTGACTTACTGCCACCTACTGGCGGTTTCAATTTCACATTTCAAGTATCTTTTCTTGTTTTAAATAATTTTAAATATCAATATTCAATATTGCAAAGATGACTTTTGATTTCATTTGATTGGTAACAGCCCTTTTGTGTCTTATTTTTATAATTGAATTTGATTACATTTATGAAATTGACACAAAAAATGCTCATATAAGGTAAAAATCAATTGAAACATATTGGAAAAAATAATTTCTGTCACTGCTGTAAACTGACCACCACACAGAGTATGTAGAATATCAAAAACTTTAAGAGTCAGCTGTCCACAACAGTCCTAAACCTGCCAAAGTACCAACACAATAAACACACTCAGCAAAATATCGTCTAATAATTGTTACTGAGAAAATCCCAGAAAATATTGAGATATAATTTTGTCAATATCGCACACCCCTAGTCGTAACCGAGGCATTTCTTTCAAGGGAACTCGCGCTGCATCAATTGACGCTGTGGGAACATTTATACGCACTACACCATAATGACAAGTGTCTGTCTAGTGTGAAATCATTTAAAGAGATGAGATGAAAGCACCTGGGCCATTGGTGTAAAGCTCAAGTGCAGGTTGTAAAACCTCACAAATATGTGTTGTGAGGACCAGCCTGCCGCATCACAAACATCTTGAAGTGAAACTCCTGACAGAAGAGCCTTAGAGGCAGCCATACTCCTAGTCGAGTGGGGCTCGGACTGCCATTGGAGAAGGTAGTCCAGCCGACTCATATGCAAGAAGAGATAGCCTCAACTATCCACTTGCTCATCCTCTGCTTAGATGCTGGGGACCCCTTGCTAGGAGACCCAAAACAGATGAACAGTTGTTCAGATTTACACCACAGGGCAGCCCTGTGGACGTAAGCATCTAATGCCTGAACTGGACAAAGTAGATTACTCTTTTCCTGGTCTGGATCCCGGAAGGGAGGAGGACAGAAGGCCTGCAGCACAATAGATCTAGCTCCATTGGGGACCTCAGGGATATAACCTGACATAGGGTGAAGAAAAGGCTTCATCGTGCCAGGTACAAATTTCAAGCACGAAGGGGTAACCGACAGAGCTTGCAGATCCCATATTCTTTTAAAGGGTAACTAAACCCCTGGTCAGAGCCTGACTCCACCCACTGGCAATATTTGAAAAATGCTAGAAAAGTGGGCAGACCCCAGCGGAGATAGAGGGGACGAACCGTGAGCGGGAGGGCGTGCACCTGAGACCTGCTGTCAGACTCTCTAAAATGGAGAGTGACTCACAGGGTCGCAAGACGACATAAAGTACATGCATCTGATGAGTTTTATCGAGTTGATGTCAATAGCACGCGCTCTCTATAAGCATTTTCATATTTTGCCGCTATGTGAAAAAATCCAGCAAAATGCGCCGGCGCATTTGTCGACCCCAGAGGATTAACTTTAGCCTAACCATAAATTGTGATTAAAATAGCGTGGAGAAGCCCATTTCCACCTCTACTGCGTTTCAAAAGCAATTCCGCGCAAAATGCAGGTTTCACACTCACGGTCTTCCGGGCCAAGTGCATGCAACCACTGGCACCTAATCTCCAAGTCTGCTGGAAAGCTATGCAGTCCAGCAGTGGTGTTGCAACCAGCAACACTACACCTACGTACCCTCCTGACCACTGTACTAAATAAAGATAAATCTATGCTAACTCATCCAAGGGCGTGGTAGCTCGTACCAAGGGAGGGCGTGGTGAGCTGGAACCTACTCACGTCAGGTAGTACCGCAAACATCCAATAGGAAAATTCAACTGCAGTAGTCACTGTTCAACCTGAAGAGGGCAGCACTCAGACGTTTTTACACCATATATTGTAGAATTAAAACACTTTATACCCAAAATCCCAAATGTCAAAAAAAGTTACTCGAATCAATGAACAGCACTAATAAGGCCCCATTCTTACAGATCATTAACTAAAAAAAGTTGGTTTAGGGTTTAGTTACCCTTTAAGAGACGTAATAGCAAGGAGGAACAACACTTCAAGATTCAGAAACCTAACTGGAACCTCTTCAATAGGCTCGAAGAGAGCCAGGGACAGGCCTTGGAGCACCACGGTCATATCCCAAGCCAGTACTCCTGGTATCCCTATAGCGTACTGCAGGCTTCAGCCTCAATGTGCCACGGAGGAAACGTGTTACCAAAGGGTCTCTACCAAAAAATATTCCACCCAAAGGAATGTGGTGAGCGGCTATGGCTGCCATATAAACATAACATCAAGCCCAGGGGCCCCCTAAGTCCTGCCCTGACCATAACAAACTAGTCCTCGGACCTGATCTGTGATATGATCTGTCTCAAAGACTGGTTCAGATGACGCAGATTCAAAATGGGACGCAACACCCAATCCTTCTTTGGAACTATTAAATACCGGCTGTATAAATCGTCTTCTCTGTCGTGTGGAGGTACATGTTCTATGGCCCCTGCTTACTGGCCTCCTGATACCTCTCGATGACTGTGTTGACAGCGCCGCCAAAGAGGATCGGAGGCGATAGCAGGGCGTCCAACAGAAAGCTCTTTTTTTTTCACCAGGGCTATCATAATTCTGAAACTTCGTCAGGGCCCCCGCCCTCATCACGTTCTCCTAACAGAACTGCCTGGTAGGGTTGTCAGCAAAGACATAGTATGTAGACATGCTGCAGCCTGACCAGACGCTGCTTAAGCTTTACCCGCAAAAGCCGAAGTTGTTCTAACCAGCTTGGTGGGCAATGTCGGGGCCTTTAGGGATGATGCAGACTGAAGGGAGAGATAGCTGGCTAGCGTCTCTTCCACCTTAGGCATCGTCCCATAACCGTGCGTTTTGTGGCCAACTATTGCTGAATAGTGTATAAACACGATAGGAGACCGGTTTCTTCCACAATCTCGACACCTCAGTGTGGAGATCAGGACAAAATGGCAGGCCCAGATGGGGAGGTTGTGCTCGCAAGGGCAGGAAGCGTTCGTTCAGTTTGATTTTGGGACGAACGTCCTGCTTCTCAGCCAGTCAATACTTAAACTGGCAACAGCGCGAGTCACAACCTCCACCAACTCCTTGTATGAAGGAGAGTGAGGTGGCGAGTCCTTAGCATCTCCTGCATCGATGCTTACAACATCTAGCTCCTAGCTAGATAATTGTACCACCGGTGTTTCACTCAGGGCGGAAGAAACCGCAGCACGTGCTTCCAAACCCTAAGAAAATGCACTGGATCAAGCAGGTGAGGGCAGAAATAAGGCTGGGCCCGCCTCTAACCCCTCTGCTAAATCCATCTGCGATCCCCATGAACTGAAAGCAACAGTGGGGGGACCCAGGCCATGAGGAACGTGAGTCTGAGAGCACCCTAGAAAGAGCGCCAGGTGGGAGCAGAGTGTCCATGATGGAAGATGTTCACAATGCTCACAGGCCAGCTCCGCTTCCAAACAAACAACACACAATATCCCGTGATGTAGCATGGGCAGGGATGAATTCTCCTCTTCAGCGTCCCTCCTCTCCAATCACGCCCACTCCAGTCAGGAATCTGGCGAAGGCCGGAGAGTTAAGGGACCACTTAACTCTCTCACTGCAATGCAGTGGCCTTTGAGCATTTTGATTCCTTTCACTTATTTTGAGAGACAGTGGTCTGTCTCCTATACTGTCTTTAATTTCAATCGTGCAACAATAATAGTAAGCCTGACTGTCTGTGGTTCAGCTGTGTTTGATTAGAGTTGGAACAAAAGCCTCCTTCCAGATGCAGGGAAACCCTGTTGTTAAGTGTCTAAAAGTCATGTTTGCATTGTTAATCCAATAGAGTCTAGAGATAGTTTCAGTTAGCACACACATTTTCTAGTTTCTAGAATTGTGAGCTAAATACCCTTCAATATGTTCTGCTCAGACTTCCGCTTTTAACTAAAAAAATATTTATAAAAATTATATTCTACCTTTCAAACCTGGGCTGTCACAATATCCGTTTTTTTCACTACACTATTATTGTGGCCAAAAGAATTCACGATTTATCGCAATATCTATAGAAATCTTGAAAAAAAGAAAATGCTACCAGTCAAATTAATCTTTACTTTGTTTTTCATTTTTTTGAAGAATAACACCATTGCATACAAAAGGAATATTTACACTTAATGGTAACCAGTTTGAAATAGCCTAACTTCCTTCTGTGTATGTGCCTTCTTAACAGAATGAGGCAGAAATAATATTATTTTGTAGTATTCTATTCAGTGATAAAGGCTATGTTTATTGGTATTGCATTATAAATATACATTATCCTTGAAAAATATGAAAATACCCAAGATGGCTTGAAGAACACAGATAAATCATATACTGACACAATGGTGTTTTAATAGTCTTCATGTTTAATCAGTCAAAATATCACCATCTGCATTTTACTCAGCTGCAGTGATAACTGGATGGCTATGTCTGAAATTGCCCTCTATATCCTTAAATAGGGTACTATTTGAGGGGACAGCCATTTGTAGTGGGGTGGGTCCATAGTGGACGTTATCGAGTGCACTCATTCAATCCAACAATGCACTGCAATAACGAGTGAACAACCAATGTACGCTTAACGACTAGAGAATACCCATAATGCACTGTGAGAGTCACATGCCGAATGAATTCCCACGTCTGACCAGAAGATGGCGCTTGCAACTGAATCATCTCTGCTCTGGCAAAACCAGTCATGGTTCCCCAAAATGGTGCAGCTGCTGACAGCAGCTCCATGGCCAATCCCACAGAGGAGGGACCTCCTTTCCCAGGCAAAAGGGACAATTTGGCACCCCCAACCCAAGTTGTGGGGCCTCCATCTGTGGCCTCTCAACGGGAGCCTCCGCGCCACTCTCACAGTGTCATGAATACCATTTCAGAGAGAAGAGAGCCCTCTACTAGGCACCTTTATTCCCTCCTTCCTACAGGAGCTGCTGGATGGGGGGGTGCACCCCCCTTTTTCTTACTTTCCCCCTTAATTCTTACTTCACCCATAGGTATTTTCACCCCGGTGTGGGTCGATGAAAGGCCTGTTAAGGGCCCTTACCTCGAGTGCCCTATGGCTGGGCTCACAGGACAGATCTTCCATTCTGCGCTTGTAGCATGGCACTATTGGATTGCGTTCCCCAAAGCATCAGTAACTGAGGCCATCCTTAAAAATATTCTTGTTTGCCGTAACCCGACCGACCCAGTCAATTTAGGTCCGACCCAATTATTTATTTTTTTTCCCTTTTAGTCCGACCGACTTGCCGATTGTAAACTTGCGTTAAGACCGACCGATTTTTTTTTACTCTTCAAACAACTAATACAAATGCAATAAAATGATATTAATTATATTTTATTGTGAATAAATAGGCCTACATATAGGCTACAAACGTAGGCTACGCTCTTTCTTTTAAATAAAAACCCGTGGCGTCATCTATGATTAAGGGCTGTGTAGGCTGTAGGCCTATGCGAAATGAAAGCGAAATCGCGACACTCAGATCCACGAAAAATATGTTTTAGTAGGCTAATTCTATGAATTACACTGCGCAAACCAAAAGTAGGCTATTATACCCACCGGATGAAGAGGGATTGGCTCTCCACAGAACATAATTTATAGCCTATTCATTTTATTTTATTTTTCGTGTTCGCATTTATGAGGAAGAAACAATGTTACGGACGTGACCGCTCTGAAAGCGGCAATTAAAACTTCACAGAGATCTCAAACAGGCATTTAAAACACCAAATATTAAGAATGGGCATATCAAGCAAAATAAAATTCGATGATTGATCGAAAATTGTATCTCTCCCCCCACATGCTCACCGGCAACGCTCCGACAGTAAATTTCTCTGTAGGCTACTGTCTAATAGGCCTGTGTTGTAGCCCACAGTCATTAAAAAACGATTTAGTTTCATATTCATGTTTAAATAAAATAATATTTATTTTTTAAATGTCATGTTGATTATATGAAAAGTGAATAGCATGAATAAGATAAGATGATCCCGAAAATATCGGAAGACAAATGGAGTAGGCAGACATGATTTTAACCACTTCATAAAGTTTGTTTTTGTAGAAAGTCTGTCTTTAAACTGAATTTCGTTTTGTATTAATTGTATCTTAATTTTGATCAATGTTTCATCAACCATTTTCATGTATTTAATAAATAAGAGGTAGGCTAAATAAGGCAATATAATCAGGACACGGAGTCGCCGGCGCGTGAACTGGAGCTGGTCTCTTAAATGAACCGAAACTCAAGCGTATAAGCTACTTGCCTCACAGACCTGAGACATATATATAGGCCTATATATAAAAAAGCATGAAATGTACACTTTTAAACAAAACAATTCAAAACGAAAGAAAACAGACTGCTCTCTGCTTATGTAATGAAATGTGCATTTCTCTCTGGCGCGTTCACTAGGCTACTGCGAAGATCGCGTCAGCATCGTCAACTTCATCTTTGACACAGAAAACACTTGTTTATTAATAAACAATTGAAATGTCTCCTTGATATATTTGACATACTAATAATCATCACTTTTCCCAATTCTGACAGCTTAGGTGCGTTATTGGCAGCGCTCCCGTTACATGAATAGGCCTATAGCCTAATATTACCGCTATAATATTATTCTTTGGTGCTCAGTTTATACAGGTTTTCTAATTGTTATTTAATATATATATATATATATAGCACGAAGTTCTGGAAAACTGTCAGTGAAGTCCCGATATGCAAATTTGACCAAAATTGTACTTTTTTTTTTTACATCGACTCTCGAAAAAAAAAATATAGACCGACCAACCGACCTTTTTTTTTTTTTTTTTTTACTGTTACGGCAAACCAAGATATTTTTAAGGATGGCCTGATCCAATATGAGTGAACCATATCGAAAGGGAACGTGTCAGTTACTAAAGTAACCTCGGTTTTCTGTAATTATGGGAACCAGTATTGCATAGCTGCCCGTGCTACTGCGCTTGCACTTGAGTTGCCGCTTGCCAGAAGATTCGGACGACTTATATAGGCAGATGGCCTATACAAGGATTTGACATACAAGGTTGACATACAGCGACAATGAGCTACCATCAAGATATTAGTTAAATTTTGGCATAAAAGACCAATTCCTGTTTCTACAAGGTTCAGTTAAAAAGTTTTACACTATTAACTCTATTTACTATTAAAATTTATACACTCATATAGGTTTGTCACGGTACCAAAATTTCAGTAGTCGGTACCAGATTTTGAGGTTCTCTGAACCAGTTTCAGTACCAGAGCAAAAACTGTTGAATTAAGTACTTTAAAAAATGTTGTCCCGTTTTGTTTCGACCGTTTATTATCACTGTCAATCACTGCAGTTTATGATTCAATCGCAGATTTAAATACAGTTTTCAATTCAGAAACTTTACAGTGTACTTATGAGCATTAAAAATTAAACCTGTATTCAGATTGTAAATGGTTAATAAAAAGAAAACAAGAGAAGATCCCTCCCTTTATAATCACTAAGGCTGTCATTCTTTAAAGCTCACTGAATTCTTCACTCTCGCAAAAACTAGTAATAATAAAAAAGCTTCCTTAAAGGTGCTGTAGGACACTTTAACTTTAGCCTGGTAGCACTAAAAGCGTACGTCCCACCCTCCCTGCAAATCGCCGTCTAAAGCCACGCCTCCTGAAAGCATGAACGCGCACAGCCAAGAAGACCAGAGACAACGTTACTGCAATACCAATATCATGTGTCATTCACCAGTGAGAAAACATTAGTACAGTTAGTAACGCTACAATACCAAACGTAAACAAATTCTTAAAAACAGAATTAGATGCAGCAAGTTTTTAATTTGTTTAGCTAGCAAAACTTCAGTCAGTGTGTAATAATATTTCTTGCATGACAGGGTTTCCACAATGAGATTCTGCTTCGGCTCCGGTGAAGATATATAGATTGTAGATCCTTTGCCAGTGCCACTTGTTGTCGGTTCAGAAGGAAAGTTAGGTTGTTGCTGCTTGCCTGCCATTCTCGCTCTGTCTGTACAGCGTACGTGAACGCGCTGATGACTTATTATGTCTGCGTGAACAGCCTGCGCAGTGGTATGCAAACACACATTGACCGACAGGGAACACATGCTATAGTATCGTTCGGACCAACTGCAACGATTGAACGAACATTTTATGGTCCTACGCCTTCCACAGACGACATAGGCCTATATTTATAAAAATACATTTAGACCGCTTAACAGAGTGATTGCTATCAGGATATTAGGAGACTTTCAACCAGCATAAATGTTTCTGCAGAGAATCACCTACGTCACCTTTAATTGTACAATGAATCTTTTATTTACATTGTGTTTACAGTTTGTTGGTTATAATGAAAGGATCCGCGAGCTGCAATTCGTTTGAACAAAACAAAATCTTGTGTTTTCAGCTGTGTTAAAGGTACAATATGTAAGAATTTTGCATTAAAATATCCCATAATCTCAAGGCCAGTGCTATATATTTTGTTAAGTTGATTACTTACAATATCCCAAATGTTTCCAACTATTTGAAACGGGGCGTTAGAGCAGGGGGGAGCTGGGAGTCGCCGGTCAATTGCGTCATATCCGCGTTACCCTCGGTTTCCGCTCGTACTGCGTGGAGTCTTGGACAAATGCGGAAGTTGTAGTTGTAGCGTCTATCAAGCAACAAACGTTAGCTTATTTCTTGCAGTCGTTATGGAACACAATTATTCTGTACCGATTGCAGCTGGTTCTGTCGACAAAGCATGCTTAATTTTATATTTTCCAAATGTAGCATTCGGTAATAGTTATGTTTATGTAAGGGAAGTATTATTGCTTTAGATTTGTGTTTAGTTTATTGACATTGTTTATCACGTCTGGTGTTTATGGCCATGTAAATAAATATAGCATGTGTTATACATAAAGATTAATCAGTATTTTGGCAAATGATGTGGGTATGTTTTGAATGTACTTTTACAACAATTGTTTAGAACACATAAAACTGCGCCGCGTTATCACAACAATGAATTCGACGTACAGTAACATCTATGATAACCAATTTAGTATTAAACCTTACTTTTCTTGCGGTTAATTCACTTTAATGAAATAAAAGTGTGATGAGGTTCAAGAGTCAGGAAGGAAGAAGACAGGGGTCGGCGTGACTGGGACTCGTACTTTATTAAAATAAAGCAAAACAAACAAAAGTCGTGCACAACACGCATTCACCATGGCAACCGCAACGGCACAAAACAGTTCAAAAATGAGAGCTCGGATCCACCGGTTTTCTTTCTCTGCGTCCAGTTTTCTCTCCAGTCTCTCTCTCGTTCCAGCGCGGCTTATAAGCTGTCTCTCCACGCGGATCACAGCAATAAGACACAGGTGTTTGTCATTTGCACTTGACCTACTTGCGTCCCGCTCGTCTCTTCTCTCCCCCATTACAGACCCCGAATCACGCCCCCTCGCCAAACTTAGCCTCATCCATGAACATGATTTTTCGATTCCCGTCTGACTGATTTACATCCACGGTGGAGTTTAAAACGACAGTTCCCATCATTCCACGCTCCTTCACATCGTCATCAAGCTACGCCGTTGTGTTTGTTTGGAATGTAGCGCCCTCTAGCGGCAAAAAATTCTTGCATATTGTACCTTTAAGCAGATTCTGACTAATTAACTGACTAGCACCTCTGCTCTGATAGGCCTTTGCGTTCACGGGTTAAACAAATATGATTGTGATTGTTTAAAAATGCTCAACGCTTGTAAAAACATGCTGTAAATAGAAACCTTTGGCACTCAGAGAGCACTCAAACGTGAACAAGGCAGCGTCTATCAAAGCACATAAATTGTGTTCATTATTGTTACTTTGCTGAGACAAAATCTGTTGATGTTAAATTATGTTTCTGACACTTAAAATTAGGGCTGCATGATATATCGAAATATCACGAATGTACATATCACAATATGAATATCGCAATGGTTTGCGATATCTGAATGACTTTAATAGGCTACTTCAAAAAGTTTTAGGCCAACACATATAGTAGGGAATAGACTGGGCACGTGACTGTTACCTACATGTGACTTTCTTGATGTTAAAAAGAGTTATTAAGTGCAATAAACTGCGGAAAACAACTTATTGTGGTGCTCGCGCTGTCTAACATATACACCCGTAGTGCGCGCACAGAAAGCTACCTCTTGCACAGTGTGTGATCTTGAATTCAGTTCTCTTTCACGGTTTATTGCACTCAAACTATCAAATACACACAGTTATGTTAGAATGCCTGACTTGGCGAGTATTCATGTAAACACCGCACCACTTGTATCATGAGCGCGCCTGCCGCAGCGCCCCACATTTGAAATAATGAAATTGCAAAATTAAAAAAAACGCAATATGTGAACGGCCCCTTATTGCAACGTGCCATTAGCCTAACCTCTCGTCAGTTGAGCAGGTAGTCGGAGGAGGACTAATGTCAGCCGTTTGGAGATATTTTAAAAGCGATGATGATCAAAGTAGAGCAGACTGCAAACTATGCTCTGCTAAATTGTCGAGGAGGGGTAAGTAATAGCTCCTTTAGCACAAGCAATTTGATTTTACAAGTTGTATATTTACTTTGTTACAGTCAGAATGTGAAAAACATCTGATGAAAATAAAACATTGTTAGAAGAATTGTATGGTATTATTAAGTACTCAGCAAGTACCCAAATGTAAGTACTTGTACTTGGTTTGAAAAAAAGTTGTATCGTTGCATCCCTAATTCATGTATAACTTTGATGAAAGGTTTTGATCCACTTCAAATGTTGACTACTGTATATTTAATTAATGTGCTGAAGATTATGCAGTGTTTTATTTTTACATTTGATTATTCAGTTTCTGTTGTTTTTAACTAGAATTTTACTGATAAATAGATCTAATGTAGGCCTACTGGAAAAACTTATTATCCTATTGTCCTATTATTTGTAATTTGCCTCTTTGCTCTTATTTGTAATAACAAAGATATATTAAAATAACTAAAATAACTAATATTCCACCCCTAGTTTCTGGTGTTTTTTTTTACCTGGATGTTCTTCTTGATGGTAAGTTTACAGGTTAATATAACTATAGATTACCAAGTTGAGCAAAGATTTATTGGTATTTAAACAGTTTGTTTTTTTGTTTCGTTTTTTTCATTTATTTTAAAATGACATTGTCAGGTTTGTGACATTTTAAGTAATGCAAAAACACTGCTGTTCACTTTCATAAGTTGTAGTGATGCTTTCTTTTCCCAGAAAGAATGTGATATTTACACACACTGCCGTTTAAAATGTTGGGATTGGTACGATTTTTAATGTTTTTAAAAGAAGTCTCTTATGCTCATCAAGGCTGCATTTATTTGATAAAAAAAAAAAAAAAAAAAAAAAATCATATTGTGAAATATTATTACAAGTTAAAATAACTGTTTTCTATTTTAACATAGCCTATTTTAAAATGTAATTTATTCCTGTGATGGCAAAGCTTAATTTTCAGCATCATTACTCCAGTCTTCAGTGTCACATGATCCTTCAGAAATCATTCTAATATGCTGATTTGCTGCTCAAGAAACGTTTAATGTTATTATTATTATTATCAATGTTGAAAACAGTTATGTAAAAAAATAAAAACAAATCAGGATTCTTTGATGAATAGAAAGTTCATTATTGTAACATTATATACTGCCGTTCAAAAGTCAGTAAGAATTTTTTTTTTGGTTGTCAATACTTTTATTCGGCAAGAATGCATTAAATTGATCAAAAGTTACAGTAAAGACATTTATAATGTTATAAAAGGTTATATTTCAAATAAATGAAATAGAACTTTATATTCATCAAAGAATGAGAATCCTGAAAAAAAAAATTGTCCACAACATTGATAATAATAATAAATGTTTCTTGACCAGCATATTAGAATGATTTCTGAAGGATCATGTGACACTGAAGAGGTGAGTAATGATACTGAAAATTCAGCTTTGCATCACAGGAAATTATATTTCAAATATATTCGAATAGAACACGGTTATTTTAATTTGTCATACTGCATATTGCATATCGAATATCACATTATTATATTATAAGTTATCAAATTTTTTTTCAATATTTTGCAGGAGTTTTTAATCGCACAGCAGTTTTTAAATTTTAACCGATTGTGAAATCTGGTTGCATCACGCTCCTAAGTAGAATCTTCACAGATTTTCTTCTTTCAGATCTCAGACCTGCACACGCTACAAGATTTAACACCTCATATATTCTCACAAGATGTAAAAGATGGGAAGATGTAAAAAAAATAGATACTGTCTATTTTGTCTACTATTAATAGTGCAGTCTACTATTTTGTCTACTGTCTACAACTTGGTGTATCAATACTTATTCTTTGTAGCGAGAAAAAACACTTGTGTTGTTGACCAGCCGTTCCTCCATCTCCTGCTTTTTGTTTTTTCGGTCACCATTTCAAAAGTTCCGTCACTTCCATCTCCTTGTAGACTTGTCTCTCATTGGCTATTGTGAAAGTACAGACGTAATCATAGTCGTAATCATTCCGATTTAAAATATTAATATGTTTGATATTGTCTGGGCAGCCCCGATGTGTCCGAGAGCATTGGCAGATCGGGAGGTTTAAGATTTGAACTGTAAAATTCATTCTGATTTAAAATTACCAGATAATCTGGACCAAATATCTGAACCGACCGATGCCCTGGCCGCAATTTTTTCTTCAAGTGTCGGGAGGGGTAAATCGGGCATTAATCGGCCTTAAACTCCTGTAGTCTGAGCCTGGCTTTAGAGTGATTCAGACTGATTGCCTCATTCTAACATGTACACACATAGAACTGATTGAATCAACACTTCTGTGTAAAAGTCCAGAGTCTGCGTCACTTCATTATCACTCCTCTAACAACCTCCATCATCTTCACTGAATCCAGAGGCTCACAGCACATCGTCTAACTACCATCCACCAAGATCAAAGATCAACTATCTATCTACCTGTCCGTATATCTATCTTGTGTTAGTTACACAGTATGTCGTGTTGCTGAGCACTATCCGTCAGATGACAACATCTAAAGAAACATGACACTCCTAAAAAAAGAGTTTGGGCCAAAACTTAATTTTATGCAATCTAGTTTATTTTCTGATACACAAGGGCAGATAACAAACTCACTTCAGGGATGCAGATGTTGTTTTTTGTTTTTTATTGATTAGTTATTGATTTTCCTATAGCGTTTTTATCTTGGCTTCCTCAAATTGTCTGCAAAAATATACTGAATCTAAAAACAGCCAATTTCTATAAACTTTGTGCTGAGTGTTGGTTTTCTTGAAAGGGAAGGAATGTGAAGAACCAATTCTGAATTAAAGGGGCTTTTGCACCGGAGGAACGTTTTCATTGTCCAATAACTATTGGCGGAACTTCCCGTTTTTTTGGTGCGTTCACGATTTTAGTTATGCTAAATTAGATCCTACTTCAGAATAGGGTCAAACCCAGCACAAACCAATAGAGCATAAGTGTACATTGATTGGCCGAATGCATGCCTAACGAAACACCCGCCATTTTTAAAAAGCAGTGTAAACACAGTTTATATTACTCCACGAACATGGAAACAACGATAAGACATAAAAACTCAGAAAGCTAATGCTAATGGCCTTTATCTGCGTATTGTGTTCTTTTCTCAGCCTCGATGAAGCACTGCTAGTTGTCATAGGAGATTTTGTCTCTTAGCCCTCCTTTTTGCCCTTTCATTCGCATAACTTATACATCAACATTCTATCTCCGTTATCATTAAACCCACGACACACAACAAACACAGCTCCAATCACGGCGTCTTCCATCTTTGTTAAATGCCGCACTTAAACGCTGTCAGCCTGCTTATGTCACTTTCTACTGGCGGAAACTGTCCTGGGGAAATTTAGTTCTCGGGGGACCACCCAGGTGGCTACTTCCTATAACTGAGTATAAATACACGGTGCGAAAGCCCAGAGAACTGGACCCTTTTGTTACTAGAATAGGGCTGTGTATCGATTCTTTTTAGGCACCGACCAAATTGCCTCGATACCATCGAGTATCAAAAAATGTCTTGTCGTTCGTTACCAAATTTCGATACCTAAGGGGTTAATCTCGTCAATGTCATTATGCTAATAAGCATGCATGATTGGCTGTGGCGAGGCATTAAGGAAAAACACTAGTTTACGAGGCTGTAATGTGTAAGTGTCCCAACCCCTATAGATGGAAAAGATGTGGAAAAGATCAAAAGTGTGGCTACATATCACCAGGCTCGATGCCAACAGCGCGCAATGCAGTATTTGCGACAAGATAATTGCTGCCAAGACCAGCAACACAACAAATCTGATGAAGCACTTGACAGTGCACGGAATAAACTTAAGAGCAGAAAGTTGCTCCGTCTCAACTGCAAGAAGAACTGGAGAGCGTCACATAAATGAACCGAAACTCAGCGTATAGGCAACTTGTCTCACAGACATGAGAAATAGGCATATCGAAAGCTTGAAATGTCTACTTTTAAACTAACCAAGTTGAATCAAAAACAAATACTCTCTGATTATGTAATCCAAATGAAAGGTGCATTTCTCTCTATAGGCGCGCGCGTGTTCTCTATACTGCGGAGATGACAAGTCAGCAACGTCAACTTCATCTTTGCAGCCAACACTGACTCAGATAACACTAGTTTATTAATAAACAATTAAAATGTCTCCTTGCTATTTTTTCCCGACACATTCATAATCATTAGGCTACTTTTGCCAGTGCTTTGCGGCAAGCTTTATGCATTCGCTTTGCGAGTCTTTGAGTCTGTAAAATAAGTCAACAAACTGAAAAAATAAAACCAGGTTTTTTTTTAGCTATTATGTAATGTAATCTTGTTAAAATGGATTTCATAAAATTGGTATAGGAAAAAAAAGTATCATTAAGGAACCGGTATCGAAGTCAAGGTATCGGTATCAACAATTTTTGACCGATACCTAGCCCTTACTAAGAATATTCTTATGCTGATACAGCATCATTTTTGGTGTTTGATTTAATTGATTGGATTGGAAGAATCTATCACAGGGGTGCCCAATCCAGTTCCTGGAAAAACTACCTACCTGCGTTCAGATCCAACACACTTGCCTGTAATTATCAAGTGGCCCTGAATATCTTAATTAACTGGTTCAGTTCTGTTTGATCAGGGCTGGAGCTGAACTTTGCAGGAAGGTAGACCTCCAGGAACAGGATTACCTGATCTAGCACAACAGGAACTCAAAGAAAATTAAAACAAAACATTGCCATTTAGCCATAATAGTAACTGACCTCCAGTCAGAACACACAGACACTGATAGAACTTTATAAAACACAGCAAAATTGTGGATGGCTCATAAAAAGCAAAGACATGTAAAGCAAACATAGGCATTGGCTGGGATTATGGCCATTGCTAAAATTAAAAAAATAAACCAAATAGATGTAAGATTCTGCTATAAAATGATGAAGTCCAAATATCCCAAAGCTGAGCGCACACTCTTGTTTTATTTTATATTTAGAAGATGCATTTTTGCCTATTGTATAAGCTAACAAGAGCACAAAACTACTATCAATGACAATTTATGCTGAACCCACCCAGAACTGATCTGAAACTGCTTATCTGCAAAAAAATGCATGTTTGGATGAACACAGATAAAGGTTCCCCTCACTTACAATTTTTAAATAGCGGCTAGTTTCAGATGTTGAGTTTGAGAATATATTACACTGTGGTTATAAGTTGACTGTGTGTACTGGGTTTATTACCCAGATGCGTTTGTAGCGATCTGCCTTCAGGTACAGATCAGATCAGATCATTGAAGACCTATTTCACCCAGCATGTTTGCATGGAAATCTGGAAATATAGAAGAGGTCTGTGCATTTCTGGAAGTTGGTCAATTCATGCTCATTCTCCATGGACTATCCATGGACTATCCATGGCTAAGTTGATAAGGGAGTGATTAAGGTCATGAGATCAGCTGAACATATCATAGGACAACATGAGCACAACATAGTCTGATTATAAACATAATTGATCCCTTAAACACACAAGCCTCAACATATAAATCTATATATAGGGTATAGGGTTTTTAACCAGGTGCCCATGGGATCTGTCAAGGTCCTGGATAGATATTGAAAATTGGGGTCCCTGGGTTGGCTGAGAGCCTGTTTGGGGGTCCCTGAGTCTGTGAAGCCCCTGCTACAGGTCAAGATGCAAACACTGCATCTGCATTTTAACAGTTGGTATGATCGTTTCCATCAAGTTAGCCTTTTTACGTGAATATTATTGTGAAACCCGACCTTTCAAACGGACAGTGAGACTCGTTTTTACTACTAAACACAGTAAACCAGCAAATTATAATACAAGAGCTGTCTGGCCTTACAGAACTGCTCAACTGTCACCAAACTCACCTCTCGCTGACCAGCACGACGTCGGCATCTGTCCACTGCTTGAAAATGGACGGAAGCACTTTTCTAAAAGTGAAGAAGAGACCGGGAAAGACCACAACGCCGCAAATCAACACTTGCAACATCTTGTCCCGCTATAAAACCTGATCTGATGTTTGGTCGAAAACAAGATACCCCGTTAAAATAGCAGCGCTGAGTCGGTGTGGTCAGGGAAGCATTAGAGCAGCGGTTCCCCTGCCTCAGCAGCGCTCACTGTACTGTACAAATAGCCTACGAATAACGGTGGAGGTGTCCGGTGATTGATTGCTCTTCACTCCTGCTTCACAAGCCGGGACTAGCGAGTATTCTGTTACATGTTACGGTTCGTGAACTGACGGCCCACGTTAGCATGTGATATCTACTTGTCAGTCATGCGAATTTGCATAAACGTCCGCAGGAACGATTAAAACAGGCTATTTGTTTAGAACGGCCGCGTATCCGCTGCTCGGCGAGCGTTGCTCATTCCTGCGGCGGGTTTAGAGTTGGAGAATAGAAATGGCCGAGTCGTGAACGTAATCGTTCTTTTGAATCGGATCTTTTCCATGAATCATTTGAACCGGTTCACAAAAATTATCTGTTCACGCACCGGACTGAGCGGTCCGAGCGGTTCTTTATTACTGAACACGATAAATAAAGTATGCTACTCATACGTGCTCCTAATCAATGAATAAAAAATCAAAGCAAATCAATACAACCATGAAAAGGAAAACATGTACAAGTGAACAAAAACGAATACATTTAAGTCTCTCATCAGCTCAGCAATTCGCAGGCCTGTTTACCTTCTTAAAATTCAATTATTGAAAATAGTTACTAACAAAATATTTTTAAAATATAGAAAAATAAGGTTTTGTCTTCAAACATTTATATTTATGGATAAATGTATAAAAAGAATCAACATTACATTAATGAAGAAGAAAAAATTCTGCTTTGTCAAGAACGGGTCATTAATCAACAGCTCACTGAATCATTGAAGCATCGTGAGCTGATATTGAGAGCATTTAGAATGAACGAAAGATTTGACTAATGGGCCGAATAACAGAAATGCTACTAGGCCTACTAAAAGATGCGGGTATTTCAAGAAACAGAGTTGGTTTAATGAATAGATTTTTTTTTTTTTTTTTTTTTTTTTTTTTTTTTTTTTTTTGCAGTGGAGAGAAACAAATTAATAGTAGCTAGTATTGTTTGAATGCTATTGTTTCAATTAAGGTTAATGACTCAAACATCAAAATTAGCCTACATGTGGCTTTACTGGATATGTTGGGGACCACATGATGACGTAAAGACTCACTGAACCTTTTTTTAAATGAACTGTTCGAACGAACTGATTCGCGGAAATGAGTCAAACTTCCCAACACTGGAGAGCACGCAGCTACATTGAGGGACTCCACTAACACTATATCCGCACAACAGCGCCATCTAGGTTCTTCACCGTTAAGACAATTCTGTTTCTAAATAATATACGTTTAAAATGACAGTCTTTGATCAAGAGTCTTTCAGTTATTTATTTTGTTTTTTTTTAAATACACAACAAGGACTAGGCTATGTCTTTTTGACTGAAAATTTCTCGTTGAAATTGATTAATGAGCTTTTCTTTGAACTTATATGTTTATGTTGTCTAGCCTCCTTGTGCAGGCTAGGCTAACTACATGAGAAAAGGGCAAAAAGTCATAAAAGCTTTATGAATTGTCATTGCTACAAGTGATCACACCGTGCTGAGTGCACATACAGTAGAGCCTTTGTTCCCAAACAGCCTAGGCCTACACAATCCTAATCCATCTGTCCCACCAACCAACCCCCACTTCTTAGCTGCCCATTCATGCTGATCTAGGAAAGACGAGAATGTGACTTCCACCACCCTTCAGTCCCCAGGACATAGTTTCCTCTCACTGGGACCAATTACAAATGTTCCTTGTTGTACCTTTCCATGCCACTGCTTCACAGTTTTCCCTGCAGTCACTATACTGATAAACCAGTCCTCATAAACCGTGTCAAAAAATAAATAAGTTAATAATAATGTGGACACAACAAGATTTCCTCAGGCTTCAAGTGCATTATAAAGAATTAAACCTATTACAGAACATTATCACCTGCAATATATGGGGACACTTCCAAAGCTTAAGTTATATATTAATGATTTTTGTTTCAATATTGTACATTCACAAATTCTTGTTTAAATCCCTGATATGTTCCACAATTTTACTTGCCATTAGTTTTTAAAGTAATATTTTATGAATGGCTTTATCTTTTTAGTTGTTTCTTGACACAAATCAAGACCATTTCAGAATGTCTCTTTAATTAATTTAAATTATAACATTAGCCTAAATCATCACCTCCTTATTTAAAGTAGCAGTATTTTAAGTATAGTATTTTATAGATAAGAACAAGTTAGTCTTAATTCATCCATTATTTTAAGTAACTAGGCATGTCAACATTTAATAAATATTAGACACATTGTTTTTTTTGTTTTGTTTTTAAACTCCAACTATTAACCCCTATTTGGTGAAGTGAGACAAGAAAAAACAAACATATTGTGCGAAAATGAAAGAAGGAAGTACTGTATATGGGTCTTTAACTACAATGTACTTACACAAAAATGGTTAGGTACAATGTATTTATTGGGTTCATGTAGGCTATTGCAAAATACTTTTGCTGCTATTGAGATGGGATACGGGTGAGGTTAGGGACAGGTCTGGTGGTATGGTATGGTTAGGTTTAAGGGTACAGGAAAAGTTAGTATTATTAGAGATGTATTTACTGAAATTAACTGCAGATGTAATTACATTCAAGTATTTTTTTATTTATTTTTTAAATATAATTACAAAGTAAAAACATATGCACACAATTAGTGCATTGTATCCAATGGCTTTTAAATGTTAGCAAATATCAGTTAAAGACATTTAATATAAAGTGGGATCAGAAGCTGCATCAAAAACAATCCAAAATCATTCCTTGGACCTTTATTTTTGCATTTCTGTAGCCTGTTGTTTTCCCCCAGTACTCAAGAACCAGGGAATTTTTGTATAAATTATTGTATATCATTAATGATTTCATACACTGACAGACAAACATTAAAATTAACTAAATGTGGAGAGATTACTTAGTGTACATTTTAATTATTTATAGTAGTGTTTTTGTTACGGTCCTGTACTGGAGTGCCCTTGAGAGCCACCAGATGGCACTCCCCTGTTCATTGTCATTTTCATCTTGGACTTCATTACCCATAACCCACTGCCCGCCAGTGCCTGGACTTCAGCCATGATTAGTCTACAGCTGTACCTTGTTACCTCATCAATTTCACCCTATTGATACTATGGTTTCTGTCTCATTCATTGCTTAGTCTTGCTAATGTTACACTGCTTTCCTAGCCTTTGTTTTCTGGTGGTTTGTTTTCTTTTCTCTTGTTCAGTTTGCCTGTGTTCTGGATATCATTGTTTGGACTGGCCACTCTGTGTTTGACTATTTGCCTGTTTTTGGACTTGATTGTGAATTACTCCTAATAAATACTGGTTTTGGATCCTCAACCTTTGTGTCTCGGAGCAGTTCATGACAGTTTTAATTTTTTGGTCAGATTTGAATGATTTCAACATTACAGAAAATATCACAACATGCATGTTGACATACCTGTAATAATGACCTGGTAATTTCCACACGGATAATTTGCATGCTATAAATCCATGGAGACTGGGGCTTTTTATAACATCACCCTCATAAAATGGTGCGTCAGTGTAATTTCTGTATACAGATCTGGTGGGTTGTTATATGAGAGGAGAGCGACTAAAGTGCCAAGATATCCAGCCATTATACCTTTATAATTTCAATGTAAAAATGTTTTTTTAAATAAAAATTTCCTGTTCAGTAACAGTACACTGTAAAAAATAAAATCTTAAAAAAACGGTCAATGACTGTCAGCTACGGCTGCCGGCTATCCTTATTTAAACGAAGTGCAAAAAACTTTTACAGGAATTTTCCTTAAATGTTTTACAGAAAAACACTGTTATTTTACAGCTATTTGCTGAATTATTACGATCAAACACCTTCACTGTGACAAAAAAAATCCCATAAAAAAACAGTCAAATGACTGTCAGCAATGGCTGCCATACAAAAAACGTAAAAATTATGTAAAATATCCTAATTTAAATAAGTGCAAAATACTTTTACAGAAATCTTCATTAATCTCTTTTAACAGAAACACAGTTATTCCACATTTATTTTCTGAATGTTCTTACTAAAAAACATGCAGTTAATTACATGCATGATTTGCTGCGTCTATACATCACTGCATCAGCAACTACACAGTTACTGTCTGTTAAATAAAGCAACATGCAGTATATCATCAGTGTTTTTCTGCTCATCCTGAACTGAAGCTCAGGCTCTATTCTTCAATACAATGGTGACACACGAAACAAACCATACAGAAACACTTTAAACCCCAACAGAACATTAAACACTCTCTCAGAACAGATCTCTCAGGATATCAGCATCTTCACTTATTACAATCCAGACTTTATTTATTTCATACTAACATTCTTATTGAGAATTAACAGAGGTTTAGAAGTTGAAGCTTTATTGAAAAGAATAACGTTTGATGTCACCATGATGGAGATCAGTGTTTGCTTTAGTTGGGCTCTTGACCTTATAGTTTTTAAAATGAGTTTTTCTCTGGCTGCTTTAACTGTGTGTCTCTGATGCATATTTGTTATGATGGGAATCCAAGAGAAACTCAGATCAGATGATGATGGTCACTTTTTAGTGATAATAGTCATCATGTAGTATCCTGCTTCATTGATACCATCTGAAGTGTAATATCTGATTAAATAGTTAAATATTAGTTGTTGATTTTGCATGATAAAACTGCTATAGAAGAGCCTGCAGTGCTGTGATACTCAGATTTCATGAAGTCATTATACAGAAAATGTTTTAACAGGATCATATAGACTCACTCAGACATCAAGAATCAGCGTATGAATCGCAACAATGGTGACAATGAAAAAAAAAATCTGATCAACTCTGAACTACTATAAAGTCACATAAAGGCTTTGGTGGTTGATCAACATTGTTGAGATTCATATGTTGATTCTTGATGTCTCTATATAATATAATACAAATGAACTAGCTCAAAACTTTTTCTGTATAATATTTTTTTTAAATTTCAGATTGTTATAATACTGATGCCACAATATTTCAAGGGTTATGTGATTAATTATGACATTAATTATAGACTTTGTATAAAGATAAACTCCATCTACATATTATGTAATCTAAACTAATATATTCAGAGATTTGACTGACATATCAGTAAATCAGATCAACATCATGATGACTATAATATCACCATTAAATGACCAAGATCATCTGATACTTTCTCCTGCATTTATAACAAATGTGCATCAAATACACAGATAAAACAGCCAGAGAAAACTAAAGTTAAAAACTCAAGGGTCATGAGCCCAACTAAAGCAGACACTGATCTCAATCATGGTGACATCAAATTTCTTTTAAAGTTTTTTACACTTTATTTAAATGAGCATATTTTACTTTAATTTTATGGTTTTTGTTTGGCAGCCGCAGCTGCCAGTCATTTGATTACTGCACTGTTACTGCACTGTAAAACCTGATGAGTTAGTTCAACTCAAACCGTTTGAGGAAACCGATTGCCTTAAATCATTTAAGTTTATTAACTCAAACAATTTAAGCATAAAAAATTATTTGATTTGTGTCCAAGTAACTCAATAACTTATTGTTAGCATAACTTGGGTAAATAAAGTTAATAGTACTAAGTCCATTCAACTACTATAACTCAAATGAAGCACTGTAAACCCGAATAAGTTGGCAGAACTCAAAACATTTAAGGCAGTCAATTGCCTCATTTTTTTTTTAAGTTCTGAAATTCAAAGTTTAAGTAAGCAGAACTATCAGATTTTTATTTTGTACTTAAACATTTCAAGTTAAGAACAATTAAAATGTATGAGTGCATTAATTCTTACAATTAACTTAAAACTCAAAACTCTTTTATTAGTATATATTTAGTTAACTTTTAAAAGCTAATCTAATAACATACTAATTTGCTAACATATTAGCAATAGTATGTTATACAGAAGCACTTGCTGTATGAGCACAATAATATAAAGGGACTATTTGCTCTCAAATCAAGCTGCATGCACCACTTGTCACCATGATGGTAACTATCCTACACTGTAAAATTTAAATTTTCTTTCATTTTAAATTGTACTCAAAACACTGTAAAATTACAAATAATATCTTTAAAATAAAAATTCAGCTGTTATTTTAGGTATTGTGACATTAATGACAAATTCCAGTAATTCACATTTTTTATACAGAAAATTGATTGTGTTTTTAATACAGTATTTTTTCTGTTTTCTGAAATTACATAAAAATGTATGTAAAATTACAAATATAATCTGTAATTAAACAGTAACAGAACAGTTAAATGATAATATGGTCAAATGACTGTCAGCTCCCCAAAAAACTGTAAAACATCCTAAATTAAATAAACTGAAAACCTGTTATTTTACAGGTATTTCCTGAATAATCACGATCATATACCTTCATTATAAAAAAAATTGTTAAAAAAATGGTCAAATGACTGGCAGCTGCGGCTGCCAAACAAAAACCATAAAATTAAAGTAAAATGTTAATTTAAATAAAGTGTAAAAAACTTTAAAAGAAATTTGATGTCACCATGTTTGAGATCAGTGTCTGCTTTAGTTGGGCTCATGACCCTTGAGATTTTAACTTTAGTTTTCTCTGGCTGCTTTATCTGTGTATTTGATGCACATTTGTTATAGCAATAAATACAGGAGAAAGTATCAGATGATCTTGGTCATTAAATGATGATCTGATTCACTGATATGTCAATCAAAACTCTGAATATATTAACTTAGATTACATAATATGTAGATGGAGTTTAGCTTTATGCAAAGTCTATAATTAATGTCATAATTAATCACATAACCCTTGAAATATTGTGGCATCAGTATTATAACAATCTGAAATTTAAAAAAAAATATTATACAGAAAAAGTTTTGAGCTAGTTCATTTGTATTATAGTATATAGAGACATCAAGAATCAACATATGAATCTCAACAATGTTGATCAACCACCAAAGCCTTTATGTGACTTTATAGTAGTTCAGAGTTGATCAGATTTTTTTTTCATTGTTACCATTGTTGCGATTCATACGCTGATTCTTGATGTCTGAGTGAGTCTATATGATCCTGTCAAAACATTTTCTGTATAATGACTTCATGAAATCTGAGTATCACAGCACTGCAGGCTCTTCTATAGCAGTTTTATCATTCAAAATTAACAACTAATATTTAACTACTCAATCAGATATTACACTTCAGATGGTATCAATGAAGCAGGACACTATATGATGACTATTATCACTAAAAAGCGACCAACATCATCTGATCTGAGTTTCTCTTGGATTCCCACCATAACAAATATGCATCAGAGACACACAGTTAAAGCAGCCAGAGAAAAACTCATTTTAAAAACTATAAGGTCAAGAGCCCAACTAAAGCAAACACTGATCTCCATCATGGTGATATCAAACTTTATTCTTTTCATTAAAACTTCAACTTCTAAACCTCTGTTAAATCTCATTAAGTACATTAGTATGAAAGAAATAAAGTCTGGATTGTAATAAGTGAAGATGCTGAGAACCTGAGAGATCTGGTAGTGTTTAATGTTCTGTTGGGGTTTAAAGTGTTTCTGTATGGTGTGCAGGGTGGGAAATTAGCACCCGCCACCCGCCAATGGCGGGTACTTTTTCAAAGTGGCGGGTCACTTTGCCGTGTATACCAGCCAGAGTGGCGGGTGGATCATAGTAATGCTGCGTTCACACCAAACGCGAATACAGCGTCAAATTCGCGTCTTGTTGGACGCTTGAACATTTTGAATCCATTCGCGCGTCCAAAGCGAAAAGGACGCGTGTAAAAAACAAGCGTTTGAAGCAATAATATCTGTCTGCAGAGCCGCAGAGCCACAGTTTTACCCCAGCAGTTTTACCCCGCACATGCGCAGTTTCACCTCAGCAGTTTTACCCGCAGAGTCCGTTAACCGTTACATTATACAATTTGTATTATGCATTTCCTTAACATGTACTTGCTAATCAAACACTTTATATGAACAAACTACTAATCTATAAAACACAATCGGTCTTCCGACCTTTTACTATTGTGTTGATATGCGCGAGGGAGAGAGATACAGCGCTCGTGTTGTTTGAAGGCGGTGAGAGCGCGCGCGCGGCCGGGGCTCTCTCAGTGTTTGTTCTTATGCGCCCTGTCCACTGATCTAAATAATTAGTTGTCACGACGACTTAAGTTATTTGTTCCCTCGTTTTAATAAATCGTGGACACATTAAACTAATTCCCTCCCTCATTTTGATTTAACGAATTACAACGTGGCCAAAAACAGTTTGATAGCCTACTATTAATTAGTGCTAAAGACCTATTTTTGTGAATTGGTGAATATTCAGGTGAATTGTTTCGTGGCCACGAATTAATAATAATTATTAAACTGATTTTCTTACCTGTGAAGATAGCTCTTCAGTGAAGGCCGACTATTCTCGTACAGCTTTCCTTTTTTGTGAATGGGTGAATATTCAGGTGAATTGTTTCGTGTCCACGAATTAATACCTCAGCACCTTTTACAAATTTGAGTACAACGTGGCCACAATATAAAACGAGGGAACAAATTAGTATAACCTGCTGAGGTATTATTAATTCGTGGCCACTGGCCACGAAACAATATATATTCAATAATATATTCTTATTCATATATTCTTCCGGAATATTCACCAATTCACAAAAATATAGGTCTTTTTAAATATATTTACATATTAATATTCCAAAACTGCGCATGGGGTGAAACTGTGGCCACAGTAATAATACCTCAGCAGGTTATAGTAATTTGTTCCGTCGTTTTAGAGTCCCTTTTTTTTTTTTTTTTTTTTTTTTGCTGCAGATGAAACTGTTCTTGCAGGCGCAGTGAGGGAAAAAAACACTGAGATTAGGGCAATCAGTTCGTAGCTCTGCTTCAACTGTGCGATATAGTCACGAGGAGTGACCAAAATTTCTAACATGCCAGAAATTCATCCGAGAATCCGATTGCCGGCCGTGAGAGGTTAATCGCCTCTCGTTTCCCCCTGTACACTGCACGAACACTGCACGACAAAGCTGAAAATCGTTCCGACCCGAAAAAGAGTCGCACGAGTCAGAATTCGGCTCAAAATCGGACGAATATCGCACAGTGTATGCCCGCCTTAAAGGTATAGCGGAGGATTTTTTACTTCCGGGTGGATCACCTATACTATTGGTCCTCCTAATTGTCAATCATTCTGGTGAATCAATGAAACTTATTCAAAAAGTGGAGAGGGTGGGTCTTATCTAAAATCGGAAAGATCCTCCGCTATACCTTTAAGTCAAACGTGTGAATGCACAAAAAAAAAGCACCAAATAAAATCACTCACGCATATCACGCCAAAAGCTCAATACGCCTCATTTGCCAGTCCAGTTCGCAAAAATTCGCGTCCACCGGGCCGCAGGACCACCAGACGCGCATAAACGCGTCTTTACATTGACTCTGAAGAAGACTAAAGTGACACTTTAATGCTATGTTACTGAGAGATGAGTCAAAAATTATTTGTTTTGTTCATGAAACATGTAGGCCTTTTTATTTGCCTATATTAATAAAATATGTATTAAAAAAAAAAAAAATTTGAATTCCGGAAAAAGTGGCTGGTAAAAAATATAAGTGGCTGGTAAAATTGGGCATCCACCAGCCACTGTGGCTGGTGGGCAAAAAAGTTAATTTCCCACCCTGATGGTGTGTTTGTGTCACCATTGTATTGAAGAATAGAGCCTGAGCTTCAGTTCAGGATGAGCAGAAAAACACTGATGATATGCTGCATGTTGCTTTATTTAACTGACAGTAACTATGTAGTTGCTGATGCAGTGACGTATAGTCACAGCAAATCATGCATGTAATTAACTACATGTTTTTCAGTAAAAAAAATTCAGAAAATAAATGTGAAACAACTGTGTTTCTGTTAAAAAAGATTAAGGAAAATTTCTGTAAATTTTTTTTTTGCACTTTATTTAAATTAGGATTTTTTACTTTATTTTTACAGTTTTTGTTTGGCAGCCGTAGCTGACAGTCATTGACCATTTTTTTAAGATTTTATTTTTTACAGTGTATTAAACTGTTAATATCTGTATCCTTTCATTTGCAAAAAAAAAAAAAAAAAACCTTATAGACTGAACACATACGCATGTGCATGACGTAACCATTTTCACAGATTCACGATTTTGTAGTTTACATGGAGATGATCGTTTTTAGTTGAAAACGGTGTTGTATAAAGTAACCAGCACCTTACTTACTTACTTACTTACGCCTTAAGGTCCCCTTTTCATTCTAAACTTTATTTTAGAAAACTATCTTTTAAGTCATCTTACTAATTACAAACATCATAAACAAAATTCAAAGTCTTCAAAGTGTTCACACACACACACACACACACACACACACACACACACACACACACACACACACACACACACACACACACACACACACACACACACAATCAACATTCCTCCCTTCAGATCTGAAGTTTTTAGGGAAATATGGGAACCAGTAACTTAACTTTCCTCAGACTCTTCCGTTTCTATCACTTCAATGTCAATACAAATACCAATACCAAATGATACAGCAAATGGCAAGCTAATACACCATGGTATGTACACATATATGTACACTCTCAGAAAATAAAGTACATAATTGTACCTTTAGGGGTACAATGGCTTGTCACTGGGGCTGTACCCTCAAGGGTACAATATTGTACCTTAACCTTTAAAAGAAACGGTACATATACGTAACTTTTAATGCTTTTTGATCCTCAAAAAGTTACATATTGAGGTCCAACAGCAAACACTCCAGTGTTAATTGAACTCTCCTGGGAGTTTATATGACTCCAGACTCAAGAGTGTTAAAGTTAATGATATAATTAAGTGATTCATTGAGTGATGATTGACCATTATTGAAGACACCTGATGTTAACAAGCAGACTCACTGAAGGAGAACATTTTTTTTTTAAGACACCGTTATGGAGACCAGTGTTTGCTTTAGTTGGGCTCTTGACCCTTAAAGCATTAACTTTAGATTTTGTTTGGCTGTTGTATCTGAGTTATAATGGCTAGATGAACAAAGAGAAAAGATGATCAGGTAGTGCTGGTTATGTTTTGACATAATCATAATTTGACCTGATTCACTGAACTCATTTAAAGTCTAATCTCTGACTTAAATGTTTATTTTTGATTACAACATCACTGTGATTCTACAGCAAAAGATTTTCAGCGTTTTCAATATAAACTAAATATTCGTAAAAGTTGTTCTGATCAAAAGACTTTGAAAATTCCTTTATGTAGACACACTGACATCAATAATCAGCTTATGAATCTCAACAATGGTGACAATAATAAAGCGTTGCAGTGGCTGCCACCAATCAAAACTCATTCATGGCTCCCATCATGCATTGCGGTATGAATAAATTATGATCTGAATTGTCTATGTAATTTCCTTTCCCTAATTGAATATTCTTTTTGTCACCATTGTTGAGATTCATACACTGATTATTGATGTCTGTGTGTGCCTAAAAGAAAGATTTGTTTTATCAGAACAACTTTTAAGAAATCCTTTAGATTATTTCAAAACTTCTGGATCTTATGCTATAGTATTACAGTGATGCTGTGATCAACAATAAACATTTAAGTCAGAGATTAGACTTTAAATGAGTTTAGTGATTCAGGCAATTTCTGATTATGTCAAAACATAACCAGCACCACCTGATCAACTTTTCTCTTTGTTCATCTGAGAGTTATAACTCAGATACAACAACCAAGCAAAATCTAATGTTAACGGTTTAAGGGTTAAGAGCCCAACTCAAGCAAACACTGATCACTATAACGGTGTCTTAAAAAATTATATTTTCTCCTTCAGTGATTCTGCTTGTTAACATCAGGTGTCTTCAATAATGGTCAATCATCACTCAATTAATCACTTAATTAGATCATTAACTTTAACAATCTTGATTGTTAATTTAACATTCATATTTCAACACTTTAACACTCTTGAGTCTGGAGCCAAATAAACTCCCAGTAGAGTTCATTTAACACTGGAGTTTTTTGCTGTGTTTAATATTTATCAGTATTTAATATCAGTAAATTGACTTACAAAATTTTTATTTCCTTTATTTCAAGGCTACTCAAATATAGTGATAAGTTAAAATATACCTTAAATGATTAAGGTATCATTAAAACCTTAAAAAAAAAAAAAAAAAAAAAAAAAAAAATTACTTAGCAGAGGCTGTCTTTTGATATTGTACCTTAATCTTTAAAAGAAACGGTATATATTTGTACCTTTTAATGCTTGGGGACATATATGTACCCTTTTGACCCTATATGTACCTTGGGGGACAGAAATGGACTCCTGCTGTACCCCTATTTCTGACAGTGCAGATGGTATTAATAACTACAAACTAAAATACCTGTTGCACTTTAATTTACAGCACATGCACTTACGTGTACTTACCTAAGTCAAGTCAAGTCAAGTCAAGTTTATTTATATAGCGCTTTTCACAACATAGGTTGTATCAAAGCAGCTTCACAGTAATAAAACAATACATCAATGTTTGTTTCTAGTGGAACGTCCACGTTTGGTAATGCTGATCAATAGTATCGTTGATTGATTAATTAAATTAAATATTCCCAAATATCCCCAACTGAGCAAGCCAAAGGCAACAGTGGCAAGGAACCGAAAAACTCCATCAGGTGACCTAATGGAGAAAAAAAAAACCTTGGGAGAACCCGGGCTCAGTCGGGGGCCAGTTCTCCTCTGGCGTTTATGAACTAGAGGTCGGATTTAACTGTAAGATTAAAAGTATTATATGAATGCCTGGCTGAAGAGATGCGTCTTTAATCTAGTTTTAAACTGGGAGAGCGAGTCTGAGCAACGAACAGTATCAGGAAGGCTATTCCAGAGTTTTGGAGCTAAATGTGAAAATGCTCTCCCTCCTTTGGTGGATCTGGATATCCTAGGTATGACCAAAAGCCTCGAATTTACTGACCTTAAAGAGCGCAATGGATTATAGGGCGATAGAAGATCCGTTAAATAAACTGGAGCTAAGCCGTTTAGGGCTTTATAAGTCAGTAGCAATACCTTGTAATTAATACGGAACTTTATAGGTAGCCAATGTAGTGATGATAAAATTGGAGTTATATGATCATATTTTCTTGATCTAGTTAGAACTCTAGCGGCGGCATTTTGGACTAACTGTAGCTTGTTTATTAAGGATGCAGGACAACCAGCCAATAAAGCATTACAGTAATCTAGTCTCGAGGTCATGAATGCATGAACTAACTTTTCTGCATCAGAAACAGATAGCATATTACGTAGCTTAGCAATGTTTCTAAGGTGGAAAAAGGCTGTTCTTGTAACATATGAAATATGATTTTCAAAAGACAGGTTGCAGTCTAATATAACACCCAGGTCTTTTACTGTAGAGGATGAAGTAACAGGACATCCTACGATGTTAAAGTTGTATTGTAAGAGGTTTTGTGGGTGGTTTTTTGAACCGATGATTAGTACCTCTGTCTTGTCTGGATTTAATAAAAGAAAATTGCGCGTCATCCAATCTTTTATATCTTTAACACACTCTGTCAATTTGGATAATTTAGCGTTTTCATCCGGCCGTGATGAAATATAGATTTGAGTGTCATCAGCATAACAATGGAAACTAATTCCATGTTTCCTTATAATATTTCCAAGTGGCAGCATATATATTGAGAATAATAGAGGGCCTAACACAGATCCCTGCGGCACTCCATAGTTTACTGGAGTTATGATCGATTTTTCTCCATTTAAATAAACAAAATGGTAGCGGTCAGATAAATACGATCTAAACCAGCTTAGTGCTTGTCCTTGAACACCAGTATAATTTTGTAGTCGATCTAAGAGTATTGTGTGATCTATAGTATCGAACGCAGCACTAAGATCAAGTAAAACTAGTATTGAGATACAGCCTTGGTCAGAAGATAAAAGTAAATCATTTGTAATTTTAACAAGCGCAGTTTCAGTGCTATGATGCGGCCTGAATCCAGACTGAAACTTTTCATAGATGTCATTTTCTTGCAAGAAAGAGCCCAGTTGAGCGGACACAGCTTTTTCTAGTATTTTAGACATAAAAGGTAGATTTGAAATGGGTCTATAATTTGCTAGATTATGTGGATCTAATTGTGGTTTCTTAATGAGAGGTTTTATAACTGCCAGTTTAAATGTTCTTGGAACATAACCTAAAGATAAAGACGAGTTTATAATATTGAGGAGAGGCTCCTCCACTATAGGTAACACTTCTTTCAAAAGTTTAGTTGGTATAGGATCTAGTAAACATGTTGTTGTTTTAGATGAAGTGATAAGTTTATTTAACTCTTTTTGTTCTATAGTTGTAAAGCATTGTAATTGTTCTTGCGGGGTGATAATTGAGGCTGAATTATAAGACGCAATTGAGGATTGAACGTTTACAATTGTGGTTCTGATGTTTTCTATTTTCTCAGTGAAGAACTTCATGAAATCATTACTACTTAACTGGAACGGAATATTTTGTTCAGGAGACATCTGTTTATTTGTTAGTCTAGCCACAGTGTTAAATAAGAACCTAGGATTGTTTTGGTTGTTTTCTATTAGTTTGCGGAGATGCTCAGCCCTGGCCTCTTTTAGGGCCTTTTTGTAACGTGACATACTGTCTTTCCATGCGATTCTAAAGACCTCTAAGTTAGTTTTTTTCCATTTACGCTCTAAATTACGGGTTTCTCTCTTTAGAACATGCGTAGTATTGTTGTACCATGGTGCTTTACTTTTCTCTCTAACCTTTCTTAATCTAATGGGTGCAACAATATCCAATGATCCAGAGAGAATGGTGCTCATAGTGCTAGTTAATTCCTCAAGTTCATCTGTTTGTTTAGGTTCACTGAGCAGCTGAGACAGATCAGATAAGCTATTTGAAAAATTATCTATGGTAGATGGAAGGATTGTTCTGCCTAATCGATAACGCGGCGCAGCATGACATATTACAGGAGTACGTAATATGCAAGTTACCATGTAATGGTCAGTGACATCGTCACTTTGTGGAATGATATCTATATCGGTTGGATCGGTTCCATGTGATATAATTAAATCGAGTGTATGATTAAAACGATGAGTTGGTCCGGTAACGTTTTGCTTGACCCCAAAGGAGTTTAATAAATCTGTAAACGCAGCCCCTAGCGCATCATTTGAATTATCTACGTGGATATTAAAGTCTCCAACAATTAATGCTTTATCGAAATTAACTAATAGGTCTGAGAGAAAATCTGCAAACTCTTTTAGGAAATCAGCGTAAGGCCCAGGCGGTCTATATACGGTAGCCAAGGCTAGAGATAATAGGGATGTTTTTCTAGCATCTAAGAGCGTAACATTTAGTACAAGTACTTCAAACGAAATAAACTTATAGCCCGTTTTCTGAGTAACATTGAGAATATCTCTATAGATTGTTGCAACACCGCCGCCACGACCAATCAGACGGGGCTCGTGCTTATAGGAGTATCCTGATGGAGTAGACTCATTTAGACCGAAATAATCATTTGGTTTAAGCCAGGTTTCAGTAAGGCAAAGTACATCGAAGCTATTATCTGTGACTATTTCATTTACAATAACTGCCTTAGGTGTGAGTGATCTAATGTTTAGAAGACCTAGCTTTAGAAATTGTTTTTGATTACTAATAGCAACATTTTCTGGTTTAATAACAATTAGATTTTTTCTAGATCCTGCAGTAGATTTATTATTTAATCTCACTAAACGAGGAATAGACACAGTTTCTATGCAATGTTCTACACTATTTATATCAGTTAAATTGGTGCAGCAGAGACTATGATTTGGACTTTTGGTTACTAGTCAAAAGGTATTTAACATTTTGGAGATGTTATCTGACAGAAGATCCGATCCGAATCTGCTTGGGTGTAAGCCATCAGCACGGTAAAGCCTAGGACGCCCCCAAAACAGATTCCAATTATTTACAAAGAGTAGTTTCTGCTCATTGCACCATGACATTAACCATTCGTTTAGCGCGAATAATCTACTAAACTTTTCATGACCTAGACGGTACGTGGGAAGCGGTCCTGACACAATGATCGTTATATCAGGCGATGTGCTGCGTACCGTATCGATCAGATTCCTGAAGTCTTTCTTCAGAACTTCCGTCTGGCGCAGCCTGATGTCGTTCACTCCCGCGTGCAAGACCACAGTTCCGACGCGCTCGTTATCGTTCAGAATCTCGGGAACGCGAGCGGCGATTTCAGAAACACGAGCACCAGGAAAGCAGTGACTATGCACCTTACTTTTATTTAACGTAGCGTGTACGTGTCGAACGATGGAATCGCCAATGATCACAGCATCGCGTTCTGTTTCGCGAAGAGGGGAGAAGCGGTTTTGTGTGGATATCTCGAAAACCGGGAGGGTCGGAGAGAGTTTTCTTGGTCTAGGCCTGACTCGCGTCTTCCGCTGCGGAAATATCCAGGCTTCGTGGTGGCATGTTGGAGCCGGAGTGAACGAGACCATGGCTGATCGCGACCTCGACGCTCGCCGATGTTGAGAAACGCACGGAGTAGACGAGGTCGGAGTTAGCGGGTTAGTAACGTTAATCTCTGATTTGTGTGCATCCGCGCGTGATGTTTCAAGAGCCAAACGCCGGTCTATCAGCTCGGCCTGTCTCACTAAAAGGTCGTGGATCTGTTTCTCAACAGCTTCCAGCTCAGACTGCACCGCGTGCAGCTCAAATGTGTCTTCACCTGCACCAAAAGGTAGACCACTTACATCTAATATATTCGCCATTTTAACAGATGGACAGTACGTTAAGTTAGCAACGACGCTACCAGTGATGCTATCAATATTAATACTAATTTATGGCTGAAGTCTTGGATATAATCCGTCTTTTTAGTGGTACGGTGTAGAGTAGACGCACGATAGGCGAAAAAAAATGTTTGTTTGTAAATGAGTGCGGAGAAGACGCGTTCAGCCGTGATCCACGGACGTAACCTATAAGAGTATCCAGCGTTGGATCACTAGGCTTGAGACACGTCTGCTCAACAGTCCGCGTTGTAACTATGAGGTGAGGAAAAGTAGAAAATGTTCGTTGTAAATGAGTTTAGAGAGAAATCAAGAATTATAAATCAATCGAGCTCCAAAGACAACAACGCGTTCAGACGCGACGCATGCGCATTCGAAACAGGACCTAAGAAAATACTGGGTAATATAAGGTAACTGGGCTAAGGTTATGTTTAGGGGTATAGGTTCAGGGTTAGTACCAAGTTATTACCCAGTTATTGTAATTACTATAATAAGTACAAAGTATTTGCATGGGGAACAGGACTATAAATTAAAGTGCTACCAAAATACCTAATCAAAATACTTAATCCAGTGACAAACTTTGAATTGTACAAATTTCAACTGTAAATGTAATTAGCATGATGTCTTTGCTCTGTCTAGGTCGAGGGGTATATGCTGAAGTACACTGTCAAACTGGGTGGCTAATTTGGCTCTAGCTTATCCAATTGTATTCCATCATAAAATAATCATGTTTTTAATACACAGTTTGCACACAATGTGCAACATTTGTATGTTTGTTTAGTCTCATATACTGTATATATTTGTATATGTAGATCATGTGTAGGTGTAGATCATCACATTAACTATGAATACGAACGAACAATTGATAGCTGCTCTCTCAAGTCTTCGTTGTCGAATAGCCATCATTTCACCATCTATGTTAACTATAGATCCAATATAGTCCGGCTATGAGTAACACACGTCTAGCCAAAATAACCTTGAATTTGGTTACATGTAGTTTTTGCCAAAAATAACTTGCGAGATGTATGATATTCCATCATGTAAGCAAAGTAAACAGTGATTAAAGGTGTTTGGTTTCATTACTTCACTCATTTAATTTCTTTATCTAATTGATGATGAGTCTATTCTTGGGCGATGGTTTAGACGTCTATTACATTTTCACTGATAGCCCAAATTTTGCCTTGTTTTAGTAGACGTCTGAGCTGTGTTTGGACGGCTATTAGACATCTTTTAAACGCAAAATTGCTTGCTTGGTTAGGAACCTAGATGTGCTCTTTGATACCAATCTTTCATTTGAAAACCATGTTTCTAGCATCGGTAATACTGCATTCTTCCATCTTAAAAATATATCTAAATAACGACATATGCTTTCAATGAAAAATTCGGAACAGTTAGTTCATGCGTTCATGACCTCAAGGCTAGATTATTGTAATGCTCTACTGGATGATTGCACTGCACGCTTAATAAACAAACTACAGCTGGTCCAAAACGCAGCAGCTAGAGTTTTTACCAGAACCAGGAAGTATGACCATATTATCCCGGTTCTGTCAGCACTGCATTGGCTCCCTAAACATCGTATAAATTTTAAAATATTGCTGATTACTAAATGGTTTAGCTCCCCAGTACTTGAGCGAGCTCTTAATGCATTATAGTCCTTCATGTCTACTGCGATCTCAAAATTCTGCCCAGATGATAATACCTAGAATATCAAAATCGACTGCTGGCGGTAGATCCTTTTCCTATTTAGCACCAAAACTCTGGAACAGTCTTCCAAACATTGTCCGGGAAGCAGACACCCTCTGTCAGTTTAAATCTAGACTAAAAACACATCTCTTTAACCTGGCATAAACATAGAAAATTATACATTCCTATTATTCAAATCAGTTAAATGATTATTAGGCTGCATAAATTAGGTCAGCCGGAACCGGGAACACTTCCTATAACACCCAATGTACTCGTTACATCATAAGAAGATTAGCATCTACGCTAATGTTAGTCTTTCTGCTTATTCCGAGGTTTACTGAGGTCAGCCGGACCCGGGCCGTATCCAGACCAGATGGAGGACCTGCGCGTCGCTGAAGTGTCAGCAGAGATTGTGTCAACTTGATTGTCATCACCACGACAGCCATCGGCACAGATTCTCAACAAACTCGTCTCCATACTGACGAGATGACTCTGATCTTCAACCACATGGAACTGGATAATATTCTCATTGTTCCAATTCAATCTGACTTCTGACCTATAATGCTGCCTGAATCATAATCATGCACTGTTCGTTCGTTGGCCAGAGGAGAACTGGCCCCCGACTGAGCCTGGTTTCTCCCAAGGTTTTTTTTCTCTATTCTGCAACCAGGTTTGGTTCCTTGCCACTGTCGCCTTTTTCACCTTCTTTCACCTTTGTTGCCATTGGCTTTTGGCTTACTTAGTTGGGGACATTAAATTTAACATTTAATTTAATATTCAACAATAATATTGATCTGCCTGCATTGACACCATTATATGAGAACTGAACTGAGCTAGACGATGACATCACGGTTTTCTCCAGAGCGGCTATAGGTCTAAATAAAAATTAACAAAATTAGTAACTTTTTTACAACAAAATGAAACATCACTGAACTTACTTAAGCTGGACTGCGATGATATTTTCTTCTGGAAACAAACTTTGTTGCATTATTTTCCTGTTATCTCTGTAAAGCTGCTTTGAAACAATCTGTATTGTAAATAGCGCTATATAAATAAAGGTGACTTGACTTGACTTGATTTGACATCTACAAAGTGTCACAACACTCCTTTTGAACAGTATACCAATAATTTTACCATTTAGAATCTAACAAATCGATTTTTATGAAACTTTTCTCTTGAAGTTTGTTTTTATATTTGTGTCACATTTCCAAAACCCCTATTGTTTTTATGATTTAATACAATAATTTTTACTTTGTCTCTATATTTGCAGAGTTGTCTTTTTTATTACATGGCCATGTGCAGTACTTGTACATTTATGATATGTCTATATTTCCTTTGTGTAAACAGAAGCAATTCTGAGTTTGCTTCCTGGGAAAACACAAAGCATTTTAAGGCTGTGTGTGTGTAACCATAGTGTTTGTGTGTTATGTTAGAATGAACTGATAAACAGTAGGCAGAAATATACATCTGAGTTTTCAGTTACACAGCAGGTAAAAGTGCTCTCTATCTCTCTCGCCATCAAACAGGACAGCACATCAAATATTTATCCTTCCCTCCAGCAACTGCTTTATAAACACTATCCAGTTCAATCCCACATGTTGTGAATTTCTGAATGCAGAGGAAGATAGAGATAGAGATAGAGACAATCCTGAATTAGCCCTGAACCACCAATGCCAAATTTGTAAAGATCAATAGCGTTAGTTCTGGCAGGTCACGTTAGTCAAGCTCGCATCAGCTGACCCTCAGCTGATCCACATCTACCTATAGGAATACGACGCCTATCACCATATACATATATAAGCTCCTTCAGTATTATCAGCAGCTATCGCGTTTCTCAGGAGCTAATTATCCCCCCTCCTCCATCCCCAGCTCCTCCTCTCGCCCAGTCAGGATTTGACATTCTGATTCCCCTTGAATCAGAATAATTATCGAATAATGTTGTACTTTAAAATCTTGAATTAAATATATTTGCAAATTTTCATGTTGGTTCTGTTCTGTTTACCCCAAGGGGGGTTATTGCTGCTCTCCCTGCTATGCTAGGCTGCATGGATGCGCAGGGAGTTTTCGCCCAGAACGGAACCATACCGCCAATCCAAACTGTATGCTAATTGTCAATCGTATTTGACGGTAGTGGTCCTGACAGAACTGATATTAATGTGTGTGTGTGTGTGTGTGTGTGTGTGAATATATATATATATATATATATATATATATATATATATATATATATATATATATATATATATACTGTATATAAATAATCCAACTGCTTTTAACCAAGGCTCCCCAAGAAAGTGTCTAAATGCTTAAATACAGTATATAACAGTATAAACCCTAATAAACTTTTTTTGTGTGTGAAATGTTTCTCTTGTGATCCTTAAAGTGCTCGTGCCTCTATGCATTAAAAAATGCTTACAATCTCGGTTTGAAATGTTGTTATAATGCAATAAACTTATAGATCTTTAAGTGTGACCACTATGACACCATTAAAGGGATAATTAATCATGACCGATATGATGTTTACTCTGGAAGATGTTACAAAGCCCCTCTGATTGATATATAAAATTTAATCTGGACTGACGGTGTCAAGGTCAGAGATTAGGAGTGTATATTTTAAGTGTATGGGTCAAGAAAAGGGCAGTTGGGTAAGAGCAGTTTGTCACTACCGCTGAGAGTATGGTTGAGTTAATATTGGCACAGTCAGCAAGTGGAAGTGAGATAATTCTCTCCTTCTCACAAATTGAGTTCTTCTCCAACAGATAATCTGCGTTAGCCTGGAAACCTAATCTGCAAAGGCACTGAGAGCACGAACACGCACACATACACACACACACACACTGGTTCACTATCTTTGTGGGGACTTTCCATAGACTTAATGGTTTTTATACTGTACAAACTGTATATTCTATCCCCTTACACTAACCCTACCCCTAAACCTACCTATCACAGAACACTTTCTGCATTTTTACATTTTCAAAAATTTATAATTTAGGATGTTTATTAACCCATTCCCCTCATGGGGACCGCTGGCTGGTCCCCACAGTGGAGGTGATCTCAGGCTTTACTATCCTTGTGGGGACATTTGGTTCCCACAATGTAATATAAACCAAACGCACACGCACACACACACACACACACACACACACACACACACACACACACACACACACACACACACACACACACACACACACACACACACACACACACATGGGCATGCACACAAACACACACATACATGTTGGGTTTTCATGTTTTATGGGGACATAATAATTGTTATATTGTACAAACTGTATATTCTATGTTGCCTAACCCTACCCCTAAAATTACCCTTCACAGAAAACATCACTTGGTATGATTTATAAGCTGTTTTCCTCATGTTCCAATCCCCAAGGATGCTCAGTACCAAGTAAGACTTGAGTTTCTCCACTTACAGGTCATTGTGAGCAGGAGCATTTGTGTGTGTAAGGGATAGAGTGAGGACTAATGTCACCCTCTAGTGACTGTACACTGGTATAGTGCATGGAAATGAGCAATGTGTCAAATTTATTTGATTTTATTTGTTCTGGGTCGTTTAATATAAATATTAATTTAATACAAAAGCAAAATAAAAAAAGTAAATACTTAAACATTTAAAATAAATGAATGAAAAATGCAATAAAAAATGAATAACATTTGATTACATTTAAAGTTATGTATATATTAAATATTTTACACTGCTGTTCATACGTTCATAATATAAACATAATAAACATTTCTTATAATTAATATCAATGTTGATTATATTGCAATATTTTTTGTAGAAACAGTGATGCATTCCAACATTCTTTGATGAATAAAAAAAGAAAAAAGAAAAAAAGAACAGCATTTATTTTTGATAGAAATCTCTTGTAACATTATGTCTTTGTACTGTCATTTTCGATCAATATAATGCATCCCTGCTGAATAAAAGTATGAATCAATCAATCAATCAATCAATCAATCAATCAATCAATCAATCAAATCCAAATATTATACACTCACCTAAAGGATTATTAGGAACACCTGTTCAATTTCTCATTAATGCAATTATCTAATCAACCAATCACATGACAGTTGCTTCAATGCATTTAGGGGTGTGGTCCTGGTCAAGACAATCTCCTGAACTCCAAACTGAATGTCAGAATGGGAAAGAAAGGTGATTTAAGCAATTTTGAGCGTGGCATGGTTGTTGGTGCCAGACGGGCTGGTCTGAGTATTTCACAATCTGCTCAGTTACTGGGATTTTCACGCACAACCATTTCTAGGGTTTACAAAGGATGGTGAATTGTGGGGACATTTGGTTTCCACAATGTAATATAAACCAAACGCACACGCACACACACACACACACACACACACACACACACACACACACACACACACACACACACACACACACACACACACACACACACACACACACACACACACACACATGGGCATGCACACAAACACACACATACATGTTGGGTTTTCATGTTTTATGGGGACATAATAATTGTTATAATGTACAAACTGTATATTCTATGTTGCCTAACCCTACCCCTAAAATTACCCTTCACAGAAAACATCACTTGGTATGATTTATAAGCTGTTTTCCTCATGTTCCCCAAGGATGCTCAGTACCAAGTAAGACTTGAGTTTCTCCACTTACAGGTCATTGTGAGCAGGAGCATTTGTGTGTGTAAGGGATAGAGTGAGGACTAATGTCACCCTCTAGTGACTGTACACTGGTATAGTGCATGGAAATGAGCAATGTGTCAAATTTATTTGATTTTATTTGTTCTGGGTCGTTTAATATAAATATTAATTTAATACAAAAGCAAAATAAAAAAAGTAAATACTTAAACATTTAAAATAAATGAATGAAAAATGCAATAAAAAATGAATAACATTTGATTACATTTAAAGTTATCTATATATTAAATATTTTACACTGCTGTTCATACGTTCATACTATAAACATAATAAACATTTCTTATAATTAATATCAATGTTGATTATATTGCAATATTTTTTGTAGAAACAGTGATGCATTCCAACATTCTTTGATGAATAAAAAAAGAAAAAAGAAAAAAAAGAACAGCATTTATTTTTGATAGAAATCTCTTGTAACATTATGTCTTTGTACTGTCATTTTCGATCAATATAATGCATCCCTGCTGAATAAAAGTATGAATCAATCAATCAATCAATCAATCAATCAATCAATCAATTCCAAATATTATACACTCACCTAAAGGATTATTAGGAACACCTGTTCAATTTCTCATTAATGCAATTATCTAATCAACCAATCACATGACAGTTGCTTCAATGCATTTAGGGGTGTGGTCCTGGTCAAGACAATCTCCTGAACTCCAAACTGAATGTCAGAATGGGAAAGAAAGGTGATTTAAGCAATTTTGAGCGTGGCATGGTTGTTGGTGCCAGACGGGCTGGTCTGAGTATTTCACAATCTGCTCAGTTACTGGGATTTTCACGCACAACCATTTCTAGGGTTTACAAAGGATGGTGTGAAAAGGGAAAAACATCCAGTATGCGGCAGTCCTGTAGGTGAAAATGCCTTGTTGATGCTAGAGGTCAGAGGAGAATGGGCTGACTGATTCAAGCTGATAGAAGAGAAACTTTGACTGAAATAACCACTCGTTACAACCGAGGTATGCAGCAAAGCATTTGTGAAGCCACAACACGCACAACCTTGAGGCGGATGGGCTACAACAGCAGAAGACCCCACCGGGTACCACTCATCTCCACTACAAATAGGAAAAAGAGGCTACAATTTTACAGACTAAAGTAAGGTGCATAGTCACTGCTTTCCTGGTGCTCGTGTTTCTGAAATTGCTGCTCGCGTTCCCGAGATTCTGAACGAGCGCGTCGGAACTGTGGTCCTGCACGGGGGAGTGAACGACATCAGGATGCGCCAGACGGAGGTTCTGAAGAAAGACTTCAGGAATCTGATCGATACGGTACGCAGCACATCGCCTGAAATAACGATCATTGTGTCAGCACCACTTCCCACGTACCGACTAGGTCATGAAAAGTTTAGTAGATTATTCGCACTAAATGAATGGTTAATGTCATGGTGCAATGAGCAGAAACTGCTCTTTGTAAATAATTGGAATCTGTTTTGGGAGCGTCCTAGGCTTTACCGTGCTGATGGCTTACACCCAAGCAGATTCGGATCGCATCTTCTGTCAGATAACATCTCCAAAATGTCAAATACCTTTTGACTAGTAACCAAAAGTCCAAATCATAGTCTCTGCTGCACCAATTTAACTGATATAAATACTAGTGTTGAACATTGCATAGAAACTGTGTCTATTCCTCGTTTAGTGAGATCAAAAAATAAATCTACTGCAGGATCTAGAAAAAATCTAATTGTTATTAAACCAGAAAATGTTGCTATTAGTAATCAAAAACAATTTCTAAAGCTAGGTCTTCTAAACATTAGATCACTCACACCTAAGGCAGTTATTGTAAATGAAATAGTCACAGATAATAGCTTCGATGTACTTTGCCTTACTGAAACCTGGCTTAAACCAAATGATTATTTCGGTCTAAATGAGTCTACTCCATCAGGATACTCCTATAAGCATGAGCCCCGTCTGATTGGTCGTGGCGGCGGTGTTGCAACAATCTATAGAGATATTCTCAATGTTACTCAGAAAACGGGCTATAAGTTTATTTCGTTTGAAGTACTTGTACTAAATGTTACGCTCTTAGATGTTCGAAAAACATACCTATTATCTCTAGCCTTGGCTACCATATATAGACCACCTGGGCCTTACGCTGATTTCCTAAAAGAGTTTGCAGATTTTCTCTCAGACCTATTAGTTAATTTCGATAAAGCATTAATTGTTGGAGACTTTAATATCCACGTAGATAATTCAAATGATGCGCTAGGGGCTGCGTTTACAGATTTATTAAACTCCTTTGGGGTCAAGCAAAACGTTACCGGACCAACTCATCGTTTTAATCATACACTCGATTTAATTATATCACATGGAACCGATCCAACCGATATAGATATCATTCCACAAAGTGACGATGTCACTGACCATTACATGGTAACTTGCATATTACGTACTCCTGTAATATATCATGCTGCGCCGCGTTATCGATTAGGCAGAACAATCCTTCCATCCACCATAGATAATTTTTCAAATTGCCTATCTGATCTGTCTCAGCTGCTCAGTGAACCCAAACAAACAGATGAACTTGAGGAATTAACTAGCACTATGAGCACCATTCTCTCTGGAACATTGGATATTGTTGCACCCATTAGATTAAAAAAGGTCAGAGAGAAAAGTAAAGCACCATGGTACAACAATACTACGCATGTTCTAAAGAGAGAAACCCGTAATTTAGAGCGTAAATGGAAAAAAACTAACTTAGAGGTCTTTAGAATCGCATGGAAAGACAGTATGTCACGTTATAAAAAGGCCCTAAAAGAGGCCAGGGCTGAGCATCTCCGCAAACTAATAGAAAACAACCAAAACAATCCTAGCTTCTTATTTAACACCGTGGCTAGACTAACAAATAAACAGATGTCTCCTGAACAAAATATTCCGTTACAGTTTAGTAGTAATGATTTCATGATGTTCTTCACTGAGAAAATAGAAAACATCAGAACCACAATTGTAAACGTTCAATCCTTAATCGCGCCTTATAATTCAGCCTCAATTATCACCCCTCAAGAACAATTACAGTGCTTTACAACTATAGAACAAAAAGAGTTAAATAAACTTATCACTTCATCTAAAACAACAACATGTTTACTAGATCCTATACCAACTAAACTATTGAAAGAAGTGTTACCTGTAGTGGAAGAGCCTCTCCTCAATATTATTAACTCGTCTTTATCTTTAGGTCATGTTCCAAGAACATTTAAACTGGCAGTTATAAAACCTCTCATTAAGAAACCACAATTAGATACACATAATCTAGCAAATTATAGACCCATTTCAAATCTACCTTTTATGTCTAAAATACTAGAAAAAGTTGCGTCCGCTCAACTGGGCTCTTTCTTGCAAGAAAATGACATCTATGAAAAGTTTCAGTCTGGTTTCAGGCCGCACCATAGCACTGAAACTGCGCTTGTTAAAATCACAAATGATTTACTTTTAGCTTCTGACCAAGGCTGTATCTCAATATTAGTTTTACTTGATCTTAGTGCTGCGTTCGATACTATAGATCATACAATACTCTTAGATCGACTACAAAATTATACTGGTGTTCAAGGACAAGCATTAAGCTGGTTTAGATCGTATTTATCTGACCGCTACCATTTTGTTTATTTAAATGGAGAAAAATCGATCATAACTCCAGTAAACTATGGAGTGCCGCAGGGATCTGTGTTAGGCCCTCTATTATTTTCAATATATATGCTGCCACTTGGAAATATTATAAGGAAACATGGAATTAGTTTCCATTGTTATGCTGATGACACTCAAATCTATATTTCATCACGGCCAGATGAAAACGCTAAATTATCCAATTTGACAGAGTGTGTTAAAGATATGAAAGATTGGATGATGCGCAATTTTCTTTTATTAAATCCAGACAAGACAGAGGTACTAATCATCGGTTCAAAAAACCACCCACAAAACCTCTCACAATACAACTTTAACATAGTAGGATGTCCTGTTACTTCATCCTCTACAGTAAAAGACCTGGGTGTTATATTAGACTGCAACCTGTCTTTTGAAAATCATATTTCATATGTTACAAGAACAGCCTTTTTCCACCTTAGAAACATTGCTAAGCTACGTAACATGCTATCAGTTTCTGACACAGAAAAGTTAGTTCATGCATTCATGACCTCGAGACTAGATTACTGTAATGCTTTATTAGCCGGTTGTCCTGCAACCTCAATAAACAAGATACAGTTAGTCCAAAATGCCGCCGCCAGAGTTCTAACTAGATCAAGAAAATATGATCATATAACACCAATTTTATCATCACTACATTGGTTACCTATAAAGTTCCGTATTAATTACAAGGTATTGCTACTGACTTATAAAGCCCTAAACGGCTTAGCTCCAGTCTATTTAACTGATCTTCTATCGCCCTATAATCCATCGCGCTCTTTAAGGTCACTAAATTCGAGGCTTTTGGTCATACCTAGGATATCCAGATCCACCAAAGGAGGGAGAGCATTTTCACATTTAGCTCCAAAACTCTGGAATAGTCTTCCAGATACTGTTCGTTGCTCAGACTCGCTCTCCCAGTTTAAAACTAGATTAAAGACGCATCTCTTCAGCCAGGCATTCATATAATACTTTTAATCTTACAGTTAAATCCGACCTCTAGTTCATAAACGCCAGAGGAGAACTGGCCCCCGACTGAGCCTGGGTTCTCCCAAGGTTTTTTTTTTTCTCCATTAGGTCACCTGATGGAGTTTTTCGGTTCCTTGCCACTGTTGCCTTTGGCTTGCTCAGTTGGGGATATTTAATTTAATTAATCAATCAATGATAATATTGATCAGCATTACCAAACGTGGACGTTCCACTAGAAACAAACATTGATGTATTGTTTTAATTTAATACTGTGAAGCTGCTTTGATACAACCTATGTTGTGAAAAGCGCTATATAAAAAAACTTGACTTGACTTGACTTGAATTTGCACGAGCTCACCAAAATTGGACAGTTGAAGACTGGAAAAATGTTGCCTGGTGTGATGAGTCTCGATTTTTGTTGAGACATTCAGATGGTAGAGTCAGAATTTGGCGTAAACAGAATGAGAACATGGATCCATCATGCCTTGTTACCACTGTGCAGGCTGGTGGTGGTGGTGGTGTAATGGTGTGGGGGATGTTTTCTTGGCACACTTTAGGCCCCTTAGTGCCAATTGGGCATCGTTTAAATGCCACGGCCTACCTGAGCATTGTTTCTGACCATGTCCATCCCTTTATGACCACCATGTACCCATCCTCTGATGGCTACTTCCAGCAGGATAATGCACCATGTCACAAAGCTCGAATCATTTCAAATTGGTTTCTTGAACATGACAATGAGTTCACTGTACTAAAATGGCCCCCACAGTCACCAGATCTCAACCCAATAGAGCATCTTTGGGATGTGGTGGAAAGGGAGCTTTGTGCCCTGGATGTGCATCCCACAAATCTCCATCAACTGCAAGATGCTATCCTATCAATATGGGCCAACATTTCTAAAGAATGCTTTCAGCACCTTGTTGAATCAATGCCACGTAGAATTAAGGCAGTTCTGAAGGCGAAAGGGGGTCAAACACAGTATTAGTATGGTGTTCCTAATAATCCTTTAGGTGAGTGTACATGTTTGCATAAGCAACTAAAAGTAAATATACATGTTTGCATAAGCAAACTAAAAGTAATTATACATGTTTGCATAAGTAACTAAAAGTAAATATGCATGTTTGCATAAGCAATTTACTTTTAGTTGCTTATGCAAACATGTATAATGAATCAAAGTCTTGTTTAGCAGTACTTGGTTTCAGTAGTTAAATATTTCTATAATAACAATAGTTGTTTCTTACCAGGGTGACACAATGTCATGATCCTGGTCTTAAGTCAAGATCCTGGTCTTAAGTCAAGATCCTGGTCTTAAGTCAAGTCAAGTCAAGTCAAGTCAAGTCAAGTCAAGTCAAGTCAAGTCAAGTCCAAAACAGATTGTTTCAAAGCAGCTTGATAGTGATAACAGGAAATGAATGCAACAGAGAATAATTATAATTGAAGTATAATTTTGTTCCTATGTTCAGTTTCTATGTTGGGTTCTGTAGTCCTTTTGTTGACTGGTTTCCCGTTCAATAGTCTTCATTGTTCCCAGGTGTGTCTTGTTATATTGTTAGCCCTTGTGTACTTAAACCTCTGTGATTCCTGTGTGTGTTGACAGGTCCTGTCCTTCATGGTTGTTTGTTGGCATGCTTTATTATTGTTTTCTGAGTTTATAGATGTTCTGCTCCTTGTGTTTTTGGTTATTTTGTTAATAAATGTTATTACGGCAATTGGATCCTACTCTCCTGCATTTTTAAAGCTCATTATTGCAGAAAATGTGACCAAGGACAAGGGAAAATACTGGGCTTAAAAACACAAGATTATGAGGCACTGACAAGGGACAGGTGAAGGTGATTTATTTTCATGGAAACTAACAATAATGACAACAAAGTGGACAGAAAACACTTTAACTTAAAAGTCCTTTATAAAAAAGGGAAACCCAGGCAAACTTGCTTATTTGGTGAATGGGTTAGTTATGTTAGTTAGTTATGAGAAGCATATTTTTACAGATCGCACAAAAGACCCAAAATCAGTAAACACAGGCTCTGCAGTAGTCATTTTCAGCCAGGCATATGAGATATGCAAGCAGACTGTAAATAATTTGAGTGTACACACTGTTGAATTTTATGCCATCCTGATAGCTTTAGAACAGGTTGAACAGAGTAAACTAGACAAAGTTCTTATTCGTAGTGATTCAGTCTCTGCTTTGTCTAGGCTGACCACAGTGACCAGAAATAATCATGAGTTATTTTATGAAATAATGAGTTGGTGTTGTGGAAAGCAAAAGGGGAAACAGAAGAGAGGAAACAACCATGAACAGATTAAGAATATGACACAGTAAATTAAATAGCACACTCCATACCATATTATGGGGAAACATCCAACTGGATTCTGTGAGGATTGTCAAACCCCAGAAACAGTAGAGCATGTGATTGTTAATTGCAGAAAATATGAAACAGAGAGAGAGGACATGATTAAAAATATGGAAAGTATAGGGCTAACTGGATGTGGGCTAAATGACATACTGGAATGTAGTGGAAGAAAACAAGGAGGGGAATATCTGGTCTGCTTTCTAATAATTACAGGACTAAATGACAAGGACTTTACATATTGCTGTTTGTAGGAGTTAGTTAACTCCAGAAGATGGCAGTAGTGCAACATAAAGGATGCAGGCTACGATTAAAACTCATTGGGTGCTTCTCAATTCTTATTTGTGCATCCTCGTTCCCTTTCAAGGGAACTCGCGTTGCGTCGAGATTGACGCTATGGGAACGCTTTGCGTGATGATGTCTTGAAGCACATTGTAAAATCAGTCCAATGGTGTGGCGGAACGTCAGATGCGGGTGACGTCACGTACTAGGAAACTATAAAGCCTGTTTGAAAACAGAGAGCGGCAGCTTCTGTGTCTTCAGTAGCGCTTGATGTGAAATCTGTCTTTGTCTATTTATTGTTGTCTTGTCACTATTATGGCCAGCGAGCAGTTCAGAATGTGTGTGCATCCCTGCCCTCGTTTTATTACGGGTAGGGACACTCACGTTCTGTGCATTGTTTGTTTGGGAGAGGAGCATGCCCAGTCAGCACTCGAGGGTGCTGGCTGTGTGCATTGCGAGGCGCTGCCCATGCGCTCGCTCCGATCTGCCGTGCAAAGGCAAAAGACCGTAACTTCGTTTTTGGTCGAAAATGAGTTATTTATATTTTTGGCACACTCAAGACCTTCTTTATCATGTGGACAAGAATCTTGTATCAATTCCGGTTTTTTTTCGAGAAAATAATGATTTGTCTTAACAGTAACTTCCAAAAGCCCATGAGAAACCAAGGCAGAACACCGTAACATCAGTTACCGCTCTTTGGCTTTGTTTTGGAACGCTCAAATTACGAGTTACGGTGCTCTGCCTTTGTTTAGCCGCGCGTCAATATGAAGTTACTGTGCCGGTGTTCAATCAAATAATGCTACCTACCAGATTGTACGGTTATCTGCCTTTGTTTTAATGTCCATTAAACCCGCTCCATCGACAAACGTGCGATATCGATCGCGAAGGATTATGCAGAGTTGACAGAAAAACGTTACACATTGCCGTATCAGATGAATACAACTAACAATTAAAGCTCTGCAAACTAGCTGGCAGAGTGCCAAAACTTCGCCTTCAGCCCCGCCCTAAACGTGGTCGAGTCAACGCTGGACTAATAGGAGGTATTTTGTCATGTCAAATGTATTAATAATGCCATCAGAATGCAACCAAAGCACAGGATAGCAATAAGTAGATGGCTATAAATAATTGTAAATCATACAAAATAAATGCCATGATCACTAGATTTTATACAGGTGTTACTATAATGATTTTGTTAATGGTGATCAGCAACTAAATATTGATAATGTGGAAGTTACTGCCTTTTGCCTTGGCATGACTTCTCACTTTTTGCTGACAATACAAAGGCAGAGTACAGTAACTTTAAAATAGTGGTCAAAAGTCAAGTTTGAGCTCAAGATTTTTTTATGTATATAATTTCCATTACTAAAACATCTATTTGCCAGATTTCCAGTGTCCTACCTATAATTAATTTGGCGGGACAACTAAAAATCTTTAAAGTCATTTTTCTCAGTTCCACACTCTAGCGACATAAGGTCTTTTGCCTTTGTAGGGCAGCGATCCCGGCTGAGTTTCTTCCGGGAAGCTCGCGTTCCCCAGGGCTCGGGTCCCACTGTTGCCGAGGCACAGCGACGATCTCAGTCCTGGGGTTCGCAAATGGATCTATCAGCGGGGTCTGAGATGGGTTCTGCCCTATCTCAGCCCTTACCTGATAGACCCGATGTCTCTCATCAGGGTTCGGAAGCACGCGCTGCGGTTTCTTCCGCCCCGATGATAGAACAAACACTGCAATTGTCCAGTTCTGAGGAACTGGATGTTGTTAGTGTTGAGGCTGAGTCTGAGGATGCCCCACCTCAGTCTCATGCATTTGAAGAATTGCTGGAAGTAGTGACAAGAGCAGTCGATAGACTATGTATTGAGTGGCCATCTGATAAACAGGACGTTCGTTCAAAAAGTAAACTTGACGAACGCTTCCTGCCCTCACGTGCACAATCACAACGCCGAAATCTGCCGTTTTTTCCCGATCTCCACACTGAGGTGTCGAGATCGTGGGAGAAGCCAGCTTCATAGAGTTTTTAATTCACAAACAACGAATTATTCTTCTATTTCTGGTTACAAAGAGCATGGTTATGGGGAGATGCCGAAGGTGGAAGAGACGCTTGCGAGCTATCTCTCTCCAGCAACGGCATCTTCCCTAAGTGTTTCGGCATTGCCTAATAAGCCCCTCAGAGTTACATCTTCTCTGGTGGGTAAGGCTTATTCCGCGTCTGGTCAGGCTGCAGCGTGTTTACACACGATGTCTTTGCTGCAGGCTTATCAGGCGGAATTATTGGGAGATCTCGATGAGGGCGGGGGTATTGGTCCAGATGTGGTGTGTGAGCTCCGTAGAGCCACGGATTTGTCTCTCAGGGCCACAAAGGAGACGGCTAAATCTATCGGCCGGTCTATGGCAGCCCTGGTGGCTACTGAGAGGCATCTGTGGCTCAATTTGAGCAACATTAAAGATAAAGAGAAGAACTTTTTAATGGATGCACCTGTCTCTACGTCTGGATTATTTGGTAACGCTGTTAATACTGCAGTTGAGAAATTCCAAGAGGCTTCTAAACACGCTGCAGCGTTCCAAAAATTGCTCTCCCGTCGCTCACATCCTGAGGCTGCTGTGCGGGAACAGCCTCAGACTTCGAGCTCCCATAGGGCATCTCAAAAGCAGAGCGTTTCCTCCCGTGCTCCCCCGCAAAGATCTCGGGGACAGGGAGGACGTTCTCAACCCCAGCCTTCGAGGGGTAGAGCGGATCTGAGGACCGTTATTACCGCTAAGAAGGCTGCGGGAAAAAGACCTTGACGCCCGAGGGCTCAGGACCATGAGGGTAGCCCCCCCCCCCGAAGTAGAGTGGTCAACACCTCTTTTTACGGTGCCCGTCTCTCTTCGGTGCCCTCAGGAGACCGTTCTGCCAACCCTGCCACCTCCGGTGCTTCAGGGCGCAGCGGTCTCCGGCGAGCACATATCTCAAGGACCACCCGGAAACGTAGTGGCCTCGGGATGCCCGCCCCCTCTGAGGAGGGTGTTAGAGCAGTCCGTTCAGTCGTTCCCTGCCGGTGCGCCGTTACAGAGCGACGAACCGATTACTCAACAACAACAAAATCCAGAAGCCAGTCTCGAGAGACTGATACCTCTAGTAGAATCTTTGACAGCGTGGAAGCTACTGCCAAATGTTTCTCGATGGGTCCTGCAGACCGTAGAAAAAGGGTATCAAATACAGTTCAAGAAACGCCCACCTCGGTTTATGGGGGTCCTACCCACAGTGGTGGACCCCGAGCAGGTTCTGGTCATGGAACAAGAAGTGAACACTCTGTTAGAGAAAGGGGCCATAGAATATGTACCTCCCTCCAACAGGGAAATCGGGTTTTACAGTCGATATTTCATAGTTCCAAAGAAGGACGGGGGATTGCGTCCCATTTTAGATCTTCGAGTTCTGAACGAGTCAGTCATGCAGCTCAAGTTCAAAATGTTGACTTTGAGACAAATCGTGCCACAAATCAGGTCCGAGGACTGGTTTGTCACGATAGATCTCAAGGACGCATATTTCCATATTTCCATCCGTCCATGTCACTGGAAGTTCCTGAGGTTTGCTTTCGGGGGCAAAGCATACCAATATCGAGTTCTTCCATTCGGCCTAGCTTTATCACCCCGCACTTTCACCAAATGCGTGGATGCAGCTCTGGCGCCCCTGCGCCTTCAGGGTATTCGCATAATGAACTACATCGACGATTGGTTGATTTTAGCTCAGTCGCATCAGATGGCGGTTCGGCATCGAGATGTCGTTCTTGCCCATATGAAAGAGTTGGGGTTACGGCTGAACGCCAAGAAGAGTGTGCTTTCTCCACTTCAGAGGACCACTTTTTTAGGCGTGGTTTGGGATTCAGTGTCGATGCAGGCGCGCCTGTCACCGCCACGTATAGAGTCTATCCTTGCAGCTGTGAAAAGTGTAAAGCTAGGCCAGCTACTCACTGTCAAACAGTTCCAGAGACTGTTGGGTCTCATGGCAGCAGCTTCCAACGTGATACCTTTTGGACTGCTACACATGAGGCCCCTGCAGTGGTGGCTCAGGACCAGGGGGTTTTCCCCGAGGGGCAACCCATTTCGCACAATCAAGGTCACGCGGCGATGCCTACGTGCCTTGGTTATGTGGAAGAAACCTTGGTTCCAGTCCCAAGGCCCAGTGCTGGGAGCTCCTTGTCGTCGCAAACTGCTAACGAGCTAACTGCTAACCCTCACGGGTTGGGGAGTGATTCTAGAGGGTCGCTCATCTCAAGGTTTGTGGGAAGACCATCATCGTTCATGGCATATCAATCGCCTAGAGATGTTAGCTGTCTTCCGGGCTCTGAGGAGCTTTATCACAGATCTCAGGGGACACCATGTGCTAGTACATATGGACAACACGTCGGTAGTCGCCTATATCAATCACCAAGGGGGTTTGCGCTCGTGCCCATTATGCAATCTGGCACGCCATATCCTCTTGTGGTCCCAGGGGAAGCTGTTGTCACTCAGGGCAGCTTACTTCCCCGGGGTCCAGAATATAGGAGCAGACACTCTGTCGAGACAGGGGCTGAGGCCCGGGGAATGGAGGCTCCATCCCGAGGTGGTGGAGCTGATATGGAGGGAGTTTGGCCAAGCACAAGTGGATCTGTTTGCATCTCGAGAGACGTCTCACTGTCCACTTTGGTTCTCCCTCACGCATCCAGCTCCTCTGGGACTGGATGCTATGGTACAGACGTGGCCGAGGCTACGTCTGTACGCCTTTCCCCCAGTTGCTCTGCTCCCGGGAGTTCTGGAAAGAGTTCGCAGGGACCGGGTTTGCCTGCTTCTTATAGCCCGCGCTGGCCGGGCAGAGTATGGTTTCCCGATCTTGTGTCTCTCCTCGACGGGCCTCCTTTGGAGCTACCCGTCAGGAGGGACCTTCTGTCCCAAGCAGAGGGCTCGATATTTCACCCTCGGCCAGAACTGTGGAACCTGTGGGCCTGGCCTCTGAGGGGGCCCAGCTCATAGAGTCAGGTCTCTCAACTGAGGTTGTTGAGACCATTCTACAGTCCAGAGCTCCCTCCACGAGGAAACTTTATGCCCTGAAGTGGAGAGTTTTCACTTCTTGGTGTAGTGACCATCGGTTGGACCCAGTTAACTGCCCAGTTGGTACAGTGCTGGAGTTCCTGCAAGAACGATTCACTGCAGGTCTGACCCCGTCCACTTTAAAGGTTTATGTGGCGGCCATAGGTGCTTACCACATTCCTTTGGGTGGAATGTCTGTGGGGAAAGACCCCTTGGTATCTCGTTTCCTTCGTGGCACTTTGAGGCTGAGGCCTGCAGTTCGCTCTAGGGTGCCACCATGGGATTTGTCCTTTGCGTTGCAAGGCCTTTCCCTGGCCCCTTTTGAGCCTATTGAGGAGGTTCCTGAGAAGTTCTTGACACTGAAAGCTCTGTTCCTTCTAGCTATTTCTTCTCTCAAGAGAATAGGGGATCTTCAAGCACTGTCGGTTTCCCCGTCATGCTTAGAGTTTGCACCTGGCATGGTCAAAGCTTTTCTGCATCCGAGACCGGGTTATATCCCCAAGGTCCCCACTAATGTGGCCAGACCTATTGTACTGCAGGCCTTCTGTCCTCCTCCCTTTCAAAATGCGGACCAGGAGATGAATAATTTGCTTTGCCCAGTACGGGCACTAGACGCCTATGTCCACAGAGCTGCCCTGTGGCGTAAAACTGATCAATTGTTTGTGTGTTTTGGGTCCCCGAATAAAGGGTCCCCGGTGTCTAAGCAAAGGATGAGCAAGTGGGTGGTTGAGGCCATCTTACTTGCTTATGAGGCGGCCAGGCAGCCTTCTCCTTTGGCTGTCCGGTCCCATTCTACAAGGAGTATGGCGGCCTCTAAGGCCCTTCTTTCAGGAGTTTCACTTCAGGACGTTTGTGATGCGGCGGGCTGGTCCTCACCGCACACTTTCGTCAGATTTTACTCTTTGGATCTGGAATCTACTCCGGGGTCTAAGGTCCTGTCTTCCTAGTGCTGCGCTTCATGATTTCACACAGGACAGACATTTGTAGCTATGGTGGCGTTGGTATAGACGTTCCCATAGCGTCAATCTCGACGCAACGCGAGTTCCCTTGAAAGGGAATGCCTCGGTTACGACTGTAACCTCGGTTCCCTGAAGAGGGAACGAGCGTTGCGTCACCTTGCCATATCTCCTTCATGCCTGTCAGCTGCTACTTCAGACTTTACGAAGCTGCCGCTCTCTGTTTTCAAACAGGCTTTATAGTTTCCTGGTACGTGACGTCACCCGCATCTGAAGTTCCGCCACACCATTGGACTGATTTTACAATGTGCTTCAAGACATCATCACGCAAAGCGTTCTCATAGCGTCAATCTCGACGCAGCGCTCGTTCCCTCTTCAGGGAACCGAGGTTACAGTCGTAACCGAGGCGTTTCCTTTCCTCGCTTCCTTTCCTCGCGTCTCAGCTCCACCCCCCGTAGGATGCGAGGAAAGGCTGCAAGGAAAAGACGCGAGGACGGAGGGATTGAATGAAAGCTTTTTTTATACATTGGAATACTTGATCACTTGAGCGTCACTTCACCGCATCATCAGCAGCGCTCAGAGGATCTGCCCTTATTGTTGTTGAAGTTTGTTTATTTAAGAAATTCATAATAAATATTAATAAAGCAAGATACCCTGTTGAAATATGTGAGATGTGTGGTTTATATAAACTGCAAAGGTAAAGTATAAATAAAAATTATTGTGACCGATGTGAAGGGGGAGGAGAATTTATTCGTGCGTCACGTTTTAGTCGATAAAACTCTTCCGCATTGGATACACCTGTGTATCCTCACTCATGACTCCTCAGGAAGCCTCCTCACTCCTCGATCCTCGCCTCCTCGCTGTGCAATTAGAGAATTGAGATGTCCTTCAAGATGGGTGTGCTCGATCGGTTTCCGGGTCATAGGATGGAGGACGGAGGAGAGAGGAGACGAGGAGGGATATTGAGAAGTACCCATTGAAGAAGATGGTGGTGAAGAAGAAGAAGAAGAAGAAGAAGTAGGTGCACACAGCTTACCCACTGGCACATCTTATCACATAGGCCATTTCTGGAGCACTATAATTCATGATCACTATATGCATATTCTAATGAAGTATTGCAGACAATTCACGATTACTCATGTAGACATCTGCTTTTATTCATATTTACTTCTTTTAAAAAGCAAAAAGCTCTTGATATGAGTTACACTACAGTCACATTTCAGACACAATATTACCACTCATTTAAAATCTCTCGGTAGAAAAAAACATTGTCTGGTTCAAGCACAATAATAAGCTACATTCACAACATTCACTTCATAAATAAAGAAATAATACATAAAGGCGCACAGCACACACACATATACACATACATACGCCCTCCTGGTGGCTTCCTGTTTAATGAAGACTCATTCTCAAATTAAACTGAATATTGTAGTCCCTGACAAACATATTAAGGCCTCTTTCAAATCTGGTATTGCCCCTGGAGGAAAACATTGAGTCCGCAAATGCCTAAAGAGTCAAGAGGGAATAATTCTTCTGGAGATGGATTTCCATGGACCCTTTTCACTTTCCGGGGTTCTCAGAAGCGAAAGGCATCATGGTTGGGTAAACTTCTATAGTGGTGAACGTAAAATACAATTTTTTTTTTTTAAGTTCCCATCTGCTCCAATACCAAAAGAAAAATCCATGATAGCATTTCTATTCTTTCCAAAAGATTAGAAATTATGCCGTTACTCCCTCGATTGTTGTATTAGAAACACCCTCGAAACAGCTTTAACCAGTTTTCTGTAATTCAATGCCAAGGTAATATAACACAAAGTATAGTGTTATACATGTACGCTAATAAAAAAAAAAAATGTAAATATAAAAAATTTATGATATTCATTCATAACTGTGTAAATGTCTCATCACCGTCAATGAAAAGGGTCCAAGGTTTTTCTTTTCGGTTTTACATCTTCCAGCCACCAAGGGGCAGTCATACAATCTTCTCTGTAATGGTGAGGGTTTTTGGAAAGGGCACAGTCATGCATTAGTGTGAAACTAAGCCCTTCCAATGTGCATATTCTATTGAAAATAAGCAAATCAAGCAAAGCAGAGACAAAGCTTGAAGAAACATATTTGCTCGAACAAGTAAACAATCCATTGAACAATCCAAGCATCATTTACACTGTTGACCTATATGGTTCCTCAGCAAGATGACCTCTTGTTTAAATTAGTAGTAATTAGTATGAAATTAAGTAAAACATTGAACTCATGTTAATAAATTAAATAAAGGATGGGGATTGTTTGAGTCGTGGTGACTGCTTGTAGACCCGGACGGCTTCAGTTACACAGTGCATAGAGTCCTACAGTATCAGTCTGGAGACTGACACGTACACACACACAAATACACACACACACACACACACACACACATACACACACACGCAGTCCTGCTCATTCAAGAGAGGTAGTAGTTCATGTTTCTCTGTCTGTCTTTGTTTCAGTTTGTTAAATCCATCCCCAGAGCAGCAGCCTCTTTCAAGGGGAGAGATGGATGGAGGAGCCCTTACGGTGAAGCTCAATCTGGGCTTGGAATAAAACTCATCCCAGGCTTCATTCCACTTCACAAGTCACGACCATAATTTAATTCCAGTGTGTCTTTGGCCTTGGTTAATAGGCCTGGGATAGAGTCCCATAGTCCTCCAAGCATGTAGACCTTGACCATTATGTAGTTCAACAGCAGCAAAAGGGTTTATTTTATCCAAGGCTTGTCCGTTTCATTATCACATGCGTGAAGAGGTCGCCGATTCATAGAACAGCACATATGCATCGCTGCTGCGCACCTGGCTGGATGACATGGGGCTCACCCTGAAATATAAATGATTTATTTTAAACGTTTTTTAAATTGTAATAATAATATTTCACAATATTACTTATTTCATTGTATTTTTTTAATCAAATATATACATGTTAATAACAAAATATATGTTAAACAAAAATACAAATATATAATATAATATAATATAATATAATATAATATAATATAATATAATATAATATAATATAATATAATATAATATAATATCTAAAGACTTCTAAAGTGACTTAAATGTCCAAATACTTTTTGTAGCCACTGCACATACCAATTACATTATAGCCTAGAATGCTGTTAAATACAGATCTATGTTAGGTAAATAAATAAGATTAAAATAGTAATGCACATGCTTAGTTGGGTCAATCCAACAATTTGGTGGATTATGGACCGAGCAGGTTTGTTGAAAACCTTTTTATGATTCAATTATTCTTAAGTCTTGTCAGAGGGAGAAAATGTCATTCTATCATAAATACACACTGGTTAAGCTCAGGCTAATATAACAAAAAAAAAAATCCTGATCATATATTTCAAATTTCACATTAACATTCTATGGCATTTGTCAATCCTGTTACAGGACATGTTTACAATGCAATGTGTAACAGGGTGGACGTTTTAAGCTAATAAAGTCTATTATTAGCTAGGAAAGAACAACATGCTAGCAAAGGAAGAATTTAGGAATCTATTAAAAAAATAAACATTTTCATGTCCAGTATAAATTGACACAACAGGATGGACATGTTATGTCATGTTATGTTTTACACTTATATGTCACCTAAAATTGAGAAAAAGAGAGAAAAGTTTAAGATTGATTCTTACTTTGTTCTTAAAGTTGCTTCCCCTACAAAAAATTATGTTACTTCTAGCAAGACAATATTTAGGGTATAATTTTAAAGGGCAAATAGCACCAATGTAACAGGATGGAGTGGAGTTTGAGGGACATAAACTAATTTAATGGTTTTACACATTAAAATATGTATAACAATACATTTTATTTTATGTCAGAGAGAATAAGTAAATATATTTAGAAATGTAGTAATTTAGAAATATAAATGTAAACTTTTTCCAAAGTGAAGTTGAGAAAGCGTGAATCGGGATATGGGAATTTGTCTGACAAGAGCTGCAAAACAATATTCTTAGGTACTAATCATTATGAAATTGGTTATATCTATGCATGGAAAACCATGTAGCAGTAAAGTTAAATAACATTTTATGTATAATATGCAGTATTGTTTCATAGGGATATAAAATCCACCAAACTGTAGGAATAACTCTGTTATAATCTTACTGCACAAACCTCTTTTTTTTTTTTAGACATTTTGTCATGTCTAATTACCTGGAGTCATTGTACGTGTACCATTCTCCTGTACAGGGACTGCGGCAATATGCTGTATAATGGCCACCCAAAGATGTACCAGTGTGATTGGACACAGCATACAGATTATAGACTGCATTTACTGTGAGTAGAGAGCAGGAAAGATAGAAGAGAAGAGAAACAACAACAATTAAACACAATTATCCTGGAGCTACATTAAAAACTATATTGCTCAAACAACTGTACAGGTATTGGTGTCTGATGTACAGAATACAGGTGTCATAAATGATGATGCAGAACTCACCACTGTTATCAGAGGCAAATTCCCTGAGGTCCAGCTCTTTGAGGGGGAAGTTTACAAAGGTGGAGAGTTTGCTGGTTCTCACACGACACTCAGAGAAACGCTTCAGATCTGAGATAGTTATGAGTCAAGGACAAACAAATACATGCCGCTTTTTATCCAATCCATAACTTAATGATGTTACGTATTTAATTCGTCAATACATGATAGTAATAAAGAATGCAATTCTTTGTATTGTGGTTTTGTTTAAAAAGGATACGAAGCACCAAGATTTTAGGAAATTTCTGAATGGTAAATTTTTTTGTGCATTTCCTTCTGGATTTACATCTGTGGCATGTCTGCATGAAAAAAGACAGGTTAGGATATGTATATATATATATACAACATTACTTAACTAACTACATTAACATGAAATAAAAATACTTTGAAAACATTTCTTAATCTCAGTTAACGTTAATTTCAACTTTTACAAATACATTATTACAATTAAAAGTGATCTGTTTGTATTACTTAATGGACCAATTGACAATAACAATTTGTATTTTTATTAACTAATGTTAACGAAGATTAAGAAATACTGTAACAAATGTGTTGCTCATTGTTAGTTGATGCATTAACTGGGACCTTATTGTGAAGTGTTATATACTGTGTATATATATATATATATATAAATACTTTTTAAATCAGAAAAAAAGTTATGATGTAAAATAAATAAGAAATTATTTATATCCTGCACTTGCTGTAACTCATAAGTAGATGTACGACACTGATCACTTAAACTCCTTACTACAGACAGTCAAATGTTCTTAAATTAGAAAAAATGTATACTTACTGGTCTCTCATTTCCATCTAGCACATCCTCCTTGGTGAAAAGTCGAAGACAATCGATCAAACTCACTTCTCCTGAAGTCTAAGGAAACGAAAAAAAACAACAACAACAAAATGAAACACACAAGTTTACACAAACATGCTGCCATGTCAATAAGCTTGTATTTGAGTGTGACAGTCTTTATATTAACCTTATTGATAGGCAAGGACAGATCCCAGAACGGATCAAACACAGTTGAGCAGAAGCCACACTCGCTGCACGTCAATGAGCTTTTCAACTGACCAACAAACAGATCTGTGAAGAAAAAAAACTCTTTATAACCAGAGCAGGGAACACAAACACACACACACACACACACACACACACACACACACACACACACACACACACACACACACACACACACACACACACACACACACACACACACACACACACACACACACAGCAGGTCAACTCACCGACTACTTTGCTGTCCTCACTCTCCAGGTACTTGTTCCACATTCTCTTGCCTTTCTCGTCATCCCTGTAGATAAAACACATTTAATTTAAGACTCCAGACAGACTTCTCACTATTACTGTCAGATTGCAACAGTTAAACCACACACCACAGGTGATTCATCTGTTAGATCAATCACCACTTCATATTACATCATATTTCAGCACAAAACCGAAACAAAGCAGTATTAATAGGTTCCTAGCGAGGCCAATCCTGTCTAAATCTGTTTAGAAATACATTATTAGCTTTCCAGAGGCCATGGCTAAAATTTCAGTGCACAGATTATTCTTTCGGGGACTCTAAACCAAAACCTAATGAGCTCCCTCGACCCCCGTACAGAAACATTCTACGCAAGCATCAACTTCATGCTCCACACAAATAGCGCTCTGCGCAGTTTCTTTTAAAATACAGAAAAAACAGTGATAATGAGAGATATTATTACAATTTCAAATAGTTTTTTATTAAGAAAATGAGATGCTCAAGAAACATTTCTTATTAATATCAACGATGAACAGTTGTGCTGCTTAATATTTTTGTAGAAACCATGATACATTTGTCCTGGATTTTCTGATGAATAGAAAGTTCAAATGAAAGGCATTTCTTTAAAATATACACTTTTTTCGCCGAGCTTACATGGCGCAATGCATTCTGGGATCGCCTTCAAGGTGAATGATACACGTGATGCTGCCTTAGAATTTGTCTAAAATGAGGTCTTATAAGTTGGCTTATAAATAATTCTTATAAAGGTCTTATAAATAAATTTGAAACATCTTAGCTTTAAACCATTGCTAATTTTGAAGCCAGAAACATTGCTATTTTTGAAACAACAAACATGATGGGAGGGTTTTTAGAACCTGCTTGGTGTATCTACGTACGAGAGGTGATCAAAGTCCTCCATGCTGGTTCTGGGTTTCACTATCACTCTGTTTACTTCGTTATGGAGCCCATCCAGGAGAAACCGCAAGAACTCCTGAGCATCCTGCTGACTACACAACAGAAAACAGAAAGGAAAGAAAGTATATTTTAAAGGGCGTGTTTCAGCTAATTCAAAACTACATATTGAAGAAAACAAGTAAAATATGATGTTAGCATAATACAAAATGTTTTACTGTAGCTGTAACTTACTTGTAACCAACGAATCGAGGGGCATATTTCTGGATCTGCATTTTGAAGTCAGAAGGGCTGATGGCCTCACTGCTAGCGGATGTCCAAAGAGTCTGAGTGAGCTTGGCAAACTCTGAAAACAGAAACACACACATACTGTAGGCAGACATTTGACTAAGACACAGGACCAAAGGCTGCCTGGTATGCATGATAAAAACGAATGCTCTACTATATGAACTGGTAAATGCGTCTCTTACCCTCCATTAGTGCAGCTTTGGCCCTGCAGTTGTTGTTGAGGTCAGTGCGGTGCGAGTTACGCAGACAGTAGTCCCTCAGGTCATGAGTGTTGCTTAGACATTGCAGAATGGAGTTCATGAAACACTGCAGAGACACATTCAACAAAAGGTGAATTAGATGGTTACTACGTAAACATAGTCTGCATTCCACTGAAATATTTAAAGTCATAACAAAACAGAAGTAGTCTTTTTTTGTGTATTTCTGACATACATCAACGTGTAATGGATTATTGAAAAAGATCCAAAATTACGAAGTCATTTTTTACAATGAAAAATAGATTGTGTGTATGTTAACAGTGCACACAAAAACATAGACATATTCAGTTCTTCAAAACATCTTTTATGTTCCACAGATGGAAGTCTTTTGAGTTTGCATTGGCATAAAGGCGAGTAAATATTGACAGAATCTTTTTTTTTTTTGCATGAACTATAAATGGAATCATACTAAGAAATACTTACAGTATTTCCTAGATTCCTGAGGCCCACCAGACCCTGAGCATTCTTTGAGTTCTGCAAGAGAAAAACAGCAAAGTGAGCTTTCTAAGATAACCATTGAATCCAATGACACTTGAGTCATACCAAAACATTTTTTGATAAATTTAAATATGACTAAAGCACATGACTCACTCAGGCCACATCATTTGTTTGGCACAGATACTGACAGTGAAGTGAAAGTGCATGTTTAAGAAGAGCATTAATAAAGAACTTTAAGAGTTATTTTCATTGCATGCATGCCACAAAAAAATTTAATTAAAAGTGTTTCTGATGATATAAAATTACATAACAGCCTACTGCTGTACTGTATAATGAGTCTATATGGTATTATATTTCAGTATTATTATATAGTTTTGAGGACAAATGTGTGTGAGCTAACCAAAGCGTTCTCTCTGGGTTATTAAATGGCATGTTAGCAGATTTAGACAGAGACCCCTGCTGTTGAAGACTTGACACAAACAAATTATGCCCATCTGCCACACCACAACAAAAAATACTTTAAGTAATGTATTCAACGAGGGATGAATCATCACTGTTTGGTCAAATTTACTGTAATGATATATTAAAATCTTGCAGAGGAAACTGTTTCACCAATCAAAATTCAGACAGCTGGGAATGATTAATGATGATGATGATTTCACATGTTTGATATTCTTGACATAAGTGCTCAGCCTGTTGACCATGACATAACACGGAGCGCTCCAGAGAACACGAACAATGCGTCAAGCAGTTTCTCAGTATGAATCTCACGCATGAAACTGGCACACTCCGAATCAGTGATATCAAGGCCTGGAATAGCAGTGCTCATTCTCATGTGCGTCATTCACTGATTGCAGTGTTAACTATGTGATGTTACAATAATGACTGCCATGCTCGGCAGAACTCATCAAAGTTCCAAATTTGCAAACATCCCCTCGGACAGGTCATTTTGAAGTCTGTGAGTGTTTGAGAAAGTGTGTGTGTGACTGAGATTCAAATTTAAAAGTCCATCATTTAAAAGTTAAAGATTGTGGTATTGGTATGCTCTCTACAGATGAGTCACTGACTGTACAGTGTGTGACAGAACTGTATAGCATGTTGAGTGTATCACATATTTTACACTGATGTGATGGTTGTTCACACTATGCAAAAATTCAATAACAATCCATCCATACACACATATGCAGAGTAGAGGCATAAATCTCACAAACCAATTACAATTGTATAAAATAAGAGGTGAACTGCTATCAAAAAACCCATTATTTAAGTACTATTTGAGCCATGGACCACTACTAAACAGTTCCATGTTATTATGATGGTTTTCTTGATACATCTTAAAGTATATTTGAAGTAAAAGCTATCATTTAAAGGAATACTTCACCGCTGGAAAGATGAATGTGTATTTAAGTTGGGTCATTTATGTAGTAGAAATGTGAAATTATTTTAGAAGTTGAAGCCTTCTAGACTGAGAAAAGCCAGAAAATTTATTTTTGGCTCATGTGGATGTAAGAATGCACTTGCTTCGCTGCCCTACGAGGCCACTCCCAAGCCACGCCTACCGGTTACGGAGGGCAGTATTGGAAGAAATGATACAACTAGTCTACTAGTTGACTCGAAACTGAAAAGACGCCGTTTTATCGTGAGTCTCTGTGACGAGTTATATTCAGACAGATCAGAATACACTTCAATTAAAAGTAATGAAGTGCACCAATCAAACACCTTCTATTAGCATCTCTGAGGAGGACAGACACATCAGGTTCAAACATGTTCAGCTGTGACTTATCCCAGGAGTTTTTCTCTTATTCATATATTCATCCAAACATCTGATGAGCTTTCTCTTCCCCAAACAAAATGAGAGAGGGGGAACAGATGGTCCAAGGCCTCACTCCGCTGCTGAGCCGGTCTCTGGCTTTCACACCCAGCTCTTAAACCAAACAGATTGGTATGACAACAGCCAGCACCCAGCAGCAGCCATGGGTACGGCAAGCGCAAGGAGTTCTGCCTCGAAAGCGACTGGGTAACAAGAGGGCAGCGGGATCTCACATTGGCTGTCTCTTCAAAGATCTTCGATGTGCTGCGAGCTAATTGGCTGGCACGAGTTAAAAGCGAGTGAGAAGGAACACTGTGTCCTGACCTTAGTTTCTGGAAGCCATGGCTGTCACCAACATAAGAACTCAATGTGCTCTGATGCCAAAAGGCTGGTCACATGCACATACTGAGGCACATTTTATTCAAGCAGACTCCAGAGGCTAAGTTCTTTAATACCTTAATGTGTATTTATGAATCAATTCAACATCCTTTATTTGTGTCCTTGATTATTTTAGACACATTTGTAAACAGTTTATAGCAGGTCAAATTTGTCCCATATTTCAGTGCATACTGTTCAAAAATAAAGGACACATTTGGGACAAGTTGGGACACCTAGAAGGAACTGTCTCATCAGAAATGAGACAATCTGGTTGCCGTAACTTAATCTAAACCAGTGTTGATGATAAGCCACACCATTTCATTTCACTGTTATCTTGAAAATGATTGACAATCTAGATGGGCAGGATAGAGATTTTGTGTAAGGTCACAGGCATGTGAAGAACAGGACCTTTGGCAATTCTTGGAATGTAATCGCTAGATACACAGATAACACACATTCCTTCAGAAAGGCATGGCTTACTTATAGGAGTCCATTTGTTCCTGAATATTACATAATGTTATCTTCTGATTTTTCATTGTTGCATAACAAACACTGGTTCCACTGGGTAATGTGGTCATCATCACTCCAATAATTTATGTTAAGCCCCTTGAACTGTGTTGTTGTAAAATACTGCAAATAAGGCTTAAGGTTTTCCCATCATTAAAAGCCACATATAACCGTTTTAAATGGATTCTTAATCTTATGGATTATTTGCTGCCATTAACTGTTTCAGTTTCTGTATAATGGGTTTTCAAACTAGGGGTTTGAACATTTCTTGGGGATCCACTGAACATTTCAGAGAAAATAAAGGTGACTTAATATTATTTACAGAATTTGATTTAGTTTTTCGCTCTTTCTAAGTCTGGTCATAAATCGTATATATATATATATTTTTTTTTTGTAAAACATTATTTATTTATAAGTTTTCATCTCTCCTTCCTTGCAACATTCTTTCGAGTACCATTTTTCAGTACCATTTTACATCTAATAGTACTCTATTGGGTAAAAATGTTAATAAAAAGTTTATATTTTCAAGATATTTTAATAATTTCTTTTTACTCATAAAAATGTAAAGCTGTCATCATTTAAAAGGGAAACAGCATATTGGGGGTCGTTGGCAGTAATAGCCCTATCTATGTGCTGTATAACAACATGACAACAACATTTGTTAAACATATGGAATCTAGCTCAGTATTGAGTCATCTTAATATGAATGTGTAACACAGCACAAATCGGGCACAGAAAAACAGACGTAAACATAGGAAACAATTTGCCTTTCTGAGCTAAATAGCCCTTAGTAATTTAGAAAGATCAACAAACAAATTTACAGCACAAGGAGGTGGTGACATGCCTCTAGTTATGTAGCCTGAACTAGGTCTGCATCACAGATGACTCAATATCATCCGTTTTAATTTACACTCTAATTAACAGTGCTTAAGTGGTTTCCTGACTCCTCATGAATATGCGCGACGCAAGAGCTGCGCAGGTAGATGGCGTCAATCGCTCAACGCAAAGCCACTTAAGCCAGCGGCTTAAAACGCAACTAAACAATGACCGGAGTTACGTAACAGTCCTCGCTTCGAACATTCGCATTATTTGTATATTATTGGCAGTGATTCCGACGCGACAAACGTAGGCTTCCGTATGAAGCAGCATTATGAGTTTGAAAACACACTGAAGTAATGTCAGGACGCGAGAACGCTGGTTACCGGTACTTGGCAAGGTCAGAGATAGCAGCCAGCATCTGTATATGCGCTTCTGTTGGGACACATTGGGGAACAAGTCTGCAAGACTCAAATACTTTAAATGCTAATACAAGAAATGCGCATATTTCTAATGTGCGTGTGGCTTGTTCCCTAAAAGGTAAATCTTAAAAACACAGGGTGGATATACCACCATATTAGATCTAATGGACTGAATTTATATATTTATTCAGAATACAATTATTTCAGTTAATTGTCTTCATATGAGCAAAGATGGCATGCAACTGTTGCTTATTGTTCAGGTAGCCTACGTCTAATAACTTTCTCACATCTCCATCAATTATTAGAGTCAATAATGTTTCTGCAACCATATAGCCTAGCACATTTGGGATGTCTCACGTTTTTGTCTATTTAATATTTTGTACTTTTCTAAAATATGTTGTCATGTTTATCTCCTCAGGGGTTTATAAATTGCAAAACATCTATGTTGCTATTCCCTACAACTATTTCCTAAAATAAACAACATCAAAAACAAATCAATATTGTGAGGACGTATATTGAGCTTCCATGCTCACTTTTAAAATTCACAAAGCCCAAACAATATGGGCTATAGGCTATATATATATATATATATATATATATATATATATATATATATATATATATACACACACACACACACACACACACACACACACATTGATTTTGATGAGTGATGTGATATTCACAGTGATTTTACAATCAAAGATAATCTGCTACTAAACTACCATTTGAGGTAGGAAAAAGGATAAGAAAACAGTTGACATGTTAAAACTACAAAAGCAATGAGGCGTGAGTTTGTGAGTGTTACTTGTTCTTGAGTGTTCGTTTTCATGGCCAAAATATTCTCAAATACTTCCTCTGATAAACTACTTTCACCTCTATTTTAGTCACAGTAGGCTAAAGTCGAGATGATAACTTACGAGCTGCTAGTTAGGCTTACCTTTGCCTGGTTAATAAGAAGCCCCACAAACGTGGACACCAGCATAGAGCGAGACATCGTCGGACTTTTTCTGCGCATATCCTGTTTTATAAAGGGGAAAGCTGAAGCCGGCGGTTCCTCTGGGACAGTGACCGTGTACGACTGTCTTATACTCGGCATTATGACTGCAGAAAACTAGCGAAATAAACGGCGCAATGTCTTAATATGACAACACCAAAGCCAGAGTATTCCTGCGTTTCAGTAAAGATCCTCTCTTTTTTTCTTGCAGTCTTTCTGATGGTCCCTTGTAGTAGGCTATTCCTCAGGTGATATTCTTGTCATGCACTGTGCTCAGTATATGTCCTTGGGCTCACGAGAGCTTAACATTCACGAATAATGTCGACGTATCGCGCAGGTCGCATACAATAAATATTACAATAGAGAAAAAGATACAGAATTGTACTAAATCGACTCGCGCTTAAATATTCTGACAGGTGTTCTGTATTCAGCCGGTTGTAATCCGGGTGCGCGAGCGCTGAATGTCAGATATCAGAAGAGCAATAATGGAAAAGTCTGAGTGCTGTTTGCTTTTACTCGGGCGAGCACACGCCCCCTCGGCACGAGAGAGACGTCACCAAACGCCTCATGCTCTCCTGACGTCACCCAGCAGAGGACAAGACCTTCCCATTCATCTGTGACAGCAGCACTGATCACACAACCAGAGCATGTGTCCCTGTAGTCAGATAAGTTTCTTCGGGTTGGAACGACATGAGGGTGAGTAAATGATGACAGAATTTCCATTTGTGGGTGAACTATCCCTTTAAAAAGCTGCAGCCTCACACAACTGGTGTGTATACTTCAGCGTATGATGACAACTGTCTGGGTTGCAAAACGTCAGACACCCCCTCCTACTACACATTCAAAATATAATGTAAGCTGAAACAGACACTTACGCATCATAGACAGTGAACAGCGATCGTGGCATTTTGGAACCCACTACCAAACAAGCAATGCTGATAATAATATTATTATGGTACAGCTTTATCTATTAAATGTAGGCTATTTAATGGACCGTAAACACTTACAATTTATTTGGGAAATAAATCAAACTATTATGCACATTTTATTAAAGCAATTGTGCAAAATGGTCATTGAGTTGGTAAATTTACAGATTGACCAGTAATTCTGGAAAATGACTGAAGCTGAACAGTGCCATCGGCGGCCAGAGTAAAATCAGTTACCACTGCGGCCTATTAGATTTGAATTAACTTACCTAAATGGAAAACAATTCCAGCAGTAATTATTTTGCTTCTTGGTTGATGCTATAGGGGTATTATAACTGACGATATTATTGGTCAATTTTACTGTCATTTGAAGTCAGTCTTTGAACATATACATATTTTTGCTATCTGAAATACATGTTCTGGTATTGCATAATTTCTCCAAAACTCACACACTTTCTTCCCTCACTTGCCTCAGTGTATTGCTCACAGGTTAAAATGAAACTAATTACAAGACTTTGCACTATAGGCTGATACTGAGTGACTTCAGGGCGTCCCTTTTCACATTTATATAGCCTTCCTATTCAAGTTACTCTTTGGATAGCTCAGTGGCAACAAAGTGTACAGTTGAACGTTAAAGGAGTCATCATTCACTGCCCCTACCAGAATGCCTGAATTAACTACAGTTCCTTACACAAAAACCTTTACTTTTTTTTCAGGGTGTTTATTTTTGTTTGTTTTAGCATTATTTACTTTAATTATATTATTATAATTATATATTATTAATTTATTATTCTTACAATATTTTGTTTTATGCAACCATAAAATGTACTTTTCATTTGAATAAAACAACATTTTCTACTTAACAATATGATGTAATAGAAAGTTTTGTGAGATGTGATGGTTGTAGTTTCATGACTCAATACTGTTACTAACATTACTCTAAATCTATCCTCTAGTGACCCTATTACCTCACCCTAAATTGCTCCACACTAAAAGGCCCAGCAGACCAGTGACCCAGAAGCAGCTGTAGGGCAATTTGTGTGGGAACAATGGCAAAAAGCCCTAGTGGTATTTCTCTAAAGCTCTCTTGAGTCTTTTCACCAGCCTATTATGTAAGCAGCATCTAAAGCATGCAGAGCTGGCCTATTCTGTGCAAATAATTGCATTCATCTTATGAAACACACTCTGAGTCGAGCTTATATAAGAGCTGTTTGAAGCTGTGTGCAGAGCCTTATATTCATGCCAGCCACAATCCACATCATCAGTGATGGACATGCCAAAGCATTGCCATCTCACTGCCACAACTAACAGATGTGCTTATGTGAGAGAGACACACACACTCAAAGCGAATTAGAGGGACTGTCTGTTTTGTAGATATCTGAATAGCAGGCCTCTCTATATAAACAAACCAGAGCGACACATGAGCACAAAAGGAGAGCGTGCCTTCATAATAACAACAGAGGGCATCTACACATATAGTATTAAAATATATATATATTTTTTTATAAAAATGTATTTATTGCAAAATTTATTGCTGTGGACTTTAAGCCAGTCATAGACTTATGTTTAAGGACATGGAAACACGGAAAATTACTGTTTTATGATTTCGTATAATGATGACTACATTCTCTTTTTGTAATGTGTATTTATTTGTTCATAAATTATATTAAATCAATAAATCAGGTCATAAATAAAATCTACGATAATAGTATATGAAATGTAATTTGCGTTTAGCCCTAAAAATCTTTCAACTTTTTTGGTGAGGAAAACTTTTGTTGTTCTTTAGTGGTGTACAGAAAGGAAACAATTAACGCTTCCTGTGATTGCTTATTGGAAAAAAAGCATTAATTGAGTGCCTTTCACAAGTATATAACCTACAAAAGCATGCCATGAATGACTGGTGTTTACATAACTGAGCTAATCAGCATGCAGGGCTGTTGCACAACAGACCTCCATAGTTAGACTGGCACAGAGGTCATTGCTCTCAGGGAACCAACCAGTGGAGCCTAGCATGATAGAGGATTTAAGCCCAGAATAAGTGAGGATGATTGGGCGTGAGCCCTTGTCTAACATTCTTGGTAATTGACCTCTAACTTAATTATTAACTGTCAGAGGTCCTGAAGACGGTTTAAGCAGGTCAGTAGATAAAGTGTCAAGTCAGCATGGAAGAGTTCTAGTCTTTGTGGAAAGATACCGAGAACAGCAAAAAAGCATATCTTGTCAATTCTGCCACCGTTCACAAAACATCTATTCACACAGGTGCATGACAGAAGAAGAGGAAAAGAGAAAGACTGCTTGCGTTTAAAGTCTATCATAAGCAGCAGTCCTCGACGCAGACGGAGTGATGTCACCAGAACCACTGCAGTGACTCATTCGGAACCCGCCAGTCAAAAATAGACCAAAACATCACACTGACCTCTAAACACTTCCAACACACACAGACATATCACAACACGAAAAACATCACAGTGACCTCTAAATTATTCAAACGGTGGGTGCACTAAACACAACAGGCAGAGCAGCAGAAGTCTTGAATATAATCACACTCATAGTCTCATACCAACCACAACAAACCCCTGGGTCAGTGAGAAAAAAAGGACAAACCTTTTTAAAATATGGTTTAAAACTCACACATATATAATAAGTATCGGAAGTATCGATACTTTAGTATCAATCCGCCCATTGTCAAAGGCTGCAAGGAAAAAACGGATGCTGTGTTAATTGAGTTAACTATTTGGAATGTTAAACAGAAAACATTCATTATGTGTGAATTTTGTAAGCCCAATTAATGTGATATATTATAAAACATTATTATTAAATAATATCTACATTTTTCAAATATATTTGAATGCAGCTTCAAACATGATAAGAAAAACAAAATACTGTGGCCATGAAAAAGAATATGTGGCCACATTGTACTAAATTGTTTACTTGTTTTATAAGGGAATAGATATTTTGGCCACAATTTAAACTAAATAAAGTGTTGCATTTTATATATTATTTAAACTTCCGCATGTCATGTGCCGGTCTCCATAATTATAAAAAAAATTATTTTTTTTTTTTTTACATTTATCAGTCAGCCTAAAACATTTTTTAAAATACATTCTGATATTGACACACAGTTTCAATTTGTTTTCCCGGAAGTATAAAAGGGGCACCTTGCAAACATGACATTCATCTTTTCGTCTTCAGGGACTGTTCTGTTTGTAAACGCTGAAGGATTATGGTAAGAGAAATTTAAAAATGATACGCACGGGGAAGGCTGATTGTTTTCAGAAGTGTGCTGACCCGTGCCCAAGATATTTGACGCCGGGTGACACACATGAACTGTGCGTTTTCTGTCTGGTTGAAGATCACGCACAGGCGGTTCTCGAAGGCATCTGGACCTCGTGATTCAGGTCCTGCTCTTGCTGAGGCAGAGTGGCAACTTGCATCATGGGGTTCTTAGAAGGACATTGCCGATCGCCTTGAGATCGCCAGCTCAGACGATTCGGCGGCTGACGAGGGTGAATTGCAGGTGGATGAAGAAGACTATTATTCTCATCATAGACCATAGACCACCAGCTCAGGCGAGCTGATCTTCACGCGGAGATTGAGAGGGCATGGAAGAACCCATACTCTGCCCGGATCCACCGACATCAGCAGATTAGTTCCGCTGATGTTGAGGGGATTGGAGAGCATGGGTATGTGTCGATGCCGCCTATTGACAAGACGTTTGCGAACAATCTCATGTCTGGGCGGGCGCCGACACTGAGAGCTGAAGACTACAGCACGTTTGAATGGCAGAGCATACATGGCAGTGGGTCAGGCCAGTGCTGCCCTGCACACCATGGTGGTGCTGCAGGTGTACCAGGCTGAGCTGCTTGGGGATCTTGACCAGGGGGCAGGGATATCCCCTGAGGCGGTTGCTGAGATGCGCGCACCACAGATCTTGCTCTCCAGACCACTAAACATGGCCCTTCAAAGTCCGAGGACCGTAGACAGGGCCAGAGAGCCAGTGTCGCCTCTCGTGCACCCCCTCCATGGAGGAGCAGGTCGCAGAAGAGGCGTGACTCCCGCAAGAAGAGTCATCTGAGGGAGGTGATCCAACACAAATGCACGCAGGGTAGGTTGAGGCAGAGTGGCGTATGTTGTACTCCCCTTGCTTAAAGGGTGTTGCTTTGTTGCTGAGTACACTGCCTTTGGCAATGTGATTAGGTACCAGGATGCTGTAGGCGCTGTATAAACAGCTTATCTGCCAACGAAGGCAGCACGGTTAGGTGTTAGGCCTCAGCAGGCCTCCTTGACCAGGCAGCCCCCAAGAGAGCTCTGGCCTAGCTTACCTCTGGTGGTTGGCCTTAGTAGTTCGGGCAGTAGACTCACTGATGGGTAGTTGGCCTTAACAGGCCTCCTCGGAGGTGAGTCCCAACATACATTATAGCTGCGACCAGGTAGCTAGCCGTATTAGGCCTCCTGTGGGAGAGGAAGAATTTACTAAACTCGTTAAATCATCTAAATCGACAACATGTATGTTAGACCCTATACCGACTAAGCTACTGAAAGAGATGCTTCCAGAGGTCATAGATCCTCTTCTTAATATCATTAATTCAACTTATTATCAATAGGATATGTACCAAAAACTTTTAAGCTGGCCATGATTAAACCGCTTGTTAAAAAAACGCAACTTGATCCTACAGAATTAGTCAATTACAGGCCGATCTCGAATCTACCTTTTCTGTCAAAGATACTAGAAAAGGCAGTGTCCTCACAACTATGTTCCTTTCTAGAAAGAAATGATATCTGCGAGGATTTCCAGTCAGGATTTAGACCGCACCATAGTACCGAGACTGCTCTCATCAGAGTCACAAATGATTTGCTCCTATCATCCGATCGTGGTTGTATCTCTCTATTAGTGTTACTCGATCTAAGTGCTGCATTTGACACTATCGACCATAACATTCTTTTAAATAGACTTGAAAATTATGTTGGCATTAGTGGAATTGCACTATCATGGTTTAAATCATACTTATCTGACCGTTATCAGTTTGTAGCAGTAAATGAAGAGATGTCTTATCGATCACAAGTTCAGTATGGCGTACCACAAGGCTCAGTACTAGGACCGCTGCTGTTTACTCTGTACATGCTACCTTTAGGAGATATCATTAGGAAGCATGGCATTAGTTTTCACTGTTATGCTGATGATACTCAGCTCTATATTTCTTCACGCCCCGACGTAACTTACCAATTCACAAAATTAACGGAATGCATAGCTGATATAAAAAACTGGATGACTAGTAATTTCCTATTACTAAATTCTGAAAAAACAGAGATTCTAATTATTGGACAAAAAACTTCCACACGTAATAATCTAGAATACTGTCTAACACTTGATGGCTGCTCTGTTAAGTCTTCGTCGTCGGTTAGGAACCTGGGTGTGCTCTTTGATACCAATCTTTCATTTGAAAGTCACGTGTCTAGTATCTGTAAAACCGCATTTTTCCATCTTAAAAATATATCTAAATTACGCCATATGCTCTCAATGACAAATGCGGAACAATTAGTTAATGCGTTCATGACCTCAAGGCTAGATTATTGTAATGCTCTACTGGGTGGTTGCCCTGCACACTTAATAAACAAACTACAGCTGGTCCAAAACGCAGCAGCTCGAGTTCTTACCAGAACCATGAAGTATGACCATATTAGCCCGGTTCTGTCAACACTGCATTGGTTCCCTATTAAACATCGCATAAATTTTAAAATATTGCTGATTACTTACAAAGCACTAAATGGTTTAGCTCCGCAGTACTTGAGTGAGCTCTTAACGCATTATAGTCCTTCACGTCTATTGCGATCTCAAAATTCCGGCCAGTTAATAATACCTAGAATATCAAAATCTGTCTCTGTCAGTTCAAAGCTACACTAAAAACACATCTCTTTGACCTAGCATACACATAACACATTATAGACTTCTATAATTCCATATTAGGCTGCATAGATTAGGTCAGCCGGAACCGGGAACACTTCCCATAAATCCTGATGTACTTGTTACATCATAAGAAGAATGGCATCTACGCTAATTTTAGTGTCTTTGTTTATCCCAAGGTTTTCCCGCAGCCTGCCGGATCCAGGCCGTATCTAGAGTTGGGCGATATGCTCCATTTTCATATCGTCCTATCGTCAGCCTGTGAGATCGGCGATACACGATATTATCGTGAGGGGGGCGGGGCTTACTTATTTGATTATTAACTTGCTTATTTACTCATCAATTTGCTTGTTTTATTACTTACGTTTTATATATGAGAATATTTTTCTATTTTGCTAGCAAAGATGGAGTGTTTTTTAATAGGCCAAATCAGGTTATTTCCCGGTATAGTGAGGTAAAAAAAAGGATCCTAATCATTCTTGTATCTGACTCGGAGTATTTCAACATGTCAGTCCGTCAATTTACGGACACACATTATCCTCTCATGCCGTTACAGATGCAGCATTTTGACTGTACTTCTGCACGAGGTGTGAACACATTTTGATAATTTCTTGGGTCAAGAAAGAGTCGGAGTCTGCGATATGTCCTCCTACCAGTGCTCTTTCTGTCTGGATGCACTTCACATATGCGCACCGCACTTCAATAAGCCCAAATAACGCTGGTTAATGTGTTTTAAATGCCGGGAGAAATCAGAAGCACAAATCTAAAAGTCGATCGGTTATAGGCTACTTAAACTTATGACTTGACTCTGATAAAGGAAAACGGGTTAATGCGTTTACATGACCACATGCATTGTCAGTTTATTCAGCATAATCGAGTTAATAAAGTGCATAATCAGCGCTTATTCCCTGAAAAAACGAAAGCAGAAACGGACTGAGCTTTCGTTGCGCGTTCTCTCAGAGACAACGGTGGATATAACGGTAGGCTATAGCAACTATCTTAATTTACTGGCTTAATATTTCTCTTGTGGACTTACATTATTGACAGTGAAAAAATTAGAAGAATATTTCTTGTTAAACAAGTGTTTGAAGTTGCTTTTGATTTTCACAGATGGCAGAGTGGTGCTACGTTCGTGAACTAAAGACTTTTAATAGGCCTAGGCCTATATATAACTTTATTGATATTATTATTATCATTAATATTTTGTAATTGTATTGTTTTTAGTGTTATTAGTGTCATTAAATGTTTTGTTAATGTGCTATGGAAACAAAATAGCCTACTGACGAACAACGATGTCGTCTTCATCTTGGCTCTGTATAAGAATGATGCGTCTGTTAAAACAAGCACTCTTGACAATTTGTGAATGGATCACCTTGCAATTAAATTTTGTTGTGGGATGTAGTTTTTTAGTCTGTTTTTAAAACATTTTCTTTGAGGAGTCCTCATATGCGCGTGTCGGTGATGTCGCAAGTGTGGTTATGTGGTGATGTCGTTATGAATTTAGGCAACTAAGGCAAGGCAAATTAATTGTAGTTCCTAATTAATATAATAACAATACTAGCTTCATAATAATAATAATAATAATGATTTAATACATTAATGGGAAAACGAGCCAATTATCGTATTGATATCGTCAAAGGCATCTGCCAGCATCGATATCTCTGACTATCGTCGATACACGATACTATCGTCTATTGGCACAACCCTAGCCGTATCCAGATCTGACGAAGGACCTTCGCCTGGACCCGATGTCAACGCAGTGCTGAAGTGCCAACTAGTCTATCCCTATGGAGGATCCCTTTACCACTCTACAGATAAAGCGTTGTCGGGAAAATTCGTTTCGCGTACCTACCCGGAAGTGACAAAATAAAATAAAATTCTGTATCAAAATTTATAAGGAATGACCAGTACTTCGTTTAGGCTTGGTTTGTAGGGAATTCCAAACCTGCACACATACAGTGAGGAAAATAAGTATTTGAACACCCTGCTATTTTGCAAGTTCTCCCACTTAGAAATCATGGAGGGGTCTGAAATTGTCATCGTAGGTGCATGTCCACTGTGAGAGACATAATCTAAAAAAAAAAATCCAGAAATCACAATGTATGATTTTTTAACTATTTATTTGTATGATACAGCTGCAAATAAGTATTTGAACACCTGAGAAAATCAATGTTAATATTTGGTACAGTAGCCTTTGTTTGCAATTACAGAGGTCAAACATTTCCTGTAGTTTTTCACCAGGTTTGCACACACTGCAGGAGGGATTTTGGCCCACTCCTCCACACAGATCTTCTCTAGATCAGTCAGGTTTCTGGGCTGTCGCTGAGAAACACGGAGTTTGAGCTCCCTCCAAAGATTCTCTATTGGGTTTAGGTCTGGAGACTGGCTAGGCCACACCAGAACCTTGATATGCTTCTTACAGAGCCACTCCTTGGTTATCCTGGCTGTGTGCTTCGGGTCATTGTCATGTTGGAAGACCCAGCCTCGACCCATCTTCAATGCTCTAACTGAGGGAAGGAGGTTGTTCCCCAAAATCTCGCAATACATGGCCCCGGTCATCCTCTCCTTAATACAGTGCAGTCGCCCTGTCCCATGTGCAGAAAAACACCCCCAAAGCATGATGCTACCACCCCCATGCTTCACAGTAGGGATGGTGTTCTTGGGATGGTACTCATCATTCTTCTTCCTCCAAACACGTTTAGTGGAATTATGACCAAAAAGTTCTATTTTGGTCTCATCTGACCACATGACTTTCTCCCATGACTCCACTGGATCATCCAAATGGTCATTGGCAAACTTAAGACGGGCCTTGACATGTGCTGGTTTAAGCAGGGGAACCTTCCGTGCCATGCATGATTTCAAACCATGACGTCTTAGTGTATTACCAACAGTAACCTTGGAAACGGTGGTCCCAGCTCTTTTCAGGTCATTGACCAGCTCCTGTAGTTCTGGGCTGATTTCTCACCTTTCTTAGGATCATTGAGACCCCACGGGGTGAGATCTTGCATGGAGCCCCAGTCCGAGGGAGATTGACAGTCATGTTTAGCTTCTTCCATTTTCTAATGATTGCTCCAACAGTGGACCTTTTTTCACCAAGCTGCTTGGCAATTTCCCCGTAGCCCTTTCCAGCCTTGTGGAGGTGTACAATTTTGTCTCTAGTGTCTTTGGACAGCTCTTTGGTCTTGGCCATGTTAGTAGTTGGATTCTTACTGATTGTATGGGGTGGACAGGTGTCTTTATGCAGCTAACGACCTCAAACAGGTGCATCTAATTTAGGATAATAAATGGAGTGGAGGTGGACATTTTAAAGGCAGACTAACAGGTCTTTGAGGGTCAGAATTCTAGCTGATAGACAGGTGTTCAAATACTTATTTGCAGCTGTATCATACAAATAAATAGTTAAAAATCATATATTGTGATTTCTGGATTTTTTTTTTTTTTTAAATTATGTCTCTCAGAGTGGACATGCACCTACGATGACAATTTCAGACCCCTCCATGATTTCCAAGTGGGAGAACTAGCAAAATAGCAGGGTGTTCAAATACTTATTTTCCTCACTGTATATTCAAATGCACATAACTATAGAGCCAATTCTTAATGCTCATGTGAACGCCATCAGCGTTTATCACAGGTTCGCGTTTAAAGTCTATGTAGAGAGAATGGTGTCGTCTTAGCGGCCCCTAATTTAATAACAAATGATCGTTGTGACGGAAGCGAGTCAATCAAAACTAACTTTAGCTGGAAAATAACTTTATTAAAGAACCACTATAAAGCCAAAACAATCTCTATTACCTTAAATTATACGTTTGTCTCTGTAAAGCTGCTTTGAAACAATCTACATTGTTAAAAGCGCTATATAAATGAGGATAACTTGACTTGACTTGACTTGACTTGACTAGCTATCAGGTAGTAGGCCTCACCAGGCCTCCCGGAAGGCGAGTTTCCACATTTGGTAGTTACCAGGTAGTAGGCCTCACCAGGCCTCCCAGAAGGCGAGTTTCCACATTTGGTGGTTACCAGGTGGTAGGCCTCACCAGGCCTCCCAGAAGACGAAGTTTCCACATGTGGTGGTTGTCAGGTAGTAGGCCCAACCAGGCCTCCCTGTAAGTGGTTTCCCAGCGATGCTGGGTTCGGGCAGCTAGTGGCCGCTTGCTATCAGTTCAGCTGGCCTTAGCAGGCAGCTTCTGAAGGCAAGCTTGCGCCCTGGCTCGACTAAAGTATTCATTCTCTGCTACTGGTTCCCTCCCGGAACCTCTTTTTATCCTGCCTACATCCTGGTTTGCCTACCAGGCGGACCATGTGCTCCCCTCACTGAGGGTCACTATGAGTATGCGGACTACTGAGTCTGGTCAGACGGTCGTCGGCCTCTTGTGAGACCTCCCAGTTAGATTAGTCCTTAGGCCTTTTCAGGCCTCCTCTGTGCTTTGAAACACAAGCGCTGGGTAGATCTGTGGATCGAGCAGAGAAACTCCCCTCGCTGACAAGGGTTGTAAGTGCTATGCTGAGTCATGCTTTCCTGGATACCCCGTCTCTGAGATCCGGGCCCGAGTGGTTCACTTGTCAGCTTCGCAGTCCCTCAGGTTGGATGCCTTACCTTAGGCAAGTGTCCAGAGGTTCTGTCTTCGGACAGACAGGAAGTTGGCCAGACTGAAGTGTCCAATGTAAGTGATGCCAGGTCAGGCCTTCCTGGTGGCATTTCGGGTGAGGTTAGGGTTAAGGTTAGGATCACTATATGTTTCCCCTGAATAGTGATTGGCTGGCGCTCCTTTGGTTCCCTAGCCTCATTCCCTAGAAGGGACCCCTCCTATTTTGAAGCTGTGGTCCTAGACCCTTGAGTAGGCCCAGGTAGGTCTTTCATTAAACAAGGTTTATGGAGGTTTCCTGTGAAGCGTATAGCTTGGGATATGGCCGTAGGGAATGCTGTCACTGAGAGCCCAGTGTGACCTGAGGGTGAGTGGTTCTGGCATTTCATTTGAATTTGCTGGTTCTGACAGTTGTCACTGCCAATGGGCATGTACTCCCCTTAGCATAGCGGTGAGGGTATATCATTCCCCAAAGCGTCAATTGACGCAGTGCGAGTTCCCTTTCGAAAGGGAAAGTCTCAGGTTACGACTGTAAACTTTGTTCCCTGAGAACAGGGAATGAGGCACTGCATCTTTCTGCCATGCCTTGGGGCCTGGCTACCAAACAGTCCCTTCAGACGATAAGGTGAATGTCATGTTTGCAAGGCGCCCCTTTTATACTTCCGGGTCGCACGATGATGACATCATGGGCTGTCGCAGGTCAATAGGATTGCCGTGATTCGATAGCAGTTTCAGACACCTGTCAGACACCTGAGGCGTTCCCCAAAGCGTCAATCGATGCAGTGTCTCGTTTGTTGTTCTCAGGGAACAAAAGTTACAGTTGTAACCTGAGATATTTTCTCAGCTTTGTTGAATGTTGCTTTTTTATGAAACTATCAAGTGTTGATAAAAAAGGATGCATGAAGCTAGTATAAAATGTTTTTAAAATGGAAAGAGTTAAAGTACAATTAAAGGTATATATCAAGTATAAAAAAGTAATACAAATAGGAACATAGTAGTAAAGAGCAAAAATAATATATAAATAGAAAATGAAAATGATGTTCACTTAAAGAAACCTTACATGTATACTTGCAATATAAAACTACTAAACTAGTAGTTTACTGAGAGTATACTTCAAAGTGTACTTTCATAAACAAAAAGTAGTAAACTATCAGTATACCTATAAGTTCACTTGTATAGTTGCAGTACAAATGAAAAACTTAGTTGTTAACTAGTCGTGAACTCAAAGTTTACTATTGCACTTAAAGTATACTTAAAAGTATACTTTTAAACTAAAAAGTGTGCCAATTTAGTTCCAAGTAGTATTGAAACTGTACACTTACAAGTCTACTTCTAGATATTAGTATACTTACTAACTTTACTTAATAAAATGAACTTGAAGTATACTTATTTTTTGTAAGGGTACACAGCTGTGTTCCCTGAGCATGTTGTGTGTCATGGTTTTGCAATGTAGAGTATGCAAAATATGCACATGTGTGCACGTTAGGTTCCACTGACTACAGACAGGTCAAACACTGAAGGGTCCCTGGAATGCATGCCGCTAGTTTGACAAAGGGTCACATCAGATATCACTATCATGCACAAACACACATTTGCAGACACTCACAAACAGACACATTCTTAGCTTCTTCATCATTTAGAAACGGTTCCACTTTCTGCTGGAAATCTGACTTCTCAGAACTTACACATAAATAACCACACAGTTAAACTACAATCTCTGTGGCTTCTGTGTAATGAGCAACATGCACATTGGTGCTGCTGGTTAATGAATTCAAAGTACCACGTAACACATTTGGAGCATCTAGGAAAGCCAAGCCAGAACGGACCTTTCTCCCTTTCTCAGAATGCATGTAACCCTTAAAGTATTCTTATTTCCAATCTGCATATCTTGCAAATGGCTCCTGGCCAAGAGTATATCATGGCCAGCTTGTTTTTACTGAAGTCCTCTCTTTCCTACTAATGCATGAATAGTGTGCTGTAAAACATGATTGGTTATTAACTCAAATGACTGATGGAAAACTATTGCATTAACTATTTATCCCATATTATTCTTCATGGGCATGGTCTAGCTTGCATATAGTGCTTTATACCCAAATACACTCATCTAGGACAAGTAAAACAGCCATGGTGGTTATTCTGAATGAACGTATATAAATAAAACTATAATTATATTAATATAACTGCCAGTAATAAAAAGGTCAGCAGAGGTTAGGTGAGGTGATGCAAGGTGTGCTGTATTCTAGGGGTGCACGATTCAGAAAATGTCACGATTCGATTCGATATCGATTTTTAGGCTCAAGATTCGATTCAAAATCGATTTTCGATTCAAAAACGATTCTCGATTCAAAAAAACTATTCACAGTATGTAAATGTTAGGGGTGGGAATCTTTAGTCACCTCACGATCCGATCCAATTCCAGAATGATTCTTTATCTACTCCTCCCCCCTCCCCCCTCCCCCCTCCCCTCCCTTCCCTATTAATTCATTAGTTTACATAGGTAATTAAGTACTTTTTTTTTTAAAAATTACAAATAAAAAAAAAATTATTAAAACAGTTGTATGTTAAGAATTTTAAACTAATATAACTTCAAAACATACAAGTAGCAAATAATAAAGAGGACCATAGAAACATAACAAACAAACAAATAGTGCTTTCAGTAGCCTATTTAAGATTATCTGAACGTTTTCCATTCAAGAACTGTGAGTGATTTTTCTTCATCTTTACTGTTGTTTTTTACTAGGACATCATAGACTGCGAGAGATCTATTAAGCTGCATTCACGCACGGATCTCTTCTGAAATATAAGTAGTAAAGTGGTTTGTCCTGTCCGTTTAATCCCTTAAGACATAAATGGCTGTGTTTACGTTAATTTTGCACAAGTATAGTATATTACGTTAATTTCGCATGCGCGAGCAGTCTACACAAACAAAGCGCACGTCAGCATTTGAAATTGAAAGCAGCCTTCTGTTAGTGAGGTTCATATTTTAAATATACAAGTCCACTGCATTCCAAACCACATAAATGATGACTTCGTAGAGCATGTGTAAGGAAAATACCGAAAGGCGAGACAGCACACTTCAAGTGTAACGTAACATCAAACAAAGCGCACGTTTCTCACAGCGCATCCTGTGCAATGAAGCCTGTGAATGTCCTAGTAATTCGCTTCAACCTTTCTGAACTTATTAAAGATTATTTTACGGAAAGTTTGATTGGTGTATGTATGTGTGTGAGGAATTGGAAGAAAGCAGATTACGGGTGTTTCTAAAGCAAACTCAGCGTCATAGCATATCTGGCTAAAAACTAAGCTCAGAATCGATTCTGAAATTCTCAGAATCGATCCAGAATCGTAGGAGAGAGAATTGCGATGCGTCGATGGATCGATTTTTTCTCCCACCCCTACTGTATTCCAAACATTTTCCTGTCAGTTCTAAACGTCTGTAACCTGACCGGCTCTATGCTTTTATTACAGCAACAATCAGAGTGTTTCAGGGTTAATGCACATCTACAGCAGTAGAGAAAGTAGAACAGGCAGAGAGGAAACTGGGGAATTTTTTTATTCTTTACTAATAAAAAATATAGCCTTACTATATTTATTTATATTTATTTACTATTTATTCCTCAGAAGCCCTAATACATTACGCCAGCCCCAATTGGCTGGCAGACATGACGTAGTGTCTGGGAGTGGCTACCCACCCCTCAGTATAAGACTCTTCTCGCTTCACACCAGAAGCCTACAAACTTTTCAACGAACTTCTGGATGAATTACTGGTCACCACGCCATTTTTTGCCTGGCTCCTTCGATTCGCATTCCAGCCGATTGCAAGGATTGTTCGACACTACGATGGCTGCAGCAATGCAGTCTATCCCGGCAAGTGAGGGAGATTCTGTGCGACTCTGTTCATGCGGGAACAAAATTTCATGCAAGGACACAGACCTGTGTGATCACAAGAATCACAAGATCACAAGAGATCTGTGTTGTCATTGTCACAGATCTCTCTCTGCGTCTTCAGAGATGCGCGGTTCAAGCCGCTGGGAAAGCAATGGCCACAATGGTTATCCAAGAGAGAGTATGATGGCTTAATCTGGCTAATCTCTCTGACAGGGAAAAAGAAGCCATCCTGGAAGCTCCGGTCGTTGCAGAGGGCATTTTTGGCTAAGCTCTAAAACTGATGCAAAAGAGATGCAAAGAGAAAAAAGAGGGATGAGGAGGCCTTGCAACTCTGTATGCCGAAAAAAGGGGCAGACTGCACCCCCTCTGCCACCCCGACAGACCTTCGCCCAAGCTACGGCTCCGCCCACCCCCCAACTTTCGCATTCCAAAATGGCAGAGACCGAACGTGAGTGCAGCGGGTCAGAGCGGAGTACAGGAACAGAGAACTGCCTGGCCTAGGAAGAACTATCCGCCTGTAGCAGCTCAGACAGTCCAGCCAGCTCCTCAACATCATCCCCATCCCCATCTTCAGGGAGCAAGGAGGAAGAAGAAGACAGTTTGACAGGGTCTTCCCCAGGGAAGGGAGTCAAAAGCCCCCCAGTTTGCTAGCTCCCGACCCTCAGTGGTTCAGCGTTCGACAAGTCACAAGTTCCATTGTTTACAGATGTTCTGTGGGGAAAACAGGTTGGGTCAGGGGAAGCACAGCGGTGAAAAGGAAAAGACACGGTGCAGTGGTGCACACCCACCCACTCGTCACAAGCACTTTTCATGTTCAAAATTCAATAAAGTTTTCACTGTACCCCCAGAGAATGTTGCAAAACATAATGCCCCAAAAAATGTTACAAAACATATTCACAGAACACATTATACCATCACCTCGGGCAGCTATCAATCCCGTAGAGGTGATGAGCCATTCAGACTCTGTCCGAACGCTAAGTACCCACGCATGTGCAGTACAGACCACAAACTCAGCTCAGGGAAAAAGGCATTCGTCTCGTTACTTACATAGACGACTGGTTGGTGACAGCTCAGTCAGAGCAAGAACATTAAGTGAGGTGTCTCACCAGATCACCCTCCTTGCTGTGTGAAGCGAAGAAGAGGTGTGCTTGTTTTGAATGTCGTAATGACGTTGTGTTGCTCCTCTTTGACCTAGCATTCACATGATACATTATAGACTTCTATAATTCAATGTTAGGCTGCATAGATTAGGTCAGCCGGAACCGGGAACACTTCCCATAAATCCTGACGTACTCGTTACATCATAAGAAAAATGGCATCTACGCTAATTTTAGTGTCTTTGTTTATCCAGAGGTTTTCCCACAGCCTGCCGGATCCAGGCCGTATCCAGATCTGACGAAGGACCTTCGCCTGGACCCGATGACAACGCAGTGCTGAAGTGCCAACTAGTCTCTCCCTATGGAGGATCCCTTTACCACTCTACAGATAAAGCCTTGTCAGGAAAATTCGTTTTGCATACCTACCCCGAAGTGACAAAATAAAATAAAATTCTGTATCAAAATTTATAAGGAAAGACCAGTACTTTGTTTACTCTTGGTTTGTAGGGAATTACAAACATGCGCACATATATTCAAACGCACATAACTATAGAACCAATTCTTAATGCGCATGTGAACTCCATCAGCGTTTATCATAGGTTCGCGTTTAAAGTCTGTGTAGAGAGAATGGTGTCGTCTTAGTGGCCCCTAATTTAATAACTAATGATCGTTGCGACGGAAGCGAATCAATCAAAACTAATTTTAGCTGGAAAATAACTTTATTAAAGAACCACTGTAAAGCCAAGACAATCTCTGTTACCTTAAATTATACGTTTATCTCTGTAAAGCTGCTTTGAAACAATCTACATTGTTAAAAGCGCTATATAAATGAAGATGACTTGACTTGACTTGACTCTTATACTGACGGTCGGGAGCCACTCCCAGACACTACGTCATGTCTGCCAGCTATCAGAAAACCAGGGTTACGCATGTCTGCCAGCTATCAGAAAACCAGGGTTACGCAAGTAACCTATTGTTTTGGTTCTTTAGTTGTTGTCGGCTGTAAGGAACTTTGAAATAACTGAAATCATTTGGCGAAGTGATATGGAACTGTAATGTGGTCAAGACCAGCCTGGAACTACTTTAGCTGTGCGTTTCCCTGAAAATAATTGCACACATTAGAATGTTCGTCAACCAATCAGATTCAATCATTCAACAGCCCCGTAGTAAAAATATTCTTATACCATGGTCTGTCTGAATACTCGATTCTGATTGGCTGGAAGGTACTGTATGCAATAAAACTGTTTAATGCACAGGTAGTTCCGAGTCAGTTTAATCACCATTCTATATTAATGTGCTGATTTCACTGAAGCACACACACGCATATGTCACACAAGAGATCGCGCTGTGCACACACAGAAAATTTCAGGAACACAGAAACATGTTATAAACATTGCCCCATGACTTTTATTGCCCTGGGGCATTTGCGTAAATCACAAATGTGCATGGCGCATGATAAAAACAGAACATGGGTCAAAATATTGTTATTAATCTGTTGCTATCATGCACAGCAGTGAACAATACTTCGGTTTGCTGTATGTGCGTCGCATGAAGGCGGCTTTCTGCTGCTTGCAAATGGACTCGAATGGATTGCAAGCCATTCGTTTGCCACTCTGATTTCACTCACTCGGCACGATTACACTGCAAGCTCACTCTTGCTCATATCTAAGGAAAAATCATCACCACTGTCAACACCTACATGCGTTCTGTTGAATTAGTGAAGTTGTCATCCGCTAAAACACATGTGCAAGTTACTTTACTTCCTAAACAAGTGCGCAACAGAGCCCGAGTTGCTTTCACATTCATGCAAATCACGGCAAAGTTCCAGTGCAACCGAACTCAGAACACCTCCAACAGATATCCCGGTGCGCTCCCAGGTCCATATGACAGATTTCACATTACCAATTTTTCATGTGAACCATGCCCCATTTAGAACTAAACTGCCAGTGTGAAAGCACCCTTAGTGGAGGGGATTTTTTAGCAACTTCAATGCAGGTTACATTGTTACGCACTAGGAGGAACTGTCTTTATGAGTGAGTTAGTAACCCATTTAGTCAATTCAAAAACACTGATTCATTCAGGAATGAATCCAGGTTTTAAACAAGGAGATTATTTGAATTTTCATGTGAGTTCGGTATTGACAGTATTGACAAAATGATTTGCGATCAGCTAGTAGAGAATGTGCTTAGCTCATGAATACATGAGAGACCTTTACTAGAAATTGATCTTAAACTGGACAGAGCTGTTACGATAGCAAGCCAGATTAAATCTGCTGCTGATCAGGCTAAATCCATTTCAAATTCCCTCCAAGTTACTGCCCCCGTAGGAGAAGTGCAGTACACAGAAAAATGCAGAACAAGGGAGAAACATTTTAAAGGCCCTCGATGCTTCAATCCCAGAGATATGGGCATGTTAATGTGGCTCCAGTAAATTGGTAAATTGTACACATTTTCAGTGCTCAAAAACCAAATGTGGGTCACTATGCATACAGCTGATTTAAAGAGGAATACCTAAAGAACAAATAATGTTAAAACTAGAAATGTATCTAATTTTTTTCTATCAGCTCAATTGCACAGAACATACCTGTCTGAGTGCCATAAAATATTCTTTCATACCTGTAAATCTAAAAGTATTCAAGATATCTTAATATCCTTCTAGATTCTCATTCTTAATAAAATTTTCTTTTGGAATCTTAATTTTTTAGGCCCTATATAGTTCAGTCCCATAGATATGGGGATCTCAAAGCAGCTCCATGTTCAAATTGCTGAATTTTACCCATTTTCAATGGTCAAGAAACAAATGTAGGTAACTTTTTAAATAGCTGATAGTTATTGTGTTTAAAGAAGAATGTCTGAAGAACAAATTACCCTGAAACTAGAAATGTATCTGGTTTCCCTCTATCAAAACAATTGAATACAACGCCTCTGTTACATATGGTAACCCTCGTTCCCTGAAGGAGGGAACGGAGACGCCACGTTGAGACCGACGAATAGGAATCTCGCTAGAGAGGCCAATCTACTCCGAGTGAAACTAAACGAGCCAATGCACATTGGCATGCAATCATTTGCATATCAGCTGTTCAGCCACGCAGCGCGGGTAGATAATGAGGAGCAGGTACGATTGCACTTCAGTTTTTTGCTGAGGAGCCGAGCCGATAAGCTGGCTGCCCCAACGGGACGTGGCGTCTCCATTCCCTCCTTCAGGGAACGAGGGTTACCATATGTAACCGAGACGTTCCTCTTCAGTCGGTCAGTTGACGCCATGTCGAGACTGACAAATAGGAATCCCTGCCAAAGGGCCACAGCTGCTGACCCCATCCAGCGCCCTGTGCAAGCCTCTTGTCCCTTCTTGCCTGGAAGGACGATTGGAGAGGGCTTACACAGAGTATATCTGTCACTGTTTTTCCGTGATAACCCATACAGTGAGATTATTGGATAACACTGGGAAAGCGTGCCCTTTCTTTTAGGAAGGAGAACGCTGCGGAACCCACATTCTTCCCCGAAGGAGTTATGTGGAGATATACATATGGACTAACCCGAAGGTTGTACTGCATATTAATACTGGGTGACTTAGCCCAAGGGAAAGAAACAGGCTTTCCGTTTAGGTGCAGCCGTGGAAGAAATACACATATGGGATCCCCGCAGTTTCACACATACGGGACCCAGCCTTGACCCGGTTCTCAAGGATTCAACGGATAAATGCCAGGAGCCGGACGCTCCGCCATGTCCGGGCCAAGGGTGTTGGAGGACTCAACAGGTTTTTCTGGATCAATAAGGGACGCACAGTAGGGCGCAGCAAGCCGACAGAGGCGGGCCTCTCAGTGCTTCTACCCGTTTAGGATGAGAACACAGGAGGATTTATAGAGATATAGAGCTCTACACGTAGACTATAATATCTAGTGAACGTGTTAGGTGTCGCCCAGCACGCAGCTCTACAGATATCTGTTAGCGAGGCACCACTGGCCAGTGCCCAGGAGGATGCAACGCCTCTCGTGGAGTGAGCATGCAACCTGAGCGGGCAGGGCACGCCTTGTGCTTGGTAAGCCAAGGTGATGGCATCCATTATCCAGTGGGCCATCCTCTGCTTGGAGACAGCCTTTCCCTTCTGCTGGCCTCCGTAACAGACAAAGAGTTGGTCTGAGGTCCTGAGACTTTGAGTTCTGTCCACGTACAGACGCAGAGCGCGGACAGGACAGAGCAAAGCCAGGCCTGGGTCTGCCTCCTCCAGGGGCAGCACTTGCAGGTTCACCACCTGGTCCCTGAAGAGAGTGGTAGGAACCTTGGGCACATAGCTAGGCCGGGGTCTCAGTACAACATGGTTGTCACCCGGCCCGAACTCTAGGCACGATTCGTCGACTGAAAATGCCTGCAGGTCCCCTACCCTCTAGATGGAGGCCAGTGCAACCAGCAGCAAAGTCTTCATGGACAGAAGCTTTAAGTTTGCTGATTGCAAAGGCTCAAAGGGAGCATCCTGAAGTGCTCGAAGCACCAGGGAAAGGTCCCAAGAGGGTATGGAGGGGGGTAGAGGAGAATTTAATCATCTCGCCCCTCCTAAGGAACCTGATGACCTGATGACAGCCTTCGCTCCAACCCTTGCTGCAGGAAGGAAAGCACGGACCCTATCGAACATCTTCGGGGGTCCTCTCAGCGAGAAGAACACCACTCGATGAACAGGTTCCACTTCAAGGCGTACGCACGTCTTGTAGACGGCGCCCGCGCTGAAGAGATGGTGTTAAATAACTCTGGGGGTAAGTCACAGAGAACCTCCGCGTCCGGTCCAGGCTTAGATCTGATGTGTGGATGTGTTTGCATTGTTGATATCATTCTGATGTTCTATTCTGTTCTTTTAAAAAGGGAAAATGTTGTGTTTATGGGTAGAATTGTGTTGGGACTATTATTTTGAAAGAATGCTGTAAGGAAGTGTTGTGTAATGATGTAATGTGTGTGAAAACCTAAGTAATGAGTAAACAAGGTGGATGAAGTTTGCTACTCATGTCCAGTGCTTTTTTGTTTATGAAATTTTCTCTACTGACAGACACCACACCATTGTTGCTAGTTTAAATGTTCTTCACAAGCTCATTGCAATGCATTCTGGCATTCCCTTCTCTGCGATAAATATATGCAATACTGCATAACTGAGTTATTGAGATTGGGCTAATGTTTTTACATGATGCATTTATAATCAGTCAGTCATGGAGTTTACTAGAATAGGGTTGAGCTTTAAACAGAAACTTTATTGTTAGGCATTCTTTGTTATATTTAGCCACAAAGCCGATAGTAGTTATGTAAAGAGGGTGTAATACAGGCCCGGGCAGAAAATGGGGGACATTTTTCTCTGCTGATTTTCAGGGAAAATCTGCATATTTTTCCAGAATGGTTTAAAATATGTCAAAATGTGTTAAATGGGACAGAGAGTATCCTGCTGAAGTGTTATTTGGACACTATTATTAAAAAGCCAAAATATGAGATCTTTAAACATGTAAGGGGCTGAGGATGTATTGAAGTTTGTTAAATGACAGATGTGAAAATCTACAAATGCTTTTTTCAAATTGATTTTGTTTTGGTCAGGTAATAACCAATGTTTGTTTGTTTTAACAGGGTGATTAAAGTCACTGTCTGTATTTATATGTATTGTGTAGAATAGACACTTCAACTGAGACATGACTGTGACAAATTACTTTTCACATTGTATGCAAACACTGCTTTCATGAGGATCAAAGGTTTTTCAGTGACAGCTGGAGTTATAAGAGGGATTACAGAAAACAGTGAGTATATGTGGGACAGTGGACACTGAGACAGGCAGAGACATAGTGTACCCTTGTATTTGCTATGGGAACGCAAATAGACTTAAAGCCCAAAAACTTAAAAAGACTCAAAGGCTCACATGAAAAAATAAGCACATACATGCACAACTGTTTTCTTAGGTAACTCTGGCAACGGCTTTTGTTGCTGCTGTCCCATGTCTCTGATGTTTCCTCTAGTTCCCTCCAGACATTTTATCATCACCATGCCAACCACAATGTGTCCTGGGAGTGTGTTACACCATAATATAAGTAAAAACACAATCTGTCTATAACCTACCGGTTAAATCATGACTTCTAATCAGTGTGTTTCCTTAACCTTTACCTGAATCTGCTCTATAGCATGAGTAAGTTATGAGTACATAAGTGAGGACTGAAAATAGGGGCAAATTTTCCACATCATTAATCAGAAATGGCAACAGAGACACAGCTGCTTGGGACAGAGACAATAGGTTAGAAACAGGTCAAATGTTGATGTTATCAGAGCAATCAGAGATGGCTTAGTTGGCAGGTAAGTTGCATAACCAAGTCTGAGGTTCCTAGAAAATCAGGTATGTATACAGTATATTCATTACAAATCAAGGAAGCGATCAAAATGTACTCTAGTAAAATAAGCCATCATGCATTAAGGCAATCATTACAAAGATATTTGGATACTTATGATAGATATCAGCTGGTTTTTCATAGAAATGAATTGTAGCTTACTCCCTCAATCCTTAAGCCACTTGTGTGCTGATTCAACGGAAGTGTTTACTCAAGGGGGCTAATTAATCCTGTGCCATTATGTGTTTTTTACCTCTGGAGAGGTAGAGCCCTATGCAGTGCCAAACTAAAGCGCCTCACTGTGCACTAAGTGTGGCCTGGAGGTGGATACTTGCATACCTATCTTTTACGATATCATCAGCTTGTGTCATGAGTGGTTTTCCCATAAAATTATATGATATGATAGAAGTCAAAAGATAACTGGTGACTTAAAAGCAGACAGTGTATTTAGAGAATCATCAAAGTATTTTGACATAATCCATTACAAGGTTCACACAGAATTTGTACTTATATGTCTGCAAAGACTGTGGGAAAAAAAGTGCAGCATTCTGTGGAATGGTTTCAAAAAATGCATTCTAGAACATGATTTTAATCAATTTTTTGAAGCGCGCTTACTCTTGTAAAGCTCATCACCAAGATGCTAAAGTGTTCTGGGTGCTTGCTAGAACATGATGCAGTTGTCAGGGATTTCCCAGGTAGTTGATATGGTGTTCTGAATGTTTGCTGGGTGGATATTCACCTAAAGGCTGGAATACATTACATGAAATCTTGACTCACATTGGAGGATTATGTTTGTTTGGAGCATTCCACTGCAAATTGTTTTGTAATCAATTGCAGTGAACATTTTATTGAAAGAAGAATTAGTGACAACTGTACAGCAGCCACATCACAAAGCATAAGTAAGCACTTCCACAATGCTTTGTCTGTATGATGATTTGATAGAGGGGCAATAAAGAGGTGCAGGTATATGATGTCCGAACCCAGAAGCCCAAGTCGCCGCTGGTTCCTTCGAGATTTTCCTATGGGGCTTTATAGGCTAATGAGTTTTTCAATTTATGAGTAAAATAAAGCCTTTGGCAAACATAACTTGACGATACTTTGATGTTTTGTTCTACAACATACAGTGCACACACTCACACCCCAAGCTGTCTTATCCAGTTACTTGTTAAAAAAACGTACGTTTTAAAAAATGAGCATAAACGCTTCAAAGTTCGCGTTTTCACTATAGGTGTGTAATTATATGTCAAGTTACTGTATGTTTACCACAGGCTTTATTTTACACATATAAAAAAAAAAAAAAACATTATAAAATCCCATAGGATTTCTAGAAGGAACCAGTGGTGAATTTTTCTTCCAGGTTCTGATGTCACACCTGCACCAGTCTATAGAAGGGGGCATTGATGACTTTTCTAGGGCAATGATATTAGCCAGTCATAACAGTGGCTGTTTGCTGTCAAGTCTTAAAGGAGACACAGCACTATAATGGAAGGTTTCTGACAGGATCAGAATGACACAAAACGTTTTTTTGTGCGACTTACAAATGAGGAGAATAGAAGCAATCAGACCAACAAGAGGGCAAACGCAAGTTTCTGGAGGGCGCATAAGTCTGACCTAGCGAGTTTAGGTATATTGGTGCAGAGCCAGTGGTTTTCTTGTAGGCAAAAATCAGTGCCTTGAATTTGATGCAAGCGGCTATTGGCAGCCAGTGCAAACTGATAAAGAGAGGTGTGACGTGGGCTTTCTTCGGCTTGTTGAAGACCACCCTCGCTGCTGCATTCTGGATCAGTTGCAAAGGCTTGATAGTACATGCCAGAAGGCCCGCTAAGAGAGCATTACAATAGTTCATTCTGGAGAGAACAAAAGCTTGGACAAGGAGTTGTGTGGCCTGTTCTGATAGGAAGGGTCTAATCTTCCTAATGTTGTATAAAACAAATCTGCAGGACCGGGCCATTGTAGTAACGGGTCTGTGAAGCTTAACTGATCATCAATCACAACTCCAAGATTCCTGGCTGTCCTGGAAGGAGTTATGGTTGACAAACCTATGAATGGAGAAGTTGTGCTGAAGTGTTGGGTTGGCGAGACCACAAGCAGCTCTGTCTTAGCAAGGTTGAGTTGAAGGTGATGGTCCGATCATCCAGCAATAAATGTCTGTCAGACAGGCTGCAATGCGAACAGGTACCGTTGGATCATCTGGTTGGAATGAGAAGTAGAGTTGTGTATCATCAGCATAGCAGTGACAGGAAAAGCCATGTTTCTGAATGACAGATCCTAGTGATGACATGTAGATGGTGAAGAGAAGTGGTCCAAGCACTGATCCCTGAGGAACCCCAGTAGCAAGAAGTTGTGACTTAATATAAACTCTTTTAAACTCTAATTTTGGCCGATAATAGCTATTGCACCGATACGTTATATGGTGCATCCCTAAAAATGTGGGCTGATTTTTTTATGATTCTATTACAGCAATTACAGTGACTCTTCTAACATTATACAATGAATCATATAAAGCTGCAATTCTAATCAGGTCTGTACATGTTTAAATATTTTCAGGTATGATGCACACAAGTTTTTTTAAGATTCTTCATATATTAATACATTTATTTTATGCAAAGTACTTATTTTATGTACTGTAAATACCCTGCCATACTTTTGGTATACTAAATTTGTATACTTAAATTCTGTTAAGGTTCAGGGTGCATCATCGGCTTCTCCCTGTTGTCTGTGTTTGTCCTGTCATTTTCTGCAGCTTGTGACCTGGGCAATCAGTGCTGATTCAGTGCAGCTGCGCACAGATCACAAGCATATTTCCACACCTGTCGCTTGGTCCATTTTCCTTTATATTCTCTGCTGTGCCTGCCCCTGTTTGTCAGTAGATCATTTTAGGTTTTGTCTCATGTGGATCTGTGCTGTTGTGTTGTATGTTCTACATTGTTTACCACTGTGCCCAGGATGCTTAGACGAGGAGTGACAGCTGATCGTTTCCAGGTTGTTCTTTCTATCTTGTCTCGTTCCCTGTCCGAGGTGGGTGGACGGCTCTGGAGATTCCTCACTTCACCTTACCATTTGAGCACTTGTGTCATTAACCTTGGAGGTTGTATTTCCCCAGGTTCTAATAAACTCGGTTCACGTTACCTCTGCGTTTGAGTCCTCTGTTCAGATCCCCTGAAAAAAATTCTACTAATTTTGTACTTAATGCACTTTAGTTATCCGGAAGTAGTACTGAGGTCCAACAACAGATATACTTAAGTATATTTCATTGTGCTAAAGTGGAACTATTGCAAGTAAACTTTAGGTTAAATATCTTAAAGACTGATATTATACAGTGATCATACTATCCTTACTAATAGTGATATTAAAACACATTTTAAGCTTAATATTAAGAAATGTGCACTGTGCAATTTAGAATTACTCCACATAAAGTTTAATTATAATATTTATATCAGTAAGTCTCAAGCAATATGGCAGTAAATATGTTAATGGATTTGTAGTATACTTAGTATGAAATGCATGTATTTTAAAAACATTTTGGTATAGGTTTATTTTCACTAGCGTACACAAAAGGAGAAGGTTCAACTGAGTTGTTGCTCAACATACAATCAGATGATGAAATGATGAGCTGTATAGATACATACTCTTAACTATCGTCATCCAGACACATGGCATGTCAGGAATCTGGCAGGTGTGTTCTATAGCACAAGCCAGAGAGTACCGAAAGCTACTGGATTGTGTGGAATGTGAGTGAGATGAGATGGACTTCTCATCACAGAATCTCTGGATCATTCTCCAGATTATCTCATCACATCCCTTCGGATGAGCAAATCAAAGATTAGATGGGAAACAATCTAGTATTGCATTTGTGTCTTTATTTATGATCGTAAAAAGAAATTAATCCGACAGCATTGACTGTTTTGATTCCCTTGAAGGCATCCTGCAGAGGATTTTGGAGTCATTAACCCAAATGGTAATTAGATTACATTTTACGCTGAATTTGAAGCCTAATTCTATACTGTGCCAATAAAGTCATGTGGTGAAAATTTGTCAAGCATCAAGTTGGACATGATCATTAAATCTAATTCTAGACGTTTACACTGTTGCGTTTTGTAGAACTTTAAGTGGGGCTTTATTTGTAGTAAGCCTACGTGATTCAAGCCATGCCTTCCCTCAGCTTGTGCAGCCTGTATGAAGTCTCATTGTCTCTGGAATTTATCAGGGGAAGTCTTGTCCTGTCACTTCAAATGGCTAATCCTCAGCCAATTACACAGCTGGCCCTAGACCTGCTCTTCCATGGGCCAAAATAAGCCAAACGGCCTTGACACTAATTTAGATTAAAGTACAAAGTTGCTCTGTCTGGCAATAAACCATCTATCTGGGGCATGAGTAATAAGCATGATCTTTACTACTTTACAATCCTTCAAATTGTAAATGTGTAAATTTTCAGTCTTTCTCTAATAAAAACCTTATGACAAAAGCCTTTACTTACATTATGACCTCTGCTCTACTAATAATGGAGCTGACAAAATGACTTCCATGCCACAGGGATCTGAGTTAAGTAAAGTATATTGTTTAGAGCTTTCATTTGTCACATTTTGGAAAGTAAGGTAATGGTTCATTGACTTTGTGTTTAACATGAGTTCTGTGCAACAAGCATTCTGCGAATCTTGGAATTTTCAGTAAACATCAAAAGCAGTAAAACAGTCTAGTCCAGAGCTATTCATTAATAGCAGAAAAAAGCTAGAGGAAATTTTAATAACTCTCCTCAGAGCTCAGGAGACATAATGGAACTCAGTAATATTTTAAGCTTCAACTCTATCATAGATGTTTCTCTGAAACAGTTGTTGGCATATAGAGCTAGATATATTAAGTAAATGTTAGAATTGGTCTTATCAGGGTTTGATGATAATTGTTTGAGTTCATATTAAAATAAAAGATTTTTTAGCACAGATAAGATTTTTAATTTGTTTGTTTTTGAAAGAAGTCTCCTAAGCCCACCAAGCTTTAATTTATTTCTTAAATACAGTAAAAGAGTAATGTTGTGAAATATAATAATTATAACAAATTAATAATTAATAACAAAATAATTGTTTTCTATTTGAATATATTTTTAAATTGTAAATTTGATTTACTGCTCAAGAACCATTTCTTATTATCAATGTTGAAAACAGCTTTTCAAAAAACAAACAAACAAACAGTTATACTTGATGAATAGACATTTCAAAAGAACAGCATATTTGAAACAGAATTATTTTGAAACAATATAAACGTTTTTACTGTCACCTTACTGTCATAATTTAAAGCGCTCTTGCTGAATAAAAAAAATCTTACTACATACCACAAATATTATTATAAGCCAAACCTCATCATCTTGATGTGTCGACACAGAGTTTTTGTAATACCTACTGTTTTCAATGGTTATTTCTCATTATTTGTGTAATATAGTAAAAATAAAAAAGGTTACACTTTATTTTAAGGTGTCATTGTTACAGTGTAATTATACATTTAAGTACTGAGTAATATTAAGCAACTACATGTACTTACTAGGGTAGGATTAGGATTTGGTTGAGGGTTAGTTGCATGTATTCATGCATCATTTTGCATCATTACTATGGTAAGTATGTAACATATGTAACAAGGACTATACATTAAAGTGTTCCAAAAAAACTACCATTGCAGTAACAAATAAAAAAGGGGGAAGACTTTAATTGTCATGAAAAAATATATTAAAGCATCTTAATGGTCCTAAATATAGGCTTTATGTTGTTTTTGTGTAATACAATTCCTATTTATTTCTTTTGATTTTGGATTGAAACATAACCCAGGCATGATATGTTCTTGACATGTTTCCCCAACTAGTTGATTTTAGACAGGACAAAGATCAATGTTCCTGCCACGCAGGATGCTGCAAATTCGCATAGCGATACCCAGGCAATGTAATATTCCCTGTTACTATCAGCCCTTTTATGAAGCTCACAAGAAGAGTTGACTCATTCTGGTGACTTGTGCAGACATGTTTGGTTGTCATGGTGAGAGATCGGCACAGATCCCGGGAGGTGATTCGCATGTGATTTGGAATGCAGGACAGAGTGTGTTCCCATGCAATTTCAATCACAAACCGCAGGCGTATTGCTGAGTGTTTCTTAGTTTGTATACAGTAGGAGTGTATCTTCTGTCTATGTGTATGTGTGTGTAGAAATATGTACCTACACATACTGAACCTGACCCTACCACATGCTTTGACTTGACGTGGGAGAGTGAAAGGAGTGGCTGGCATCAGTATGAGACTCTCCCAATGACTGAACTACTGTATGCTGTTCTACTTAAGAACTCACTCATCCTTTATCTCTTGCACTTCACCTTTCTCTCTCTCTCTCTCTCTCTCTCTCTCTCTCTCTCACACACACACACACACACACACACACACACACACACACACACACACACACACACACGCACACACACACACGCACATTCATTTAGCCATCTAAATATGCAGCTATAAATACTATGAACGTCCTAACCCTAACAGAGCACTTTCTGCATTAAATGGGTCCTATTAAGCCCTTTTACGAAGTCTTGATTTTGTTTTTAGGGTGTACTAGAATGTTTTCATGGTTGATTGTTCAAAAATCGCATTATTTTTCACGTATTCTACATTATTACAGCTCCTCTCTCCCCAGTCTAATTGAACGCGCCGTTTTTGATGATACCCCTCCTTCCAAAATATAAAATGTGCTGTTGGTTAGTTGGCCCAGTGTGTTATGACTGGCAGCGCATAGCGCGTATTTGGGAAATGTCATGCCCCTTCATAACCACAAGCTCTACTCAGATGTAAATATTAACAATGGCGTCAATTTCAAACCATTTTAAGCTCGATTCAGACCAGAACAAGAGGATTGTGCTGAATGGATTTCAAGCACAGACTTTGCAAGCACTGATTTGACTGGATGTTTCAGAGTATTTTTTTTTTTTTTTCTTATATGATGTTATACCATTTAATCATATTTGTCAGAAAACTATGGTAATATACAGTAAACAGTAATCGATCACAAAATCATGGATAATTTTCCTAAGGGGCGGTGAACAGTCTTACAAAAGCCAGAGCTTACAAAAGCTAAAGTAAACACTCCATCAGTACTGTAATGTTAGTTAGCAGGCTACAGGAGGCAAAGATTTGCCCTTCGTCTACATTATAGCTATCATAGAAACTACATAAAGCTTATAATTGGAAGTGTTTAAAGAAAACACAATGATCCATAAACAACAGATTGTCCCAACAAAATGGGAATAGCTACATCTTTCAGGAGAAGCTTTTGTGCGTATAGCCTGCATTGTCTTCTGGAAGCTGTTCTCTGTGAAATTTGCAGTGCACAGACAAACGTTGAGGTTGTTGAGGTTCCTGAATGTAACCGGGGTGTAAAAAACAACTTTTTCTCTTCTATAAAGCAGCCAACATGGCCTCACCTCCTTTGTGTATTGTGTTCCCGGGGGCAGGGTCTATGTAAATTTTAGGGTTTGTGATGTCACCAACCTGGGAAGAAGTTTGTTGTAGTCCCTACCAACCATTTGTTGTCCTTAAAAAGCGATTTCTGTAAAAAAACAAAATCTCCCTTTGCATTGAACATTGTTCTTTATGCTCAAACAGCAACATTACACACTAACTAAAGTAAAAAAAAAGTGAAATCATGATCAAGGACCCCTTTCAAAAAATAAAATTTAAAAAATAAATAAATAACAGTAACGAGGACATCCCTAAAAGGAGGTATTGGGAGTTTTTGTCAGGTTTAGCTCACTTCTGGGTACAAATTTGTCCCCAATATATGGTTAAACACACACACACACACACACACACACACACACACACACACACACACACACACACACACACACACACACACACACACACATAATCTAATGTCATAGACCTTGATTTGGATTCTGACAACATTTTCTTCCGAAACTGTCAAAAACAAAATTAGAAATGGATCACCTCACTCAGTGGCATGACTTTAAAGCCATGCAGTACAAAGCTAAACACATATTCCGTCTTCCTAACAGCGGTATTTTTCTTTAATAATCTTAGTTTTTGTTACTGTGAATGCTTAAAGTCCGATGATAAATGATAAAGGTCTTTGGTTGCGGTCTTTAGTTGTCTTGTGGTGGCTGTCTAAGTGGTGTCCGCTTAATAATATAGAATTCATAGACAATTGGAAAAGTTTTTGGGGCAAACCTGACCTGTTGAAAAGAGATGGTATTCATCCCTCCTGGGATGGTGCTGCTCTTCTCTCTAGTAATATGGCTCATAGTCTTAGAGCTCAAACATGACAAATTGGGCACCAGGTCAGGAAGCAGACAGACTGGCTAAACCGACTGTCTGCTAGCGGCCTCGCGTCACCCAGGTCAGATAAATCCCATCACATAGAGCCTCTTTCACCTAGCTATCATCATATAGAGACTGTGTCTGTTCCCCGAATTTGGAAATCCAAAAAACGTTTAAACCCATCTAAGGTTAAAAATTTAATTGATGTTCAACAAATAAAAAACAGCTATAATACAGATGAGCAAATGCTAAAGCTTGGGTTGCTGAATATTCGATCGCTTGCTTCAAAAGCACTCATTGTTAAAGGAGAACTCCGGTCAATTTTAACATTGAGCTCATTTTTTTGTAAATTTGGAGTGCTGTCAGTACAGAGAACAACGACAAAAATCAGTGTTGCCTACACCATGTTATCCTCTTTTTAAAATTTGCACCCTGTTGACTTCAATGGGGCAAGTTTTAAACCTGCTTTTAGCCTCTTAACATCCTTGATGTGTCGAGTTCCATCGATTGTCGAGTTCGGGCGCATGATCGTACGTACTAAACCTATGCGCGTGAACTCGACAATCGACTACTGTGGGCTTCGACCGAAAACAGGATGTAAATACAGGTATGTGCGCTGGCTGAAATAACATCATTTTTATTCATATCTTTCACATCTACTGCAGTCAGATTCACCCGCGTTCACTCTGAAGGAATCACTCACATGGCTGGGCACTTGTAATGACACATCAAGGATGTTAAGAGGTTAAAAGCAGGTTTAAAACTTGCCCCATTGAAGTCAACAGGGTGCAAATTTTAAAAAGAGGATAACACGGTGTAGGCAACACTGATTTTTGTCGTTGTTCTCTGTACTGACAGCACTCCAAATTTACAAAAAAATGAGCTCAATGTTAAAATTGACCGGAGTTCTCCTTTAATGATATGATTTCAGATAATAACCTAGATGTGCTGTGTTTGACAGAAACCTGGCAAAAACCAAACGATTACATTACTTTAAATGAGTCCACCCCGCAAGATTACTCTTATAAACATGAGCCTCGTCTGAAACGCAAAGGGGGTGGTGTTGCTGTAATTTATAGTAATATTTTCAAAACCACTAAGAAATCAAGTTTTAAAGTGTTAGTGCTTAATGTAAAAATATATAGTATAAATGATAAATCACATTTGAGATTTGTGCTGGCTACTGTATACAGGCCACCAGGGCACCATACAGACTTTATCAAAGAATTTGCGGACTTTCTATCAGAGTTAGTATTGGCTGCAGATAAAGTACTAATTGTTGGCATTTAAAGACATTGTAAACTCAATTGGAGTTAGACAACACGTGTCAGGACCTACTCATCGTCATAATCATACTCTAGATCTAATATTATCACATGGAATAGATGTTGATGCCGTTGAAATTCTGCAGCAGAGCGATGACATCTCAGATCATTATCTAGTCTCGTGTAAATTACATTTAGCCAAGGCTGCAAAGGCGACTCCGTGTTTCAAATATGTTAGACCTATCACTTCTGCCACTAAAGATTGCTTTATCAATAATCTTCCTAATCAGTTTCATCATCTTAGCATCCCGGATAGTTTAGAGGAACTTGATATTGCAACAGAAACTTTTAACTCTCTCTTTTCCAGCACTTTAGACACAGTTGCTCCTTTGCGCTTAAAGAAGATTAAAGAAAATAATCCAACGCCGTGGTACAACGAGCACACTCAGGCCCTTAAGAGAGCAGCCAGAAAAATGGAGCGCAACTGGAAGAAAACAAAACTAGAGGTATTTCGCATTTCATGGAAAGAGAGCTCGATTGCATACAGAGAGGCTTAAAAAGCTGCTAGATCTGCTTATTTTTCAACCCTATTAGAAGAAAATAAACATAATCCTAGGTTTTTATTTGAAACAGTGGCTAAACTAACGAAAAAGAAAGTTTCAAACACAGAAGTTTCCAAGCAGCACAGCAGTAATGACTTTATGAACTTCTTCACTTATAAGATTGATAATATCAGGGAAAAAATTATAACTATGCAACCGTCTACTACAGTATCGCATCAGGCAGTGCATTGTAGTCTCCCTGAGGAAAAATTTTATTCATTCGTTGCTATAGGAGAGGAAGAATTTACTAAACTCGTTAAATCATCTAAATCGACAACATGTATGTTAGACCCTATACCGACTAAGCTACTGAAAGAGATGCTTCCAGAGGTCATAGATCCTCTTCTTAATATCATTAATTCATCTTTGTCTCTAGGATACATACCAAAAAACTTTAAGCTGGCTATGATTAAACCGCTTGTTAAAAAAACGCAACTTGATCCTACAGAATTAGTCAATTACAGGCCGATCTCGAATCTACCTTTTCTGTCAAAGATACTAGAAAAGGCAGTATCTTCACAACTGTGTTCCTTTTTAGAAAGAAATGATATCTGCGAGGATTTTCAGTCAGGATTTAGACCGTACCATAGTACTGAGACTGCTCTCGTTAGAGTCACAAATGATTTGCTCTTATCATCCGATCGTGGTTGTATCTCTCTATTAGTGTTACTCGATCTTAGTGCTGCATTTGACACTATCGACCACAACATTCTTTTAAATAGACTAGAAAACTATGTTGGCATTAGTGGAATTTGCACTAGCATGGTTTAAATCATACTTATCTGACCGTTATCAATTTGTAGCAGTAAATGAAGAGATGTCTCATCGATCACAAGTTCAGTATGGTGTACCACAAGGCTCAGTACTAGGACCGCTGCTGTTCACTCTGTACATGCTACCATTAGGAGATATCATTAGGAAACATGGAATTAGCTTCCACTGTTATGCCGACGATACTCAGCTCTATATTTCTTCAAAACCTAACGAAACTTACCAATTCACTAAATGAACAGAATGCATAGCTGATATAAAAAATTGGATGACTCGTAATTTCCTACTTCTAAATTCTGAAAAAACAGAGATTCTAATTATTGGACAAAAAACTTCCTCACGTATTAACCTAGAATACTGTCTAACACTTGATGGCTGCTCTGTTAAGTCCTCGTCGTCGGTTAGGAACCTGGGTGTGCTCTTTGATACCAATCTTTCATTTGAAAGTCACGTGTCTAGTATCTGTAAAACCGCATTTTTCCATCTTAAAAATATATCTAAATTACGTCATATGCTCTCATTGACAAATGCGGAACAATTAGTTCATGCTTTCATGACATCAAGGCTAGATTATTGTAATGCTCTACTGGGTGGTTGCCCTGCATGCTTAATAAACAAACTACAGCTAGTTCAAAACGCAGCGGCTCGAGTTCTTACCAGAACCAGGAAGTATGACCATATTAGCCCAGTTCTGTCAAAACTGCACTGGCTCCCTATTAAACATCGCATCAATTTTAAAATATTGCTGATGACTTACAAAGCACTAAATGGTTTAGCTCCGCAGTACTTGAGCGAGCTCTTAACGCATTATAGTCCTTCACGTCTATTGCGATCTCAAAATTCCGGCCAGTTGATAATACCTAGAATATCAAAATCGACTGCTGGCGGTAGATCCTTTTCCTATTTAGCACCAAAACTTTGGAACAATCTTCCTAACATTGTCCGGGAAGCAGACACACTCTGTCAGTTCAAAGCTAGATTAAAGACACATCTCTTTGACATAGCATTCACATAATACATTATAGACTTCTATAATTCAGTGTTAGGCTGCATAGATTAGGTCAGCTGGAACCGGGAACACTTCCCATAAATCCTGATGTACTTGTTACATCATGAGAAGAATGGCATCTACGCTAATTTTAGTGTCTTTGTTTATCCCGAGGTCTTCCCGCAGCCTGCCGGATCCAGGCCGTATCCAGATCTGACAAAGGCCCTTCGCCTGGACCCGATGACAACGCAGTGCTGAAGTGCCAACTAGTCTCTCCCTATGGAGGATCCCTTTCCCACTCTACAGATAAAGCGTCGTCGGGAAAACTCAATTTGCGTATCTACCCCGAATTGATAAAATAAAATAAAATTCTGAATCAAAACTATAAGGAAACACCAGTAATTTGTTTAGGCTTGGTTTGTAGGGAATAACAAACCAGCACACATATATTCAAACGCACATAACTATAGAACCAATTCTTAATGCGCATGTGAACGCCATCAGCATTTCTCACAGGATCACGTTTAAAGTTTGTGTAGAGAGAATGGTGTCTTCTTGGCGGCCCCTAATTTAATAACAAATGATCATTGCGACGGAAGCGAATCAATCAAAACTAACTTTAGCTGGAAAATAACTTTATTAAAGAACCGCTATTAAGCCAAAACATTCTCTGTTACCTTAAATTATACGTTTATCTCTGTAAAGCTGCTTTGAAACAATCTACATTGTTAAAAGCGCTATATAAATGAAGATGACTTGACTTGACTTGACTTGTGGTTCATGATCTGGCATTTTTGGAACATCAGTACACCTTTAGTACCGTGGGGGAAGTTGTAATTATCTGATTGATCAGTTTGAATGTCTCACATTTGTGTTTCAGTCACATGGTCAAGGAAGGGATAAAAGAAGATCGAACGTTGCTCTTAGCTCTCTTCTTCTCTATGCTCTTCTTTTCACAAGGGCTTCTTTGCTCTGGCTCTTTCTCTCTTCTCTTTTCTAAAGCCACTCTCTTTCTCTCTCTCTCTCTCTCTCTCTCTCTCTCTCTCTCTCTCTCTCTCTCTCTCTCTCTCTCTTCCTATCTCTCAGGTAAAATTCTAGATATATGCTGGGTACGATTAATGGTATAGGTTTTTATTATTTCATCTAATTAAACCCTTTTAATTACAAATGAGGTGCTTTTGATTCTGTATTAAATTTAATCTACTACCTATTGCAATACAATATCGTAACACTGTAGCAACGCTCTCCCACATATTTTGTTATTGTAAATGTGCTTATTTCTGTCGTTAGTATAAGTAGCAGTGGTAATCGAAAAGAAATGTACAGTTTTCGAGATGGTCCTCACTGCAGAGCATAAAATCCGGGGGGAGGAGTCGGATAAAATCCAACTCCTCCCACCTTACATACCTAAACCTACCAATCTCCACCCCCTGATCCCTACACCCACCCCTAAACCTACCCATCTCCACCCCTAAACCTACCAATCTCCACCCCTTATATAAGATCCGACTCCTCCCCTCGGATCTTGTGTACTGCATTGAGGTGCTACTGGAGTTTTCTACCATCTTGCTGAGTTATCATCTTGTTGATAACGTTTCTTTAGTCATTCGGCAATCCTTCAGAAAAAAATAAGGCATACAGGTTTGGAACAACATGAGAGTGAGTAAATTATGACAGAATTGTCATTTTGGGGTGAACTATCCCTTTAAAAATGTGCTTTATGTGGTAACATCTGTACGCTTTAAAAAACTGTAAAAGTAAACTTTCTAGTTTTTTTAAGTAAAAATTAAAATTACTGTATAATTTGAAAACACTAAAAGGACAACCCCTGAAGTCCCTGATAAAATGTTTAAATATTTTTTAATAATTAAATGATTAAATTATATATAAATAGCTTTGTTCATATTTCTTATTTTTGCTATCCGTAATCTACATTAGTGTGTTTTGTGTTACGTTTTATGTTATTTAATTTGATTTTATTTTATATTTTTTGCATTTTATTGTAATGTGTGTTACCCTGATAGTGTTTTGTGTGTCTGTGTGTATGGTCTATATACAAGTATTAGCCATATTTACAGGCCACTTATGAGCAGATCTGTTCATCAAGTTGCTTTCTATTGTACCACATTTATTATCATGGTGGTTATCAGCTTTTTAAGTAAACATAAGATTTTGATATTTTGGTTTAGATTTTCCCAGTCAAAAATGATCGGCCTTTTAAAAATTGCTTGTAAATCGCTCATTATGCCATGTTATCATAAAATGTTGGATTCAGCCTTTGTCAACTTGTTTTCTTTCAATTGTATTTCTTTTTGGAACTGATTGATCATAGGCCTCATTGGTCTGAGCTTGCACCTAAGTTTTTGAGTGGTAAAAGCATTATTTGTATTAAAGCACATTTAACAAAATAAGGAAAAAATCTGACTAGTGTGTTTTAATGATTAACCAGGAAGTTTGTTTTGAAATGCTTTTATTTTATACAAAATGGAACAAAGTCACACTTGTGTGTTCCTGGTCAAAAATGACCGGCCAACAAAAAATAAATAAATAGAAGAAACAAAACCTGAAGTGCATAAGCTCAGATCAATGAGGCCTATGATCAATCAGTTCCAAAAAGAAAAACAAAACCTGGCCTTATTAAAAAAGTGAGAGAGAGAGAGAGAGACTGTGCATGCATTATCTGCGTCTTTACAATATCTCTCTGATAATAAAGAAAATGCAAGTTTAATTACATCAAAAACATACATTACTACATCATTGTAGCTTTTTAGCTTTCCAGTATTCTATTGAAGTTAATTTATTACTAAATATCACGCTGAAACAGCATTGCCGGGATGTTTCTGTGCTCCTGAATGTTTGTGTGTGCGCGCAGCATGATCTACGATCTCTTTGTGTGTGTGTGTGTGTGTGTGTGTGTGTTTGTGCTTTGCATGAACGGTATACTAATTAATTAATTAAGCGTATTAATATAGATATGAAATAATGACCCCCCAGCAAAAACAAACAAACAGCAAAACTGTTGGTGGATTGGCCCTTTACCAAAAAAGATAGTTTCTACTTTTTACATTGTGGTTTCATTCCCATAGTGAAATCTGCAATCTGAGTAAGAAAAATAACATTCAGAGCTGCAGTTGTTATCTTTAAATAATTCAGAACTAATTTACAATAAAAAGAAGCAAAAACGTTTATAAAATTATGAAATAAAGACTCTATTAAAAGATAATGCAAAATAATACAGCTTAATAATAGACTAATTTGATAAGATTATGAGCCGTATCTCTCTGTACAAGTACTTCAGCTCTCTGCTTATCCTTACAATAACACTGAACCTGATTGCAGATACTTATGTAACCTAAACACACATGGCAGGCAACAAAACTTTAGTGTCAACACATGAGGATTTAGACAGGTCATAAAGACACCATTCAATCTCTTTCACAGCCTCTCCCAAGACCACAAGACCATGGGAATGGAATGAAGAAGAGAAACAAAAACAAAAACTTACTTTCTTTCATGGTGAAATCTATTGATGTTTGAAAAATGTGTTAAAAAAAAGAAGAAGGTGAGATTAAGTTTCAAAGCATCTAGTAATGTTACGTCCGGAGGAGAATGGGAACGAAAATAAGCTTAAGTCAGAGTTCAGCAGAACTGCACCTGGAACAGCACATTTTTTATGTAACACCCTGATTTGGCTGACAATACGCTATAGGCCTGACAATGACAAAGTCCAAGCTAACAACATGAAATTGTGCTGATATACAGGTTTGCTACTGTGAACACGTAATTATATTCAGCACTGTACAGACCTCTGGCCCACTATGAGAGTAATCATTGTGGCACAATGTCATCTGATAAATGAATAATCTCAGAATCAGTTGTAACCTCAGAACCAGTTGTAATCTAAAGAAGTTTATGGTAGGCCAGAGTCTATTAGACCTGATCAAGGATCAGTTTGTTGTATGGCCATGACAAATCCAGTCTAATATAATCACCTAAATGCTTATGTATAAAAATTTGAATTTACTTTAAAGTAATTCCACACCAAATAAAATAGTGCTGGTGCTAATTGGCGGATTATGTAAAATGATACCCTCACATGAAATGAAGACTCCAATCATATCAGTAGCCAAAAAAATGTTGTGTTATTTTACATGAATGTGAGATTGCCACTCATGGTGGCTGCCATGTTGAGATCATGTGACCAGCTGAATACTAATACATTTATTGAACACTTTCAGCTGCAGAGTAAATTAATCATGGGTCAAAAGCATAGTGCAGTTTTAACAAAAGGAAATGTTTTAGCAAAAACTTAACATACTACTATTTTTGTGGGATGCTACATTCACAACAAAAGTAAAAAATAAAAATAAAAAATAAATAAATAAAAATACAACACTACTGTCATAATGGCCTGCAGGAAAAAAAAAACTTAGTACAGCTTTTAAGTCTCTTCTTGAGGGCATGAAAATATAAATAACTTTTACATGTGTTTAAAAGAAAATACTCAAGTTTAACAATTACCCCAGGTTTAAGCCTATCCCAGACTAAAATACAAGTTTGAGCTGTTTTAACTGAAAGCAACTTGCATTGACGTATCTTAAAATATGCCAGTGTCATTGTTTTGTCTCAAGATGCACAATGTGTTTTTCTGACATGTTTATAAAAGCTTCTTAAATGTCCCAACTGAACTAAGGCCTAATCCTGACTTAATCTAAACCCTGTCTGTGAAACCAGGCCTAAGTGTCTCTTACTTTGTGTAATAAAAAAATAATTAAGACAATCGTTCATGTTCTTTCCATTGGTTCTTTCACATTTAAAAAAAAAAATTGTTTTAGCTTGTGTCATATTTATGCATTTCCATATCTTAACTATTACCAAAGATTCGTATTGCTGTGCCCCACTAAATACTGCGCTTAACACAGCACCTTTAAATAAAAGAGAAAAACAGCGCACTCTAGAGATTAAATCTGAGTATTACAGGACTAATAGTGGTGTTAGCAATTAGAGCTGTGCTTCACTTTGTCGGACTAAACGTCTTTATCTCAGTCCTTATTCCTTTATTCCAGATGATGCATCACTGTAATATAATACCTATTGTAGCATAATACATATAATATTTTATTAAAATGCAATATCACTTTTATCACAACTACTGTGATAAAACGTGGCTAAAACGTATAGGCTACTCATAGTAAACGATATTTATATGTGTGTGCTTACATCTATGTACTATTACACAGACCACATGGGATAGACTTAGGGCAGTGTGGTGTTGATTGATCTAATTTATTCTCAAGTGTGCTTGCACAAGTGTGTGAAGTGAAGGTGTGAGAGTGTCAGCCTTCAAGCTCATACTTTATATGCTAAATGTGGTCCAGAATTAAATCAGTATCGTAGCACAGAGTATTTATGAAGAGAGATGATAGTAATATACTGACAATAAAAATGATCAAAGGAATATCAATACAATTTATGTTCAACCAGATGTATTTAAGGCATAATGCTGCTTACAACAACAACAACAACAAAAAAACTCTTTGTTTCTATAGTATAACCACAAGACATAAACATCAACATGTATGATGACATGATTTTACTGTGAGAAACTGCTTATGAACCTTTTCTGTCTAAAGTAGAGTTTAGCTCCATCCGTAATCAAAACACTTGAAAAATGTAGATATGTTTAATTTGAGATGGAGCTAGTGGAACAGTGGACGGAATTGCCCACCCCTGCCATAAAATTATGATTTAAACAGCTTTACAGTTCAAATATCACACACATTTTACTGAAAGAGTTAATGTAAGAGCTTTTATGCAATTAGCTTCATATTTCTTCATATCACTTCCATTGTAGTGCTTCACTGTAACCTTGATTTCTGCTGCTCCTCTTTTTCTTCAAAGTCTTTTTATTATAATTTTTGGAAAGTGTTGTCACCACCTTTCGCCCCGCTAGCAACGGCCCTGCCTGCTTGCACTGACGTTTTGACTCTGAGTGGCAAAGTACCGGCAACATGTGAGAAATGGCACGCTAGAGATTAAAATATAGAAGTACTGTTACTGCGTACTGGCCCACTTTGAGTACTGGTAATAATAAAAGTTTATCAAGACATCATTAACTTTGTCTTTTTTTATCCATGCAAGTCTGGACTGGCTGCCAAGCAAGTCAAAAGTATGTTTTGTGGTAATCAACATTATGCCACAAATGCTGTCGATTGAGCTTAACTTGTGTTGAACCCAGTATTTAAATGTTTATTGTCAGTGTACAAAATAATCAAACTCACCTCTGAGCTCCAGTAGAGAGGCCCTGAGTAATCTGTCCGTCCCCTAATGGTGCTCTCTTTGACTGTGTACACTGCTCCTTGGTCACAAATCTCCAGAGTGGCGAGTTCCCGCATCAGGTCTGACTGACTGACCGACCTGCGTTGCCTTGATAGTGGAGATGTGCAGTTATGTCCAGTCCTAGAAGGCGAACGGCCCCTTTGCCAATTAATTCGGGGAATCGGACCTTTAACCTGCATCCTACTGTAGCTTTCACTCCGGCGGCCAATGTGGGACTCAGAATGGGGTACAACTTGCCCACGTTCAGGCTCCTGAGGAAAGAACGGGACGCCTCGGGCGAGGCAAGGGCTGGGGTTCAGGTAGCGGGAGGTGGAAGGAGCATACCTGGAAAGCTGGGGTTGACCTCGGACAATATATCCCAGGGTGGGATCGCAGGGGTCATAGGAACTGTATGGGCTTAAGAGGGTGGAGCCAATGGTGTATTTGGGGGGCGAGTAGACTGGAGACATGATCAAGATGTGAGGAGAAATCAGCCCCAAGGTGGAGAGAGCCAAACTGTCACAAAGACAAACACAGACTGCTAGAAACAAAGCTAAAGAAGACTAAGTCTAATCAGACTAATGCTTTTTATATCTGAGATTGTGTGCAAAACTTTCAGCCTCAGCAAATAATCTATATTAGGCTGTAAAATGTGGAACACTTAGGGGAACTTCTTTTTGTGTCTTGCTCATGCAAACACAAAGACAACATGATAAACGTGACTTGTCTCATCTTTCAGTATCAGTTGTGTGCAAGTAGGACAACAGTCAACTAGAGTAGAGTTACTAGCAGGTAATGTACACTGAGACTCAAAAGGTTGAGGATGAATGTTATAATTCAAAAACATTATAGTTTTGGATTTTGGTTGGACAAAAAGAGAAATGCAGATGACCCTTTCAAAGACTTCCACAAACTCCAACCTTCAGAAAATGGTTTCAGAGTTTCACCTCCACAAGTTACATCTCCCGCAAAAGCAAAAATGATTGAGTGGATGTCACGGAACAGTCTTCTCAAGTCATTTATTTTATGTTTTATGAATGAAAATTGTGTAAAGTAAAATTATATTCCTTTCAAATCTTACGAACTATGAAATAACACCTGCAACATACAATAAATTACATCAAATGCAGACCTATTGAATGGCAATTATAGCTACAAAATCTCCCTCAACCCTAAACCTAACCCTAACCGTACCCCTTCATAAATACAAAAATTTACAAACTGAGGAAAGCAAATAGGATGAGTTCTGTCATTTATGATTTATGGATAAAAGAAAATATCAGACTGTAATAATGATATCAGATATCATGGTACATTGGTACTAGACGAATAGTGGATACCATGTTATATGTCCTAAAAAACATATTAGTATTGTTTTTGTTTTTGCTTGAAGTGGAAAAATAAGCTAATAAAGATATGATGATAAAGACATGATGCTCATAAGGAAGAAAATGAAGATGATAATGAAACAGTGAAGATGGTAAATATGGAGTAGAAGCAGCCCTCTATTACTCGCATATGTGACCAAATTTCACACTGGGCGACTAAAAATGTCTTTAATTAGCCAATGGCTAGTAAATTGTACGATTTTAGTCACCTGTGATTGAGTAAGAGAATAAAAATAAGTTTAGTGCAGATAATAATAATAATATTGCCTGCAGAACTTTACGCACCATCACTTGGCTGAGAGCGCCATCGGTAGCAAACAAGTGGCTAAATGGGACTACAAAGGCTGTCGGGGACATTAAATGTCTTCACGGCGAACAGGTAAACTCAGTCCGTTTTTACAGCCTCGTTAAGCTTATATAAAGTTTGAGTTACAATAGTTTACAAGAGCACAATTATAACTTATAATTGTGCTCTTGTAAACTATTGTAACTCAAACTTTATGGGAAATTGTTTTTAGATAAAAACTAAAAGAGTTGTCGGAAGCTTAGTGATGGTGATGTTGAAGTCGTGGGACTGTGGTAGTGTTACATGTATGATCTGTTTTCCCCCTTCATTTTGTTTTTGGTTCAGTCCTGTGACCTAGAGTTCCATGATTGTTCTAATTAGTCATGTCAATCACATTTGCATTGTCAGTCAACACAATTAGTTATCTTGTTAGTCCCTGTGTATTTATACCTTGTGTTCTCCCCTACAGTCTTTGTCCGTTATCGCCAATGTAAGCGTGAGTGTTTGGTGTTTCCCCTGAGAGTTTGGTTATTAAATGTTATTTCTACGTATTCCTTGTCTCCATGAGCTTTGTCCTACACGTAATGTGACAGAATAACGACAGAATTGCCAGCAGCCATATCCCCCTGTAGCCCAAGACTGGTTGCCCACTAAAGCTAAGCAGGGATGAGCCTGGTTAGTACCTGGATGGGAGACCTCCTGAGAAAACCAGGTTGCTGCTGGAAGAGGTGTTAGTGAGGCCAGCAGGGGGTGCTTACCCTGTGGTCTGTGTGGGTCCTAACGCCCTAGTATAGTGACTATATACTGTCAAAAGAGCACCGTCCTTCGGATGAGACGTAAAACCGAGGTCCTGACTCTCTGAGAGTGATAATCCATACCAAGATAATCGCCACAGAGCCCGGACCACAAACAGAGTCTGACCAGGTGCGTGAGCTGGCAACATTGTGCGTCGCAGAGGGAGTGCTTGTGGAGCTCGAGGGCTGGGAGGAGAGCCCCGCCCCCACACCACTACTGCTGTGGATGAGACGTCAGTGGCCTCTGGCATATATTATGAGCAATTGAAGGACATTTTTGAGGAGAGCCTCATAGACTGGTTTGGCAAGGTAATTCCCATTTCCTCTGTATCTCCAGTGTCCCTTGTATTACCTGAATGCCCGCCCAGCCTCCCTTTCCCACTTCCTCAATCAGCCAGTTCCTCAGTCCTGCCTCAGCTGCTGTACTTCAACCCCTCTGCAGCTCCCATATGTGTTGAAGACCTGCCCAGTGTCTTCAGGCCACCTCTGCCTGTTGACACTTCGGCTCCGCCTTGGCTCCGCCCTCCCTCTGCTCCACCGGAAACCATCGGCCCTACGGCTTCTCCAGGCTCCCTCGTCCCTCCGGCTGCGCCTTGGTCAGCCGTCGACCTGCCTGCACCTTCGGCTCCGTCTGACTCCGCCTTTCCACCGGCTCCACCTTCGTCCTCGGTACCACCGGCTCAGCCTCTGTCCTCTGGTATTCTGGCTCCACCTCGGACGCTCGTAGCCACAACTCCACCTCAGTCTCCAGGACCAGCGGTCTCGGGTGGGCTCATCGGCTATTCAGCTTCACCAGGGTCTCCACCTGTGGCATCATCTCCATTGGTCGTCCCCAGGGTGTCACCTTCCAGCAAGTCGTCTACACCATGGCTCCTCCCGCCTTCGACTCCGCCCTGGGGCCTCGTCCTGGCTGGTCTCTGGCATGTCATCTGGATCCTCCTGCTCCTTGCTCCCCACTGGCTTCTCCCACCATCCACTCCTCCATAGACTGTTTTTGTTTGTGCCCTGGACTTTTTGTTTTTTGTTAGCTCCATGTCATCCTCCAGAACCCCCACCCTCCTCAGTTGGACTATGTACGGCGCGAGGAGGGGGCTTTTTTGGAGGGGGCGTACTGTTACATGTATGATCTGTTTCATCCCTTCATTGTGTTTTTGGTTTAGTCCTGTGACCTAGTGTTCAATGATTGTTCTAATTAGTCATATCATGTGTCTATCACATGTGCATTGTCAATCACCTCATTAGTTATCTTGTTAGTCACTGTGTATTTATTCCTTGTGTTCTCCTTCAGTCTTTGTCCGTTATCGTCAATGTAAGCGTGAGAGTTTGGTTATTAAATGTTATTTCTACGTATTCCTCGTCTCCATGAGCTTTGTCCAACACGTAACGTGACAGGTACTTCATTTATAGCTTAGCTGTCATGAGTCTGGTTCTCTCTCTGGCTTTTCCTGTCCTTTTCCCCCCTCTGCTGGTCTATGCTGGTTATTCCTCTCTCTTTCCCTTTTCCCCTTCAGCTGATTCTCATTGCTGTCATCTCGCTGATTCATTTCACCTGTTCTCTCCTCTAGCCTGCTTGCTATTTAATGTTCCCTGTTTTCTTGCCATTTGCTGGATTATTTCGTTTGAGTATCATGCTGCTGGCTATCTACAAACCCTGCTGTTCCTGTCTTGTCATGTCGCAGTCCTGTCTACAGTCCGGTTCAGGTCAGCTAAGCCGTTACACTGTCTATTAATATTCTCTTCTACATTGTGTCCAGCCCTCCCGCTGTCGACGAACGCCCTGAACAGACTTTGTGCGTTGCTACGCTCTGCCCGTGGAGACGAGAGGTTAAGAGTCTTCTAGCCGGTCTCCCTGATTTCTGCTGCCTCTCAGTCACGCACAAGAGAGTTGAGAGAGGGTTCCTGTTTATAAGACTGTTGACTGTTTAATCTGCACTAATTGCAGCTACCTGAGTTCCTGTTTGAAAAGACTGTTTTATCTGCACTATTAGCAGCTACCTGAGTTCCTGTTTGAAAAGGCAGTTTATCTCTGCTTCATCTGCATTTACCTGCGTTACTGTTTGAAGAGAATTTGTTTTCTGCTCTCTCAAAAGAAATAAACTCTGACTCTCAAATTGCATTTTGGATCCTATCTCTTCCTTACAACATTAGCTTTAGATTTTTTACTTCGGGCGACTGCATAGTCTTAAATTCATAAGTTGTGTTCATTTGTGAAAATTGGTGATGGACAAGTGTAAGTATCAAACTTTTGTTGATCACAGAGCTTGTTTTTTTTTTTGGGATAATCCAAAAGCCTATAGAAAAGGCCCAACCCTAACCCTTTTTGTTGAGGGAACCAGTGTGATGATAACTGCCAGTTGGCCTACAAAGTGACATCATACTGCACCGCTCTATATACATACAGTCGGCATCTAGTCATAGTTGGGGGAGTGGTGAGGGTGGAGTCGGCATGGGGGAAAACACTGCGAACATCGTGTGTATTTGAATGACAAAAATGCCGCCTGCCGACCGGCAATGGTACATTGCAAAATTAACTGCAATAGGTTATGATTGCCTTTATTTAATTAAAAACTGGGTCAATGACCCAACCAAATGGCCGAAGGTGTCATTTCCAGACATATTTTGTTATCTGGTTGAATCTCCAGGTAAGACATTGTGGTAGCTGTAGCGGTAACATTAGCCTATAACTCAATCAACTTTCGTATATGTTGCATACTATAACTCCATAAAACCTTGTCACTTACCAATTGTACGTATGCTTCACTCCAAACTATTAATCCTTTTGTAAAACGGTGATCAGTAGTACGAAGGTGCAGAGGGACTGTGTTGACAGTTATCCCTAACTCACAGACTGCAGTCTGTATTGAGTGTAGACCTCTACTACTCCATAGGTTCGCGATTGGCCTATCAAGCGAGCCTTCAGCTGATAACGCTAATGTGAATGAGACATCCCTTATGAAAAACAACTATAGGAATCTTGTAGTATTTTGGGACATACTATAGAAGTACTATAGAGGTATTACAGAACATCACAGAAGTATTATACACTACTATAGAAATCTTATAGGATTACTATATGTTCTTTTTCGTAAGGGATGTAGACAAATCTGGCCCACTGCCTAATACGAGTTTAACACCCACTACTATATCACACAGGGATCTACTCACACAGTAATCTCAAAAATGACAAGTCCCTGTCCTCCTTTCCGGTTCTGTGTGTTTATTAGGAAGGATGTAGATTAGAACTTCAATTCATAATTTGTTTGTTTATTGGCGGTACAGAAAACGACACAGCAACTCTTCGGCATGATTGTCCCGTGTATTTCAATTAGCGCCAAGGCAATGTTTTCCCCCACGGGCTAAATTTACATCACGTGACGGGGCGTTCCCGGGGGCGTTCCCAGATCGACATTGGTATGTCTTAATATAAACTATTTTTTTATGTTAATCAAACTAAATACTTATTTTTCATTTGTTATTTTTCATATGATTATTTAATTTCTGTACCTAATCTGTATTAAATTTACCTGAAAAGCACTGTTTATTTAATTTGCATCTTTGTTCTATTGTGTTCATTTGTGCTATTGCTTGTAGTTTGTTATTTGTCCTTTTATTACAGACTGTTACTTGTCTTTAATAGTGTTTGAAATGTATGTATGTAGAATTTGCATTGTTCTTGCATTTCATGTAAAAAGTCTGGAGAGAAAAAAAAAAACTAGCCAATGACGTATAGTTTCAGCGAATCCGTAGAGGGTTGAGAAGTAGAATATGATGATGCCGATAATGATGACGACGGCGAAGAGTGTTTGTAGTGATGTAAATTTCAGGAGAGAACTGACTCATGGGGAATGGAGGAATGCATATTGGCTAAAGTCAGAGTAATTAAGTAATGCACTGCTACCTATTAAAGCAGTGGACGCAATCTGAGCGTGAGTCAAACAGAGACTGTTACTGTAGGATACAGTAGTTACTATAAACACTGCCTTTACTGCCCACTCATTAACGCTAACTATTGAAAACTGCCATTGAAAACGGCTGGTGGTCTAATAAAATTGCATGAACGATATAATCATCAATAGACAGGGTTGCTAATAGTAAGCTTAGCTGATGTGGGTAAGTTATGTCACATGTTTAATCCTGCGCTAGAGCCTCCCCGCACAACCCTTAAGATCCTTACCAGTGGAATTCCAGTTCATCCTCCTGAGTGACCAGAAAAATATCCCTGTATTTCCCTAAACACCACACGCTACTTTAAGATCCAGCAGAAGATCATACGAGACGGGCTCGGCGTTACGCACTCGGATCAGTTGGTTGGAGTGACAGCATACCAGCACAGGGTCCTGATCCAATATGTGCTCTTCTCAAGTCGGGATTTAAGGAACCGCCTCCCAAGCGGTCGCCATAGCAACGCGGATCGCTCTCTCGCGCGCTCTCTATCTTTGGCTTGCTGCAGAAGCCATGACTAATGCACTATGAATAGAAACAGAATCAATGTGAATTGCTCACTTTATTCTCAAATAAATCATATCGGATTAAAACAAACAAACAGCCCATAGAATAAGAAAACATTGTTACAGTAAGTATGGACATCAAGGGTTTGGTCACTTGACTGCATACAGTAAGTGACTACAGCTGACTACATAAGTTGCCATGGTGTTATGGCTGTCCCAAACCTACAGGAAATGCAGTATAGTTCAGCTGTGGTGTCATGTGTGAAGTGATTAGAAACAATCCTTGAACCTTTCTTTAATATCATCATCATCATCATCATCATCAAGTCAAGTATGGGTGATATTGCCAGACTAAATTGCAAATGGAATTGATGACTGATGGAGTTAAAAATTCACTTTATGTCAGTGATTCATACAGTACATTGAGTATTTATTGTACAGGACAAAAGTGTTCACATCCATCAAACATGGCCTACTATATACAGCTTAAATAAATGATGCTTTAAAAGTTGGCTACTCAAGAACATTTGTATTTTGGTACCGAACGCCATTCACTCATTTATCCAAAGGAATACAAAGCAACACAAATATTGATTGGCATTTTGATCTCAGCATTACTTTAATATGGCAAAAAGGGGTTTAAATACCAAACAAAATGGCATATTGAGAATTAGAGCAGGAGAGGATATGCATTTCATCAAATCAACTAAATAAAAACAAACAAACAACATAACGTGTTGAGAATTATCATCCATTCTTGCAACATGTGCTCTCACTCTTCAGTGATTCTCATCATCTAATAAGTAATACTTGCTAATCTGTCATTAGTGGCTGTGAAATATTCAGTAGCTGTCTCTCTATCACTACGTTTCAAAGTGACAGTTTCCTTTTTTTGGTTTCTGGGGTTAGATGTTGTGCCAAAGAAAAGAGTTGGATTCTTTCAGGGTCTGAAGGGTGTCATGTATTTATGTTGGACCGAGGCACGTTGTTTTATGTCTGAGATATCCAGCTGGTGAAGGATCACTTGGTTGTATTTGATCACAGTTTTCACTTCGATGAAGGGAACTGCTCAGAGGTGGTCTTCACCGCAGGGTTGCTGATGCATCACATGCATATCCCCTCACTGGCTGTTTTGCTTCTCCCTTTTGTCTGTATACACCTCTCTCTCCCTTGGCATTGCTTGGTGGATGTTAAGAGAAGAAAATTGAGGTGTGTGTTTGCAGTAAGATGTTAATGCTTACAACAGCAGCTGCCAGAAGAAGCAGGGGTTGACGGTCAGTACTCATACTGGTGACTGTTAAGACAGAAAGAGAGATGAGAGGTTCATAAGAACGGAGGGTCATAGTCAAGTCATGAAGAATGCACAAGACTTACTTTGGTTTAGAGTTACAGTACAGAGAAGCTGAACTGAGCCAAAATAGTGATGTCTAAGGTTGATGCTGCTGACATTTAATATGCAGAGGATCTATTTGTGTGAGTGTAGTGTACAAAAGTGTGGACAAACAGCAGTTTAATGACGAACCTCTGGTGAAGGAAAATGTTCCTAAATTAAATATACAAAATTTAGTTATGGTTCTTGAATTTGATTGGATAAGCTTAGTGGTGGTGCTTTTCAGTGACTTCACTACAGGTAAATGACTCATTCAATCAGCCGATTTGTTCAAACACACTGATTCGTTCCGGGACAAAATAAATGAATGTCTTTATGTGAGAGTCATTGAATGACTCATCAACTGATTCCGATTTAGTAAAATTAAGTACTGTATGTTGTTCAGACACACAACATTCAATACGAAAAATGTCTGTCTGTGTCCGGCAGAACTACAAAGCACATCCCTAAAAGTTACATCGTCTACTACTATAAGTTAAAACCACCCCCTATAGACCTTATTCTATTTTTTTCCTACTATGGAAGTCAATGGGGTACATCAACTGTTTGGTTACCGACATTCTTCAAAATATCTTCTTTTGTGTTCAGCAGAAGAAATTCATACAGGTTTGAAACTTGATGGTGAGTAAATGATGACAGAATTTTCATTTTGAAGTGAACTAATCCTTTAATTTTTGAGCGTGTTCAATAGATTGTACTGTTGTTTAACAACAATCAGATTTTTCAGCTGATGAAATGTCTTTTTGAAAATAAAAACTTTCAGAAGACAAAAATGTCAAACAACAAAAAAGTAGTAAAAAGTCATGAGTTGTAAAAATGTACAGTGTGCCATTTTAAAGACTGTACATTTATCCCTAACAGCCTTGTTTTCATCTGCATTAAATTCAATATGGCATATATTCCATCCTACAGTGCACCTCAATAACCAGTGTATAACCGATGTACACTGAACAGCTAGCTACTAGAGAAAATCCATGCACTGTGATCGTTGTGCTATCGTTTTAGATCATTTTAGATTTATGTACAGGTAAGGTTTGTTCTGGTTGTGAAAAGATTTTGGGTAGAGGTATGTCAATCAAGATTGCGTTTTATGCTGCGCTCATTGGTTCATTAAATGTATTATGTAACTTGCTCAGACAATTTTTGACTATTACTAATACTACTCTCGTGTTGGATCTGGGTGGCCTGTTACTTTACAGAGATTATTATCAGGCTACTCCGATGAAAATGTCCTTTGCAAAGTAACGTGTTTGGTATGGTACTTTCCAGATATGCTACAGCGAACGCCTATAAACGCCTTTTCGTTGCACTTGTTTGGGACCTGTTAATTTCTTTTTTTGCTTATGGGCGAAATTATGCAGTTGCTAACAAGTGGGTTGCCTACAGAGGTTGCCTGGGACATTAAAAGTATTCACACCTAACAGTAAAACCCATCTACTCGCTAGTCCACTTTCATAGCCTTGTTGTGTTCATAATCACGGTCTTGCAAACTATTCTAACTCAGACTTTCAGGGAAAAAAAAAAAAAAAAGTTTTTAAATAAAGACTGGGCAAGTCTGAAGTTTAATGGTGGTGACATTGAAGTCCTGCAACCGTAGTGTAGTTTGTTTATAGCCTATGTTTAGCTGCTTTTCTACTCTGGTAATCTGAGTTCTCGCGAGAGCACAAGTTGAATTTGCTCAGCGAGTTACTCTGGTGTCGAGTAATGATGCTCATTAAATATGCCCCTCGATCTGAGCTGCACCAATCACATCGGGTTATCTGATATAGGCGGGCCAGAGGTGAGCTAAACAGGATAACAACAGCGCTGTGACGTCGAAGTCATTAGTAAACATTGCAAGATGGCTATGGATGAATACCAGTTGTTTGAAACAGCTTTGGCCGCTACAATGAACGAGTTAGACTTGGCTTTTTATCTAAAACAGGAACAGAAGACGCCGCTCGAATCGTTCCTTTGCAAGAAGGACGTTTTTGCTGTTTTGCCGACCGGATACGGTAAGAGTATAATCTACCAGTTAGCTCCGCTGGTAGCTAAGCGTATGGGGTTTATTGTTGTGATTGGTCGTAGTGTTATCCAGTTGTGTGCAGTGAGATTTTCAAATGCATGCTTGGTGCCGCCCCTTGAGCTGGGCGATTTTCATTAGTCGACGCCAGACCATTAATCTTTTAGATTTAGGTCTGGATTTCCAGGCTACTGCTTTTCTGCGATAATCCAAAACCCACTGGACAACATCCACTAATTATTTTTTCTTTTTAAAACAGTACATGTAAATGTGTGTGTTCCCATTTCACCTCGGCAGCTCTTCCCATCTCTTTGCAGCATTCCTGTCACACAGCTGCACACAGCGCCTGTTACTTGACTAGTGCAGATCTGCTCACAACCACCATTATTCTCTTCACACCAGTCTGAATCTGAAACACATACACATGTTAGGTTTTCATGTTTTATGGGGACAATTCACAGACATTTTTAAACTGTACAAACTGTATATTATATCCCCAAACCTTAAACCTACCCATCACAGAAAACTTTTAGCATTTTTAACTTTTCAAAAAACATCACTTAGTATGATTTCTAAGCTGTTTTCTTCCTGGGGAACAATAAATGTCCCCACAAGGACTCAAAGACAAGGATTTTGGATATTGCCATCAATGTGGGGACATTTTGCCCCCAAAACATAGGGTATACCTGAACCACACGCACACGTTTATAGCTGTAATCACCTTGCTAAAACTCACATACACACTCAAATATACACCCATCTTATTTTGCCTTCACTATTGCTGTCTTAAATTACACACATATTCCTCATACACACTCAGGATTCATGCACAACTTTGAAATATACTCCATACCTCTTCTTCTGATTGGTCCCACTGACAGGATCTGTTCTTTATGCTGACTGTAATCTGTATAACTTCGTTTGTTATGAGGGCAATTCTGTAAAAGCAAGAAAGTTATTATAAAAAAAAAGAAGTAGTTCTCAAAGAGATGAACAAGATGTAAAACATCACTAAATCTACTCTACATCATGTTTGCATTTGTCAGTTCAAGCTGTTGTTCACATCATGTACCAACCCCCTTTACCATTGTCTCTATTGTTATAAATGGCAAGACAACTGAAAATGCACTAAAAATGTGTTTGTTTGTTTGTTTGTTTGTTTGTTTGTATGTATGTGTGTGTGTGTGTGTGTGTGTGTGTGTGTGTGTATAAGATCTCACCACTTTGCAGGTGTTGGTCTCTGAGTCACACAGAGACACGTCACAGTGCAAATGCACCTCATCATAATCACCAATAAACTTAAAGACGGTGACGTGGAAGCGGCAGGTGAGGGACACGCCATTCTCAGCCATGCCTATAGTGTTATCCTTGATGTTAGGGCACCTGGAATTAAAGTTACAGTATTTGATGTGAGGGCTGTAAATTCATTGGTATGTTTTTGTTAAATATTATGTTAAATATGTATTGACCTATGCTCAGTGCTAAGCATAGTTTGTGTATGATTATTTTCATAAGCTATTTCCTTACCCTCTCTCTATGATAATGTAACGAAGGCGATCACTGCTGTAACGAGATGGTGTAGCCCAGCACATGTTAACAATGAGAATAAGCTGTTTATCATCTGCTCCTTCCACAAACACCCCCACAAACAGAACATCCCTGGTGCTCAGCACCACCTCTCCCTCACGGTACGGATGTCGGTACGAGGCGTTCTTATACAGGGCCATTTTTGTGATGAAGTTGCCCTCTTGGGTCGGCAGTGTGAGGTTTATTACACTGTGAACAGCAGAAAAAAAGGGGGAGAGTTATTATCTTTATCATTTGTCCCATCTCTGGAGCATCCAACTGTACAATGTTAAAGTGCATGTAATATGATATTATGCTTTTTACTATATTTGTTATTAATTATAGTAAATGTGTTGTAAAATGTGATGTACCTGGCTAAAGAGATAAAAATAGCCTACCATGATAATGTCATATAAACCAAGGTGCAGTATGATTACTATATGCAAACTTTCTGTTATTTACAGTATTTGGTTCTCTGAGGTACTTCAAAGAATGCACAGTGGTATTATACAAGGTAATACAGTGGTAGTTTTTGTGAGGGGTGCATGTTGTCTGACAGCTGACCTGAGCATTGGCTTCAGTACTGTCTCCAGAGAGATCTTGATGTCCAGTTCATAGGCACAAGAAAACTCCACATTGATCGTCTTATCACGTGTTACTACATTCCCTGTGTTGTTTACACTCTCGATCCACACAGTGTTCTTGTACATAATGTGTGTTCCATTTGACTGGACTCACAAACACACACACACACACACACACACACACACACACACACTGTTATGGTGAATTTCATTAGCTTTCCACAGAAAATAACATATTCAGCCATGCAGACAGTATATATTTAGCCAGCATTCAATGAAAGCAAAACCATAATGAAAAGAATATGAGTTTATCTTCTGGAATTCTGAACACACACACACACAAAAAAAAAAATAGCGAGAATGAGCAAAACATATTTGTAAAGAAATTTCATGGTTTATTTTGTACCAACCTGAATAATTTAGGAGCTATTTATCAAAGCATAAGTCTAACTTTAACTCATTAAGATTTGAATTACATGGATGGTTTAATAAATACAAATATATTTTGTGAGTGTTGATCTCCAAAAAAAGTATACTTTTAGAGCTCTAAGGCTGTATCAAAACCAAAACCTAACTTGCCTTCTCGTAAAGCACTTTCAACATTACTCAGACTTAAATTGTTTTTGAGACGCACTTCATACTGTAAGCAATCTCTCGCGCACAACACAAATAGCATTATAAATTATAATATTATTATTCTCAAATAAGCATAAAAACATGCAGCACATTGTTAAATAATGCACTGCAATCACATGGAACTATTTCCAATTATACTTTTCAGCACTGAAAAAATAGATTAATTTCCACCATATTGGATGGAAACTAATCATTGAACTCATCGCATATAGGATAGCATATAGGATCTACATGAAATTATCTCAATTGTAAAAAAAGCTTTTTTGCACAGCCTATAACTACCTTGCTTAAATATATATTTAACTAAAGCTGGTTTGCTGGTCTAAGCTATTGCTCAAAAAAAAATTTTTTTATACAAATTTGATCCAAACTTAAACTTCTTTGCTTGTATTCACATGTATGGAAATGGATGTGAAAGGAACAGTACATTTTCTTTACCAGGACCAGTACTTTCCATTCTCTCACAAGAGGAACAACTGAGACTGCCTAAACTGAGACTGCTCTTGAACAGTTGTTAATGAGAGATTTGTTCACCTGTACAATAGAGCCACAATGTCCCTTGGTATTGTTGATATGGAAGGAGATGAAATCCTCTCCCTCGATACCAGCGCAGTGCTGGTCGTTAATTCGTACATCCTCCCTCTCAAAGCCCAACTGGAACAGACGGCACTTAGAGATAGAGACCTCCATCTGAGCATGTTTACAGGTCACCTCTGCCTGGATAATGTCATCCTCACCTACATCACAAGAACCAGATGTTCTGTATTGTCTTTTAAATGTTTCCTCAATATTTCATACCAATTCATAATGTGATCTTTTAAATTTAACAGTTAGCCCACTGCTATAACATAAAAGGTAACTTGTGCAGGATGGTTTATGTGCCTGGGTTTAATACATAGGGTTTAAGTGTGAATAATAATAATTTACAAATGGATTTTTATTTATTTCTTCTACAGTATGATTTGTTTTACTCACTAATTTCAGTGCTAGGTAGCTCAGGGCAGCCACACAGATCTCCTCCATTCTCCTGCTCACATGTGTTGTTAGAGCAGATCTCTCCTGCACAGGGGTCATAGATCCATTCTGCTAAAGACAGGTCCAGTTACAAAGTTAGCACACAGAAACACACACACACACACACACACACACACACACACACACACACACACACACACACACACACACACACACACACAAAGTTCATTAACAAGGTATCATTATATTCATCTGCTAATTCATAAAGTTTTTTTCTGATAGTCTTGTAAGCATCAAACAAACAAACAAAAAATATTGTCTATTGCTTGTTACACTATTGTTGTAAAATTTCCAGCTATAAGTGCAAATTAAAAATCAAATTAGGGTTTTGTTGTGTGTTTGTGTGTGTGTGAATGTTCAATGAAAAATATACATTTCCTTTTCAGATCCAAATAAAATTCTAAAAATGACAATTCCGGTGAATTCCGGTTGATTGGGACACTTTTTCCAAGTCATCTCAATGGCAAAAAATGTCCCATTCACCCTGAATTCACCCTAAAGCCTGGCTTCCTTTCACTTCCTACACTTCTCCTTCTTATCCTGTAGGTGGCAGCGTCCCCTTACAGCAGTTTTCCAGTGCGATCCATTTGGTGGTAAGTGTGCCGAAAGAGCGGCATGCCTCAGCGTAGGCTGCCATAGAGCCGCACACCTGGGCCTTGCGGTGGTTGTAGCAGCCGTCCATGTAGCAGGACTGGTAGAAGGGGTGAGGGTCCAGCAGGCCGTGGCAGGGCTGGAAGAAACCTTTCAAATCTGTGAGTTTCAGACAGTTGTCCTCCCCCTGGAGCTCTGACACTGCTGTATTATCACAGGATTGAGCCAGGGCCACATACTGTGTCTCATCGCAACTATAGGCAACAGTCAAGCAATAAAGGATAGAAAATGAGTGGCAATGAAAAGAGGACAAGATGAAATTTATTAATAATTAGAGGTAAATAAATATAACAGCACAACTTTTTCTTGCTAACCTGTTCTGCATGCCATTGGTTTTCCAGCTCTGAGCGAGCTCCAGTGAGCTGATGGCAGGTTTTCCACGAGAGGTGATATAATCATCATTAGGGTCCCCGTTAAAGTTCCCACACAGTCCACACACCTTGTTCTGCAGCCGTGGGCCCATCATGATGCTGAGGGTGTTGAATCGGTTATAACGCACCTGGATGTCCTGAGGAGTGTCAATTACTAGGAATCCTTCTGATGTGGATACTCGTGTCATTAGACCAGTGACAAAAGGTACGGACACGGGCGTACCATTTACCTGAGTTAAAAGAGAAAAACAGTCAGCATTTAGCTTGGAATCATCTAATGTCTTAACCATTATATCATAATTTCATTGTCAACCTATAAAAAAAGGCAATCTCACAACTCATCCTCTAAAGCACAGTTTACTACCCGTAGAGTGCAGTTACAACCCTGATCAAACTCAACTGCCTTTCCACCTTATTTTGTGACATGGAAGTAAACTTTTTTTAGTGAATGTGCAAGACTTCTGATTCATTAGCGACTATACAGTAGGTAAATCACAAGAAGAATAACAAAGAATAATTTGCAGTTAACTGTAAAACAATTTGTGCTACAGTGTTTATATTTATGACAATACATAAAATATTATAGTAAGAAATACCAGTTTGCATTATCAAGCAGCATAACAAGCTGTTTTTTTACAGTTAAAATAACTGGAAGCGGATAACACCAGAAGCCATACACATTCAATTTAAAATGGCTGCGCCAGCTCTTATGTTAAAAATAAGATGGATAACGTTTTAGTAATCCTAAAGACCTTGATTAGCTTGTTCAGGTGTGTTTTATTAGGGTTGGAGCTCTGTTCTAAAGTATCATTTTAAAATACCTGTTTCTCCTAGGAAATAGTAGACCACTTTACCTGAGTGATTTCCTGTCCCCTACTGTACATTTTTTGTGTTCCTACCTTGACCGTGTTTCCCGAGATGAGAATGTTCTCCTCGTTGATGTAGAGGTAAGCATGGGAGATGGTGGTTAGGTTGGGTGTACTCCACTTGTCAAAATTGGCAATGAGCTGAAAAGATAACTCGGGCAGCTTGTGACAGATAGTTGAAAGAACAAAGGAGCATGAGGCAGGTAAACGAAGAGAGGCACCATCGAAAGTACGGAAGACGCCACCCCCTGATGCCACACAGAGCTGGTTACGTCGGGCAAAGCATCCTCGCACACCATGACGTAGAACGCATTCCTCCTCTGATTTACATCGCCTTGGGTCACACTGAATCAGATTCCGTCCAATACACTGACAGCGTTTAGTGCAGTCACTGTTCCAGAACAACTGCTTAGGCTGAGAGACAGAGTAAATAGATCAAAAACAAGTAACACATTAATTGGTTTTGTATCCAACAATAAGCAAAAGAGCAATGCTAGGTTTTTTCTTTTGTACATTACTGAAAACATGTGAGTAGAGGCTACCCATACAAAAGTTGACACCACAGTGCTTGGATATAGTGTCTGGTTGCTAAGGTATACTAAATTCAGTGTCTTAAATTCACTGTTATACGAAGTATGATCAATTAATATTAAAATTCCAAATTATTATTTATTTCTTGATATAAGAAAAGATGATAAAAGAATAAAAAACGATTCACCATCTTTTTTTAGCTTGAACGTGAAAAAATGGCAATGTAACGACAAAATATTTTCACAAAAACAGGTTTTATGTCTTATGTAAATTTGCTTCTCAGATAAAATGATTGGATACAGTAACTGATTAAGAATATATATATATATACTGTATATATATATATATATATATATATATATATATATATATATATATATATATATATATATAATATTAGAGCTGTCAATGTTAACCCGTTGCATGCGATTAATAACAAATCCATAACACCTTAAAATAATTTAACGCAAAGGAATAACTGAAGTTGCGTCAATAATGTAATTTATGGCACGCAGTTAAATTATCTTAGAAATCGGGAGTTTATCACACTGAGCATATACAATAGCTCAAGCACCTGTAACCCTGGTAGACGAAAATTTCTGTTCTAACAATTTAACCCGATTTTGCTTTTCTTTTTGCGATCAGATCATCTTAAAGTGATAATTTACCCAAAAAAAGAATATTACCCCATGATTTACTCACCCTCAAGCCATCCTAGGTGTATATGACTTTCTTCTTTCAGACGAATACAATCGGAGTTATATTAAAAAATGGGTAACACTTTACAATAACTGCATGCTATTAATCATTAGTTAAGCATTAGTAAACAGTTCATTCATAATTTATAAAGCATTAATAGACATTAATAAGCAGTTTATAAAAACAGCTATAAATTATTTATTCTTGATTCATAAGCATATCTATAATGTGTTTAATAATTGTATTTTCAAACTTTATTAATGATTATTTATCATATCTAAATGAAGTATTGCATTATTTACAAAACAGTTATTTAGGAGTTGTCAGTGGTTCATAAGATCACATAGAAAGTGTAAGTAAATGATAAAAAAACTATTTAAATGTACATTTGTGCCGTCTGCTGGAAGCTAGTTATTTTAGTTTATAAGTTTTAAATATGGATATTTTTCTTACAAAAACCCATCGCTTTGGTTCAGAAGGCCTTTATTAACCCCCGGAACCGTATGGATTACTTTTATGATGGATGGATGCATTTTTTTACTTCAAAATCAGGACTGCCACTCACTACCACTATAAAGCTATTTTTTAATATAACTCTGATTGTGTTTGACTAAAAGAAGATAGTCATAAACACCTAGGATGGCTTGAGGGTGAGTAAATCATGGGATCATTTTTATTTTTGGGTGAACTATCCCTTTAAGACCTAAACTCCGGAAAAGTTTTCAGTTCAATCATCCAGTAAGCAAATTCATTTAATCAGTCAAAAGTAGTGATAATGTAAAGAAAACCAGGCTGATTACATCAGAGATGGCAGAGAGAATAGTCACTCACATAGCGTTTTCAGTGAATTATTCATTCCAGTGTGTGTGTTTCGCTTTAGAACACCAGCTCTGTGATTCTGTGATTGTTTCTGAAGAGTGCAAGCCCTCACACATTGCACTGTGTGAAATATAGACTGAACGGAACGTCAAAACACCCTACTGTTGTATGGACAGATCATACACAAACTACGTTTTTTATCTGGATAAAGTAAACCAGCAGGTTTCTTTTCATGGATGCTTTGGTGTGCATAAATGTGTGAATTTTATGAACTGCTTATACATGTATCACTTGGTTATTTGGTGTCCTTTTTTGGAAAGACACCAACAATTACCTTGAAAAAAGCTAGCAGAAAATACAGTTTTGTGAGAATCACCCTTCAATCTGATGGTTTACTTTGTTCGACATAATGAACGTGTTAAACAAGATCTTGTAATGTGGCAATACTTTTAAGAGATGTTTATCCTTCATGTCTGACATTGATTTGTTCTGCACAGTTATCATACAGCTTCATGCTGTGTATTGGCTTTGTCCAATTTTGTGACATGCTGTCTCACCTCATAGTATTTACCATCCGTGTAGCATCCACAGTTCTGACTGAGGATACAGCTCTTGCCGTTAAGCACATAGCCCTGGTCACACTGGCACCCTTCAACACAGTACTGGTTACAGTCTCTCTGTCCACGTGCTGGGGCACATTGCGGCTGGCACACCATCACACAGCTGGAATAGTGGCTGTTCACAGGGCACGACAGCACTGGGCACACACACAGAGGGGGCAAAACAAGAGGAGTTCATTGGACGGGTGAGTTTCTCGAGAAGTAAAGGGGAGGATGTATTGTATTTCTCTGTAAAAGGCTTATATGAATGTGTGGCATTCACGGGGCCTTGATTGTGATAAAATGTCCTCTAGTTTCTATGTTGGCAAAACAGAACATATGTAAAGTAAGCCATGGTTTGTGGTTAGACAGCAGAACGCCAGGCATTAAGTGGTTACTGAATAGCATTTTCATGTTAGCTCTAGAAGTGCAAACAATATGTGCATCTAAATGCATAAAAATGACTTAATAGTTTAATAGCAGCCTAATAAATGTTACTAAAATTCTAAATCTTTACATTTTCTAAGGAAATATGCATGGTGCTTTCCCATAATGTGGTATGTTATTGCTAAGACATTCTGAGTGATTTTCTGAATGTTTTTATACAGTTGCTAGGGCATTTTGGCTGGTTATGTGGATGCGTACTGGTCCAAGTCAAAGAGCCCACCCCCATGTCTCTATGGTATTCTAGTCTCTAGAAATGGCTCTAGTCCTTCCTTTAATTTAAGTCTGTTTTTTAAATCATTCATCAAGTGAAAGTCTGACCATTTAGAAAAGTAACAGCACACCTCTTCTTAATGAGCCACAAGATTTACTGTAGAACATACCCCTAACCTCAAAAATTAGCTATAATAATCGTGATGCTTGCCTTAGCAATTGAATTGAATGCATAACAAGATTGTAACAAGAACTACAAGACATATTTCTTACCACAGGGTGTGGAACTTCTCCAGTCAGTGACAGATACTCCTTGTGTCTGACAGGTACTGGCATAAATCTGTAGCCAATTACAGATGGTCTCTCTCGCACCTTGATCCAAACATGTATCCTGCAGACAGCTCTGATAGAAGTAGGCTGGTGCCACTTTGCTGTGACAGCGTGCAAACACACCTCCACGGTCTATAATAAGTCCACATAATCTCACCGCCTCAGGTTCGACATAAACATACAACCCTTCAGCAAGATGAAAACGGTTTCCTGGGCTACCGTTATCCATGTCAGTGTTACCAACAGCATCCGTTACTTGAGCGGGGACCTCAGCAGCCAGGTCCCTCTCAACCAATCCACAGCGGGGACAAGAATCCCCGCAACCCACTTGGCAGAAGGTGTCACGGTCTGCCCATGCCATGCCCCATTCACTGACACTTAGAGTGGGACCAGAAATGGGCATTCCTTGGCAGAGCCCACAGGTGGCATTAAAGAGACTGCGAGGAAGAGTGAGGAGCAGTAGAGTATTCCAGTCAAAAGCCACCTGTAGAGATATTATTAACCAGCTTACACATTGGATAATGTAAATGTAGAGGTTTTGCATTTTTTTCTGTCTATGTGTTTTACAAGTAAAAAGAGGTTTGCGATATTTATTTTGGTTTGTACTCCACCTTCAGTCCAAAGTCTGTCTCCACAAGTAACTGCAGACCAAGGGTGTAGATGTTAACTTTCCCTGGACCGAGTTTTATAGGCAGATACATGCGCTCTTTATTCACCTAAAAGTGAAAAAAAACAAAAACAAAACAAAAATCACACTTTTTTATTAATAGTCATCAAATCCTTTTGGTACATGATTCATCGTTTTCTGTATCATCTCTTAGCTGTTATCCATCTCTTGTTCATCTTCTATCTATACTTAACATAGTTCAAAAGCCAGTTTCTCGATGATTCACTCTGTCTCTCATTCTAACTTGGTTTTCTTCTCCCCTCAATCTTTATTTGATCTAAAGTTCCTCAGATCTTTCGGTGGTGTTGGGAACTCATTCCAGACGTGTTGTGAACTCATTCCAGACGTCACTCAGTTATCAGTTTCCGTCTGTATCTGCTCCAGTATGCTAACAGATGCTGACTGAAATGTTATACCCCTCACCTGAAAAAAATTACTCCCGGTTTAGCTCTTCGGTTCATTAAAATAACTTTGTGTCATAAAAATGAGGAGTTTGACCTTCAAAAGGTTGTGTTCTAGAATTACAGACAAATTCTTGTGATTATGAAATGTCTGCCACTCAAGCAAATGGCCAAAAAGTGTATCAGTAGCTGTCTGTTCTAGTGCAGGTGAATTCTGTACTGATCCAAATCAGCTTTGGATCACATCTATACACATTGTGAAACAAATACGAACATGCTATCTGTGTTACTCAAATTCATACAAGTTTTACACAAATTACTATTCTTGGACATGGCCCTGTTTAAAACAAAGAGGACAAAATCATAAGATACACATTATTGATAATCTCAACATATTTTCCAGGACAATCTTACCATGACTGTGTGTTTGAAGCTTCGGGACACCTCAATTTCATATCCATAAACCTCCAAAACAAATCCCCGCACCCATATAGCTTGACTTGTGTCTCTCTCTTCATTCCGAACCGAAAACTGGAACATGGGCAGTCCTCCCAGAACTGTCTCTGCACTGTCTAGTCCACCAAACCCATCCTCGTCCCCTTCTCCACACTCAGTAGTGGCCAGACGAAGAGTACAGCTGCTCTGGAGGTCAAATGGTACACCTCCAAATGGCAAAAAGTGGCCATATCCAGCAACAACACACATGGCCTCAGTCCTTGGCTGGCAGAAAAATAGGCCTTCATTCTCCTGGCAGTACTCCTCTGGGTGACAGGGTGAGAAGGTGCAGTAGACACTGTTGTCTGTGCCATTACAGTAGCAGCGCTCCTGGCACTCCCAGTCAGTCCAGAATGTCTCATTGGTGGCCAGCTGGCGACCCAGGTAGAAGCAGCCGCAGTCACTACGTGCCACACAGATGCCATCACGGAGGGCAAAGCCCTCTTCACACTGGCAGCCCTCGGAGCAGGTTAGAGGGCACGGCTCCTCTGGATCATCCAGGTTAGAGCAAGTGAGAGGGCATGCAGATGTACACTCATCGAAATGACTGTTTTCTGGACAGGGTAGAGCTAATGAAAGAAAGAAAGGGAAGGAAATCATGTAACTAGGATAAAATGTGTTGGAAATGGTAAAAGAGAGAAACAATTAACACTCTTACGGCAGTTGGTAGCACTCCTCCAGGCTCCCAGGTTGATCTGAGCATCCTGGCAAGCTGAAGCATATGCCTGGAGGGAGTTACACAGGGCAGAACGGTTTCCCTCCCGTACACACATGTTGTAGAGGCAGTTCCTGAAGAAAGGAGAGGGATTAACAGCCGTGTGGCAAGCCAGGAATGAGCTGTTTACCAGGTCATTGATGTTTCCACACAGCCATGGGCTCTGGTACAGCCTTAAATCTGTACACATACGATACAAGTCCTCACAATCGCCATTGCATGTCAGATCATCTGCAATGGCTCTCCAGCCTTCAATAAACTGGTCGGCTGTATCGGCCTGCCTTCCACTAGGAAGCCGGAGGTCGTCAATTGGATCTCCATTGAAGAAACCACAGAGACCACAGGTGGTGTTGTAAAAGAGAGTAGAAAGAGTGATGTTTATCAGGCCTTGACGTGAATATCGGGAGCGGACTAAACCACTCCACTCAATCACTGTGATATTACCAGAGGACCGGTATATCATGAGAGGCTCCACTGGATGAACATAAGGAAGAATCACTGGTTCACCATTGACCTAGGCAGAGAGAGGTATGACAACATCAGCATGTCATACAATCCGATAACTTGGTCTCAGCAATATGTAAGAATATATTGAGGAGCAATCAAATCTACTGTTTAAATAATGATATTGCTATAGTTTTATAGTTTTTTGCAGATTAGAAACTATGCAAGACACCACAAACCTTGATCAAGTCGAAATCCGAACCACCTATCTGTGCTTCCAAATGTCCCACCCTAACGACCACTGGCCTTAGCCATGTTGGGCCCTTATTCACCAACTTCCTGCCAATCTTCACTTCCACTGATGTAACATTTGCAGGCAAGCGTCCCAAAGTCTTCACCAGGTAGAATGAGCTCTCATCAGGGAATGGCATTGTGGACCCATCAAACGTGGCCAGTATTTGAGACTGGGATAGCAAACAGACTGCTTCGCGACGAGGGTAACACCCCAACAGCCCGACTTCTGCTGCACACACCTCGCCTTCCCCACAAGAGTCATTGAAGCATGTCACTTCACCTGCCGGGCCACACACACAACGCTGGGTGCATTCTTCACCCACCTCGCCCCCTTCCCCTGCCCAGAAGGTCTCATTTAGGGCATAGTACAGGCCATCACGTTCACATCCACACTCAGACCGGCGGACACAGCGGCTACCACTCAGCACATAGCCCTGGTCACACTGACAGCCCTCAGTGCATGGATGGGTACAGTAGAGGTAAGACGTCAGGTCGGAGCAGGAGGCAGGACATGCACTCGTGCAGACTTGGTAGTGGCTGTTCTCAGGGCATGTCAACACTAAGAGCCAATAGCAAATGGAAAAATGCAAGGTCAGTGGAAAAAAGAGCATAGAAAGGACATATTCATGATAGAAAGTGAGAAAAGGATTAGTTCACTTCAGAATTAAAATTTCCTGATAATTTTCTCAACCCCACGTCATCCAAACTATTCGTGTCTTTCTTTCTTCAGTCGAAAAGAAATTAAGGTTTTTGAGGAAAACATTCCAGGATTTTTCTCCATATAGTGGACTTCAACAGTTATCAATGGGTTTGCAAATTGCAGATTCAATGCAGCTTCAAAGGGCTCTACAAGATCCCAGCCGAGGAATAAGGGTCTTATCTAGCGTAACGATCTGTAATTTTCGAAAAAAAACAAACAAACATTTATATACTTTTTAACCACAAATGCTCGTCTTGCATTAGCTGTGATGCGCCACACATTATGTAATCACGTTAAAAGGTCACGTTAAAAGGTAGGCGGAAGTATCGACCTAGTGTTTACAAAGCGAACGAGCAAAGACTAAGTCAAAAGCCCTTTACAAAAAAAAAAAAAGAAAACAATGATGTCAGACGATTTTGAAGTTGGAGGAGAAAATGAGATGGAGTTTTTCGCCCAACCTTACATTTTCCGCCTACGTCAGGTTACTGCCTGAACTTTCCAACATGATTGCGTAATGCGTGAAGTCGTGGACGTGCAAGACGAGCATTTGTGGTTAACAAGTACATATACAGTGCTATGCATAAGTTTAGACACCCATGCTAAAGTTGACTAAAAAGAGGAATAAAAAATCATCTTTTGGAAATTGAACTTAATGCCTTAATTTAAAAAATTAGGAAAAATCCAACCTTTAAGGACACCAATTTACTTTGTGAATGAATAATGTATCATAAATAAATAAATGTTCTTCCTTAAAATACAGGGTGCATAAGTCTGGACACCCTTATGTTAAATTCCCATAGAGGCAGGCAGATTTTTATTTTTAAAGGCCAGTTACTTCATGGATCCAGGATATTATGCATCCTGATAAAGTTCCCTTGGCCACAAAGAAAATTGGTGTCCTTAAAGGTTGGATTTTTCCTAATTTTTTTAATTAAGGCATTAAGTTCAATTTCCAAAAGATGATTTTTTATTCCTCTTTTTAGTCAACTTTAGCATGGGTGTCTAAACTTATGCATAGCACTGTATATATATATATTTTTTTTTTGTTTTTTTTTTTAAAATGACAGATCGTTCCGCTAGATAAGACCCTTATTCCTCGGCTGTGATCGTGTAGAGCCCTTTGAAGCTGCATTGAAACATAAATTTTGACCTTCAACCTGTTGAAAACCATTGAAGTCCACTATATGGAGAAAAATCCTGGAATGTTTTCCTCAAAAATCTTAATTTCTTTTCGACTGAAGAAAGAAAGACATGAATATCTTGGATGACGAGGGGGTGAGTTAATTATCAAGAATATTTTAATTCTGAAGTAAACTAATCCTTTAAATTATGTATACTTAATTTAATCTCTCTAAAAGATGTTGAATTAACCTTAAGATCACACCTGGTCTCACTCACCACAGAACGAGCGTGATCTCCAGGGTCGTATAGTGACTCCCAGGGCCTGGCATGCAAGTGCATATGCCTGTATTGCCTGGCAAAGGGTGGTGATGTTATCACGATTGCTGCACATATCATAAACACAGCTGTACACAAATGCTGTAGGGTCTACCACAGCCCTACAGTCTCTGAATGGCCCGTCAGTTTTATTGATCAGCCCGCAGTAGTCTGAGCGAAAATAGAATGCTTCAGCTGCTGGTTCACACAAGCTACAGTTCTGGGCACAGCCATCCGTACAACGAAAATCTGTGTCCTCGGCTCGCCAGCTACCACCTAGTTCCACTACGCTCTCTGCCAGCGAGCCATCTGGCAACACGGGGTCGTCGGCGGGGTCATCGTTGTAGTTACCACATAGACCGCAAGTGTTGTTGAAATAAGAGCTGGGGAGGGAGATGGAGGCGTAGTGCAATCCGTCATAGGTCACCAAGAGACCAAAGTCTGTTTCCAAAGCGACAGCAACACCAGATTGGTATACCTTGACTGCGCCTAGTTGAAGTTGAACAGGGAGAGTCTTTATCAGGCCATCCACCTGTAACAACAGAAACACAAAGTGAAAGACATTGAGAAAGGTTATATCGCCTGTGTCCTGCAAGAACAATTTAATCTACGAAGCTGTTATTCATTCTGATTGTACAGTTGGTCAATTTAGTAGGAGGAGTAGCTTCAAATTTAAAGGACTGAAACATGAAGAGAGCCAACCTGCACAGTTCCCAGAGTCCCTTTGGGTAGTGTGACACGGTGGTTGTACACCTCTACTGTCACGTCCCTTAGCCAGGACACAGTGGTCACACCACGGTTTTCATTCTTGGCCTCCACACTGAAGAAGGGCAAACCAGGCATTTCCCAGCATGGACGAGCCAACAGATATGAGCAAGTACCCTGGATAAGAGATCAAGGGGATCACACAGTTTCATCCTACAGTTCTTTACAAAGCAAAAACAAAACAAAACAGCAAAGCAGCATTATATTCAGCTTTGTGATATGATAATCTTAAAACAGCTTTTGCTTTCAGCATAACCTTCTGATAACAGATATTTGATAAAATCAATCAGTGAAATATGATTTGTATTATTTTTAATTTGTTTCTAGGTTCAGAACATTTTATACTTTACTATTTCCAGAAGCATTGTGCACATTTAATGGGCCCCGTGCACTTTTGTATACTGATAAATAAGTTGCATGGTTATTGTGTCTAGTTGTGGTCAGTCCAGTCGAGCCGCCAGTATTGTTGTCATGGGGGGTCTGGTCCAGCCATTAAGGTCAATGTTTTTGGAGTATTTATTGAAGTTATTGAAATATCAAAGCTGTACTTTCCATGGATTGAAAATGCATGGTGTTTTGGCAAGCTCAATTGCAATTTTGTTCATTTAAAAAAAAAAAGAATTAGTTCAGGATTTGAACTTGGGTCCTATTGGGTGATAAAAAAGTAAGTATATATCATTGGACTATCACATCTTTTATCACACTTTTTTTAGTGAATGACTAAGTTTGTAAAAATGTGTTTTTAGGCCAATAGTGCTCCCTTAAATGGATGGTTCACCCAAAAAAGGAAAAATCTGTCATCATTTACTCACCCTCAAGTTGTTCCAAACCTGTATGAATTTATTTCTTCTGTTGAACACAAAAGAAGATATTTGAAAGAATATGGGTAACCAAACAGTTCGATGGGCCCTTATAACTTCTATAGTATGAAAAAAAAGTACTATGGAAGTAAATGGGGCCCATCAAATGTTCGGACATTCTTCAAAATATCTTCTTTTTTATTCAGCAGAAAAAAGACATTCATACAGGTTTGTAACAACTTGAGGGTGAGTAAATCACGACAGAATTTTAGTTTTTGGGTGAACTATCCCTTTAAAAAAGGTAGATAACTATTACTGACCATTTTTATAGAAATGGGATCATTTTAACTCTATACTGCACCTGGAAGTGATACAGAAATCCATCGAAAGTGTGGTAGTGGGGGTCTCCAAACACCACACAGGTGCTAGTGCGGGTAGGCTGGCAGTAATAAGCCCCCTCCACTTGTTCACAGGTCTCTAGCTGACCACATGGAGTTTCCTGGCAGATGACCTCATTATCCAGATCAAGACACCTACATCGTTGAGTGCATTGGTCTGATAGCCAGAAAATCTCTCCACGCCGGTAAAACCGCCCTGAAAAAAGAGGAAGAGAAAGATTGGGTATGGTGTGATAGATAATATGTTGAAATAAAAGTGTACATACAAAATAACCAAAGAGCACACAAATGATATAAGATATCTTATGAGTAAAATATGAATTAAATGTAGCAAATACCACAAAATATAACTCTCTCTAACTACAACTATATGCATTTTGTTATACCAGTGTAGCTGCAGCCATTTGCTGGGTCTATCTGCTCGGCATCAATGCGGAAGAACCACCGTCCTGGCACGTTGACATTAGTGGTCTGTTCAATGTTGACCACTTCGTTCGAGCGTGATCCAGGAAGGTTGAAGAAATGGCTGACATCTCCACCATTGAAACCTGCCTAGAGAAAGCAAACATAGCAGAGAATGAGGAAAATCATGTGATCAAAGATATTATGTTGTGAGTTTGCAGAGGGTGAAAACATTTCCCAGGGAATTACCTGATGCAAAGAACCAGAAGAATGTAATGAAATAGTCCATAATATACAGCAAGCTCTGTAACAGCTGTGATTTTCAAGATTACCTGTGCTGTGGTTCCTCCCAAGCCTGTAAGAGGGTCTCCTCCACTAGCCGTGCCTGTGCTCCAGCTGATCTCTCCATAGTTAAACATAGCAAAATAAGCTTGGCCATCTGAGATTAAAACTGCCTGAAATGTATTTACCTGAAAAGAAAAAATAATGATTACTCTCTTTTGTTGTTCATGTGGTGATCAAACAGTACATACTGCTCAGTAGCTCAGTGTTTTTTTTTTTAAATTGGTCACGCAAATAAAACAGTGACAAACTGAATATATCTCTTTTTGCCTCACCGGTGTTGTCTGGCTGCCTCCGTAGAAGGTGACTTGATTCCAAGTAGCAATAAAGACCCAGGTGGCAGTGAACGATACCATATTCTTGAAATACTTTCTGACATCCTGATTAGCCCTCTCCAGGATCTCTGGGTCTGTGCTCTCACGGTAGTACACATCTCCACGGATACCATTGTGCACGTCAGCCCATAAAGGGGCAATGAAGGAACGACTGTCACTGAGGGGGAAAGCCTCTGGAGTGAATTGACTCACCTGAATGCTGAAGGAGATCACTCCATTGTTGTTGACCTGTTGGGGAATAGAAGATAGTGTGCTATTACACTGATCTCTTCACATACAGGTAGATGGATGAATAGATCACTAAGAACACCAAGAATATTTACACAAATCTCCCAATTCACCCCTGAATTGAACACCTATGTTGTTGCAATGAGATTTTTGGTGATTTATCTCAGTTATAGTTCATATTTTGGAGACTTACATAAAGCGACCTATAGGGCATATTGAAGAATATGAATGGAATTAGTAGTGGAATCTCTGGAGAGCTGCCATCATCCATCTTAGGGGTTTCTAAATCCCTGTGAGCTGGTCCAAAGGGGTAGAGGGTATCCTGAGAAAATGCTATGCAGAGAAAAAAGTATATGTTGAGAATGAAATGAAAAGAAGCATTGATCAACTGGCCATGTTAGGGTGACTGGATTGAAAATAATGGATTTAAACTACATAAATTCAGTGATGTGTCTTTTTGTACAGGCGATGTAGAGAAGTAATTTACAAAGACTTGGAAAAGGTTTGGGTTCTTGAGTTCTTTTTTAATCACATCTTTACTTAATTAATTAACTCTTTATTCAGTGCCTTGCCTCTTTTTATCTATCAATCACTGTTACATCTAAAGAGGGGCTGTGGAGGCAAGCAGGAGAGGGTTGGTATGCAGTTGTGAGAGGACATCACTTACCTCCTCTGGGAGCAAGGGTGCTGAAAAGCTGGAGCAGAGAGACTAAAGTGCCTGTTCTGACCATCCTAAACACCTGAGAAATATATAGAATCAGAAAGAGCTTTATTGCCAAGTGTGCTTGCATTCACAAGAAGATTTTCTTGTTAATGAAGCCTCTAGAGCACACATATAAATACAAAAAGACACATATTAATAAAATTACAGAAAAAAGATATGAAAAACGTGAATTCAAATATTCATCACAAAATATCGGAAATACTTTATTGGCACCAGCCTTCCAAACATCAGTTATTTTAAGATGAAAATATTATGACCATTTTCATAAAGAAATATTAGTATGAAAATAAGCCTATTTTAAGAAATTAACAACTAGGCCAAGTTGCATTTGTTTCCAATCTGCCCTGGTTTAAAGAGCAGTCTCCCAGGTCTCCCATGGGGGTATTCTCCCCCTTTCTCCCTCTCCATGGTGGGCCTGTTCGCCCTGAGTTGAAAAGGTTCTATTATGTGATGAGGAACAATGTGTTAGGATCACATTCTCCAGAACTATCGTGTGAGTGGGCTATGGTGATGCAGTTCCAGGCCTCCACAGTGCCAGTAAGCCCGCGGCTGGGAGAACCTGCCTTGCTCCTATCCATCGTCTGAAGGGTCTATTACAAAGTGTTTATGTTCTATGACTTGTTGGCATCAGAGAGAGGACTGTGAACAGTGAGGCTAATGGGTTTAATTTAACAGGCTTGAGTTGCCAGGGTCTTTACGGCAACCCTGAGGGGCAGAAGTTTGGGTTTCACTCCCTTTAGATTCACCCAGCCTTAGTGTGCCAAAATAAAAGGACATCTTCTCAAATCCGGAACGGAAATGATAATGACCTAAAATGATTCTGATGGTAAAACGGTCAACTGGAACTACTTTGTCACTCTGGACTTGATTTAGGTAGACCTATATTTTGAATAGGAGCACCAAATTCTTTTAGAAAGGGCAATGACAAAACAGTGAGCAATAGTAAGTAAAACTGATTCATCCAAAATTATATCCCATTATACTATTTCAGTCTTAAGGGTGTTTCCACAGAAAACTTGCCACTTGCCTCAAAATAAACCTAAACCTATACTAATGTAAACACAAAAGCAAAATACTGCTAAAGTTCTAGTGTCTGATTAAATAATTAGTATATAACGTATACGTAGAGTGTATGATATGAAAATATATGTTACATAAATTGTTTGTATCAGGCATGGCAATGCAATTGTTTTTTTCTCCTATAGTTAATTTTGTACGTATGTTCAAGTTTTTTTTACAGTATGACAAAACCAGAATGATGTTGTCAGATTAATGTGAATAAATTAAAGCTTACAATGTCCTTATAGCTCCATTAAGACATGGCATCTAATATAAGTCTAATTAAATTTGTCATATTTCACACAATGTTAGAATCTTAATGATTACCTGCAGACATACCTTTGCCTCAGTAAGAAAATTATCCAGAGGAAGAAAATGTAATTTACCATCCTACAGTAAAGATAGTTTAATTCACTTTGTATTTTATAATTTATTAAAAAAGCAGTCATAAAATAAATGAATGAAATAAAAAATAATAATAATAAAGAAGAAACACAATTTAAAAATGACTTTTTCATTAACAAAATCAGCAATAATTTATCAAATAAAGCATTTCAAAACTTCCATGGAAACAACCTAAAATTTTGTTTCAAGCTGCTTGCGTTAGGAATGAATACTCAAGTCACAGTCTTACAAAAAAGGAAGTGTACCATTTCTCCCTATTGCCAAATGAGAAAAAAATATCCACCTTCCAACATAACTGAAATCCAGTCTCCTGAAGAGAGCCTATGTATTTAGACAATGCCCTGCATAACATCTTCCGTCATGAAACCAAAGCACAGACAAAACTGGCATTTGATGGGATTCCCAAGTGAACCATGAGATACTGTGTGAGATGCCAAAAGCCAAATCCATTGCTCTCCACATCACATTACATAGACTTGAGTTCATTTGGCTAACCTATCAGAAACTGATCTCAAACAAGCTGCCTTGTCTGACGACTGGCATTAATAACAATGATAGATGTTATCAAAATTTCTTAGTTACCGATTGGCAGGTAAAGCCTATCATTTACATTTTCACACACAAAGTGTGTTTTCAAAACAAAGAGAGAGAAGAGAGGTGTAAAAGAGGCAGAGAGCACCTGAACATCACTTGTGAGAAACTGACAAGGAGTGAAAGACAGCGAATTTGTCATAAGAAAACAAAACAAAACAAAACAAAACACAACGTTCCAGTTCAAAGACCACAACTCAGAAATCAGCACTCACCTGCCTTCATAGGACGGAAGTTCAGCACGTCACCTGTGCATCAGCCTCTAAGTCACATCCAAGTGGGTACCATCAACACAGTCTCAAGTGCGGAGGGGCTCTGCTCTTGGATGCAGAAAAGGGAGGGGGAGACAGCCCAGAAAAACCCTCCTAAATCCTCCACTCACACAAAGTGCTGTGCTGGTCCAATTCCACAGGACAACCGCCAAAGACAAGAATGGCAAACACGGCCCAATCCGTGCTTCAGGGTACGCTTGATTTCAAAGAGCAAAAGTCTGGAGAAAGTGATCCCAGAATGAGAGGACAGAGAAGGAGTGAGAGAGTGGGTTCCCTGTACGGATCTACTGAAGGGAGACGCATCAGAGGCAGGCGCTACCTTTTGCACCAGGGATAGTGTTAAAGTTAATCTGAGATCGTTTTTTTTATGTGGGGGGGGGGGGGGGGGGATAGGAGAGTCAGAGGGAAAGAGGGGTGGGGATGGAGAGTGGGGAAAGAATACAAAAAAGAACAAGAGCAGAATGGCAAAGAAAGAGAAGGGGGTAGAGCTGAGGACCAGTGAAAGGTGGCGTTTGGTAAGAAACTGATGGGAAATATTGAAACTAGAGCCGTAAGCACAAAGAGGATTTCTGAAGAAAATGTCAGGCCTTTGGATCTAACTCCAATTCCCTAGATAGCAGCCCTCTCCATAGCTAGTGCACAGTCCACTGCATCTCTTCTGGGGCTCTCCAGCCCACCCTTGGGGCATTTATTTACAAAAGAAAACACGGCAGAAAAACATTGCTTTATTTGATTAAAAAAAAGCTGAAGAGCTTGGGTTACCACATTAACATGAATCCGCTTAGACACTCCATGTGTGTGCGTGAGTGAGTGAATCAGTGCTCCCCCTCCTGTCTTACTGGCCTCCTTGCACCAATTAAGGACAGCCTCATTTGCAACAGCTCACTCAACCCTGGGTTGATCTCCAAATGGGGCTCATTTCCATAGATGCAGTGGTGAGATAACGACAAAAAGGGGGGAAATCATTGGTGCATCCACAGTGATAGGGTCTGGGAAGGAGATGGGAGCAAGATCTGAGTCAGACTCAGCATTGTTTCTAGGAGGACAGTGGACGTAACTAGATACCAGAGGGGGGCAGGATGTGTGAAAGCCGACTGGACGGACGCAGACCCCAGATTCCCTGTGACCAATGTGGGGGGGTCCCAGCGGAGGGTTCTTTTACACCTTGTTGCTTTGTTGTGTAAATGCAGACCATACTCTTAACCAAACTAGTGCATAACAAGGACATAGAGAATTTGACAAAGAGTGCAATGTGGTCCCAGACTGACTGTTGGACAGTTGAATCATCTTGTGCTGGAATGACCAGATACAGAAGAAAGAGTGAGTAAGGACAAAAAGGAGACAGCAATCCTTATCTTCTCACCATCACCTCCTTCTGCCGTTGTAATTACTTACTAACAGGGTTTATCATTCTGTCTTGCTTTTTTTTTATTTGTCCCTCATTCTACTTCATGTTAACCTACAAACAGAAACATTGTGGTTGCGGAATAGGTCAACTCAGCTGAGATAATCCTGCATCTTTACAACCAAATCTTTACAAAGTTTCAGTCCCACCAAGAACAAGAGATGGCTATGAGCTTGGTGATAAGCATTAACTCCACTGTCTGGGCATTGGAGTCAAGTGTCTGATAAAATGTAATCGCAAACTGTCAGCCCCATCAACCACCTGCCAACCAAACCTGGCAGATTGGAATCAGGCTGACTGAATTACCATAATGTCAGCGGGTACAACGAGGGCCTTTGGAGTCATCGAGCAGCTTCCGTGGGAAAGGACTCAAGCATAGATGAGAGCACTAATGCTGCAGTTGCTTGCTGGTAGGTTCACCAGGCCTGACCCTGTATGCTAGAAAAGGTCCTGGACAAGAACCTGGCTGGGTCATCCAATATCTTAATTTTCATCCAAACCCCCTTGATGCATCCAACGCCAAGCAGTTGTTTTGCCCTCATTTTCTTTCCTTTCCTCAACAATGTCAAGCCCCCTTAAGGTAACTCAAACCTTCTCAGAAAACATCTCCCCCTCCTGGCCACACAATGAGCTTCCTTCAGCCTTCCATGCTTTATGGTGAACAGGGTAGATCAGGCTACCAGTTGCCCAGCCAATTCTTTTTGCTCTGCAACAGAGTGAGGCGATAAAAAAAACTTTCTTAAAACCCCCACCTATCCAAAACACACCAAATCCCTCAACAGCTCCCAGTGTGACCTTGCCTTTGTAGCCCACCCCTGCTTTCATGCCCTGGCAACCCCTTGTCCCTCTTCCCTCAGATTGGCACAACTCTCTGTGTTGCCGATCCACCAGTGAACTCTGGCTACAGCTGCACTCTGGGAGGCTATGCTGCCCAATAGTTAGGCCGCTAAGGAGATGGATGTTTTTTAAGCCTTGGTTGGACAGAGATGTGGGTGAGTCTGAGAGTGTGACAGCGATGCCAGATTTGGCACGTGTAGCTTTCACCTGTAGGCGTGACAGGAATAGGCCAGCACTTCCAAACGTGGTGAAACCAATTAGGCATGATGCTTTTTATCAGCCAAACCACTGTGGTGATCCAGGTGGCAGGCTAGCTTGTGGCTGTCTGGCTGGATAGACTCCAGTTGGATGCTAGCATTTGCCTAGGCTCTTGGTGAGGTCTCCACAGTGGCTTGTCCCTAGTGTGAGTTGAGTAAATACACAACTACGACAACAAAAGAGGAGCATATACAAGAAAGCACAGCAAACAAAATAAAAGGCAACAGGTATTAGTAACCCTGGTGAAATAAACTCAATTTGTCCTCAATACATTACCTTATCACCAGTTTATCCAGAAAAACTACCATAGCCTTAGATTCACCAGAGTATAATGGTCATCAAGCTCTACCAGTTCTGCAGATTCAACAGCTGGACTAGCTGAGCCAGGACATAACACTGGGGATCTCTGGATACTGTTGTTAACTTAATTAACATTAACACATCTCTGCTCACGTCAGATGAAACATGTAATTTTCAGTCCACTAACAATAAAACAAATTTCATTACAAGGGGAAACTTCAGCTTGGGGGACATTAAGACTCTTATGAATTTCATGCAAAGCCTTGGCTTCTGTTTATTCTTAACATTTTTCAGTTCTATGGCATTCTACAGAACTTCACATAATGGTGAAATACCATTAACATCTTTTACAGCAATATTCCATGTCAATGTTCACATATTCATTAATACTTAATTATTATCCATGGCCCAAGGCAATTTTCCTTTTTTGTCTTTTTTTTTTTTCAATCCGTAAAAGACCATTATACAGATCCAGCAATAGGTAAATATTTCAGCACCTACTCTGTTAACAATTCTGCCATTAAAGGCCAGATGTCCTTTGGGAGCAGAACAGAGAGGATCAAGTTTCATCACAACAGCCAAAACACAATGAGAACAAAATATGAGCAATGAGAAACTTGTAGAGACACAGGTACTGTTGAAAGATGGGAGAAAAGGGGTGCCCAAGCACACAGACTGTGGTTTGTATATGAGATCGAAAGCAAACATGCAGTTCTATCTAGTGAGACATTGGCATAGTGCAGATTATTATCCAAGTGAGGACATTAGTAAGCATTATAAGGGATTTCCAATTATCAGTGAAGAATACAATTACACAGGAAAGAGGTAAACAAATGTAGCAACAATTTGGTATAATCATAGGATTTGGGCAAAAATATGACAATTAAGCTCAATTTCCAGTGATAGGGCACAATTGAAACAGTGATGGGACTTTTAAACATAAAGGATCATCAGTGTGACATATGCGGTTACACTGAAACAAAGATGTCTCAATATCTGCCAACAATATTAATGCAGACTCTTCTCCTGTCAATAGTGATAATATAGCTAATCTGAGCCCCTAATGGATTCTGAGCTCCCTGTTAACACCCTCCTCTGGGATAGGGTTGCCTAGAGACAGCTTGGTAACTAGAGAGGGAGTCTATATACTATATCAGACACTCTAACATTAGAGCCATTCTGCTAGGAAATGGTATGAGAGTGAACAGGAAAAGCCCTGGTAATCCAATTCCTGAAATGTATAGACTGGTATGTGCTGACTTTGGTTAAATAAATAAGACCATAAAGACTGAATGTTAACATGTTAAAACTAATCTCACAATCTGTATAAAACGTTTATAACTGATTGTTATTTAGTTTGAAACTGAGAAAAGGGCATGTCTTAAATTAACTTACAATTCTCTGTGGTTAAGTGACCTAGTACTTATGAATGGATTGACAGTCATTTGCGAGCTATTAAGTAGACAGAATAAGGATATTTGTGTAAGGCTGTCCCTTAATGTTTCATGTCTTAACAAATGACAACAGTAATATCTTCAAATTCCATTAAAAACCTATAAAATATTGAGATGATAAAAAATGATTAAAATAAAAGTCAGTCAAAATTAAATAAATCAAGGTGTTCCACATTTCCACTTGCTCCACAACAACAACAAACAAATATCTACAAATATTATTCCAGACAGTAACTTAAATGAAATATTGCTAAATTCTCATTATTATTGGTCCCCTCTAGTTTTCTTTCTCTGGAACATGGGAGTGATAATAATAATTAAATGCAGCAGCACATGCTCTTCTTTGCACATCAATAAGAGTATGGCATCTACAAAGAATCTTTCCTCCAATGAGAAAGATTGCAGAGGTCTTGCTGAAAACATGCCTGATTATCCGGTGACTAGGGGATTGCAGTCAGTCTGTGGTCATTATAGGGGGAGCCAAGTTTGTGAATGTAAAGTGTGTAAACCTTAGAGGGCTTCAGGCTTGTAGGTGACCCTGTTGTAATTCAAGCAGAAAAGAAGTGGCTGGTGTTACAGCTGGAGGACAGAGTTCACTTTATATATGCCCCCCTCCCCATGCCAGACCACCTACTCATCTAATGGGCCTAACTCTATGTTAAGGGTAGACCTCAGGTAGCCCTAGGTCTCCCCTTCTCTAAGCATTCACATTCTACAGATATTTAACTTGTATTCAGTAATTTTGGCATTTTTCAAGTCTAGCCAAGATGTCTATCCACTGTCAAGTTTTTTTTTTTTTTTTGTGGAAATGTAGATCGCAGTGTCTTGAGTGAAAAGCATGTATGGCTTAAATGACTGGAGACACCTACTTCATTGTAGGAACACAAGTAAATTAGGTGCAGTGACTGTTATTTCTGTACGACACTATACTGTATATTCGTATAACAAGTATAAGAATCTTGGTATTGTGTTATCACGGTTCTTAAAGCTGCAGTATGTAAGATGTTTTGTTTTAAAAATTAACAAATAAATAAATTAATTATTGACAAGTATGCCTTGCCTTACTCCGTTTCATGATGGTAATCTTATAATGATTTATAATTTAAGATGTTTGGTCGAAATTTCATAGGAAATGACACTTTTACGTTGTTCGTATTTGTGTGGTAACATCACATAAAAAAAGAGAAGAAAGTCTGACTTTTACAGCATGTGTATGATGCAGTGGAAGGTGTGTTAACAGATATCTAGCAATCATTATGTCTAATTTCAGTGTTGCCTAACTTTTGTAACATGATTTATTTTAAAATGATTGTTTACAATGAGTCAAAACAACTGTGGAAGACAGTTACCTACAACAAAAGATGTTATTTATAGATATTTGTCTTTTTTGTCTTTATTTAATTTTTACATTATGTCTTTAAGACATTAAGAAGGGGGCAAGTTTTGACATTCTTAATGACATTCACTCTTATAAAATGATTGCCTGTACCTCAAACCATCATATTCATCCATGCTGAGGAGCTGAGACAAAGCCCAACTCACATAATTACCAAAACAATGTACCCCCCCCACCTTTAATAAATGGTAAAATACTCTTTAGAGTAGAGGCATGTATGGGGTTGAGGGTAATTCCTGAGAAGCTGTCTCATAAACACACATCAACGAAAATGATTAAGTCCACACATTTTTAGCATACATACTGTACATACATCCACAGAGCAGTGGAAGTTAAAAAATGGGTTTTAATCCTGATCCAAAATCTCTTTTTTAAAACTATTTTATATACAATTGAAGATGCTGGGAAAAATTGGCAGTTTTTCTCTGTTGTAAATATAAGGCATGCGGACATTGCACTGTTCACAGCATTCACATTGCCTTTATTGGAAGATGGTATTCCAATAAATGTGGAAACATCGTAATTTTTTTCCCAAACAGTGCCAAGCTGTTGATCTCTTTTCAGTCATTGTGTCTTAGGCACCACCAAGATCTTATCTCCATCTCGTATACTGTAGGAATGAAGTGCTCGAGCTCCATATTTCATCTCCTGAGGCTCCAACGCGTAGCCAAGCTGCCGGTCAATATAGTACACACGTATCTTGTTTGGAGGTAGCTGGACCACGGCTCTCAACTGCTTCTTTAGGTCTCCCACTGTCTGATCCAATCTGAGCGCTAGGGGCTCTGTCTGGTCCCCGAAATGCACCTCTACTTGGACATGGCAGAGAGGGCGCAAATCCACTTCCGCAAGTGGGGCAAGGCGGCCATAGCGTGCTACCAAAGTGTGGTACCTGAAAAGAGTGGACAGCAGTGAGGAAAGAACCATGTGAGTTTCGCCCATGCTATTTTGCAGCTACACCCAGTGACCCATTTATGTTAAAACAAAATGTTGAGTGGATTTGAGTTAAAAAGACAGAAAGACTGAAGAAAACAAACATAGAGAAAATATACAGTTGCTCTGTTCTAAAACCTAGTGAACTGCCTACATAGAAAGCCTTTTGAACCATCATAGGCATACTCACACAGACTATTATTCCAGACAGTAGGCAGCAACATTTTGCTTACTTTTAAATTGTTTTGGCCAAACTGTAAATACTACTTTTACTACTACTGATGATAATATTGATTAAAAATGTGCAGTGTTGGGTCCTCAGGAACGACTGCTGTTTACCTTTTTCCTGAGTAAACGATGAGCGCCGCCATGAAGGATTCTAACCTCCGTTTGAATGCTGTCTTGTTCCAGTCCCCATAGGAACTTATTGTTAAAACGGGGTGAAAGGAGTGTCTGAATTAATTAAACATAAGCGCAGGGTTATGCTGTGCTGTTGTTGGCTACCACAACTGCAATAAACAGAAGAAATTCCTGAAGTATGCAAATCTGAAAAGAATGTCCATATGGTGCCATATGCCATGCATTTTATGCCAAAGACTAACAAGAGAATCTACGCACTCATTAAACTTTGATGGGTATGTCACTAACAAAAAAACAGTCATTGCGACACTGTAAAGGGATGGCACTATGGAGCCATGTGCTGTTTTAAACCATTTTCATAGTTTTAACGTTACATTATCAGCTCAGAAAATATGCAAATTTCACTAGAAACACCGGAGACCAAAAATGTAAAGTATAATTCCGCTATGAATCGGCTGAGACTTCCGTGTTCAGGAAAGAGGTGGATAGAGTGCTACAAGACTGAGGTAGCTTAGCAATATGCTAACACTATTGGAATCAATTGTGGGGTCAAGTTTATCATACTTTTACATTAGAATGCAATGTGTGTGAGATGCTACCTATGTAGATTGTTCCAATTTTTAATTCAGTTCAAAGTGAGGTTTCTTGCTTTAGAAGGCAGCTGCAAGGCCCTGGACTTGCAAGTCTACTCACAAGGTTTAGGAACAGAACTAATGGTCTACGAAAGGTAAAGCTAACTTGTATTTGATAAATGCTTGCAAAACCTGGTATGTTGACATGTTGTTTTCATCAAAAATGTCAATCACACTTAAATGTTTAAGAAAGACAACTCCTACAAACCAATTTACAGGCGAAATGAATATCAATGCACCAAAAAAGTGACCATAGAGTTGTGTGTTTGTGAGAAGACATGGTTGTGTATTTGTATACCTGTTTGTGTGCTTGTACAGCACACTGAGTTTTTAAACTGTGAGAAAGTTCTCACCACCACCCCTTTTTGTCCTCCCTTCTTTCCCATCTTGCTGAAGGATTGTGGGAAAGATAAGAGGAGATCGGCAGGGACAATTAAATAAAATCTCCACAAAAAAGTCTTTTAGCTTTAGAGGGCTACAGTAACCGACACAGCCAATCAAAGTAATTTCCCCTGCCTGTCCAGAAAAGTCTCCCCACAAAGCAGAGCCTGAGCCTGGGTAGGTGCCTGTGGCTCCCTGCCTTCACCATGGGAATACTGCCCCCTCTATACAAAGTGCCACTCTGTCTGAGAGAAAGAACAGTCTCACTCAAGGGTCTCATTTAGTGTGGCTAAGCTCCTTAAATGAAGGCGAATGGGTGTTCGCTGTGATAACATAGCTGCCTTGGATTCCTCAAACAGTGCTTAGATCAGTCTCAAAGATGGGACCGGACAGTCGCCACCATGCAGTGTTCATAGTAGAGCCATACAGTGAGTCTACTGTAGATACTGAATTTGTTGATGGCCTAAAAAACAACATGATCTGTTTTTAGGTAGATAACATGCACAATCACCATTAGCTAAATATTTAGATATCTACAACTTAACATCACACATATCTCCTGGGACCCAAGGAAATTCATCCGTTATTTACTCGTCAGCAATTTGGCTTTTTATCTAAAGCAACTTCAGTACATGTATTACAGTGGCAGTCACCCTGAATGAACCTGGGGTAAGTGCCTCTTTGAAAGGCACAGCAGAGATACAAAATCTTAGGCTTTGTTCACACCCCAAACAACTGGAATCTGTGTTATCCAGTCTTTAGGACTGACAGTCATTTTGCATCAGTTTGCATCAATTACACCTAAACAGTGTAGGCAATATCTAAAATATCTACATGGGTTGCTCTAGTAATGATGTAAGTGGTTGCATGAGACCAAGAGCATTGTTTTCTTTTCCAACTGAAAGTTACAGAAGACAAAATAAGAGACAAAAAAACAAGAGTCATTACTGTATTTTTTGCATATGCTAGTGTTCAAATTTTTTTCCCTATTCACTATACAGCATATTTTTACAGAGTTCCCTACAGGGTCCATGATAAGATTTTTATGAGTGAAACCCAATCATTTGGCCTCAGTGAGCCCCGGAAAATTGTATCAGTTGTCCCTCCTGACAACAGCTCTGATTTATTATGAAACTGAATTTAAATTAATTTGGATATACCTGTAGACACTACTGCACATTGTGTATGATGTTACATACATGTTGTGTCCTGAGTGACAAAAAAGTATTTGAAACTCAATCTGATCACTCAGACTGAAATGCATTTAAGTCTAATTTGTTCATGTCAAAAAAGAAATGTTTTGAGTTGGATTTGCCAAGCGTTATTAACCCAGGTCCTTCACCTCGAGTTATCACAATCTCAATGTAAACGCCACAATACCCTTAAATTCATCAAAACATAAATAGAGATTTGTTCCCTTAAATGGGAACAAGACTTGTCTATGTTGTCTATGAATCCTTCTATCATGACATATTTAGCATCAACATCTACCATTATGGATGCTAAAGAGCCTGGTTACTCCATCCACTTATCTTCTTAAATTTCTCATTGTCTGTAAAGAGTGATGCACTTAGATTTTCCCTATACATTTCCCTTCTTACATCCTTGTTCTCTTCTCGGCCCCTATGTTGTCATTTACCATCAAAATGTCAACAAGGTCCCAGGCTATGGTTACTCTAAGACAGTAAGACCAATATCCCCTTTCATTTCCTTCACACTCTCCTCCTCTCATCCCTGTCTTTGCTTCCTCCACTCTGCTATCATTCCTGTGTTTTCAATTACTCCAGGGAGGATCAACGTGCCCATGGCCATTGCTCAGGTTTTAGTTACTCAAAGGCTGTTGAATGTATAGGACTCCTTCACCTATTTCACCCTCTTACCTATATAGCCTACACTATGTAAATAATGTACCTCACAGTTGCCTAATGGAGGGTGGACCAATTTGTTTGGCAGCCTTGGTACAACTAAACTAAAGCTAAAGTATTTAACATTTTAACAGTGCAAATAGCTAATCTAGTGCCTATAAAATAGTTTCAGAAAGATATTCATAAGTATACACTAAATAATGCATATAAGCCTCATCTAGGAAATAGATGTGAGCAATCAAGCAGTGAAGGGTTTGAATTACACTAGCCAGAGCTCAAATCTCAAAATCTTTTCAGCGTTATAAAGATAACAGTCTCATGCCTACTTATGCCTAAAGTTTATGTCTAAGCAACCGTAAATGCGACTAAGGTTACTGTGAAATCACTTTGAAAGTCTCTCAAATGGTTCTATCCATTACTTTATGCTACCACAGTTTGAGTCTCATAAATTAGGCTGAATGGGTCTTTGCATTGGTTACGTCTCATGCATTCAAAGAGGGCCCAGTCTAAAGGTGTGTTTGAGGTCAGAGAGGCATAATTTCTTTCTGTCCATTTCTTTCACTATTTCTCAGATCTTTTCAGAGTTTTATCACAAAGTCGGTAACATAGCCTAAGCTCTGATCTGCACCCAAGGGGTGGGGGCAAGAGCAGGCTGGGTTCAAAAAGGGGGCAACCTTAACCCATATCTAGAGTTTGCCATCTAATTCTGCACCTGCCCTTTCACCCTCTAGTGCCAACTCTCATCTCAACCTCATCCCTCTGGGAAAATGGTTTTCCCTCCAGAGAAACAGACAGAAAGGGACAGAGAAAAAGAAAGAGAGAGGAAGTGGATGGTGTGAGGAGGTCAGAAATTAGGTTCAGTGTACCTTGGTTTTAGTTTACATAGGAGTTGGAAATAAAGTCTCTGAAGAAGTGGTCCCGGTGGGCACAAGAAGAAACAAATTAAAAAGTGACTTGTAAAGGAATAGTTCACTTTTTCATTAAGGGTTTCTTATGTCTTTTGAAACACTTGTGATTTTCTTTCTTCTTTCAAACAATAAATATACCCTTACAAAAAAACCACACACACACACACACACAAAAAAAAAAACACATGAATTTCACATGTGGAAAACGTCACTACATGATTCACACATAATTACTTAGATTTCACATGGGAAATGTTCCAAAACCTCGTTTCCCATGTATATATATATATATAAGATTAATCATGATTAATAGCATCCAAAATAAAAGTTTATTTTTAATAATATATGTGTGTGTACTGTGTATAATTAAATTTGTATATATAAATACACAAACATGCATGTATATATTTAAGAAAAATGTGTTATTTATATATTAAAAAATATATATTTATATATAATATAAACTATATAAATATATATATACAGTATATGTATGCAAATATTTCTTAAATATATACATGCATGTGTGTGTATTTATATACAAAATAATTATACACAGTACACACACATATATTATGTAAACACAAACTTTTATTTTGGATGCGATTAATCTTTTGACAGCCCTGATATATATATATATACAGTATATATATATATATACAGATGGATATGTCAAGTTCTTTGGAAATCTCTAAGGGAGTCCCCCAAGGTAAACGTTTTAGCTCCTGTTCTATTGCCTGTTTTCATAAATAACATTGGTAAGGACATGCCTACAGCTCAAATTCATCTTTATGTAGATGATACTGTAATCTACTCAGTTGCATCTTCACTAAGTCAGGCTGTTGATGAGCTCCAGACTGCTTTTCAAAAGCTGCAATTTTATTATATGAGCTCAAGTTGGTCCTTAATGCTACAAAAACTCTTAGAAAAATGTATGAAATTTTAAAGGTGATCTAAGCGATGTCACACGTTTTGTAGGCCAAAACATTTTTTTGTCACATACAGCAAACATCTCTTCACTATCCACTAGCTGCCTGTCCCCTGAAAACACTGTAAAAAAACACGATCTCTGTAGACAGCCCAGGCTCCACAAATGGCAAGAAAAACAAACTGGCCCAGCCTGGACCACGAAACATAACAAAGAGTGTTCCAGCCAATAACCGACAAGAATGATTTGGGGGTGGGGGTTGGGGGGTTAGTTCGCGTGCACATGAAGGGGGGTGTGTGGGGAGTGAAGGAGAGAGAAGCATGAAGAGGGAAGTTAGCTAGAGGAGAGATGTCCTAGACGACTAATGTTAAAGGGGTGGTTTACTGCTTTTTTTCTTTGCATGATTGTGTTTATGGGGTGCAATATAACATGTCTTCGGGGTTTTTTTTTTTTTTAAAGCCTTATTTTTCATAAATTTCACCTTTATTGTAAGCCGTTTTCTCCTCTGTCATTTGAACGACCGGTTGACTTCCTGATTCTATGAAACCACTCCCTCAGAAACAGGCAATGGGCTCAGATTGGTTAGTTGGGCCGGTGTGTTGTAATTGGCTAAACTGCGTAGTGCACGTTGTGCAGAAACTTCACACCCATTACCTTTACGGGCGAAAGTTGCTGTGCTCCGGTCAAATGTAAATAATGGTGTCAATACTGCCGTATCAGTTTGAGCCAGAATCAGACCCAGAAAGCAGCAATAAAGAGAGTCAAGCAGAACCTCCGCAAACACGGCTCTTACAAAACGTTTCTGAATGGTAAATTTTTCTATTATTATTCTATTCTACTATTATTATATAAGAATTTCGATACTCTGCTACTTGAAAATGCTACTGCTGCTTGTTAGCCTTTGAGATACGATTTTCTCCTGATTAAACATTTAATATACATGACTGAGTAATACCGTTTTTTTAAAGTTATTGTTTTATCGATTACATATAATTTTTTGAACTTTATACACGTTTGTCTTATACACACAAAATAGCATCGAACTAACTGGCTACTATAAACAAACAGCGTTGGTTTACGTTCTTGATCAAATCGAAAAATTACGTCATAAAGTATACATGGAAAATACATTTACAAAATTAGTACATAATTACAAATTCAGGTCCAAAATGTTTGTACGCGTTTGTCATAGACACACGAACTAAGTGGCTACTAAAGCCAGCGTTGGCATTTGTTTACGTCCTTGATAAAACTAAAACATTACGTCTGAAATTAAATACATTTAAAATTATTAAGTCTTACTTACAGGTTGTGGCCCAACAACTGCTGCCTCTGGTTTTAAAGTTGGAACTGCTTCATCATGTTTTACTAACAGTTTCTTGTTGAATCCGGCATTGAATTCGTGGAGATTCTGGAAGCTGTCTTCCGTAAAATGCGCAGCACAGAGAGCTAAATTACGATTGTAATTTTCAGGAACATAATCAAACATAAATTTTAGCCATTGTTGACGAACTACAGCGCCCGTAGGAAGCCTGAACACAGAAGACCTGACAGCTGGGTGAAAATAACACACTTTCGACGGCATAGCTACAGCTCTCCACTATAACTCTTCCTCTTCGACAAAGCCGCAGAAATATGACCATGCCCCCTTTTTTGCATATTCCGGAGGGAGGGTTGATGTGGGTTAGTTACGTATAAAACCCGGGAAGTATCTCGTTGTAGTCCCATTCGAGTCGTTTTTGTAGGCATTAAACTTCCTGATTTTTAAAAGAAGATATCTCTGCTTACATTGAACTTTCAGCGCAGCAACTTTGCAGATACTGTTCATACACCAGCAGCAACAGTACACACTATGTAAAATGAAAAAAGTGAAATCGCAATCAACCACCCCTTTAAAAATGTATATTCTTGAGAATTTTGAAATGGCTGACACACAACCAAAGAGATGACGTTCTGATGAACAAATAACAAAGAAGAGGGAAAATGAGAAGGAACGCGCGAAGTCACGAATTTACATCAGAAAAGCATTCAAAAGGTGGCGAGAACTCCGCCGGCAGAAGGGCTTCCAATCCGACATTCAGGTGGCTCTGTTTTTGCTGGACAGGTGGGTAAATCCAGTTTGGTTTTTCTAAATGGTTCATGACTGTTTCAGGAAGCACGGAAGGGAGGGGGAGGGGACGGGATGAGGAGGAGGGATGGTTGAGCTAGCCTCCGTTTTGTTTGACAATACTTTGAATGTCAACAAGAAGTGACTTCACCCAACATCGCTTAGAGCACCTTTAAATACAGTAGCTCACTCCCAGAACTCAGTTATTGCTGGTATTCAGCAATTTAAAAAGAAGGCTCAATCTCTTTTAGAGTACACATTGTACACTTACTGAAGATGCTGAAGCTTAGGTTGGGATTTTTTTTAAAAAAGGTCATTGAATAACCATCAGGATGCACTACAGAGCGTAGTCTGAAGAGTGTAATTGCTATTCATGTGCTGCATTTTGTTCGATGTATTCTAGGGCTGTAACAATAATTGTGTAACAATATGTCGCAATACAAAAATGCAACAATATGTATCGTGGATGGTGACAATCTTTATTGTGTATATTTCACCCAGAATGAAAATTACTGTGTGAGAAACAATTCAAGTTTACTGAGTTTTAGTGTCAGTACTACATTAAACTATTATATATAATGTTGGATATAATGTATAATAATGCAATGGGGGAATATTTGTGGCCACAAATTTGGCCTACATTATTTTAAATATATCTAGTCAGTGACAGAGTGCAATCATATTTGTCTAAATTAATTCTATAATTTAAGCTTCAGAATTATGAACATTTTTATTCTGGTGTCACCACTGTCCTGTGCATTGAGTTACCAGCACCAAGTCCATGCCTATTAATTTCCACCCCCAATATAAGACCCAATTTAGCATTTTAATCAACAGTAATTTTTTGTTAACCTTTTACCATATGTCTTGGAGTATCACAATAATATCGTACCGTGAGTTAAGTATTGCGAAATGTTTTCGAATCGTGACATGAGGGTATCGTTACACCCCTAATGTATTTATTTGTGCTCTTATGCTTATATTAAGGCAGTTTATTTTTTTTATTTTTGTTAAGACTTTATTCTTTATTCTATGAATTTTATTTTTGTAATTTTTTTGCGTTTAATCTTAATTGTGTTATCTAATGGTGTGCCTTCTTGGCCAGGTCTCTCTCGAAAAAGAGATTTAATCTCATGGGACTTCTTGATTAAGTAAGGGATAATGCACTCATAATGTACAGGGTTCTCATCACCCTGATTATTCTGAGATAACAACTGGCTGGATGTACATTATCCCGCTTATTACAGGGCTACTTGCCACACAAGTAAATAATTAGACACAAAATATTGATCTGAGTTGATCTGAGTCTTTAAACGCAAAGCTTTCGGGGAGAGAGCAGTTGCAGAGCAGACGGACATTTAAGAGATATGGTAAAGTCATACCACTTACAGTGCTATGCATAAGTTTAGACACCCATACTAAAGTTGACTAAAAAGAGGAATAAAAAATCATCTTTTGGAAACTGAACTTAATGCCTTAATTTAAAAAATTAGGAAAAATCCAACCTTTAAGGACACCAATTTTCTTTGTGAATGAATAATGTATCGTAAATAAATAAATGTTCTTCCTTAAAATACAGGGTGCATAAGTTTGGACACCCCTATGTTAAATTCCCATAGAGGCAGGCAGATTTTTATTTTTAAGTATTTTTTTTTTTCTTTTTTTTTTAGGATACTATGCATCCTGATAAAGTTCCCTTGGCCTTTGGAATTAAAATAGCCCCACATCATCACATAGCCTTCACCATACCTAGAGATGGGCATGGGGTACTTTCCATAAGATCATCTCTCAATGCAAATCAAACTAGCTATTAGGATTACTGAAATAAAACCATGCCAATCTCTAGGTATGGTGAAGGCTTTAGCATGGGTGTCTAAACTTATGCATAGCACTGTATTTCTGTAATGTTGCGGAGGAAGACAGACGAAGACGAGGATCTAAACGCAGGGTGATTTAATAAAGTAACACAAAACAGAGAACACAGAACTCAAAGAACAAAACCTTGGGAATCACAGAGAGATACAACCATTACACGTACAACAACTGACAAAGTAACAAGTGAAACACAAGGGCTATAAATACACAGGGACCAACAAGCTAAACAAGATAACAAGGGGGTGTGGCTAATTAGAAACACCTGGGAAGACTAATAAACTAGAAAACTACAAAGGACTACAAAACATGGCACAGAACAGGAAATAACAAGTCCACACAAGACAAGGGGAACACAAGACAGGAATCATGACAGAGCCCCCCATTTAAGGAGCGGATTCCAGACGCTCCACACACAAAAATAAATAAAGGTCAAGGAGGGTGGTGGAGCAGAGGTGGAACGGGGGAGGGATGGAGGGCTAGGTCCGTGGAATGGAAGAGGACCTGGAGACTGCGGCAAGACGGGAGGCCAGAGCGGAGCAGGCAGTGCAGGCGACCAGGGCGGAGCAGGCAGTGCAGGCGACCAGGGCGGAGCAGGCAGTGCAGGCGACCAGGGCGGAGCAGGCAGTGCAGGCGACCAGGGCGGAGCAGGCGACCAGGGCGGAGCAGGCAGTGCAGGCGACCAGGGCGGAGGAGACGACACTTCAGGCGGCCAGGGAGGAGACAACCCTTCAGGGGGCCAGGGAGGAGACGACCCTTCAGGGGGCCAGGGAGGAGACGACCCTTCAGGGGGCCAGGGAGGAGACGACCCTTCAGGCGGCCAGGGAGGAGACGACCCTTCAGGCGGCCAGGGAGGAGACGACCCTTCAGGAGGCCAGAGAGGAGACGACCCTTCAGGAGGCCAGGGAGGAGACGACCCTTCAGGCGGCCAGGGAGGAGACGACCCTTCAGGCGGCCAGGGAGGAGACGACCCTTCAGGAGGCCAGGGAGGAGACGACCCTTCAGGAGGCCAGGGAGGAGACGACCCTTCAGGGGGCCAGAGAGGAGACGACCCTTCAGGCGGCCAGGGAGGAGACGACCCTTCAGGGGGCCAGGGAGGAGACGACCCTTCAGGGGGCCAGGGAGGAGACGACCCTTCAGGCGGCCAGGGAGGAGACGACCCTTCAGGCGGCCAGGGAGGAGACGACCCTCCAGGCGGCCAGGGAGGAGACGACCCTTCAGGAGGCCAGGGAGGAGACGACCCTTCTGGCGGCCAGGGCGGAGACGACCCTTCAGGCGGCCAGGGAGGAGACGACCCTTCAGGAGGCCAGGGAGGAGATGACCCTTCAGGCGGCCAGGGTGGAGACGCCCCTGCAGGCGACCATGACACAGGAACAGACACCGGCTCAGGAACAGGAACAGATACCGGCTCAGGAACAGGAACAGACACCGGCTCAGGCACAGGAACAGACACCGGCTCAGGCACAGGAACAGACACCGGCTCAGGCACAGGAACAGACACAGGCTCAGGCACAGGAACAGACACTGGCTCAGGCACAGGGCGGAGGGCGGACACCGGCTCAGGCACAGACACAGGCTCGGCGGTGGCCATCTTGTCCGAAGACACTGGCTCGGCGGAGACCATCTTGTCCTGAGACACTGGTTCGGCGGCGGCGGCGGTCATCTTGTCCGGAGACACTGGCTCGGCGACGGCCATCTTGTCCGGAGACACTGGCTCTGCGGCGGCCATCTTGTCCTGAGACACTGGCTCGGCGGAGACCATCTTGTCCTGAGACACTGGCTCGGCGGCGGCGGCAGCCATCTTGTCCGGAGACACTGGCTCGGCGGCGGCCATCTTGTCCGAAGACACTGGCTCGGTGGAGACCATCTTGTCCTGAGACACTGGTTCGGCGCCGGCGGCAGCCATCTTGTCTGGAGACACTGGCTCTGCGGCGACCATCTTGTCCTGAGACACTGGTTCGGCGGCGGCCATCTTGTCCTGAGACACTGGTTCGGCGGCAGCGGCCATTTTGTCCGGAGACACTGTCTCGGCAGGCGTGACATGAACAGTCTCTGGATCGGCAGAAGTGACGTGAACAGTCTCTGGATCGGCAGAAGTGACGTGAACAGTCTCTGGATCGGCAGACGTTACGTGAACAGTCTCTGGATCGGCAGACGTGACGTGAACAGTCTGCCGATCGGCAGACGTGACGTGAACAGTCTCTGGATCGGCAGACGTGACGTGAACAGTCTCTGGATCGGCAGACGTCACGTGAACAGTCTCTGGATCGGCAGTCGTGACGTGAACAGTCTCTAATTATAATAATAATAATAAATAATAATAATAATAATAATTCGTTACATTTATATAGCTCTTTTTCTGAGACCTCAAAGCGCTTTACATAGATGGGGGAATCTCCTCAACCACCACCAATGTGCAGCATCCACTTGGATGATGCGACGGCAGCCATATTGCGCCAGAACGCCCACCACACACCAGCTTACTGGTGGAGAGGAGACAGTGATGAAGTCAATCAGTATATGGGGATGATTAGGAGGCCATGATGGACAGGGGCCAAGGGGCAAATTTGGCCAGGATGCCGGGGTTACACCCCTACTCTTTTTCGAAGGACATCCTGGGATTTTTAATGACCACAGAGAGTAAGGACCTTGGTTTTAACGTCTCATCCAAAGGACGGTGCTCTTTTGACAGTATAGTGTCCCTGTCACTACACTGGGGCGTTAGAACCCACACAGACCCCTTGCTGGCCTCACTAACACCTCTACCAGCAGCAACCTGGTTTTTCTCAGGAGGTCTCCCATCCAGGTACTAACCAGGCTGAGCCCTGCTTAGCTTCAGTGGGCAACCAGTCTTGGGCTACAGGGTGATATGGCTGCTGGCATGGCCTCTGGATCGGCAGACGGGACCTGAACAGTCTCTGGATCGGCAGACGTGACCTGAACAGTCTCTGGATCGGCAGACGTGACGTGAACAGTCTCTGGATCGGCAGACGTGACCTGAACAGTCTCTGGATCGGTGGTTTCGGCGGAACGACATTCTGGCATGGGGGCCTGGGGAATTGAGAGCGCTGAGACCAGTGAAAATCTCGGGATATCGGCTGCTCGGGCAGATGTCAGTGGCAGATCAGCCAGCTTGGACACCAGTCCTCTCCACCCTCGGATGGGTCCAGTGGACGCAATTGTGCTGGCTGATGGTGCGATCTGCGGTTGACCACGCTCCACAGCCGACGGAGCTTCGGTGGTCACTATTTTAAACCGTAAGTTTTTTGTTTTCAATGACTACAATCAAATAAATCACTTATCAAACAATATCTTTAAGGTAAATAGATAAATAAAAATATACTAATAAAACAAAATGGTACAAATAAAGTGCAGTACATGCAAATTATGGAATGACTGTGGCAACTTTAAGAATGGGAATCCAAAGCCCTTGAACTTTCAGTGCATAGAAAAGCAAATAGAAAGAAGGCATAAACTTCTTATACGATTCTTATTAATGATGTAATAACAGAAGAAAACAAAGGATTTCATTTGTTAAATGTAAAGCATTTCATTGTAACTAATTAAAAGTAATTATGTTGCAATCTAATGACTTGTTTGCACAAAAAATATTTTACTTTTTTAAGGAGTTGTTTTTTTTATAACTCAAATTACAGATATAAGGTATTCACAATTCAGCTTACAACTTGTTTAATAATATATATTAAATACAAAGTTTATAATGGCTATTATTGTTCAATAAATAATATGTTATATTAAAATGTTGTTGCCGTACTTTGTGTTGATGATGGGGATTTATCAACAACTTCAGTGCAAGTTACACCAATAGGTGGGGGCAAGGGACTGACTTTAAGAGTGAATTAGTAGACCATTTATTAGAAAACTGCTGATTCATTCTGGAAGGAAGCAAGGATGTAAGAGAGGGAATTACTTCAACTTTGAACAACACTTTATAAGGGGCAACTGACAAGCAAAGCGGATCCTGGGTGAAGCTGAATCTGACGCTTCCCTTCAACAAGATCATTCCATTGACCAGCGCTGTCCCAGTCATGGGAAATCCCCTTAACCATTGAAAGGATAGTATGACAAAGATATCACTTTCCTCATTCAAACTGATTTTATTCCATGAATATATGACTGACCTGAAGAATAAAAAGCTGCATCAAATATATGAGCAATATCATGTTCATAGCCATGAGAAATCTAACATATATTGAATATATATTGTCTTTCAATAATTCAAGCACTTTTCAAGTACCTTTTCATAAATATGTCTGTTTTCAAGGGTATTCCAGGACTTAAAAAAAAAAATCTAATTCAAGTACTTCAAGCACTTTAAGCACCTTGTATGAACCCTATGAAAATGGGTTTTCAAAGGGAAAATGATTTCCTGCATTTATAACACCCTCCAGGCCTCCCAATTGCCCGCTACATCTTCTATCAAGAGTTTATGGGAGGAAGAATTAGGGTCAGAGATTTCTGATGAGTTATGGTCAGATAGCCTGGAAGAGATTAACAGATGCTCTATAAACTCCAGACATTGTCTCATCCAGTTCAAAATCTTGCACAGACTACACTATTCTAAAACAAAACTATCCAGAATATTTCCAGGGGTCTCTCCAAAATGTGACAGATGCAGGACGGCGGATGCGACCCTGCTTCACAGTTATGCATTATGTCCCAGTCTTCAAAACTTTTGGTGCAAGATTTTCAATGTCATCTCTGAAATCACGAATCAATATATTGAACCAGATGAGTTTTTAATTGTGTTTGGGGTTTCAAGACATGAGCTCTGTTTGTCCAGGTCTCAACAACAATTTCTTTCCTACGGGCTTTTAACAGCGAAAAAGCTTATTTTAACTTTCTGGAAAAGCAAATTGCCGCCTTCTTTCCAGCTTTGGCTTGACGAACTTACAAATACTCTGCATCTGGAACGTATACGGCTCCATCTAAGGAATAAAAGGCAACAGTTTGCTAAAATTTGGGAACCCTTCTTAAGGTATTTAGGTGGAGGAGACTTGGAGGAAAGAGATGATGACTCAATTTGAGTTGGATCAAAGACCACTCCAATGTTGGTAGCTGTTTATCTTTTGTTTGTTTGTTTAAGTTCTCCTTTCCATGCGGTGCGTTTCAGACGGATAGGGAAGAGGGGTGGGTGGGTTGTTCTAGAAATTTTGTTAAGAGCTTCTGTATGTTGGAATATATGCATACGTTTGTGTGTAGTTGGCATGTACAGGCACGTTCATGTATAGGCATGTTAGTGAATATATATGTGTGTGTACAAATGTATGTATAATATAAATATATTGATTTTGTATGCATAAGGAAAAGACGGAGGATCTTCAGATGTAAATTTGCTAAGAATATCTGCACATTATTTCTCCAATAAAAAAAAAAAAAGAAAAAAAAAAAAAAGAAAATGGGTTTTCAAACTGGAATCAACTACTTGCGTGTGCCGTGTCCTCTGCCTGGATGCTCTGTGAGACTATTAGCTGAGTTCACTATATGTGATTGTTTAGGTAAGGTGGGGCACGTGCATAGCATGAGCTTTCAGCACATGTGAAATTCTCAAAATGAAAACATGGTGAAATAACTCTATCTCCCTAAATTGTATCCACCAAAGAAGCAAATTAAATAAACTGTTTGGGAGCATTTTGACAATCTAAAATTATTCAGGAGTGGTTGAAGACGGGTATACAATATGCAAAACATGCAGATGAAAAAAATGTTTCAGCAAATGCGACAAACCCATCTAATCTGTTACAGCAACTAAAGGATCACCACCTTTCAGAGATTCACGCCCAGATAAAGGTAATAATTTTACAAACATTGAAAATATTATTTACCTTATTTGTAGCACGCCTCCTGTCCACTAATCGCAATAAGCTTTGTTATTTTGATAAAAACAAGGTCTCAGCTTTCAAATTCTGTATTTTTTATCACAAAATTCAAATAACAAAGCTATTTTGATGCTCATCCGTTTTGATGGCAAAACGGAGCGAATGTGAACCGATCATCTCTCCTGCTTTACTACTAGTTATAGCTTGAAATAAACATCAGACGGTATGTGAAAGATGCAACGCTTTTCACCTCAGGGAAGCCAAGCCACACAGTGTCCGTAAACATGTTACTTCCCAAGGGAAATTAACACTTAAGAGGAGCTTTTTAATAAATATACATATTCTATTATTTATTCATTCTATTTTTACTTAAAGGGATAGTTCACCCAAAAATGTTTTCATCACTTACTCACCCTCAAGTTGTTCAAATCCTGTATGAGTTTCTTTCTTCTGTTGAACACAAAAGAAGACATTTTAAAGAATGTTGGTAATCAAACAGTTGATGGTAGCCATTGACTTCCATAGTAGGAAAAAAAAATACTATGGAAGTCAATGACTACCGTCAACTGTCTGGTTACCAACATTTTTTAAAATATCTTCTTTTGTGTTCAACAGAAGAAAAAAAAAACAATTATAATACAAGTATTTGTTTTCAACTTGTTTTCAGTTCGAAGTAGCAATGTAGATCTTAACTGCATATTCTAACAAATGCTGAAATAAAATTGTGATATTTTTGTGGGTGTTTTTATTGTTGTATAAAAGGTAAATTTGCAATAATTGTAGAAATCGTGATCTTTTATCAGACAATAATCGCACAGTCAAAAATTCATTGTGACATCGCTAAGCTAGAGCGGGAAGTTCTGTGTCATAACTGTTTAGACACTAGGTCTCAGAGCCCTTCCAGAACAAAGGAAACAGCGTCTCCATCGCTCAACGGAAAAATAGGAGAGACTGAGTCAGGGACGTCATTCCATCCCCTTTCGAAAAAATCCTCCAGCTAATTCAATCCCCTCTAAAGCAAATGAAAAGGGGCAGGAGAGAAGAACAGGGAGGGAGAAAGGGGGATGTAAGGAGGGGAAGAACGAATAAAGCTGCCACCTTGTGTATCGATTTTCTGATTGGAGTATTCCAGTACAAAGGCGTCTTTGAGGAGGGAGAGAGTGGACACATTGTGTCCCAAAGGTTAGAATCCCCTGCTGGAAGCTGGGGCTTGCCGTAGTCACTGAAAAAGTCCTCCGTACACTCTCTCAGGTTAAGTGGAATGGGGTGTGCAAAAGAACGTGGGTGATCCATTTTCCATGTCTTTGACCTGCAAAGACCCTCCAAAATATCCCTCGAAAGGCCCACCAAAATGTTCCCTGAAAGTCCCCCTTAAAAAACAGAATCAATGAGGAAAGGGGGGAGGCAGTAAGACATAAGGGATGGGAGAGTTAAATGTCACCTGGATAACTGGAGGCACCAAACTAAAGAAAAAGAAGTGGCAGGAAAACAGGTTTGAAAATAGTGGATGGCCACCATGATACTTAAGACATGGCCAGAAAGAGAGAGAGAGAGAGAGAGGGGCTATTTTTGCTAAGCCGGAAAGAGGTGGCTGCTATCTCCCATTGTTAAGATTTTATTACATTGAAGCAAAAAAAGAAAAAAAAGAAAAGAAAAAGTTTTTGTAAACTAAAGCCACTTTAACTACTTTTACCACTTTCAATTGAATAAGCAATACTGACAAATAAAAAGGACTAAACTAACCTTCAGTGTTTGAGGAACGACTTGTAAGAGAACCAAAATTACGGAAAAACACTTATTCAGTCCATTATTTAGAATTTAATAGAATTTAATCAGCATTCAGCTGATCTGCCTTCACCCAACATTACATTTTTTTCTCGATAATCTGTTTTACTAGGATGTACTTTACGACACAAAAGTTAAGCTACTTCTGTTTCAACGGGACTTTACAATCTTGTAAAATTGTCCATTTCTGTAGGACCCTCTGTTTCTATATAGACCTATTTTGTGGATATTCAAAAATTAAAAGATACTGATTTGGGAATGACTACAACTGCAGAAAGTAACCATAGGGCTAGTCAGATGTGATCGGGAACAAAAAATTAATTTTCCCCATCAACATATTACACTGTGGGAAAATGGATAACATGAGTCACAGATAAGACTTGGGTTTGCAGTTATGAAGGAATAAAAATAAGCTATTTATTTAGGTTTGTTTTATAGACTGGTTAAATTATATATATTTCCATGACACAGGTACCAGTCATTTTCTAGGATCTACTGTATATAGTTCTTTAAAGAGAAAGAGCTTGAAAGAGTTCAAGTTTATTGAGTGTGGTGGTGTAAAGGGTGTGTGTGGGGTTACCTCTGTGGTAGCTCATCCTCAGGGCAGTCCTGGTGGTAGCGGATGAAAAAGCGTTCTGCATCTTCTCTTTCTCCATCAGTGACAACACTGCCGTTCAGTACAGTCACATTAGGCAACCTTACAAAACAGCAGAAGGACAAGTTTGTTTGTGTATGTGAGGGAGTGCATGAATGCAAGGACATTTATAATTCCTTATTGGTGCCCTCACTGATTTTTGTAATCATATCTAACAATTATTAACAATTGCAAAAGTGCTACTTTTGTGTACGTTTACTCACTGTGCTACCATAAGACAACGTCTTTCCTGATCGGTGTAGGGCTGCAGTAAAGGAATACCCATCACTCTGACCTCTTGAAGCTTTGGTAAGAAATTCAGTTTCTCGATGTCCTCCCAGCGAGTTAGACCTAAAATAACACAAAAACCACATATTAGCTAATAATCTATAGGGTTAGTTCACCAATTTTTCAATTCAATTCAATTCAATTACTCACCCACATGTCGTTCCAAACAGATAAGACTTTTGTTCATCCTCGAAAAACAAATTAATTTCTGCCCCTCCATTGACACTCCACACAACTTTGATAGTTCAAATCGCATCAAGCAAGCACATTTTGAGCTTCCCTTTATCATATTAGATGTGCTGTGATAAATTATGCTGGAATTAATCTAATAAATTAAATCTGGTCATCCTATAGAATGATCGTGTTCGATTTATATGGATAATGTGTGCATTGTTTTTATGAAGTTTTTGAAGTATCATAGTTTTAGTAGAATGGACTTTCAATTGACGGAAAGGGACAGAAATCTCATGTTTCATTAAAAATATCATTTGTGTTTTGAAGATGAACAAATATCTTATAGTTTGGAATGACATTAGGGACATGAGTAATTGATGACGGAATTTTCAGTTTTGGGTGAACTAACCCTTTAATAGTCAAGTCAAGTCACCTTTATTTATATAGCGCTTTTTACAATACAGATTGTTTCAAAGCAGCTTTACAGTGATAATAGGAAATTAAAGCAACAACGTTTGTTTTGGCTATACAGCAGCTCTAGAAGAAAGTCATTGACCAGCTTAAGTAAGTTCAGCGTTGAGATATACTACATGATTATTTAGGAGAGGTACTTAAAAATATTTACACAGAAAGCTGATGACCTGCAGTGAAGCTGCAGTGGAGGGAAAGATTTTCATTAAATTACAACTTTTTAAGTCTGTTCCTCATACAGATAAATAGCATTCACCCACATGTCGTTCCTTCTGAAATAAATAGCATTATTTCAGAAGACTTGGAATACAGTGCACAATTCATGTGAACCCCTATTTTTTGGCTGTACGTTTTTATTTATTTATTATTAATGTCATCATTAATTTTACTTTTACTGGTATTCTTTCTTTTATTTTCTTCCCATACATTCTTTTACATCCTATATTTATTTAATTCCTTAAATAAGGAAAATGATTGTCCCTCCCTTTCTGATTTTCTGTCTACAGAGATGGTGTTTATGCACCTGAGTTGTGTAGGTTTATGCTGCGCAGGTTGGGGAAGAGTCTATGTAGGGAGTCCGCAGGCTCGTGGATAGACGAGAGAGAGTTGTTTGCCAGGATAAGAGACACCAGGCCCGGATATATGAGGCCCAGCTTACGCACCTCCACCCATTCCTGCAGCTGGTTATCTGTGATATGCAGCAGGCGCAGGGATGGGTACGATATAGATGACACACTCACGCTCTCATACTCGTTCAGACACAGAAACAACTCCTCCAGCCTAGATACATACAACCACAAGAAAAACACACAAGATTTAGTGCATGACAAAATGATGGGTGTATACTTCCTGCAACTAGTACGATACGGCAGCCGCACAATGCTAAAAATAATCTCTGTGCAGTTTCTTAAAAAAGAAAAAGAAAAAAAAAAAAGTGCATTTAAACACAAAAATAATCTTATATTTCTTGGGAAAAATATTTTAACAAAACTGCTTAACTACTTGGTATAGTATTTAAAAACATTTTGATTAAAATCAAGTTCATGCTTTTAACAGCACTCCAAAACATCAGGTACTGGCAAAACGTCTACTATATGTTGCTTGGAAAAAATATAATTATATATGGCTACTTTAAAATGTCTGTCAATTGCAATTTATTATGGTCCTAAGAATTATGTAGATATTAAGTAATCTACCAGCAGTGGCTTACAAGGCCTTGCTAACAAGCTAAACCATCACTGGTGTGAGTTTAGGGTGGTACAACATGTTTGTCCTAACAATGAATGCTTTGGAAAAAAAAAAAACTTAAAAAACACTTAAAACACAGACATGTAAGAAAAAGCTATTGATAGTTTGCAGGGGGCAGCAGCACATGCAAGCTACTGAAATGTTACAACACACACACTTACTCTGGAGTCTCTCGTGTAAGCGTGTGCACCATGTCCCAGGTGACATACGTGTTATTGAGCACAAGGCGGCGGAGGCCTGAGAATGCTTCAGCAGTTCCAGGCTCCAGACTCGACCCTCTCAATGGATTCATACTCAGATTGAGAAAGTCTAGATTAGGGATGTTAGACAGGATCTTGCTTATCTACATAGAGGAAAGGAAAAGAGAGAAAAGAATGAATAACTGACCGAACCCAACCAGTTTGTCTTGTCGAGCTTGTGTCAGGTAGCAGACATACTGTTGAATGTTACAGTCTCACCTGTGCATAAAATACACTTGTCAAAGTAAAGGTGCGGTAACATTAGCCAAATATGGCCAGCAAAAAAGGTGCACTATCAGTAATGTAGTGATACACACAGCACTGCTCAGACAGAAGTCACTTTCAAAGCAAGCAGTATTCTGTTGGTCAACGTGGTGAATTTGTCTAAACAAAACCTGAACCTGATGCTAAATCTGTGAGGGGAAATGTTGAAAAAATCTTATTCAAAATTCCTGAATGTGCGGATTCCTATTGAAATTACTAGATTTTATTGGTTTAATGTTTATTTTCAATGGTAAATGTGACCGTACCTTAAAACTTATTTTACTATCCACCAACATCAGACTAGTGAAATCAGGTAATACTTTAGAATAAGGTTCTATATGTTAAAGGTTGTATCAGTGATTTCAGGCCCAAAAAAAAAAGATCACATTCATCTAATCTTTGTGAGGTTTTGTGCTCGTGTATGGCTGTACGCGAAGTCGGAGCTGAAGAAGAAGCTGGCTCAAAACCTCACAACACCCTCCCCCTGTCGGTGATTGGTTGGAACACTATTTGTTTTGGTTTTGAGTGGTTGGTGAAACCAATTGTTTTTGTGTGCAGATCTCAGAGCCTAGGCTGCCTACAGAGAGACGCAGTTTTTTGACGGCATGCTTATGGGGCAGGCAGCTAGCGGATCGTTAGGAAAGATTAGATGAATGTGATCATTTTTTTTTGGGCCTGAAATCACTGATACAACCTTTAACATGATTTAATGCAACTTTTACAGCATTTATTAATCTTGGTCAATGTTAATTTCTACATAAACTAATACATTTGTAAAATGTACATGTTGATGTTCATTGTTAGTTCATGATACCTTATGCATTAGGTAATGTTTATTAATTGAATATTATTGAATCTCACAGTAAGTGTTACCTATATTTTATTGTGACATCGAATGGGAACATTCTTTGTGCTATATACACAAATGTAAATACACCAGAGACAAAACTTGTGACACAAACACCTTTTTCTCACCTCTCCCCAGTCTTTAAAATGGTTGTGAGAGAGGTCTAGCTCAACCACGTGAGCACAGAAAGTGGCCACCTCCTCTTCATCTCCGGCCTCTGTAATTCCACAACCATCCAGAACTAGGATGCTGGGCAGATTTAGACGATCTAATACACACACACACACGCAGGCACGCAGGCAGGCACGCACGCACGCACACACACACACACACACACACACGCACGCACGCACGCACGCACGCACGCACACACACACACACAGAGAGATATAAGTGCCATTTTAAATACCAGTTTAATGTAATTAAATGATTAAAACTCATTAAAATTTGAAGATACAAACATTTTATATTTATTATTTATTTACAGGATTAACTTCATATCTTTGGAATAACCTTTAGTTTTTGGCAATAGAATACATTACCATAATGATAACAACATGTGCCCTTCAACAGTTCCACCAACTTAGCAAAACAGTGTTAAATGGCAACAACAAGTGTATCAGGATCCAGATCATATCTAACACACCCTCTTTAACTAGGAGGCTCAGCATTTCACCTAAAGCCAAAAATAAAACTGACCTTTGACAGGTGAACCCTGGGGACTCGACCGGATCACCACTCCAGCTCCTGGCCCACGGCAGTATGGGAAGTTTTCTGGGCTGTACTTCTCACTGATCACCTGCACTAAAGTGCGTCCTTCCGTCTCCTCTGTCTCCATCTCACCTCTCCTCCCACTCTCACACCTTCAGCTGAGCAAACATAGAGTAGCATGTATGTGTATCATTCATTTGATTGTAGCATCAGTTCCAGTAAAACAAACATGTTTTTCTCAGTTTTGTGGATGAGTGGACAAGCATGTCCTTGAAAGACGTGATTTGCTAACATTAGAATAGTGTTGTTTGGAATTTTCAACTAGGGCAAAGGTTAGTACAGTAAGTACAAATTTAAAAGAGCTGACATTTGGGTCAATGACAGTGTCAGTCCACGATTAAAAAAAAGGAAAAATCTAGTTTAAAACACATGTGCAAAGTTCCATTTGTACTTCATGTATTTGTACACTTTGTATTCATGTTGGTTTTATATGTTTTTTTTTATACCATTTACAAGAAAAGTTTCAATTTAATGACTTATATCATGTGGTTTAAAAAGCAAGGAAAGAAAACCTTGAAAACCATCCCTTATACATTGAATACACGAGTGTACACATCTTAAGCAATACATAATTTTTAATATATATATTTTAAGGTATTTTTTAATAAATATGAGTTATTATTTAATAAAGAGCATTATGTTTTTGGGGAGTCTTTTCTAAGATCTGGACCACATAACCAGATGAGTAATTTTGCTGATAAAAGTAAAAAAAAAAAAAAAAAGCACTAAGCAGTGAAAACATTTTGTGAAAATATGCAAATAAAATACATTTATATATATATATATATATATGCAAAGCTACTCACATTTGAATGTATTTTTTTAAACTAATTGATCGGACAAAAAATTAGCATCATTGATCCTTTTTTCACTTGAATCGATGTTCAAATTATTAAAACACTACTACTCCACACTAAAAAGCAATTGATTTCTATATTAGGAAACAATGTTACAAGGTTAAAGCCAAAAGAGTGAACCCGGTTGACTCACATTTGATCTGGAGGTCAAATAGGAGCACATTGATGGTGGGCCTCGCCTCCTGTCTGGTTTTGATACTAGTCCCTCGATGGCTATGGACATACAGCATCCAGGAATGGACCTCTTAACCTGCGGCCTTGTGGGTCAGGGCTGGGGGTGTCCCACAGCCCCTGACTCAAAAATAGCAAAAATAATAAAGAGTAACGGACAAATGAAATGATGCGCATGTGTCACATGGAAAGCTTGTGGTCACAGAACAATCATTCCTCTATCCCTTTATGATGTCTAAAAGAGGTAACACAAGCACGTGTATGGAAAGATCTGCCATTGAAATCAGATCCAATAACGCTTTGTCCGACTCCCATATGCTGCTGTTTTATACAAAAGCACAATTGGAAAACTCCAGTGGTGCAAACGGATGTAGCACTCTGGACATACGTGCAAGCTTCTTTTGTATTGACAGAAGAAACTATAGGAACAAAGAGATCTTAATTGCTGAAATATTGGCTTGCTGAGTTACTCTGTCTGTAGGTATCTTTCCACGAGCAGAGGAGTGATCTAAATCTAATCCCCAGAAATGAAACCGGTACAGACAGATATCTGTCACAACATCCTGTGAAGTCCATTCAAAGTACATCTCACAAACTTCACTTCAAAGCAGGATTCATCTTGCTCCAAAACCTTGTCTGAACAGACCAGACAAAGTATTATTTAATTTTTTTATAGTAAAATTATTTTTTAATAGTCTAATAGTAAAGGACTGGACTTGTTTATGTGCCTGATAAGCAATATAAAGTTTGTATTTTCGGTTTAACTTCAGTTTTTGGACATAATAAAAAGGGTTACATTTTACAACAAGGTCTCATTAGTTAACGCTAGTTAATGCATTAACTAATATTAACTAATAATAAGCAATACATTTGTTACAGTATTTATTAATCTTTGTTAACGCTAGTTAATAAAAAATACAACTGTTCATTGTTAGTTCATGTTAGCTCAGGTCCATTAAATAATATTTGGAGATACAGTTTTTGATTTTTAATAATGTATTACTAATAGTGCTGTCGATTAAAAAAACACACTAATTAATCTCACTTTTTTCCTGTAATTAATCGCGATTAAAAATATTGGAGTTTTTAATATTTTTATACTGTACTAATTTCACAATTACTCCCAAAATTAATGTAGAAACAACTTAAAGATAGAATATTTGAAATATTTGAAATGAATGAAGGCCAGTCTCACTGATAATACTGGTACTGATGTCTCTATGAAATTGATTAAAAAAAAATAATAATTATGTTAGATATTCAGCATTACAGTTGTCTTGTCAACATTACAGTTGAATGATTATGTTCAGTTCGTTAAGTTATCTTGGACTCTGTTTGTTTTCATTAGTCACATGTGTTCCTTTGTTCTAGTTTCCCACCACTCACCAGTTACCATGGACACAAACACTAATCATCACAGCTGTTCGTTATTTTTGTCATCATCACCATGTATTTAAGTTCCTCCTTGTGCACTCTTCAGTTGTCCGGTATTGTTTGTGTGTGATGTTTGCACGCTGTCTCACTATTCAGTTCTGAGCTATGTCCTGGTTGTTATTCCTTGGATATCCGTGACAACAGTATAATTAAAAGCTATATCAATTTCAACATTTATTAGGCTTTAAAAAACAACTTTTAATTTAAGTGAACTCATAAACCCATTGTAATAAATTTACCTGTAGCACTGCATGAATAATAAATTAAGTATAGATTGATCCTTAATAAAGCTACAATTTTCTCTGTTACCTTTGTTCTTTGATTAACATAATGACAGACATCACAGCAACTGGTTTATTAGGCTGCTGTGACTTTAAGATCTGCCGCGCTGTCTCGCTTCTCTCATTTTCTCACAAATCTTTAATTTAATTTAAGACATTAATTAACTCATTTAAGACTGCTCAACAAAACGGGCATTTTGTCATAATTCTGCGTGTTATTGTTCGTTCAAGCATGAAAGAGAACTCGATTCTGGCGCGTGTCTTTCTGTTCATCTTGTGTGTATGTCACACAGACAGGACATTCTCTTTTGTCTTGTCGCGCTTGAATGGTTTAAAAGCATTTCAAGTCGAACAAACCTTTTGATTTCATGGTGACTTAAACAGCTATAATGTGAAATACCTGATCACCATATCAAACGGACTATTATATATTATAACTCCCAGTGGATCACTTTTTTTGTTGAATAGTCAAGTCACCTTCATTTATACAGCGCTTTTAACAATATGGACTGTTTCAAAGCAGCTTTACAGTGATAATAGGAAATTAAAGTAACAGAGATTGTTTTGGCATTGCAGCAGCTCTAGAATAAGGTTATTGTCCAGCTAAAGTTAGTTTTGATCTATTCACTTCCGTTGCAAAGATCATTAGTTATTAACTTAGGGGCACGACACCGTTCTAACAGAAAACCCTTAACGCTTATCCCTCAACGGCCCACTCATTCGCAGAATTATTTATCACTTCCAAGTAGCCATGTGAACCGCAACTATTTTGATGTTTTATCAGTACAGAGGTAAAGGGAAGGAGACTTGTGTCTACTTGTGTCTACCCATGCTCCTTAGCCATGACCATATTCACAAATAACAATATTCATTAAGCAGCTATATTTGTAACGCCTAGCTGCTATTTCCAGCTATGCAAGTGTTGCTCTACTCAAACAAGGCAAAACACAAAACTGTTAAAATAACGTTTCAAAAACAATTTAATTTAGGAATAAAATCTGACAAACAAATAGGTATTTGGTTATTTAAAATGAAAGGTGGAGCCTCCTTTCCTACAACCACCATTCTGAGTATTGCAATGACTCTATCAAAATGGTGATTGGTGATTGTTAGGTGGGACTACAACTGTCTCTCACTTGAGAATGTATTATTGTTGAAGTATATTCTATCCATTCTCCAACCCACTTATCCTCTGTAGGGTCACCGGGTAAACGATGTAGAGTGCATTGGTGCCTGTACACATTTGCAGCAGTGTTGGTCCCATAAGTATTTTTCCATTCATTTTTCCCACAGGGATTTTTTTTTCATTAAAGCGTTATATGCCACGAACCAAGGCAACCAGAGATGAGGTGAGTCACAAACATTAAAAACCTTTATTTGAAGCAAAAAAGTATTTGAAAATCAGACAAAAAGACAAAGGTACAAGACTGTACTTCACACATTTGTTCAGGAAAATAACTAGAATCCTATGAAGTATTATGATGTTGAGCCTCTGCATGCTGCCAAAACAGCTCTGACTCGCCTCTGCATGGACTCTACCAGACCACTGAAGGTGTCCAATGGTATTTGGCACCAAGACGTTAGCAGCATATCCTTCCAGTCCTGTAGGTTGTGAGGTGGAGCCGCCGTGGATCGAACTTGTTGGTCCAGCACATCCCACAGATGCTCAATTTGATTGAGATCTGGGGAATTTGGAGGCCAGGCCAACACCTTAAACTCTTCATCATGTTTCTCAAACCATTCCTGAACAATGTGTGCAGTGTGGCAGGGTGCATTATCCTGCTGAAAGAGGCCACTTCCACCAGGGAACACCATTGTCCTGAAGGGAAGTACCTGGACTGCAAAAATGTTTAGGTAGGTGGCACGTGTCAAATTTATGTCCACGTGAGTTTCCCAGCAGAACATTGCCCAGAGCATCACTCCCTCCACTGGCTTGTTGTTGTCCCACAGTGCATCCTGGTGCCATCACTTCCCCAAGTAAATGGCGCACACATCCATGGCCATCCACGCGAGATATATATATATATATATATATATAAAGACACTCATCGGAAGTGGCGACCTTCTTCCAGTGCTCCAAGATCCAGTTGTGACGGTCGCGTGCCCGTTGTAGGAGCTTTCGACGGTGGACAGGGGTCATCATAGGCACTAACCATCATTCAAATTTTGTGTGACTTGTGCCACAGTAGACCTTCTAAAAACTCAGAACAGACGGGATAGCCTTCATTGCCCTCTTGCATCGATGAGCCTTAGGCGCCCAACACCCTGTTGCTGGTTTGTGGTTTGTCACTCCTCAGACCACTGCTGGTATATTCTCACCACTGCTGACCGGGAGCAACACACAAGTCTTGCTGTTTCAGAGAGACTGGCCATGTCCCAAATGGCACACTTTAAATGCACTTTTGGTCTTGTGGACTTTGGTCTTGTGGACTCCTGTGGACTTGTGTCCATCAAGTCCATGAGACCCTAGGGAGTCCCATTTGTCATTTTAGGTTTCAGAAGGGTGCTCGCGAGCGCAGCCTTTGCGGTCGATATGCGCCCTTGATGCACACTTTTGCCGAGCCCGCACTGATGCGAGTTCCGCAGCAGACTTATATCCGACAGTTGAAGTTTTTATTGTTGTTTTAAAAAAATTTTTTTAAAGGGTTTCTGTTAGAACGGTGTCGTGAAAGTGGCCCCTAAGTTAATAACAAATCATCTTTGCAACGGAAGTGAATCAATCAAAACTAACTTTAGCTGGACAATAACTTTATTCTAGAGCTGCTGTAAAGCCAAAACAATCTCTGTTACTTTAATTTCCTGTTATCACTGTAAAGCTGCTTTGACAATATTTGGCCGAGATACAACTATTTGAAAATCTGGAATCTGAGGGTGCAAAAAAATCGAGATATTGAGAAAATCGCCTTTAAATTTGTCCATTTATGTTTGCGATTTTGCTGCATTCACTCACAAAAATAAATGTTATTATTATATTTTTACAAGTATATTTACGGTAGGAAATTTACAAAATTTCTTCATGGAACATGATCTTTACTTAATATCCTAATGATTTTTGGCATTAAAGAAAAATCAATCATTTTGACCCATACAATGTATTGTTAGCTAATGCCACAAATATACCAGTGCGACTTGTGACTGGTTTTGTGGTCCAGGGTCACAATTATTGTTAAAAGCGCTATATAAATTAGGGTGACTTGACCTATTGTGACATATATCCAAATGGCTTCTGGAATGAGAAAAATGTAGGGCGGGATTTGATTTGAAAACAAGAATTGTCAGTTTTTTTTTTGTTTTGGATTTCATGGTGACTTTAAACACAATTATTATATATATAAAAAAAAAAAAAAAAAATAATGCAATCAGATGGCTTCAACTAAAGCACATATCATTGATTAACAACCTGATTAACAAACCAACTTTTGCTCTAAGAAAAAGGGTTTGATTATAGGGCTTGATTTTAAAGGCTCAGTATGTAAGTTTTGCCGCTAGAAGTCGCTTATTCAAAACAATAACAAAGACATAGCTTGATGAATGAGTGTGAAATCATGGGAGTTGTCATCTTCCTCTCCACAGCCGATGGAAAGCAATCTGATGGGATTCAGCCAGTAATCATGTTCATGGGTGAGCTAATGTATTCAAGTTTTATTAACGCTCCTTTCGTCACATTTAACGTTCGCCTTCTTCTTCCCTGTACTTTGTTACAGTTATGTTTGATCACTAAAATTCACAATATTTTATTTCTAATGAAACAGCCGCAAGTGCAGAATTACTACTCATACAGGTCACTTTATCTAATGAAGTAAATTGTGGGGTAACGCAGTGCTGTTTTACTTGATCAAAACAATCATACTAAAAATGTGTTTTTAAAGTTATGTTAACATTACTCTGTGCGGCTGGTATGAGACACTTATTGCACATTGCAGTAAGATCGATATTAGAACATCATATTAGAATATCAATTGCTCCCCGGGCGCCACAGTAAATGGCTGCCCACTGCTCAAGGTGTGTGTGTCCACGGTTTGCAGTGTGTGTGTGTGTTCACTACTCACTTATATCTATCCTAATGTGTGTGCACTAACTCGGATGGATTAAATGCAGAGGACACATTCTGAGTCTTCACTCATAAAACCTGGATGACTTGTGTTGCTAAATGGCATGCAATTAATTTTTAAAATGTATTATATGGAGGAGAAAATGCTTTATTACAGTTACTACGAATAAAGCTTGATCTGATTATGCTATGTTAGCCACTTGACAAAATAGTGTTGTCTCTGACATGGTACAAACATGTTACTCGAGGGTAACATGTATCATTGACAGGGGATGCAATGACACTGCAAAATTACACTGGTTAAAATTGCTGATTTCTCTGGATTTTAACATTGTCATAAACATTTTGGATAGTGTAAGGTACACAAGTCAACCAAATAAATAATATTGTTATGGTGGTTTTTGGTTGATTTATTTAAGAAGATAAGTAACTTTAACATTATCACTAGACCTAATATTAAAAAAACAATCCCAGATAGAACAGTGTGAATATCAAAAACCTTAATCAAACCGATTAGTGTTATTGGTATGTAATAACTATATATCTCATCAAACAACAGTTGTTTCACAAAAAAAAGATACAATTTTTGAAAGCTGTTAACTTGACTAGACTTGTTCTAAAATAAGCCTGAGGTCAGGAGTCACCCGTTTATTTGAATGCATTGCAAACAGCTGCGCATTGCGCATTGACATGTTGTTGAATTTCAAATGCACGGCTGCCATGACAACGCGTTTGTTTTGGATTAGCGCTGTTCGACCAGATTCTGCAGCTTTGCAATAGAAACTTCTTTAAAATGTACACTAGCTTTTGTTTTTGAGTGTTTAGAGTTTTAGTTTTTTTTTTATAACGCACAAAACATGTCCTTTTGAACTCACTATGACTTCACGATAAGCAAAATATAGAGTAATGTGTAACATCAGGCATTCACAGAGGTGAACAATCTATCTATCTATCTATCTATCTATCTATCTAGCTATCTAACGTTATCTATCTACGTTAACACAAAAACAACATTAGGCTGCACCGAAATATCTATCTATCTTTCTATTTATCTATCTATCTATCACAAAAAAAAAAAAAAAAAAAAAAAATTAGGCTGCACCGAAATGTAGTTTAGCGTTTTTGCTTATAAATGCCTTTTAAACGATATTAAAAGGCAAATGTCGTGCGCTGACCAGATGAGAGGATATTTACTATGCTGGATGTTTGAAAAAAATTAAAGTACGTTCTACATATACAATGGCTTAATTTAAAATGCATCGCCCCTCTCGGCATCTACAGGCACAATAAATAAAATGCGAAATATATGTGTGATATTTTACTTTAGTTGTTTGATACGCTTACCAATGACAAAGGTTCAGCAATTCGCTCTGCTTGTTTTTGTTGTTGATCCGTTGACAGTGTTTTGAACACGAAGCTCAGCTCTACCGTAGTTACTTCCTATTGGCGAAACAGCTTATTTTGCAGCCTGATGCTCCAGTACAGAGGGTGGCAGCATTACACCACAGACACTAATCACATATTGTAAATTGACATGAAAAAAGTAAAGATTTTGTTTATTACGTTTATATATGAGGTGTTTGTTTACAAAAGCATGTTTTACTCTTTTACTACGAGACCTTGGAAAACGTAATGTAGCCTATTCTAAACAAATATTAACCAAAATCAAAACAAAAAACAAAATTTTGGGGAAACAAAATCATTTTTTTGGGAGCTTAGGGGTCCCTGATATTATATCCATCATAAAATATTGGTATATTCCAACATCATACACAAATATTGGTTTGTTGCCTCAGGGTGTATTCTAAACAAATAAATTACATTCACAAATGGTGGTGGTGGTCAAAAGGGAAGTCTTATAAATAAGTACATGGGGGGTGTAAAAATATCTACTCTGAATAATAAATAAATAAATAGAGTTTATTTTGATTTTTAAAATTAGTTTTGTGTCTAAATTTTGTTTTATTGACTTTTATTTTTTGTTTTTACCAATAACTAGCCTAGTTTGTATATCTGTTTCTTGGTCTCTTTTCTTATTATTATTTTGCCTTTTATATTTTAAGAATACAAAAACAACTCTCTAAAATTAATTGCTGTCTGAAAAAGTAGTAAAAGTGATGCCAAGGTTACATATTAGCTACAATAAAATAATATGTCTAAACTCTGACAAACTAATAAATTATTAAATGGGTAATAGTTAAATGGATATTTTATATACTAGAATTATGAAAAAACTTTACATTTTTACAATTATTCTGTAGTGAGTGGGGGAAATATGATTTGAAAACGAACTGCTATAGTTTTATCAACAGAGTGCTTATTTTTAATTGAATATGCATATGTGTATTACTAATAGCTATTGTATTGCTGATTACATTTTTATTGTAGTGTGACACTGTCACACATGGCACATGTTTTAACCACTCTATATATTATAATGATTTTATATATATTATATGTTTAATACCATTTTAAAACTGAGACAACATTTTACACACATATTGGCAAGCACATTGAGCAAGAACTAAGCAGATACTGGATGAATGCTGAATAACATCATGTATACTTACATTTGTTATATTTTTAAAAGGCAGATATAGTAAGAATAGTGTTATGGACAGCCTACGTGCTATCAGAGCCCGTCTACGGATTCTCTGGTGCTATCAGAGAATGTCTAATAGGAAGAGAATTGGCACTCTCTGCTTACTTCCGGTTTCTGGACTGGCTGCAGTAACACGTCTCTGTCCATGCGGGGGCGCTCACAGGACGAGTGCAGAATGAATGGAGGTCTATGGCGAAAAACCCTCAAAATCCACTTTTCTCAGGATATAATTTTTTGTCTAGTAATTTGAATGTTGTATTCGAAAGGAGATGCAAAGAAATTACACATTGCTGGGTGTTAGATTTTTTAGAGTCACTTATTTGGTTTAAAAAGTCTTTTAAAATGTCAATGACGTCAGAATGCTGACGTCATTAGCAGAATGCTAGCGTGTTATGGGCAACAACAACTCAACCTGCAAGAAATCGAAAAGAAATAAGTACTCGTTCATTCAACTTTCGACCTATAACCCATGTTGAACTTGCAAAACTTACAATAAAATCTGAGATTTCTCAACGGGAATAGGGTGAAAGAGACACATTTAGCCGTCTAGCCCCATAGACTCCCATTCAGTCTGCACTCGCCCGCGATCACTGCAACCAAGATCGATACAATGGGGCTAATAGGAAGTGCCAAGGCTCTCCGTAGACGGGCTCTGGTGCTATTCAGCTGATGTGTGCTAGCCATAGACATGGTGCTGCTAGCAGAGAATGTCGGCTCTGGTGCTAGCTAGCATACATTTGAGAAGCTAATGTTTGTAGACTCTCGTGTAATGACTCTCCTGTCTGAAAGGTGGCACTATACCCTTCAATGTTGAATACACTTGGTAATTTGCGATAAAGAAGTAGAGGAGGAAGAGTGCGCGTGGAAACCATTGCGCCAAAAGTTTTCTAGGCAACGAATAATTTTGCTTTATTCCTATATATTGCTAAACATATTTTCACTTTCATCCTGTAATATTGCTTTTAATGTGATTTTTTTTTTTAAATCGGATGTGCGGATGACACGCGATACACGTGCAAGACTGTCAGAGAGTCAAGTTGTATTTTTGAAAAACACGTTATTCTGTTTTCTGCCTTGTCATGTTTTTTGCTTTTTAAAGAATGGATGAAATGCAGTCAGATTTGCGTAATAACATAATGGGCCGCTTTAATGAGGAAAAGGTGAAGAAGAAGAGAAAGAAAAACAGGAACTTGCATGAACTCACTGAAAGCTCAAAGATGCAGACTGAGAAGCACAATGAAAAGAAGCACAAGAAAACAAACACTGGACAATTGGAGAATATAAGTCTGCAGACACATACAGGTAAAAAGAAAAAAAGAAAACTGAACGAAGGAGGCGAGGTTGTCATCTTTGAGGAGGCTTCAATGATGGATGGTGGTGTCACAAGCCTGCATCAAGTAAAGGACATGAAAACACCCACAGCAGGATCGCAAGAACTGCAGGGTTCAACTGAAAAGAAGTCTGCTAAAGCAAAGAAAAAGCGAGCAAATGTAACCGAGATAAACTGTGATCACATGGCACAAGAAGAACAGTCTGTCATGACGACAGAACCTCAGGAAGTCCCATACATAAGCTATCAGGAAAGTGACTCACCTGTCGTACTAACTGGTACTTTAAAGCGCAGAAAAAAGAAAAACCGTTCGGAAGAACCACTAGTTGATCCAAATCTCCTGAATGAACTGAAAGAATTTTGTCCTAAAATAGAATCCAGAGACCCATCTGAAATCAACAAAATGATCGTGTATGACCTGCCAAGGTTCAAGGAATTCAAAAAGCAAGGTAGGCTGATTATATCAATGATATATAGTATTTTTGATTTGTCAATGTTAAGCATGATTGTATTGATGCTTTCATTATTATTTATATCAGTGTATGTATATGTATATATATATATATATGTATATAAACACACACACACACTATTGTACTATTTTATTACAATACTGTCTATGTCAAAGTAATATATTTTTGCCTTTCACTCTTATGTCTGCAGGCATCATGTTGAGACATGGAAGATTCTCTAATGCAGAAAATGAAAGGTTAAGAAAGAATGTTGAAGATTTTATCGCTCTCACAGGAGTGAAAGATGCTACCAAGCTCTTTCATCCAAAAATGTTTCCAGAAGAGAAATGGGAATTGACAAAGTTGAAAAAGGTCTACAGGTTTTTTGAAAGAATTGGTGAGTCTCAATCACATTGGTTTTACCTACTTTTCTGTAATTTAGATGTTGATTTTGTTTTTGAAAGTTCCATGGTTATCATCCTTGTTTGTAGACACACAATCAAAGCCTTTTTCAGACTGACAGTCAAATTACAATTTATGTGCATATCCATTTGGAATCTGATCATATTTAGCAAGTGTGAAGGCAAAAAAACAAAAAGAAAAAAAAACCTCATACATTTTTACTAATCCGTTTCCGTTTCCTATGTGGCTTGAAATCCTATTCAAATTTCTCCCTATTCAAATCTGGGTACCATACGACTCCACCAGTCACTGCTAATCGGCCTGGTCTGCAAACCTCTTGAATTTTGAGACCAGCAGAGACAGCAGCTTGGGATAAAGCCGTGCATATCAGCCTCTTACGTTTCTGCCACTGGTTCATTAGACGTCCAGCACTGCGGCTTCGTATTGGCATATTATAAGACAACATTTAAAAATGTTTGGTGTATGCCTACCAACACAACGTCCTTGCCATAGAAACCAAAGCAGATACTCCGGAAAGAGTGCCATGGGACACATAAATCAAATCTGAACCCGGTCAACCCACCTCTCTGCACATTTTGTATCACTCTTTTATCTATCTGACACACTTAGTTCAGTTCATTTAGCTCTTTTTCAAATGAACTGATGATCTGAATCAGGCGTGTTAAATAAAGAATATATATAAAGGCTACATCCTTCGAAGGACTCCGACTTCAAAGTCCATGAAGGTCGGACCAGGAGTTGTTAAATGGGATGGTCTAGACTCTAGCCTACGGAGGACTGTTCGCCTAGCAACTGTGACAGCTGCCGTTGACGAGCGGCAGTAACGTTTGTACTGGACTTATATTCATCTGCCTAAAAGCAAACCATGGTTGTCTAAATATGTTCACCTTGTTCCATGTACATAATAAAGAGTATGAAGTATATAAAATAAGTAAGTAAATATATATAATGTAAGTAAATATAAATATATATATTTTTAAAACACAAATTATATTATTTAATTATATTTCAGCATAAACATATCTAGCTAACATTTATGTTAACATAGAAATGTTGCATGTTTATGTAAAAATCAAAGTATTATCATTATGTACCCTTTAAATATTTAAAAATAATGCCATAAAGATGTCACCGGAAATCGAGTCATCCGTGTCCGTGTAGTGAGCCAGGGTCCTTGCTGTCCTTACCAGTGCCTGAATTCATGTACACGTCACGATATACTGATTCGCGACCTCAGTAGCTAGGGAAGCTAGTTATCGCTAGGGAGCTCTTGAATCAGTATATCGTGTTCATGAATTCGGCACTGGTAAGGACAGTACAGGACGCTGGCTCACTACACATTGGGACACTGATGACTCTATTTCCGGTGATGTGAAAACATCCTCATTGTACAACATCATTACTGGTATTTATGAACAACAGCAGAGCTGATATCTTCATGACATTACTTGTAATGTTATTTAAAGTACTTTATGATAAATACTTTGCTTGTTACATATACGTACGTAAATACATTACAAATGTTTGCTATTTTGGATGACTCCCTTATCTGACCCATATATTTCTGGTCTTGGAGTCTTTACTAATGAGCTGATGAGTTGAGTTAGGTGTGTTATTAGTAAGAGTTTGCAATAAGCTACCATTTCTTAACATTAGTTAATGCATTAGCTTTCATGACCTAACAATATGAAATATTTTTTACAGGGTTTATTAGTATTTGTAAAAACAGTTGTTCATTGAAGTTAGTTACTATAGTGCATTAACTAAACTTACGTTTTATAAATGTAGTTATAAATTTGTAGGTAATTTGAAACTAACTAGTTTTGTCAATCAATAAATAATCGAATTGCATGAATAAGAGCTTGATCATAAAATGTAACGCTAGCCAAAGGATGATAGAAAAAAACAGATGCTTCATTAATTGCGTTAAATATTTTTAACGCGTTAAACTGGAAAAAATGTATCTAATGCGTTAATGCGTTGACGTTGACAGCACTAAAATTAACATGAATAACAATGTTCAATACTTCTACAGCATTTATTAATCTTAGTTAATGGCGCTGACAACCTGGCCATCTTTAAATATCAACAAGACCATGCCTAGTTCCAGAATCAAAGCACCAAGGGTGATTCTAGTAAAGCGCAGGTGTAATGTGTAAACAGCAGTTTAAATAACAGGCACTTTACATGGCTGCTGGCTCTAACGTTAACCTAGATATGTGTGTGCTATTATTAGGCACATATCCAAGTGTTTGTGTGGAGTGTGGAAGCCAAAGTAGCCTATTAGCTTGCTTACTGCATGACATGGAGGCGCCCGTGCGATCACTTGCATTTTTTCCTGTTAACATTGGAAAGAACTTAAAATACTCCGTCATTTTTGGTCATACAGAAAAGAGTAATACATCATGTAGTGCATTGAAACTGTAATGGGTCTAAATTTATTTGTGTACACTCACAATGACAAACAACATTTTTGTAAAATAAAGAAAACAAACAGGATGCGCTTTCTGCAGTCTCGGTCTCTGTGAACTGAAGCACATCACGAAAATAAACTGAATCTTAGCGTACACTTGCCTCACATACATGAAAAATATAACTGCAGAAAGCTTGAAATGTCTTTTAAACAAAACAATTCAAATCGAAAACAAATATTATCTGATTATTAGGGGTGTAACAGTTCACAAAATTCACGGTTCGGTTTGATACGATACGACAGTGGTGTCACGTTTCGGTAAGTTTTTGATACAGCAAAAATAAATAAATGCCAGGAAAATTTCCTTAATTTAAAAAATAAATAATTTAAACAACTAACATCATAAAGTATGATCTTTTTTTTACTTTGAACAATGATGGAGCTATACTTGACCTATCCTCTGGGGTGTCTTCTTAGCAGCATATAAAACAAAAACAGCTCCTTATAAAAAAAATAAATGTAATATTGTAGTAGTTATAAACAAATACAGAAAATAATTTTTGTTTTTATATGAAACTCAATGTGCTTTTACTCAGTTTGCAAACTATTATTATTATTTTTTTCATAAAGATGACTATGTCCACTAAATGCTGCGGGGATAGTTTGTAGCGTGTGTTTCTCCTTGTTTTCGTCTAAGTTCCAGTTATTGACACACTGGGGAGATGTGAGCGTAAATTAGTTGACATGTTTGAAGTATTCCCACTGGTGTAGCCTATTGTCATGTACAGGGCTCCAGACTTTTGAAAATTTTAGGCACATAAGCAGTAAATTTAGGGGCACACCTTAAATCAGCCTGCAGTGCAGTTATTCACATTTTCCCCCATTTTGACTTTATTACTGACAAGTCAAGTCAAGTCAACTTTATTTATATAGCGCTTTTCACAATACAGATTGTATCAAAGCAGCTTCACAGTATTAAATAAAATAGTACATCAGTGTTTGTTTCTAGTGTAAAACGTCCACGTTTGGTAATGCTGATCAATAGTATTGTTGATTGATTAATTAAATTTAGTATCTCCAATTGAGCAAGCCAAAGGCAACATGTGACAAATGTCTTGGTAATAAATAGACTTAACTTAACTTGAAGACTTAACTTTTATTTTAAGTTTGCAAGGCTCCAGATTAACATTTGAGGGCTGCATTTTTATTCATAGTGTTGAAATAATAAAATAAAAATAAAAAATGTATATTTGGGAGTGGAAATGGCTGCCACCTACTGGTTACAATGGTAATTGAATGTCTTTTTTTATTTTTAAATAAGTGTGAGTTTTCCTACATCTTGAAACTTTTAGTTTTATAAATGGGGGTAATCTTTGAAGGATGAACAAATAATGTTTTGGTCATCACACTAAAAATAACATTGCCTACAGTTAAGTGCTAGAAAAAGATGTGTGACGTTCTTGAAAGCATTTTACTATTCCTGGCAAACTTCCATGGTTACAGTTAGTGTTACTACACTGAAAATGGTCCAACGAATCGTTCAATTTGCAATGCATACCGAACGGTTCAATACGAAAACGTGTATCGTTACACCCCTACTGATTATGTAATCCATATGAAACGTGCATATGGGCACATCCACTTCTGTGGAAATGCATCTTAGCTGGCTGAGAATGAATAAATTATAGAATGAATAAACGTCCCAAACTGGATATGAATGTAGACAGTAACAATCACAACCTCTACTGCAGTATTCTTGGAGAAAATGTGTTTCCCCATAGCGTTAGCTACTGCTGTAGTGTCTCGTTCCCTCCTCTCAGGGAACCGAGACGCTTTATGTGCGCATTTCAGCTGTGTGCGCTCAGAAACAGTCTCTCACATAGTGTATGCATTTACTGAAATTAGACCTCTTTCACTACTTATTGCGCATAAATGGTTTAATATCACTTGTTTTTAAACTGCAAGGCATTCAAATGATAAGCTTTTGTGGTGGCGCAGCCCGGTAATATCACATGAGCGTAACCGCGATAGAGACGATAGTCCAAAATCTCTACTGATTGACAAATTTCTACCGGTAAATCGTGTCTACTGGTATATTGCCTACGCCTATACATCTGGCACGGCATGAGGATGAGTAAATGATTAGAGAATTTTTGTGTTTGGTTGGAGTCCCATAAACTTGTCATATTTAAGTACATATTGAACATTAAAGAAACTGTAATGAAAATGTAACATTTTTGTTACTTAAAGAATTTGTTTATCTTTTTTTCCAAATCAAATTTGAACAGCGGATGGAATTCCCAGGTCTTGTCATGATGTTTTTACCCGTGGAACGAAAGTTTTTGATGGTAGAAACTATAAGGGAAGGTAAATGAAAGTATAATTTTGAAAGTCATTTATTTGGTTTGAAAAAATGGATCTGCGATGCCTTTTAATTTAGTTTTGTTACAAACCTCCATGCTTTTTACCCCCCCCCCCCCCCTTTCTTTAAAGGTTTACAAAAGAAGAAATCAAAGCATTGCTCAAGTATCATACATTACATGGCAGTAACTGGCGAAAGATTTCTGAGCTGACTGGTCGAAGTTCTTTTTCTCTTGAGAAACGGTTTTCCCAAATTAGTTCTGGTAAGTCTTTTAAAAATTTCCAAATATGTACATTTCAGGTTTAGTGACTGTTGGTCATTTTGTACATCATCTCATCACACAGCTAAAAAAAGTGGTCTGTGGTCCGTAAAGGAGGAGCAGAGACTTTTGAGGGCTGTGCGAGACCATATTGTAACAGTGCTGAAATCTGAGTCGCCAAATAACACAACACCAAAACGAGTCAGTAGAGAAATGCTCTACCAAAAATTGCCTTGGTTCAATATTGCACTGAAGGTTAAAACTCGATGTTGGAGCAAATGCAGAGAGAAATGGTGAGAGAGGCATTTAAAACACTTTTATATTAAATGGTGGTCCATTTTAAGTTATTCTCTATTTGTATAATCAACATTGTTGAATTTTCCCCTTCACGCCTAAGGTTGAACATACTCGCTGTACGGATGTCCTCAGGGACTTTATGTAGGGGAAGGAAAGCTCAGGAGGCCAAAATCAGACTCATTAAAGCGTAAGAGATCTTGTTTTTGCATGCTTGCTTAGCTTTTGTTATCCTGTTTTTCTTTACCTTGCTTTTACAAAAACAAAAAAAATCATCTATTTACACAGAATGTATCAAATGCAAGTGGAGGATGTTACGGATGTCGACTGGGATGATCTCACAGCTGTATTCGGGTGAGGATTATTTGCAGTTGGGGTGGGTGAAATGGCAAAAATATATAACAAATGTTTTTTCAGGCAGGATCATGACCTTATCACGGTTATTTTTCATATTGGTTTGCAAGTCTAATTGTTAGTTACTTAGCAGTACCGCCTAATTTCCCTATTTAAAAAATAGAACCCTACAAGGTAACAAAACATAAATAAAAAAGAATGCCAGACCATTGAGGCAAAAGTAAGGGTTGGGCAATATGACCAAAATCTTATTTTGCGATTCATAATTTTATTTAGCACCAATAAAAACAAAGACAATCAGTAAAGCAATTTTAAAGCGGTAAGTAAAGCGGTTTAAAAAAAAAAAAAATCAGGTACAGTATGTATTTTGAAGAAATACAGTATGCATTTCAAGTAAGAGATTGAATAAGCAATTGTAAAAATAAAACACTCCATAGTTTTTACTGTATGAATGAAATATACATTGATTCTTATTCCAAGAGTAAAAAGTGATTTTTCATTTTCTTTTGGTGTTTGATTAACAATGCAGCAGCAGGTTTATTAAGTTTCTCTCACTTCAAAAGAGGCATAGATATATATATATATATATATATATATATATATATATATATATATATGTATGTATTTGACCGTTTAAGTGCAATGAGACGCAAAAGAAACAGCACGAATTGTCTCAGGCGGCTTTCTGTTTGCACTGGGTGTGCACGCACAGTACTTTCGTGATGATAAAGAACTGTAATGTAACGTGAGCATAACCACAATAGGGCCATTTCGTGTCAAGTCAATCAGAGGTCCCTGGCTCAAATATTTTATTTTTTTCTACCATGGATAAATATTTACATAATCCACTATTTTGTAAAGGAAGGTCAAAATGACAATTTTAAAGCCAAATTACAAGGGGGTGAAAATGACTTTAGAAAAAAAAAAAATTTTACACATAGAAAAATTGGTCTATTAGTAAATGATGTTGTCTTTAGCAATCCTTGTTGCATTAAATACAAAGGTTACAGTTAAAAAATGGGGAGAAGCACTTTTCATGTTTGTTTGTTTTTTTCCCCTGCAAGTTGGCATGCCTGTAAGTCAAAAAGTACCGTATTAAAGATATCTCAATATCCTTTTAGATTTTGGTTCTCAACAAACTTTTCTTTTGTTTTGTTTATTTTTAAGGCCATATATATTTAAAGCCCCAGATATATTTAGATCTCAATGTGGCTCTATGTGCCTATTGTTAAACTTGACCCATTTTCAATGGTCGAAAACCAAATGTGGGTGACACCTGTGTAGGAGAATTTACAGTTAATGACCCAAGAACCAGATATGATGAATGATGACCCGGAGTCAGATGTTAAGTCAATTGAAGAAAATGTTATTGAAGAATAGTTTGCAGTTTCATCAGCAGAAGTCAGCTTCAACACTCACAAGGAGTTCATAGGCCACCCATGCCGTACATTTACATTTACACAGCAATTATACCTTACACAAGTCACTCATCATTACTTCAGGTTGAATTAATCTGATTGGCTAAGAAATAAACAGAAAATATCCGCACATGGACTGATAAGCTGAAGCATATCTCCATCAATTATGCGGCTGACACCCGGATTCTGGTTTACGCACGAAGTGACCCTCCGAAGTCACAGAACTTCAGGTCGTTTCAAGGCGCCAGCTTGTCAAGAAAAACAAGTAATTCCGTCTCCCCAGGGTGCCAGTTGTTCACCTCACCAATACTGATCTGTAACAAAGAATACTAGCGCTCACACACACAAATACACAGCTTCTTCAAGGTTGGAGTTGGTCAAGCTCTTGCTCTAAACAGGAAACTTTCCCAAAACATAGCCTACTAATAACATGTTCTTTCTCTCATTGAGAGGTTCAGAAAATATTCGTCATTATTCTCTAGTGATTGAAGATGACCACTACTTAAAGCATTTATTTTACTTTTCAAGTAGACAGGCTGAAATGACCCCAGTGACCTCGGCTGTCTTGGTCAGCTAGAAGAGTAAATAAATGTTTTAACATGGAAGAGAGCACATTGCATATAATTCTATAACTAAGTAAACTCATAAGCTTGAAGAAGTCATTAAAATAATTGAATATGTAGAAGGATAAATATTGATTAATACCTTAATTATAATCACTCATTAGACATTGAAGCAACAGTGGATTCCGGAATCGAACCCTTCACCTGTAATTCTGCTCCAAATCTCAGGTGAAAATTGTCATTCTAACCCCCCTCCACAAAACAGTGGATTACTCAGTAAATAGTGATCAATGGCATTTAATATTTTGGCTTCCAACGCTATTAATGTTTGACTTTATTCAGAATATTAAAGGGTTAGTTCACCCAAAAATGAAAATTCTGTCATTACTCACCCTCATGTCGTTTCAACCCGTAAGACTTTTGTTCATCTTCGGAACACAAATGAAGAATGAGATTTCTGTCCCTCCATTTACAGTCTACATAACTACCACTTTGACACTTCAAAAAGTTCATAAAGAGATTTGAAATCTAATCCATATGAATTTAGTGGTTTAGTCCACACTTTCTGAAGAGACACAATCGCTTTATTTGATAAATAGATTTGATTTAAGCTTTTATTCACATATTGAACAATTTGACTTTTTCAGGACTTGATTCATTGACACACATTAGTTACGGTAAACGGAAGCTCAAATTGCGAGAACCAATGAGTTTTTTTCTTGTGCGTCAAGCAAGTATGCTTGGTTGAGCTTCTGTTTATGTTTGCTGATCATAGTTTATATGTGAATAAAAGCTTAAAATTAAATATGTTCAAATTTTATGTTCATCACATAAAGCGATCGTGTCTCATGAGGAAATTTAGACTAAACCGCTCAATTCATATGGATTAGTTTTACGATCTCTTTATGAACTTTTTGAAGCATCAAAGTGGTTGTAGTGGTTGTCTCTCCGATTTCATTACAAATATCTTAATTTATCACTGAAGATGAACGTAAGTCTTACGGTTTGAAACGACATAAGGATGAGTAAATGATGACAGAATCTTCATTTCTGGGTGTAAGTGCAGATCGAGGAGACATTTTAATCGTTCACAATCTATTATCAACTTGTTGCACACCCCAATGTGCCTAAATGAGTAACATTTATGTACACTTTTGGTTGCTCAAACACCCAATTAATCTACTATATATAAAGTTTGCCCCAAAAAAGTATTTTGATACTGACATTTTTCTTTCAAATGATAAAATGAAATGCAATGAGGTAAATTGTCTGGGACTACACAAAGCACATGCAGTAATTACCTGTTGAGGCAAGTGCTGTTCAGTTTGATTGGTTGTTTGTAGTAAAATGTCCTACATTCTAACACTGTATCATTAAGGCTACATTCAGACTGTCAGTCCAAATCCGGTTTTTGTGCATATCCGGTTGAAATCCGATCAGATTTAGCAAGTGTGAATGGCAAAAAAAATCACATGAAATGCAATATGCCATATGTGGTGTGAAATCCTATTCAAATCACATTTCTGGAAATCCATTTCAGTCTGCCTGCCTTGATCGGATTTTGCGTGGTTTGTGACTTTCTCACGCCACGTAAAACGTAAAAGTCAGATGATGTTATTGGAGACATGCTGAAAGTCACAGAAGAAACAAGGTTGTGTTGTTGCAAAGTGCCATACCAGCCACCTTTCTGCCGCTGCCTCAAAAGACGCAGTTGTCCAGCGTGGCGACTGCACATTGTCATGTTGTAAATAAGACAACATCTGTATTGCAAAGCCCTCCATGTTGTGGTTGTTGTTGTTTTTGGCATATACCTACCAACTGAACTTCATTGCCATAGAAACCAATGCAGAAGTCTTTGACACCACATTAGTTAAAGGGTCATTTCACCCGTGGAGACATGAATGTGTATTGAAAGTGGGTCATTTATGTAGAAGAAATGTGAAATTATTTTTGAATTTGGAGCTTTCTAGACTGAGAAAAGCCAGAAAATGTATTTTTGGCTTATGTGGATGAAAGACAACAACTCCCAGAATGCACTTGCTTCGCTGCCCTACAAGGCCACTCCCAAGCCACGCCTACCGGTAAGAGAGCGCAGTTTAAAACAAGGCAAGGCTAGGCTACGAGTGAGTCTCCGTGACGAGTTTGCCCAAAATGTCCGGGATTCGGCTTTTGCGTTCTACAGTCGCCATTCATCATGTTTACTGTGGCGAGCAGGACGAGGCTGAGGGGCGCGGGAGAACGGCGCGAGGCCGGTGGCGTGATTACTGACGACCGACACCTGTGAGGCACTGTTCTCGTATCTCGCACGGAGGAGCAGGTATTTTCTTAGCAATGGTAAAACACACATCAACCGATCACTCAACCGGCCTCTCGTCTTTCAACCGATCACCCCACCGGCCTCGCGTCTTTCAACCGATCACGCCACCGGCCTCGCGTCTTTCAACCGATCACGCCACCGGCCTCGCGTCTTTCAACCGATCACGCCACCGGCCTCGCGTCTTTCAACCGATCACGCCACCGGCCTCGCGTCTTTCAACCGATCACGCCACCGGCCTCGCGTCTTTCTCCCGCGGCGCTAGCCTCGTCCTGCTCCCTGTATTACTGTGATTACTGATGAGCGCGCCTGTGAGATGCACCGGTCTCATGGGGTATCTCTCACGGAGGTGCGGGTATTTTCTTAGCAATGTTAAAACGCAAATCAACCGATCACTTGTTTAGCATTCATGTAAACATTACATTCAGATTCACCAATCGGGGTGAATTCAGTTAGATTGAAACAAAAGGTGAGCATGTAAACAATGGATGGCGACCGCAGAAAGCAAAAGCTGAATCCCGGACATTTTTGTCGATCTCGACGGCCGGACATGTCCGGGAAATAGAGTATGGTAACCCCTACTACTCAGCTTTCTTCGTCCCTGTTTTCTGCAGGTTTCTGCCGTTGAAATCAAACGCACTCGCACTGATCTGTGATAGGTCTGTTAGCGCATTAGGTCCAACCCCCTATGGGCGGGTTTGAAAGGGTGGATCTAGTGCTTGTAGTCTTAACAGAAATCCCCCCCTCTTACACTTCCTCCTACAATGACGCAAAATGACGATTTTTGCGTCATTGTAGGAGGAAGTGTAAAGAGGTAAATACAGATTTCTCTCGTCTCGGGGGAAAATGAAAAAATGTTGCATGACCATTCAATAGTATGACTGGGTTTCTAACAATGCAAAGCTTAATGCAAATGGGTGAAGTGTCCCTTTAACTATGTAATAATGGTCCCACCAGGTTGGCTCATTAAATGTGTAGAAGTTGCTACCTCCAGGCCACTACCATTTTGGCTGTTTTGACATGATGTGACTTGAAATGTTTTTCTAGTTGGAAATCAATAATTATGGTAATTCTGACATGTGAATGTATCCTAATACCACAACCTGTAAATAACTGATGCAGTGGACACAAAGGACAGCTTTGTAATATAAGATCAGTGATAACTTAATTTAACAAACCTATAGGATCGTAATTATAGATTTAACAGTGATATATATGTATATTTATTTGTTAAAAACCATGAATCATTACGAGGTCTTAATTTTACTTTTATTTATTTTAAAATTTATGTATGTAGTGTGGTATAACTATGATATGAGAACTAATTCAATGAAACCCCAGATTAATTGAAACGTTGGTGTTTGAACATTGGAAGCATTTAAAACAATCAGAGATAAATAAGGTGAGATTGCTATATCCAGAATAAAGAAATAATGTCCCTAAGGAGTTAATTAAGTTGGGTAAATGGCATCTGAGGTCAATTACACAGGTTACATTATTCAGGTTCCCATCAAGTAAATGGAATAATGCACCTGCTTGTTCAAGCATGATGATGATGATGATTCTGCAGGTGTAAACAAGCTTGGTGTCACGTCTTTGTCTTCGTTGTCTCATAGGGATGTTCCTCCAGCACATGTGCAAGCAAAGTGGCACCAGCTTAAAGTTTGCTATGTGCCAGATTGGAAGGTCAAGTGTTTTGGAGGTAAGTGCTTTCATATATTCCACATTATTGCTGAATTTAGCTTTTTACCTTATAGATAGTAATTGTAACTTCAGCACATTCTTCTGTTTTCCAAAGTGTACACCAAAGATGGCTTCCTAAAAATAGTTGACACTCAGCATAGCCTTGTAAACAATTTACTTGGTTTGCTTTAATGTAAAGTTTCAAGACTTGACTCTTGGTCAGAGACTCGAGAATATGTCGGTGTGCAGTAAAAACTTTTTTTCATGTAGAAACCCATCACATGTTAGCTCATGTAGTGACTAGAGTATGAATTTCCCACTAAATTTATTTTAATGTATTGCATGTCTATTATGTTTTTCCAGACATTGTTGACTTCCTCTATGAGAAAATCTTGCCAGCCCTGGAGAAAGATTGTGAAGACCTTGATGACAATGAGCTGAAGGTTGAGCAGAAGCAGAGCTTTCTTATATCTGACATTTTTCAGGACATTGAGGATGGTTGCTGTGACAGTGATGAAGAGAGTGGCCAGAAAGAGGACAAAACTTGAACTATAATCACTTGTACAGATAATTAGACCTTAAAAATGATACCTTTAAACCAACACGCTAAATATTCCACCACTGTAAAGAAAAAGTACATGTTTAAGATGTTTGATAGTTCCTTTTTTATTCTTCTGTTCATACATTTATTTTTGATCAAGCATTGAATAAACAGAATTTGTATAATGCCTTTAAATATCTTCTGGACAGGGACATTTTTTATCTTTTCCATAAGGAGGTAAAACAGGGATGAGTAAGGTAAACAATGTTCGGTCTATCTCAGTTGAGAAATGTTAGGTAGTATGAAGTGTTTATAGGCAGCTTGAAGCATTTGCATTTTACATTAGATCAAAAGAACACAAACAACCCTGTCTCATTGTCCCGACAAGCCATTAGATTACATTTTCAAACCAGTCATGGCCCGTTGCAGTGGGTCAGAACTCCAGAAATCATGGTTCCAACCCAGGAACCAGCCTGTGAATGTCGGAGGTTCAAAGCCCTGCTTCACTGTAACAATGGGAGTTCTCTTGTCCCTATTGGCAGGATCCGATTCAATATATTTGACCGCTAAAGTAGGAAAAGACAAGGATGAAGGTAAATCATTAGCTAATGAAAGCAGCTACAATGTTACAGAACATAGGGATTTTCTCACCTGAAGTCAAAGTTTCACTTTTTTCTTCTTCATTAGCTTCATTTCCAATCCAAACAAAGACCTAGAAGACAATGATTTCAAGCATGGAAGGCATTAGATTTCATTTTCTTTAGAGTGTATTTTATTGCAAGTGTCACATATATACAGGTTTACCTGATCCCAGGTGTCCAGGATCATGATATCATCTGGAGCCAAGTCCTCCTGGGTCATTTCTCCTGGCACCTCTTCAATCTAGATTGGTACAGAACAAACAAAAATTGTGCACTATGAAAGCAGGCATTTCAGTGATCAAGGCTCCAGCATCCCTGTGACCCTGCAGAGGATAAAGCAGTTTGGATAATGTATGGATGGATTTCAGTGGACTATAATTAAATTAAACCACATCTCTTTAGATCAATAGAACAGTGAGGAGCATTGACTTTTCTGGAACTCCGTCTTAAATACTACAATCGTGTTTACATTCTTGGCAACATGGAAACTCACAAGAAATAGTCCTATCTTGTTAGAGCATGCAAACAGCTTAGGAGGATGGGTGTCCATTTTGTTCTTGAGCCTTTCAGAGGTGCGATACTCTGCTTTTCCTCCAAGAGTGCTCCAGAAGTCATCTATGTAGAAATTTGAACAATATTTGTTCTAGAAGGATTCTTCTATATTTTTAATGCAGTGTCAAATATAAATACATTAAAACACTCCTCTACCAATGACTGTACACCCACCTCCCTCTGCTCCTTCTGATATCTCTGAAAGGTCCACTCCTAAAATGCTGCCAAGCTTTTTGGCTCCATTCTTTTCTGCATCACTTATACCCTGACCCAGCCACAGCGTAGAGCCCGAAGGAGTCACCAAAACAAAGGCATCGTTGGAGTTGAGGCTGGAGGCCACAGCGTCAACCTGTTTCAGGCAAAGTGAACAACTTTTGTCCAAGGAGAACCAATTTTGCATACATTTTCAAATGAAGAACAATAGACAAAAACAAATCATACAATGGTACAGCTAAAACACACTTTCACTCATGACTCACCTCAACAGCTCTTGTGTGCCCAGCAGTGTTGGCACGCACTTGGAAAAGGCGGACTACAGGAGCTTGTGATTGGCCACCCTCTCGTGAAGTCCCACCCTTGTGCACCACCATTGGTTGCCCACCAAAGATACTCATGAGGTGAAGGGGTTCTTTGCCTTGAATTACTCGCACCTTAATAAACATGCACATTCAAGCTGGTGTTACTGATTTGTTTTGATGGTCTGTGTGTCAAACAATTACGCTCCAATCCTAATTAAGCACGCCAACTTGCAAATCAAGGTCAGGATTGCTAGAAACCTTCAGGCAAGTGTGTTGGGGTAGGCTGGAGCTAAACACTGCAGGACATTAGCCCTCAAAGAGCATGTTTGGACAACTATGGTTTATTAGACTACAGGTAGAAGGTGAATATTGTAATCATTAAATGCACCAAGCAAGTGTCACCTGCACAGCACTTCCACCAAGCTCTGCATCTAGCTGGGCAGCTAGAATGGCAGAAGTTCCTTTTTCATCTTGACTGGACTCTTCCCCCTGCCTGTGGACATAAACAAAATGTAATGAACCTCTGCAGTGATGACTCATCCCATTGACGAACAGAGGCCCAGCCTGGTGGGGCTAAGAGATAATACTCAAAGACCATTGTGTTCTGTTACCCGAGTGCTCTTGTGTAACATGAGCAGACAAAGCCCTTGGCTTAAGACCAACCCCTTAGGCATTCAGTGTTTATTTTCCAGGTTCAGGATTCATAAAGGACTGAATGGAATCCAGAAGTAGGTCTGTAACTCTTACCATATATATATAATCTGCCCCTGACGTCCCCCATGCCTGTAGGTGTACAGGATGATGTAACTATCTCCTCCAAAGAACTGCCCATGAATGGATGAGTCAACTGGAACCTTGTCTGATCCCTCAATGCGCCAGATCTTTCCAAAGCAATGAAACAAGACAAATTGTCCATTCATATGTCTACTTAAAAAAATCACTTGATAATTGCAATCTGTTACACAACTACAGAAGACGTTTACCTTTATCTCCCCCTTCCCGTCATCTACCATTCCATGCTGAGCAGCCATTGCCTCTGATTTGTGCAAAGATGATGCATCAAAGGGCACTTTCTTGATCTTGGCAATTCTGTTGGGCACATAGGCTTGTCCCATACCCTTTGTCTGCTCTGTATCACTCCAGAACTTAAAGAACTGTTTGAAAAGAGGAGTCTCTCCATTCTCAGGGATGATCTGGACCTCAGTGTGTTTAGGATAGCCCATCTTACTTATGAAGTCCTCAGCAGCTTTCATACCTGCACTCCGTTCTTCTTTATTAGCCTCTTTACCTGTTTTATCAAAGAAATAAAGGTTAAGATTTACATTTAGGCATGTCCCAAGATGTAAATTTTGAATAAATTTGAATGATCTGCTAAGCCGACCTTTCCAAACAAATATCTTGCCATTGGAACCATGGTCCAAGATAAAGCAGTCAGTGGACTGCAGTTCACTTTGTGAAAAAGGGTTCTCTTCAGCCACCAAAGTGACAGACATAGTCCCACCGGCATTTGACACCTGAGCAATAATGACCACAAGAATTACCCATTTTGTGGATTTTTCAAGATAATTTCTCAGGGAAAAGCTAAAGTATAGCTTACTGTACCTTGTACAATTTGGCCGACTTCCTGTTGGACGCGTCAGTCTTCGTGTCTTCAGACTGCGCATCAGGAAGATCAGGCTTTGGTCCAAGAATCTGATCAAATATAGTACAACACTCTTGTTCAGAACAAAAGCCTGAATACTTACTAAAGGCTGCAATACACTACATGACATTTCCCCCAATTTGTAGACTGGAAGAGCCAGTTGAGGAAGTCAGCCAGTTTAGTTTAACTTAGTTACATTTTTTTAGTCGATTTTAGAATGCATATGGTTTTCCTTAGTCCTGTGACTTGAACAATTGAGGCACGTTTCTATTTGAGTTTTTTGTACTCGGAACGACTTGAATGTCTAGTAGTGTGATCCTCAGTCAATCAGTGTATGATGGTCAGTTCTGATGCATGTCTAGTGTTTTAAGAGCTGTTCAGATTTTATAAGTTGTGTAGTGTATTCCAGCCTTAAGGCACTAACCTATATCAAAAATGAGTGAAGGAAACATACTCCTTGTATTATACTTACCGCTAGTATCTTCTCACTCTCTGATCCTTCTTCACATACAAAAAGTTTTGCTCTCCCACAACGTTCATTATCACGAATATCTTTGGAAACATTGGTGGCCTTCAGTCTTTCAAATTGGTTACACTTGGACCCACACCACTGGTATATCTCCTGATGCAAGTATAAGAGAAATAGCATGAATACATGGAATACATTATGATAAAATGCAAAAGAGAAAAGAAGCAGAACATTAATTCATATCATATTTCACCTGTCCAAAGTCTAGGATGAAACAATCACCCTGGTTGAAGCTGTCCCAACTCACAGGTACTTCAATGGCCCGGATTACACGTCTGCCACTCACATGGAGAACTCGCTTCACATTCACTGCACCAGAAGCTATGTGTTTGAATCCAGAGGCAACTCCACCTTGCTAAAGAAATAAAAAATTGTTTGATAAGTAAAATGACATCTGTGGTTTTGTTATGAACTAAGTTTCCAAATATATTTTGTGCATCAAAGCATTTTAAATTGATTAAATCTACCTACCATGTACTTAAGGCCTGATTTGAAGTAGCCTACAAAGGTTTTTGACTCATATCCCTGGACCTCTCTGTACTGGATGGGTTTTCCTCCAAGGAAATCATCCATTTGGATGGTGAAGATAGCAGCAGCCCCACTCTCATCCGTTGTGCATGCATCACCTGGAGATACCATTTAACAATGTTCATAAACAAGTGGTCACAGTGGACAACTTAGATTTACGTTAACTGCAGTATTACCTATCCAGAAGTGAACGTCATATTGTAGACTCCCAGACTTTTGTTTTATGGTATTAAGGATGAGGTAGGTATCACCTGTGTAGAAGCCACCATGAAGACTCTGAGGGACAGGCACCAAATCCATGTTTTCAATCCTCCATACCTGCAGGCCTGTCTGCTTTCCTGCTTTCTCAAATTCAGGGTGGTACACCATGGTGCTGTTGGAAAAAAACAACTATTATAATAATTATATACAATAGCCATATTTTGCATACTTGTGTTCCACATGGTCTAATGTTAATAAATTAAATAGAGGAAGGGTGATGTACTTTGTTTCCCATGAAATACATTATCATCAGCTTCCATCAGAAAGAACAAAGGCAGTTCCTGTCTATATGTCTACGAACACTTTTTCTACACCTCAAAATAGTTCTAATGCTTTGACAGTTGAACTGCTCTCCTGGTAATGCCTCAGGCAGATATTTCCACCCCCACTGGAAAAAAATAAGAATCAGAAAGGGCGGAGTCTCTCTCACACGTACAATTTTATACTTACCAGTCCTCTAAGACTTGCCATTGTATGTCATTCAGGAGTAGACAATAGTACAAGGTTAAAGTTAATAAGGTAAAAGTTACCCTGCTGACCTAATTTACATAAAATGCATTTTATTGGTTAATGCAGTGGTATCATGATTGCAAAGCATTATATAATGTTTATAGAGAAACTGATGTATTTTTTAATACCACTGGGCTACAGCAGATCAGATTGTAAATTAGAATAATGCATTAATAAATGGACAACAAAATAAATAAATAAAGCAAGTGATAATATATATAAACATGAAGGCATTATATACTTTTTTGTGCATATACACCCAGGATACCTACCCTGAATCAATTAAGGCTGCTTACAGAGATGCTTGACAAAGGTAAATAATTAATAGCAACATCAGATGCACTGAAAGGTGACTGTATCAGGAAACTATCAGGATTTAATGCTTCTCAATTAACAAAAACATCATCGATAAGAATACATTTGCTTCTTAACTTATAAATAAATATATTATGCCTACCTGTTGGGTAAATCTTCCTTTTAAGGTATTGTCAGCAGAAGAGTTTGGGACCGAGGCGACAGCTGTATGTTTGAGCAGTGAGCTTCCGCAAGTAATGGGAGTAACATCTTCAGGTGTGTTTCATTTGCATATGAAACCCCTCCTCTTATTAGAAACAGCTCCCCCGTCTTCAAAAATGTGTTTCTTTCAGGAAAAAAAAAAATGTAGTGTAGAGTTTGCAGTTTAATATGAAATAACACAGTTATAATATATTTTAGGTTTAAATGCACATTACATGTTTGCAATGATTTAGTTGTTAATGCATTTCATCGCATTCGCACCAGTCGTAATAAAGCAGTGTAACAAAGGTGCCATTGCCCATATGACCATGAAGGTTTAAGGTCTCAGTCTGGCATTCATGCACAGGGCAAATTACATTTCATGAAACATAGCTAAAATGCACAAGATAATATACAAAAATAGTCAAACCATTACCCAGGCCAACACATACTACAATTAAAAGTTACAAAATATTTATATTATATTTATAACATTTAAAACACGCGTGGCGACTTGCCTCGACCTGACAATTCTGGAAAAATACACTTTTTGGCTTTCTGACAAAAAGCCAAGCGTCTTCCCTTTATGCTAGTTTCTCTGTTGGACAGTGTAATTTTAGAAAAAGCTGTTGATTAAATACCATTTGATCTCATATTGTGTAAAAAAATTTTCTCTGAACTGACGATTATTTTCCTCATCCGTTTTTGTGGAAGCACTGTTGGTCCAGTAGAGGTGTGTGTGTGCCAGTTTTATCTTCAGTAGAGGTGAGTGTATGTGCTATTGTTGCTCCAGTAGAAGTCGCTGCTCTCACTGTTTTCATCGCAGCAGCACTTTTAGAGGAAGAAAGCGACCGGACGGCTCACACTCGCCGATAACCAACCCAAACCTCCAAAAACCACTTGAATTTATATTTTAGGTAAAGGATACACACATCACAAGATAATTTTCACCATATTGCTTTTCAGAATTGCTCGATACTAACGACTGACACTGTTTTTAACGCTTTACGTGCCTCATTTTTGGGAGTAGCTGTTAGCTTTAGCATCTCTGGGTTTGGTTCAGCGCGAGGTCAGCTAACGCTAACTAGCCCTTTAATGCTCAACATTAACACATTTATCGTCTAAAATACGACACGGAAACGCAAGGGTCGCTGACATACGGGTTAAAACATTACTTTGGAGTTATTTATATTAGGTGTGGTCTAGCTTATAGCTGTGAAACCTTTGACAGGAGTATGTGATTAGCTGATTAGTCAGTCATGGCGCTGGCTGATTGTAGTGCTGCAGCAGTGTTTATGCTGCTTTAGCTCAGTGTCACGTTACTCTTTGCCTGTATACATTTCAATTACCATAACTATCGTGCTTGCTTGTCACCTATACATCATCATTATCCTGAATTTGCTTTGTCCCGATCTCTCACTACCGAGGTTTGGTGATCTTATGGAGGAAAGGGGAAATGTGCCTTTTAGACAATAGTAGGACATTTGGTCAGCTGAGCGCTGTTTGATTGCTGCCAGTGTGGTTTCATTTTGTTGTTGTGAATGCTGAATATTTGATTTATTTCGACTGTTTATGAGTTAGTGTCATTTTAAGCTTTGTATAATTTTTCTTTCTGCTTTCCAGTGCAAAAATGACGACTGCACCATATAACTATTCCTATATTTTCAAATATATCATTATTGGTAAGTGATCAGTTTGTTTTCTACAATACACTGTTTTTTATCTATCTATCTGTTCCATAATATTTAATTATTTAGTGGACGTTTGGTTTGGCTCTTATATGTGTGTGATTATTTGTTGTGTATAGGTGACATGGGGGTTGGAAAGTCATGTTTACTCCACCAGTTCACAGAAAAGAAATGTAAGTGCCAAAGGTGGTATGAATTACACTAAAACAAGGAATCCTTAAAGATGCACTAAGCGATTTCTGGTAAATGCTGTTGATTTTTGAAATCACCCAAAAAAAAAAAAAAAAAAAAAAAAAGGATCACACCCCTATCTTGATGCCTCCGCCCCCACATTCATGTACACGCAATGCAACACAGGCAACAACTATGACGGAATCTGCTGTGACTGCCGCCCGAGGGTATGATTTCATCAATAAGTGAAAGCAATTAGTGTTACTATGATAATGCAGGTCGAATGTCTAATTGTTATTTAGCTCCTCTACTCCTTCAATGGCAAAGTCATCCCTTCCAACCCCAAAAAATAAAAAGTTTTCATGAACAGGTCCCTACATTAACACGATAGTCCAAAGTAACTAATATATTACACATGTGACATAATTAAGGGGCTATAGAGATCACTAATAGGGGAAACAAAAGAAAAAACAAAATATTAGGAGTGTTATCTCACTTTTTGGACACACTTATTGACAATGCTTGAAACAGGCGGTGGAGGAGGTTTAGATGTTCCAGGCTTATAATGACACATGAGTAAATATTCAAGCAAAAGACATGATATCTTAGTTCTGTGAAACACAACAAAACCAACGTTATTCGTGTATCGAGAAGAAATAAAGCAACCTCGGCATCTTTTTTCAGGCCTTCCCGCACCTTAAGGTCTCTCCAGCGTTAGAAAGCTTCTCCGATATTAACACGGGTCCCACCTCTTGTCTGAACGTAACCCTTCTTTTAAAAGGGATATTCCCTTAGCCTTTTCCTCTTTAGTATTTTTTCTGCCATCTCTCTCTCTCTCTCTCTAATGACTGTCTTGTGCACTGAGCTCTCTCTCCTCCCCCATCATGAGTGGATACGCCCCCTACTGCTGATTGGCTACAAGTGTGTTTTGGTGCTATTTCCGATCCACTTTTCAACAGCGTTTTTCATAAATCGCTTGCTGCACCTGTTTATTGAGGCACAGGCTAATACTAAATACATTTTTGTTGTGATACTGGAATTTCTAATATGCAAATGTATTACTTTATAAAGTAACATCGCCAACTACTGGCCTGGCATGCATAATATGGAATTTTTAGTCGTTTACACGGATGTGCGTGTACGGGGATCGTTTTGATAATGTTCTCGTCTGTATGCAAGGAAAAACATCTCAGATTTGTCTGAGACGTTGTCATGTAAACACAGCCTTAATATCTTCACTTGCAAGAATAAAAAAAAAAAAAAAAACTCAAATCTTTTATTTTGACGGAGAACTGTAGGGAAGCCCTTAAAGTTTTGTGACAACAGGTTTACTAACACTTCCAATTACAAATCTAGTTGAAATGCTACAATCATCTGTCCACAAAAATGGGAGATTACGCTAATGTGCTAAAGCATAACTGCTGCATGTTGCATTCCCAAATGCATGTTAAATCAGAGCACATGCAAAGATGGAGTTTGCAGCATTTACTGTGAACCGAGTTGCTCTGAGATGCTGAAAACTCCAGATCATGAGCTACTCGTGTGTAAGAACACTGCCACGCTCTGAAACACGCAGTGCAACAGAGAGATTTATAGATATTGCAAAAAAGAGTATTGAAAGAGAATTTTAGTATCTGTGTATCAAAAAAAATTTTTTTTTTGACCACATATGTTATCCTTTTTATGCTGATTATGTCCTCATTTTAAACAAGGAGGCTTCAAAAAAAGTTCTTCATTGCTTGAATAACTTCTACTTTGTATCTTTTTAGTTATGGCTGACTGTCCTCATACAATTGGTGTTGAGTTTGGCACACGGATAATTGAAGTGAGCGGGCAGAAGGTGAAGCTTCAGATTTGGGACACGGCAGGGCAGGAGAGATTCCGTGCTGTCACACGCAGCTACTACAGAGGAGCCGCCGGGGCCCTCATGGTGTATGACATCACCAGGTAGACCAATACTCTGATCGCATTGAGGTTACATGTTCAATGCTATCTTTTGAACTGCTCTTTTTATTATTTAAGCCTGAAGGAAAATATGTGATTCGTATTTGTTTTTGCAGGCGAAGCACGTACAACCACCTCAGCAGCTGGCTGACTGATGCCAGGAATCTCACCAACCCCAATACTGTGAGTTCATTCTGTTTTAACTATAACTTAAGCCCAAACTTGGTACACGTGATGCTTTTCAATTTTGTTAAAATGGTGTTGGGGCTTCATTCATATTTTACCTGCAGATGTGGTTTGCATGAAGAGCAAACTTGAGCCTGTGCAAGACAATCTAAATCTTTCCTCAGGTGATCATTCTAATTGGTAACAAAGCAGACCTAGAAGCCCAGCGTGATGTCACATATGAAGAGGCCAAGCAGTTTGCTGAAGAAAACGGTAAGGTGGTTGTAATTTAAATTTATAAATGATTATTGATATCTTTAAAGAATCTTTAAACTTGAAATTAAAATGCAAAATCATATTTCTTTCTATTTTCCCTCAAAAACTATTGTTTTTATTGAAGAACATACAGTTCTGTAATATAGAACAAAACTTCTGGAATAACAAAACGACTTGGGGTAAATTTAATATGTTAAATTAAATGTTAATTCATTGTACTTTGTTGTGGGGGTGGGATGGTTTTTAGTCCATTTATTGTTGTTGTTGTTAACTGAATAGCTCAGATCCAAATGATAAAGTGGTCCACTGTTGAATTGACTTCAAGGCTAATACATTGCCAAACATCCCACACTCACTACAGTCTTTTCAAACAGGTTTGTTATTCCTTGAGGCAAGCGCAAAAACGTAAGTGGCCTTTATCTGCCATCAGAGCGTACGCACGTAATTTGTCAAATTCCCAGTGCGATATTTCAGTTCTCTTTAGCATCTCTGCATATGTCCATCCAACAGAGGTGAGAATGTGGAGGATGCTTTCCTTGAAGCCGCAAAGAAGATCTACCAGAACATTCAAGACGGTAGCCTGGACCTGAACGCGGCCGAGTCAGGGGTCCAGCACAAGCCTACCGCCCCCCAGGGTGGGCGGCTCAGCAGTGACGCACAGCCTCAGAAGGAGGGCTGCAGCTGTTAATGACCATGGAGACTTCACTCTCTCTGTTTCTCTATTCCTTCCCCTCCCAGATCCCACCTCTGACTCCCTCTGTATCTAAAAGTCTTTCCCCTTCCAGTATGTTTGCTCATGGAGACTGGGGCCAGATGGCTCTGTGTGATGGAGGTGTAACATAATTCATGCTCTATTCTTTCCCACCTCCCCTTCTCCTCTGTATTCCCTCACTTGTTTTGCTTGTTTCTCATACGCACACATCCCAGTGCTCCCATTAAGCACTCAAGGGAGGACGGCTCCTCCACTGAACACTAATCCTGAAGAGAGAAGATGATTGTCGATAAACTGAAGAAATGCTGGGTTTATCCTTTACAGATGTGATGTGCGTAACTATAAACTAAACATCTCATGTACAGGGGCTGTCTGAATACTAGAGTAATGTAAATGAAATGGAAATATTGGCAAACGTTATTCGTGTTGAAGTGATCAGGAGAACATGCATCAACATTGTATGTAACATTTTGTTAAAAATCTAAAACTGAAATATTGTATTCTGTTTTAAATTAGAGTTTTTGCAGTTCACATCCAATCACCAAATATTTATCCCTGTTTGTACCTATTCAGGAAATAATATACATGTACTATACAAGATTAGTATTGTTCTGAGAAGAATCTCAATGGAAGGTCCATTGTAAAAAAAAAAAAAAAAATCAGCTATGGCTTTGGTCGTTTCAGACAGTTATTTTAACATAGTAACTGTTATAGTAATATATTGAAGAGGCTGGGACACATTTTAGGTCCTGAAGAATGTTTTCCGCACTTTGCAGTTTTGATTTGGTTTTTTTCCGAGGGCCTGGAGCTGGTTTTGTGTTAAGATCTTAAGTCTACAAGGTTTCAGATCCCCTTTCGGGCTGTTTTTGAGCATCTGTAAATATTTCAACATCACAGTAGCTTTAGAAACAGACCAGCAGGAGAAACATGTACCGAATCTTCAGGCCCTGCAAATTGTCATCATATCAAGATATTCATATTGTTTTTACATTGATAATTTCAGTTGCCTTATGCTTTGCTTCTGTTCACTCTGATGTGCTGCCCTTTTTATTCATAATCCTCATGTAGCTTTTATCGAAAGAATTCCAGCGATTCACTTGTAATAGAGATTTTGCCTTTTCAAAACATTCCATTAAATTGATTTCCAAACACTGGTCATCTTTTGCGCTGAGCTGAGTTTCTTGAAGGTTGCTTAAGCATGATGCACGATATGACTGCTTTAACAGGCATCATGGTTTTCCCCTAATCCAAAGGGAGTTCATAAAACCCTACAATTTATGAATATGTAACGAACAGGCCACCACAGCATGAGAAATATCATTGTGGGAAAATTTAGCCCTGATCTGATTAGTACAGCATCTTGGAAAAAAACTACTTAAAATGGGCTGATGCGACAACCAGCAGTTTTCTTTTTTCCATAGATGCACATTTGCAGTGGACCGATAAAAAGGCAAAACCAAGCACTCCAAATATGATTTTTCTATAAAATTTGTGTATTACAGTAGATTTTAGATGTTTTGTAAACTGAAAATCCCTTTTTAATTTGTGTTTACTGTCTTGCTTTTTCACATCTTAATGACATCTGCAAAAATTAATCTGCTATTGAACTCAAGTATGTCTTCTGACTGTAAGTGACTTTTATTTGTAATTATGTTAATAAAGACAATACTTTAGACTGAGTTTTTGTCCACATATACAATTGATCAAACTGTATATGAGCAATAGTGAGAGACATCTTGGAACATGAGAAACTGGACAAGAAACGAGGCTAGTAATTGTGTGCAATTCTCGCTTTAATTAAAGTATTTGATTTGAGACAATCTATATAAAGAGAAGTGCTGTAATAAATACTCTGCATATCATGGTTTCGAATACAAGATCATTTTTGACAAATGAAACTAATTCATTCCAGAGCACAACCTTTTTTTTGTGCGTCACATGATGAAACCTGCATCTGTTTCAACTGTAAACACCCACAAAACATTCACAAGACATTACCTACTTTAACATGAACAAAAGGCATGTAACAGTCATTAATAATTTCATAAAGCAACAACAAAGAGGTAGAGAATGAACTTTCACCGTCTTATTTTTTCCCTTAAGTTTCAGTTTCCTTGTTTGTATGGAAACCGAAACCAGTTTGTTTTTTTTTTGTTTTTTTTTTGTGCTGTAGAGAAAGGTTTAAACATCCAGCCTCTGCCCTAACCAAAGGAGGAAGTTGAGACTGTCTTGTGGATTTGTCTCAATGTTTGCCCTTTTCTTAGATGTGGGGTTTAATCGAACAGCTCCTCATCTGTACTCCTCTGTAATTACCTGCTTACATAATCCGATAATAGAAGATAGTTTCTTCTTTATAAATGCTGCATGGTTACTATTCAGTATATGCAATTATGATGTCAATACAGAAGTGCCAGTGGACCATTGTTTCTGATCCCTTACATCGGTATGTTTTGGCAGGGCTTCCAGGTCACTCAAATAAGAGGAGTCTTTGGAAGAGTTGCCAAGGAGCTGGTCCAGTTTGTCAACATGTCTGCGCAGACCCTGAATGCTGTCTTCAGTCTGCAGTCTGCGCTGACTCAGAGCCTCTTGCTGGGAGAACATGCGACTGCGCAGTTGAACCTGGAAACCATGGACAGACATTCAAATCAGCCCTAAGATTTCAAATCTTCTCAGACAAAATCTAAATCAAATTCTAATAATATAAAGTGTTACCTTATCACAGGGGTGTCGGGCCAACGTCCTGCAGAGTTTAACTCCAATATGCCCCAACACACTTGCTTAGACATTTCTAGTAATTTTGGAGACTTTGATTTGCTGGTTCAGGTGTGCTTAATTAGGATTGGAGCTAAATTCTGCAGGATAGTGGCCCTTAAAGATCAGGGGCCTCATGTATAAAACCTTCCATAGATTTCATCCTAAAAGTACGTATGCCAGAACCTGTGCAAAGTTCCCTTTTTAAAACCTCCACCCCGTCTCCTCCCATCCACGTGATACCATGTTTAACAGAAGGCATTAGGGAAATAGGAGATAAGGACCATGTGCCGTCACATCCCATTACTAAAAATCATTCAGTATCCTTGCCTTGTTTTACAATAAATAAATCAATATTGTATAAAATACATTTCAGAGAAGAATTATTCTCAATCACAGGCCAAATAGTAGACTATTTTTAATTGCTTTAAGCAAATCAAATTTATGCAATTTTGCCTATAAGATATACATATTTTAGGATGGTTTATATATTTTTAATGGAAATAGACTTGCAGTGTAAATAATTGTCTGACTCAGCGCGTCACTGACAAAAACATTAAAAAATTTAAATAAACGTGGATATCTTATCGTTCCCTTCAAATACAATAGTGTTTTTCATAATATTGGGAAGACCCCGAAAAATGATTATCATTAGGCTACTGTCTGTCTGTCTGTGCACGACACCAACAGCACCTGCGTGCAGCAGAGGTTTTACAACCTACTGTTACTGGACTGATTCAATCTGGTCAATGAACCGTTCGATCACCGAGTGACTCCTTCAGTGCCTGTCATTATACGGTCTATGTTGCTAAGCCATCTGCTTAGATGGAGTAAGTGCGCATCATTGATCATTATCCGCACAAACGTTTTTTCTCAGAACATCTGTTATTTAGAACACAGTTCAAAGCGGAATTACCATGCGCCAAGCAATCCACGCTGTAGTTAAAACATTAAAACACATCATGCCACAGGAAAAGTGTTCAAAAGCAGCGCATCCACTACAAATATTTCTATCTAAACTAATATAAAAATATTGTAACTTCTGGATGATGATTTCATGAAATTTCAGTGCTTAACTCCATTAATGAGAGTGGCATATTTCATCTAAATGTGTATATCAGTTGTAAAACCAAGTTTAAATCATTATTTTACTTCATTACTTCGCTCACTCCAGTAAAAGACTGCGTACGCACATATTTATGCCTGTGTGGAAAATGTGTACGGACATTTCAATGCCTTTTTTGCGCGTACGCAACGTTTATTCATCAGGCACCCCTGCCTTATCAAATGATCAAGATATTGGCTGCATCCTTCGAAGGACTCGGACTTCAAAGGTCTTCCCGAGCGTTGTTACATGGGACAGTATAGCCTACGGAGGATTGTTATTGACGCCTAGAATATGTGACAGCTGCCGTTGACGTGGGGCAGTAACTTTTGTACTGGACTTAAAAGTTATATTCAACTGCCCAAACACAAAACAGGGTTCACAGCCTGTCTAAATATGGTCACCATGATCCATTTGTGTACAAAATAAAGAGTATAAATAAACTATATAAAAATCACATCTAGATCATTTGAGTAAGTAGAACCCAAAACCATTTAAGAGTGTAATTCGGCAATTTCTTTAAAAAAATTCTGTCGTCACTGGCGCACAAATAATTCTGTGGTATGAAAAGCCACGAAGGGTCCATCTGTTTTATAATTTCACGGGAAACGAAGGGCACATTTCAAGGGCGCATTTGAAGGAGCCTTCGAATTGGGACAGCATTTGTCACGCCGTAGTGATGCAATCGGCCTTCGAAGGATGCAGCCTCTGAATTGGGACAACAATTGAGATCCTGATTAACTTAACTGTACCTTCAGGTGGTCCTCCTGCTGCCTTAGTCTTTCCCTCAGTGCTTCCCCTCGCCACTGTTCATCCTGTTAGTAGAAAATGATCAACATTAGCCACATTCATTGCATCTCAACTCCTGATTAACAAAACAGAGTTTGCAAATGTGCCAGGTTAGAAACTTCAGAAGCAGAAAGAGATTTAAGAGCTGAAGAAAATGGATTGTGCCCACAAGTCATATGAGCTACTTCTTGGTGCTTTATCCTTTTGGAGCTCCCTCTGTGTTCAATGGATAGATTAATCAGACTTTTCAGTGATAAAATGCTGAATAAATGTTACTTAAGAGCAGTGGTTCTCAACCTTTTTCACTCCAAGGCCCCCTTCTAATATCCACAACAATATTCAAAGGCCCCCTATTTTATTTTCAAAACTTTTTTTAAACCAAGTCCTTGTTTCTGTAAATAAAAAAATATATATTATATTATTTAATTTTTATACTTATGTTATACTTTTATACTTATTCTACTGCAATGCACTATTTTTAACCAATGAATTTACGTGACTCTTTCAGTTGGGATTAAGGATTTTTTAAAATATATATATATATTTTACTCAAATTGTACCCGATAAAATATTTTAAAGCTCAACTAGTAAACTAGTAAAAAATGCATTATTCATTATAAAAATGCCCACTGTGTTTTAGATTTTATTAATTTACCAGGTGTACAAGTCACACTTTTAGAATTAGGCTTCCTCATACAGTATATCCAGGTTTACCAAGACAGTGGGGAGCCTGGTTCTTCAAGGAACAATTAAATTAAAGGGATGGTCCGCCCAAAACAAATATTTCATCATTTATCATTCTGTGGAACTACTGCGGATATTTTGAAGGTGGTTCATAACCAAACAGATCTAGTTCCTATTTACTTCCATTATTTATTTTATTTTTTTGTAGATATAAGTCAATGGGTACCAACAATCTTAAAAATATCTTCTGTCATGTTCAGCAGAAGAAAGAAAAGTATACAGGTTTGAAATGAGGGTGAGTAAATTATGACAGAATTTTAATTTTTCCATTATTTTAAATCATTTAATTCATCATGAGGCCTTCTAGATGTTTGCTGAGTCTCCCTAGTGGGTCCCGGCCCCTGATTGAGAACCACAGCTTTAGAGTAATCTGTGCACTTTTACACCGCTATCTCCCATTCTAACACACTTGTTTAAGAGGTGCATATGAAAAGCCTCACCTTAGTGTTGTATGCTGGATTCCCCAAGGAGAGCATAACACTAGGATGATTCTCTTTCAGGCTGTCTGTGTCTGAGGAGGCGCTAGAGGGCGACTCCAGCTCCCTCACCCCACTGTCTATCTCCACTTTCATCTGTGATCTCACAGAGCGCACGCTGTCCTTAATCTCACATAGCCGAGAAACTCCTTCCTCTTGGCCCTGCAGCTGAGAGAGAGGCACATGACAGTCATTCATCTTTCTCATATCTCACTGATAACCATGTACAGTAACATCACATGTGCTGCAAAATTAGTTACAGCCCAAACAAGTAGAACAAGTACAACTAATACGTTTTATCTGCAACAGATCTATAACAGTAAACAGATGTGGTGTGTTACAATGCTATTTTCTGTTTGTACCTTGTCTTTGAGGCAGAGCAGCTCTTGGGAAATAGTGCTGAGCTGTTCCTGCAGCGTTCTGGCTTGTTTATGGTTTTCTTGAGCAGCTTTTTCCACAGTCAGCAGGTCCCTTTGGAGCCGCACACGCTCCTGAAACAAGCTCAAGTTAGTCTGTCGGCTACAAAGTATAATAAAACTTACAGCCGGAGCTGACTAAAGACCTCGTAAAAAGAAGGAATGTTAAAATAAAGCCAGCACAATGTACCCATTTACAATGGTATCATACTTGCAAGTCTAAAGGCCCGTTCACACCAAGAACGATAACTATAAAGATAACGATAATGTTCTAAAAATCGATACGACACAGAGAAACAATATTTTTGCAATCTCTTTTTTAGAACGATTTTATTCCATCCGATGAACGATACAAACATAGACAGCCGATCAGAACCCATCCTGCTTTAAAGAGCTCAAGCATTTAAAGCGGCAGACAAACACGTGCTTAGAATAAACAGAACGATATCGTCCGCTGGTGTGGACGCTAATATAGTTATCTTTATAGTTATCGTTCTTGGTGTGAACGTGCCTTAATTGGGTTAAGTTGAGCTTGATGATCTCAAAATTGCCAAATATCAGCTGAATGAAGTTTATAATGTTGTTATTAAAGGGTTAGTTCACCCAAAAATGAAAATTCTGTCAGTAATTACTCACCCTCATGTTGTTCCAACCGCGTAAGACCTTCGTTCATCTTCGGAACACAAATTAAGATATTTTTGATGAAATCTGAGCTATGTCTCACTCCTCCATAGGCTGCTATGTGACCGAAACTTGCTGGCCCAGAAAAGTTATTAAAGAGATCGTTAATATAGTCCAAGTGACTCCACTGGCTCAATCTTAAGTATATCAAGCGACGAGAATACTTTTTGTGCGCAAAAACAAACAAAAATAACGACTTTATTCCACTTTTCATTTCCTTCTCTCTGGGCCTCGTAGTGTTTTTGCGCTGCGCGTCTGTGTTGCACGTCATCACGCATCACACACATGACCGGCGTCGGCCAATAGTGAGCCTACGTGGTGACGTGAACACAGACGCGCTGCGCAAAAAGACTACGCGAACCAACTAGAGGCCCAGAGAGAAGGAAATGAAAAGTGGAATAAAGTCGTTATTTTTGTTTGTTTTTGCGCACAAAAAGTATTCTCGTCGCTTGATATACTTAAAATTGAGCCACTGGAGTCACTTGGACTATATTAACGATCTCTTTGATGACTTTTCTGGGCCAGCAAGTTTCGGTCACATAGCAGCCTATGGAGGAGTGAGACATAGCTCAGATTTCATCAAAAATATCTTAATTTGTGTTCCGAAGATGAACGAAGGTCTTACGCGGTTGGAACAACATGAGGGTGAGTAATTACTGACAGAATTTTCATTTTTGGGTGAACTAACCCTTTAATAACTAAAACTATGAAAAATAAAGCTGAAATAAAATATAAATATTAGAAGAAAAAAAATAACCTTAAAAAATTTAATAAAATAAGTTCCTGTCAAAGTACTAAAATTAAATTAAAATTAAGTTAAAACTAAACCATAAATTAAATAAATTAAAGGTAAATAGAAATATAAAAAAAATACAAAATTACTACATAAAATTACTATAACTTGAAAACTGAAAATATAAAAATAACTATATAAGTACTATAAAAGTATATAAATAATACTAAAATACTGGAATAAATGGCATTAAAGTCGACATGAAATCAAAATGGACCCTATTTACTTTGTTAGCGCATTTTACTAGTCTTGTGGTGAACAATTAATCCGTGCAAGTTAATACACAGAAAAAATCTTTAATAGAATTCGGAAAAGTTACTTCCGGTCTGGAATGGCGTTCCTTTTCTGATGATGTCAGTTTGACAGATAAAACGCTTAACCACTCCCCTCAAACTGTTAGTCTGCTATGAGCAGAGATGGAGAGGAGGAGTGCTAAAGTAAAACCCTGCCCTCTATTCAATATTCCGTTTTACTCGGAAATACGTCACAGCACTGTAGAAAAGTCGTTTGCAACTTCCAGTTCATGGGGACTTTAAAAGATATTTTTCGTGCATATAATGAAAGAAAACAGACATTCTTTAAAATATATTTTTTTATGTTGCTCAGAAGAAAGTAAGCCGTGCAGGCTTGGAATGACAGAATAAAATGTTGGAATTCTATAGCACTAGGCAACAGCTCCAGTGCCCATTAAATTGCCAGTGTATTACTAATGGGTCCCTGACAATCACCTCTTCCACTCCCAGCAGTCTTTGCCTGTTTGTGTGGCTGTGGTTCCTCTGGGCCTCCTGACGCCCCTCAGCGCTGGTCCTGTCAGACAGCAGAGCCTCCTGCAGGCGATGGGTCTCCTCAACAGCATGCTGGAGTCTGATGTCCCGCTCACACACCCTCTGCTCTGAATACACACTCACACTTCAGTACTTAAAGGCAAGTCGCTCTGCGCTCACCAGACTAAACGTAAGGGACCACGTGGTAATGCAGCTCACCCAGTTCATCCACCTGCTCTTGTAGTGCAGTGCACTGTTTGTGCTCCCTCTGCAGGTCCATTTCTGCGACTGTGTCCTGCTCCATCCGGTCCAGCCTCAGGGCCAGAGCTCTGTCTAATGCCTGCAGCTTCTGCTGCTTCAGCCTGTGCTGGTGCTCCAGATCAGTGCTCTGCTGCTGCTGTACCCTCACCATCTACCCACAGGACACAAACATGATGACCTCATTACTCCTAGAAAACGGTCACCTACATCATTTCTTAGACATAATGATTTTAAAGGTTAGTTCACCCAAAAAAAATGGAAATTCGGTCATCATTTACTCACCCTCATGTCAAACCCTTATTGGGTGGTCACAGTTTTTGTCGAATCCACATGGCTGGGAATTAAGTGTGAGGGCAAAATAATTTACAACGCAATTCAACGCATCATACATCTTCACTGTTAACAAAAGACTAATTACTTTTTCCCGCAGAATTTTCTAATGTGATCACAACTTCTGTTCGACTTCGAAACACAAAAGATAGTTTCAAAGAAACCTGAAAGATTTTTGTCCCTCCATTGAAAGTCCTTTAGGCAAAAAACTCAAAACTCAAAGTTCAAAAAGAGGTGAGAGAGAAGTACTTTGACAAACTCTGTAACCTCATTCAACAGTTTTCCAGTTATTAAGAAACGGACCAAATTCAGATGTTACTGGGGAAGCTTGTTCTTGTCATTTTATTCATTGATTTTATGAATAAAATCAATGGCAACTGTGACCACACCATTTTGCAAGCTCTCCATTGGCTTCCAGTCCAATTTAGGATCGACTTTAAAATTCTACTATTTGTGTATAATTGTTTACATAACTTTGCTCCTAACTACTGATCTATTGTGTCCCTAACCCTCCCAGAAGTTTAATATCTGGTAACCTTAACTTACTGACAGCCCCTTGCTCAAGACTAAACGCAGAGATAGAGCCTTTTCGGTGGTGGGGCCTTGATTGTGGAATAGCTTGCCAGTGCAACTTACAGCAGCACCCTCTTTACCAGTTTTTAAATCTCTTTTTAAAACTCATTTATTGTCCTTAGCTTATAATATATGTTAATTGTCGCTCCTTTTTACAGCCCTTTGGTCAGTCTTGAGGCCGTTTTAAATGTGCTTTATAAATGAATAACATTAACTTAACAAGTTTTTGTTAACAAATACAAATATTACTTAGTCTTGTCATTACTTGTTTTGCATATAATGCGTTGGCAATATTGTATGTCAACACAATCATGTCAATAATTGAAAACTGAGATTGAAACTTTTTGGAGGATAAGTAATTGATGACATAATGTTCATTTTTGGGTGAACTGTCCCTCTAACACGTCTAACGTTCATCATCTAGTTTCAAAGGTAAAGATAGTATCTCGCTTCACCTTTTCATGTTCTTCAAGCTGTGTCTGTTTCATGGCTACTTCTGCCTTGAGCTCCTCCAGCTGCTGCCCCAGTCGGTCCAGTCTCTGTTGTCTCCTCCTGATCTTCTCCTCTTTCTCCTGCAGTCCAGCCTTTTGCTCCTTTTGTTGCTTCACAAGCTCTTCCCGCTGCCGTGTTGCAGCCTTCACCTCCTAAACATGATCAATCAAGAGAAACACTTTTCATGCTAAATAGAAATGCACAGAAATTTCAGTTTGAGTGTCTAAATCATTAACCGAAATAGTGATGTTTAATTAGCACTTTTTCTGATGGTGCGTTTTGACTGTCAGTATCTATTTAGTCCACAAAACGTGCATAACACTCTACAACAGGTAAACGTGTCTTTTGTGCTAGGGTTGGGTTGACAATATGGATTCCTCATTTTAATAACAATAGTCTTTGTGCTTTGTTAATTTTGGTTAAACAACGTCTCAGCTTTCAAATTCTATCAACAGATCAGCACGAAATAAACATGATTGAACATCAGAAGGTATGTAGAAAGGAAAAGTACAACCAACTGAATTGTATCATGTTTCAAGTAAAGGCACGTAAAGGTGTTTCAACTGTGGAAAAACGTCAATAAATAAGAAACAGAAACAATTATATAATTAAAAAGGTGATATAAAAATGTGCAATTAAAATTTTTTATATACACATTTTTATATTAAACTGTTTATACAAGTTTTGTTTTTTGTTTTTGATATGATTATTAAATAAACTATTTTCGGTTTCAGTTTTTTGGCTAAATGAATACCGCTAGATATGCAGCGTTTTGCTGTTAACTCACCTCTCTGATCTCATCTAACTGAGTTTGAGATTCCATCAGCTGTTTCTTCAGTCTGCTCAACTCTTCTGTGGGTAAAAACAAGCATTTCAGAGTGTTTATTTTCACAGTGCATGAAAACCAACAGCTGATGTTAAAGTAAGGCTGCTGAGTGGATACCCTCATGCTGCTGCTGCGCGGCTGCCGTGTCTCTGCTGATCTCCTGACGCAGATCATGTGCGTGTTTCTGCTCCTGTTGTAGTTTGTCCAGCTCAGTCTGTAGTCTGAGAAGCTCTGTTTCTGCTGCCCTCGCCCTCGTCTCTGCTGCTTCCAAACACCTGAAACCAAGTCAAGTCACTATTTATATAGTGCTTTATACAATATAGATATACAAAGCAGCTTTACAGCGATAAACAGGAAAATAATGATCAATAAAGCAAAAATAATTAAATTCTGCTGTAAAAAAACATCATTCATCTGAAGTCAGTTCAGTGTTGATTCAGTTCAGTTCAATAACTGTGTAAAGTTCACCAATTATGAAATGAGTTCAATTCAGCTATAAACTGCTCTGCAGAAGTCAATAGTAACGTTATTCACTTTGAGTCAGTTTAATGTTGATTCAGTTCAAGTCAAATAAGCTATAAAGCAGCTCTGCAGAAAACAGTGTGATCATGTAGCTCAGGGATGCCCAATCCTGCTCCTGGAGGGCCAGTGTCCTATAGAGTTTAGCGCTAACCTGCCCCAAACATACTTGACTGAAAGTTTCTAGGGGTGCTTCTCAAACGGATGGCTGCCACGTCATCAAGTGGTGCCGAAGGCTGTCTTAATTAGAACGTTTTGAACATTTCATGTCCTTCATTCAGCTCATTTTGAAGGATGCATCAAGTGTATCCTTCGCATCCACCCATAATCCTTTGCACACACTTCAATCCATGAAAAAGAACTGATGGTAAACGAGGAAGCACTGAGTTTCTCTGAGTTCATTATGAAATGTAAGACAAAAATATTGTTTTTGTAGAAGAAAGGCATACATGTTAGCTTTTGTTTTGATGTAAATTAATCACTTAAGACTAAACTACCATTAATGTAAGCACTGGGAGACCACAGATGCTTGTCATTTCTGTACTATTGTGAAAGCCAGTTAATATAAAGGTTTTTAATGCAAAGTATTTTTCCAAAATTAAGTTGTAATTGTATTTTTGTGCCCTGATCGTGGGGGCGGGAACATGTGTGACGTAGTAGCCATGCGCATTCTATTCAGCCATTCAGACTCATTCTATAGTTTAATGCTGAGGAGTTTTGTTCTCATCCAATAACTAAAGAAAAACAATCAAAATCAGCCACACCATAAAGATAAAACTCAAGTCATTCTTTATGATTTTTTTTAAGCCTGAGATAAGTGGGTATGGAAGATGCATATTTTTTGTTTGCTATATTAAATTTGTATCTTTGATGAAAATATAGGTATTGTTGGATATTCTGGACAAGAACTGCGCACTTAGACACTAAGGAACCACCTTGTAAATGATTGATCGACATAAAAATATAAGACATAAATCGACCAACCATTGTTATGTTAGACTTTAACTAATGAGGCATTTAGAGGTAGATAAATCTGAAATCATATTAATTTTCATGATGATGATGATAATAACTAAGATGTAGCTTCATCAGATATTGACTTTCCAATATGACTCGAAAGTCTCTAAAGATTGTACAGACAAAAGAAATGTGATTTTTTTTATTTTAATTTTCCATACCTGTGAGCATGTGTGCGTCTGGCCTCCAGGTTTCTGCACTGTTCCTGCAGGCTGCTCCTCTCTTTGGCTGTTTGCTGTTGCAGGTCTAGGCTCTTCTGTTGGAGGGTGTGCAGCTCTGCTCTCTCTTTCTCCAGCAGGTTCATCTGTCTCTCAGCCTCCCCACGCTGCTCCTGCAGCTCTTGCTGCACATGCTGCAGATCCATGCGCACCTGAGCAGAGGAAGCTCACATCAAACATCAGCACAGACAGTACAGGTGAAGACGGAAAAATGTTTAGGACTGACCTCTAGAAGAGTTTCCTGGCTCTTCTCTAGCTGGTCCAGTTTCTGGTTATGTTGCAGCTTCACTCCCTCTAATTCCCCAGTCTCCAACTGGACCATTTCTAACACATGCCTTAGCTCTAAACACACAAATTCTCAACATTAATTGGGCGAACCAAACGGATACGATTTTCATTCATTCAGACTTATAGTAATTTGTCAATTTCTGCACCACAAGCAGTAGTTCTTTATTTTGTAACTTTATATATGGATATGTCAGGATAACCTTATCTCTTATACATTACTTACTGACCAATACATCACAGAAAACCAGACCAAAATTTTCAAAATGTCAAATTTGAATGGTCACGTGATTGAAACGTTTGCCATTTTCAGTAAAGCAGTGGCTTTTGGTGGCTTTCTTTTCACTATTAGAGTGTGCAGGCTTCCGTTTGGATCTGTCTATTTGGATCTTTTCAGTTTACGCACCTCGTTTTGGACTTTTTGAAGGTGTGGTGAGTTTTTGACTATTTCACATTTTAATGTCAGCAGAGGATTGGCTCTCAAAGGAAAGTGACTGTTCCGTCAACTGGCCAGAAAACAAGTTTCCAAAAACACTCCCTCTCCACCTCTCGTCTGCCACTCACACCACTGTTTGAGACTGACGTCAAATTATGTTAAACTGATGTCATGACATGTCAAACTCTATTGTAACAGACCTGCTGTGTGTTTTTTGATGGCTGAACGAAGGCTCTGCAGGGTTTCTTCTTCTTGCTGCTGATCTTTCTTACACTGCCCCAGTCTGGCTTTCCTCTCGGACAGCTGAGAGTCCAGCTCTCCTTTCTGCACGGCCAGAGACTGGAGATCCACGCGGAGTTCCTACACATATCCAGACCGTTCATAAATATTCATCCTAAATATTTCAACACTGCACTAATATTTTGTGCATGTAAAAACCTGAATGCGCTGGTGTAAGAGTTGGGCATCCTCTTCTCCCTGTCTGAGAACATCCAACAGGCCCTGCCTGTGCTGCTCCACACTAACTCTCAACACCTCCTCTTCCTGTTTCCACTGCTCCAGCTTCCTGTCCAGCAAAGACAGCTCCTCCTGCTGCAACACCACCTGTATCCCACACAAAGTCACATTGATGTAATACTTTTTCAGCTACACAATACTGTTCAAAAGTTTTGGGTCGATTTATAGTGAAACACTATTACTTTCACTACAATCTATAATTAACACTACAATCTTTTCTATTTTGGTATGTTTTAAAATTGACTTTATTCCAGAGATGGCAAAGCTGCATTTTCAGTAGCCATTACTTCAGTCTTCTTTGTCACATGGTCCTTCGGAAATCATTCTAAAATGCTGATTTGGTGCTTAAGAAACATTTATCATCACGGCTGAAATTTCTTGTGGTGCTTAAAGAAAGTGTGAAAACTGATACAGTTTTTTTTTTTTTTAAGATCTTTTGATGAGCAAAATTTTGGAAGAAAAGCATTTATTTGAAACAGATATTTTGTTGCATTATAAATGTCTTTACTGTCGTTTTTGAATTATTTAACGAGTCTTTGCTGAATAAAAGCACAATTTCTTAAAAAAGAAAAAAATCTTAGTGACCTCAAACTTTTGAACAGTATTTAGTTGATACTGAGTGGTGATTTTCAGAGCTGTACTTGGTATTGTTTTGCTTCTTTACACATGTGTTACCTGAGTGTTGAATTTGTCCAGCTCTGCTTTGCGTTGTGTTAGGCTGTCTTCTGTCTCTCTGCAGCTCTGTAGCAGTTTCACCTCCAGGCTCTGGGTCTCTCTGAGCTCTTTCTCAACAGTTTCCAGTCTATATACAAGAGACAGACAGTTCAGTGGAGAGAAATTTTCTGCATTCAGTGATTTACTGAAATTATAGTTGTAGCACCTGTCAGTCGCTCTATCCAGTTTTCTGTTGACTTCTTGAAACTTTGCATCTTGACATGCGAGGACCTCCTCTACTTCTTTCAAAGTGTGTTCTTGGTCCTGTTTCCTTTTCTGCAGCTCCTTAACCTCCTCTTGAAGATTCCTTTAGTAGCACATTTACATGTCTCATTTCTTGTTATTAGCAAGTTTTCCAGCTCAAACTAAACTTGATGCAGAATCACAGAAGAGCCTTAAAAGCTAAATTGCTGTTAAAAGTTTTGTAAACCATTCATAAGTTGATTTCCCCAAAAAGTGTAAACACTTTTTGTCTAAACAATAGCAGATGGGAAAAGTGTTTGGTAAACCTTTTTGAAATGGTTATTTTTGCAATTCTGTTTGGTGTCACTTATGACGTATTCACAGCAGCTGAAAGGATTCAGAACTGAAATAAGTCAAAATAAAAATCAATGTGTGGTATTTGTGTTCACCTGAGCTGTTGTTTGGTTCGGACCAGCTTTGTGGCGCTGTCTTGAGCTCTCTTTTCCATCTCCACCAACTCTCGTTCTGTCTCTTCCGCTCGCCTGCTGGCCTCATTGTAGCGCTGCATGCTCTCTTTAGTCTGCAAACCCACATGCATTAGATCATTAGCAACTTGGAAGTTGACATATACATGTAATATTTAAGAAGCCCAAAGTTAGGGAAGCTAATTTAAAAAAAAATTATGTAGTTAAATGTAACCAGTCAAGTTACTCTTTAAAATAATAATAACTGATTTATATTTAATATTTTCATTTATTTAATAATTATCATTTTTAAAATGTAGTTTATTCCTGTGATCTCAAAGCTGAATTTTCAGCATTATTACTCCAGTCATCAGTATCCCATGATCCTTCAGAAATCACTTTAATATGCTGATCTGCTGCTCAATAAACATTTCTTATTATTATCAATGTTGAAAACAGTTGTGCTGCCTATCATAATACATGTTTAAGGATTATTTGATGAATAAAAATTTCTAAAGAACTTATTTGAAATAGAAATCTTTTGTAACAAATTTCTTTACTGTCAGTTTAATTGCTGAATAAAAGTATTAATTTCTCTATAACAAAAAAGAGACTTATTTGACACTAAACCTTTCAATGGTAGTGTATTAATTGATATAAATAAACACTAAATTATTAAAAAAACTAATAAAAGCCTTAATTTATATAATTAAATTAAAACTGTGTGATAAACAGCAGTATGTAGCTAAATATTTATTGTGCAGGAGGCAATGATTGAATCAGTGATTTTTGTAAAATACTTTTTTTGTCATCTTTATATATATGACACTGAAGAATTGATAGGAAAGTGGAAGGAGTGAGAGAGGACGTGAGCTACACTGGACTACTGTAAGGGGCAATTCACACAATTCAAGCAGGTCAGTGGAGCGAAAAGGTCTGGAGATGTGTTTTTTAAAAGTTTAACTCATTTTAACTTGAGCGGCGCGTTTTTAGAATGGCGCATCATGCACGAAATGCAGAAAAAGACAAGAAGAAGCAGACGCAACGGTTAAACACGTCCGTCTAGCACATGTTTACATTGATAAACAATGGAAAAGTAGCGCAGTGGAATGGAAAAACGCGTTCTGTGTGAATGGCCCCTACTGAAAAATATATTTAATAGCGTGGCTACGCAACAGTGTCGGACCTTGGCTCGAGTGTCTTTGAGCTCTGTCTTAGCCTCTAGAAGCAGTCTGTCAGCTTCTCTGAGCTCTGCTCTGCGCTTCAGCAGGGTCATCTCCACACACTCCACCTCTCCCAGCATACACTGCTCCTCCTCTGCATGCAATACTGTGCTTTCCAGCCCACTCCTGATGAACCAAAACAATGAAAGGCATTAGATATTCAGTTTTATCCATAACATGTAGTTTACATTTCAGAGATGCTGTGTGTTATACTGAGTTGATATTGAGTAAGATATATTGGTGTTAGCATGCTCACTGACGTGTGGCGCTGCAGTGTGTGGATTTTCCTGCGCAGACGTTTGATTTCCTGCTGTAGCTCTGTTGTTTTTTCCTGCAGTGTGTGCTTTTCTTCTTCAGTGTGAACTTTGTCAGCACACTCGTCTCTCAGCCTTCGCTCTGCCTTCTTCAGATCTCGCTCCTGAAACACATACCAAAACTACTTATCTTATAAAAATTAAGACCATTTCCATGTACACTACCATACATTCATTTGGGATCAGTTATTTTTTTTATGTTTTTAAAAAGAAGTTTCTTATGCTCACCAAGGATGCATTTACATAACAGTAAACAGTAATACTGAAATATTATTATAATTTAAAATAACTGTTTTCTATTAGAATATATTTGAAAATGTAATCTGTTTTACATTTAACATTTAATTTTCAGCCACCATTACTCCAGTCTTCAGTATCACATGATCCTTCAGAAATCATTCTAATATGCTTAGGTGCTCAAGAAACTTTATACAGTATCAATAGTTGCTTTCTATATCAATCACTACATGCATTCTACCAGCCAACCGTGCTGAGGATTCCGGGTCGAGAATGGTTTGTAATTGTGACGTGACGTCACATCCAGGAAATATAACTGGAACCGTTTGGCTCGATAGTGAAAAAGCAGCTAATGTTATCAGTTGTGCTTCTTAATGTTTTGTTGAAATTGTGATTTTTTTTTAGGATTCTTTGATGAATAGAAAAGTTTGAAAGACTTGCTGTCTTTTATTCCATGCTGAATTTTATTCCATCTTACTAACTCCAAACTTTTGAATGGTAGTGTAGTATAGTGACAAAAAACAAACATTAGCACACAAGAATATAATTTGCTAAATATCATTGCAAAAGTTCGTGATACTTCTGATCTCATTTGGACATTAATTGGTTAATAATATAATATAATATAGTTTTTTTATTCATATTTTCTCGTAATATTGGGTTTTTTAGTCCTTACATTATGCACACATAATCAGAATATGACCAAATTCTGATTAATATTGTATTCTGATTAATATTGTAATATAATCTTGTGTTAGTAAACACTGTCAATGTAAAAATGTAATGTTAAAATAAAATAATAATTGAAATTAGTATCTCTCACCAAGTCCTGATGTCCTGGCACATTACAGTGCAGCGTCCCACTGGGCACCAGAGGAATAGTAAGATTGCTGGGAGGAAGACCGAACACCAGTCTGGCTCCATCAGGAGGCGTCCCACAGAGGACTGTACTTGAGCCAGTGGGCAGGCCAGGTACAGGGTGACTGTAGATAAATGAACCGGGGGGAAAAGCGGTGCCATCCGGTAGAGTAAATCCAGCAGAGCCAGATGGAGGCGTGAAACGTGTCCCCTCCATATCGCTCTCTCTTCCACTGTCTCTGAACATCTGAGCATCTGAGGAAACATGTGGACAGATATTAAAGCTTTGACATGATATTCATCACCATGATTATGTTGAAGAGAAAGACTGTGGCACTTGCCTCTCTTTCCATGAGCGTGCGGATGGGGGGAGTAGACCCAGTATCCTCCATTAACAGGAGGTCTTCTCTCCCTGTGTGCTCTGTGGCCTGACCGTCGACCTCTCTCAGGTGACTGAAGGTGCACAGAGTCCAATCCTGAGTCTTGTGTGCCCTGAGATCCCAAACTAGGGGCCTGAGGACAAATAACATGCTGATTATAATACAATACACTTACAAGAGTATTCCTTTTCTAGTGCTAAAAGAACATGTTTCAAAACATGATTTCTTACATTCTGATTTGATGGTACATAGTACCAATATCCTGTGTTTGGCAGGGGATCTCCTAAACTGGACAGGAAGTTATTCTGCTGTAGAAGAGTCTCCCTCAGGACTCCAATCTCTTCCAGCAGCTCTTCTAGATTTCCGTTGTTAGCTAAACAAAGCACAATATATAACAAGTCTATTTTTGCACTGAAGGAAATGTGCATGGTGCTTGCTTGGCCACAGAACACAGCACCATGAGGCTAGGGTGTTTGTGAGGTGTTACCATGGAAAGATGACAAACAAACCTTCTTTGGATTGTGCAAGTTGATCTTTGAGACGTTTGGTTTGAGCCTGTTGCTTTTTCAAGGTTTGGTTTAATCTTTCCAATTCTTGCTGTTGAATACTAGAGTTTGGGACATTGCGGAGATTCCCATCTGTCTCATGAACCTTCATTCAACAGAAATCAGGGAATGCATTAACGTACAATGTACAATGGGGACAGGGCATTAACAAACTAAAATCTCTGACAAGTGAGATACTGGAAGTCATCAATTTCCAAATGAGAGTAGTACAGGAGCTGCGTGGAGTTCCAATCATATACGTACGTACATAGAATTTTCTGATATTTCGATTTGAGCTTCGGGTGCACTGAAATACCGCATTTGAACTTTTGCAGCTAGAACATAAGCGACTGCCTGACAAGATGTGATGCATTCTAATCAAAACTATGAGCATGATATGAGAAATACAAATATTTTTTAATTAAACTGATATCCTTTAAACACTATTTCTGTAAAATAGGCAGTTAAAGGTCTTTAAAATTAACCATCACTGAACTTACAAAAGCTGGACAATGACACTATTTTCTTCTCGATCTGCTGTACAGCCGAAAACAAACTTTGTTGCATTATTTTCCTGTTATCACTGTAAAGCTGCTTTGAAACAATCTGTATTGTAAAAAGCGCTATATAAATAAAAGTGACTTGACGACTTATACATAATTATTTACACTGATTAGCTCTAGAAAACCTACTATGCTTTTCTTCCAAATGTATTGGCAGTAATTTGTTCTGTGTGCACAAATTCATACATTCATTATTCATTCATTTTACCATAGTGAATAAGCAAAGGGTTATTCACAACAGTTCAGTGTGACTACCACTACGGGGCGAAACGTGCCTATCGTACCCAAAATGTCAGAGATTATTTGAAAGGAAGATAAAACTGAAGACTAAAGTCTGAAGATTCTGAGCAGATACATTACCCTATCTGTCAAAAGCTTCTGGAGAACCTGGATTTCTGCTTCAGCACTAGCCAAGTCCTGAATGGCTTGAGCAGCCTGAAACTTGGTGCTCTGCAACTCCTCTGCATTCTACATGCATATAAAAACATAATCATCAATGAACTTTTCTCACATTGATGCTGCTCCAAAAAGATCTCAAGTAGCCTGCACTTTGTCTTACCGCTGCTCTCTCCAGATGTATTTTTTCTATAGTGCTATGAAGAGAGTGAAGTTTGTCCTTAG